>NC_135087.1:2342500-2962750 GCF_051107435.1 Chaetodon auriga
CTTCTCTTTTTTCCTTTTCATACTTGTTTCAAGTCTCCTTCTGTTCATTTTGTGACTCTTTTTGGTTGTGTTGCATTTCTTTGTGGTTTTAGTCATTTTGCTTCTCCTCATAGTCATCATAGTCTCTCTCACACACACACACACACACACACACACACACACACACATACACACACAACTACACACACAGCTTTCCTCCATCTGCCCAATAAAAAGTGATGTGCGTTCTATATGTGATTTTGAGCCTTTGTGAATGACACATTTGAAGAACAAAAAAACAGAAAAACAGTATGAAAGAAACACACACACACACACACACACACACACACACACACACACACACACGCACACACACACACACACACACACACACACACACACACACACACTTCTCCCACCAATCCGGCCAAACACAACAGAGTGGCACTTGGAGCTAAGTGGTAATTAGCTCAGAGAAGCTCTGACCCGGACCCACAGCACTGACTCTTTTTTAAGTGTAATTCAAAGGAGATGTGCAGTTAATTAAGGAGCAGTGAGGAGAAACCTGAGGCAACGGCAGAAAACTGGAGGAAAAGGAGGAGAAAGAGGATGAGAGATAATTTCTCTGCTGCCACATCCAGCTGTCAGCACGTCAGGAACGTGTTATTTCTCTTTGTATGATGTATAATTTGTCAAATGACATGAACAACAGCCCGATCGGCAAATAAACACGTCACTTGATGTCATTTCTTTAATAATCTGTGACACGTTTATGTAAATAAATGTTAGTTTTGTGTCTGTCTGTCAATGAAAGATGGCAACATAGTCTTTAAATCATGAAACAAGCAGAAATTACATGAACAGAAGTGTCATTCAGCTGGCAGCAATCGAACGGAGGGAATGTGTAAGTGTCCTCGCTGTAAATCAAAGAGCTGCAGAAGCACTTAACAAAATGAGTTTATTTCAGCCTGGAAGAGTAAACAGAGTGTTTCCTGTCTGCTTCATCACGTTCAGTTACTGACTGATGGGAGAGATCACACGTGTCATGAGAAGGACAGAATCAAAGACAAAGTCAAGTAACTGGTAATAACAAAATAAACGGAACGTGATAATGATGATAATAAACTTTATTTGTACTGAACCTTTCATACAGGACCTGCAGCTCAAAGTGCTTTAAAGAAGAAGAGTGAATGTTTCATACAGAAAATAAAGAATGGACATTAAAACGGGTAAAAATTAATGCAAAATAAGATTAGCTTACAGCTGCTGGTCCTCAGCCGGTCGTCCATCTAAGAACTAAGCACACCTGATCCTGCTTTGCCTCTGAGGTCTCTCTCTGAGATCAGACGTGATCAGGATGGATCTGCACCTGAGATGTCAAACTGTCCAGTAAAGGGAAAATGGTCAAAAATGTGACAGAAATGTAAAAAAACCCAAAAATCTGCTGACAGATGGATCACTGAATACATACAGCACATACATGTACAGGCATCACTGGGGGCAGTTTCTGTGCTGTGGTCGTTTTATCGTAAACTGTGGAAACACTTCAGCAGAGGCATAAACAATGGCTTAAATAGGTCTAAGAAACCGTGTTATTTTTCTATGGAAATGTGTAAAGACTTCAAACTGGCCCTGCATGAACACAATGGACCCCACATGATCTGAACTCACAGCAGACTGCGCTGGATCCCCAAATCCCATGTGGCTCTCACATTTGGAATAATGAGGTTTTCACCTTATGACAGGGATGAGAGACAGCGGGGCGGAGAGAAAAATGGGGGTGAAAGGCAGGTATGTCCTCCAGACTGATTCAGAATAACCTGCTGTGAGAGAGTCGGCGGCTGTGTAGATAAGAGAAAATGATGATCATTACAGGAGGAGGGAGACAGGAAGGCCGCGGTGTCAGACACATTTCCTCTGTCAGCGATCAGCTCATTAATCTTCCTCTGACCTTCAGAGGACTAGTCAGTCAGCCAGAGAGGAGGAGGAGGAGGAGGAGGAGGAGACCAGAGGGAGGAAGGTTCAGACTGGCTTTTGGTGGCACTCAGGCGAAGGTGCATAACATGATAACATGGGTTCAAATCCCACCTGTGACCTTTCCTAAATGTCATCGTCCTCCCTCTTTTACCTGTCACTTCTGCACCATCACACACAAGAAGAATGCCACAGTGATATTACTGTGAAGTGGATTTTATTAAGGCTAAAAGTGCTTGAAACGTCACCTGAAGTTCATGATGTCGGCCTCTACCAGCGTCTTTACTGGTTTCTGGCTGCAGCAGATGCTTCAAAAAATGAACTGAAATCATTTTCAACAATTGTGCTGTTTGGAAAATCTTTGAGGAAACAAAAGTTTGATCTGCAGCTGCAAAAAATAAAACATTAGCATTATAAGATCGTGCCAGAAAGGCTGTTATCCATCATTGTCTCATTTATTTCTGGTTTATTATTCACTTAATTTAACAATAATGACTTCATATACAATTCACATAGCAGCAGCTTCAATAGAAAACGACACTGAATGGAAATGAAATGCAAAAAAAGGAAATGAGATACTGGAAATGAAATAGGAAAGGAAAGATGTTAGCCAAGGAAATGAAATTAAACAAAAAGGAAATGAACTGCAAAGGAAAGGAGATAGAGGAAAGTAAAGGAAAAAATAAAGTAATGGAAGGAAAAGAAAAAGGAAGCGAGAAGCTAAGGAAGCGAGAAGGAAAGGAAAGGAGAAGGAAAGGACAGGGGAAGGTGTGAGACGAGGATGTGCTGATGAGTGTTTCTGCAGACAGGTTGAAGGATGGCTTTTTCGTACGGAGATGAAATTTCTCTCCCGTCACTGCTGACAGGAGACAGATGAGTCACGACAACAACTCTGCCGAGAAAACAGCCGGTGGAGCGAATCACAACAGAAAACACCCAAGGTTAACAGCTCCGAGCTGGCGTTCCTCCAACCAAATAATATCAAATATCAGTCCAAAGTGTCAGAGAGAAAGAGTCATTCACGTGCTTTAAGTTCTCCCATTACAAGACAACAGTGAGATCAATCTGATATTTGTTCATGTAAATCGTGTTTCACTGCCCTGAATACACATTTTAAATTCTGAACACAATGAACTTATTGTTTTTAGAGTTATTAGTGGTAACGTACTAACAAGACTAAACGTCAGAGCTGTGTTAGCAGCACATGAGACGGCTCATAAGACACCAGAAGGCAGAGATTTTGGATTGATGAGGTCAAAAACTGTAGCGTCCGTCCTGCAGGTGGCGACAGAGGAAAGGTCGTTACCTCAGTCAAAAGCGGTTCGTCCTCTGTACGGTGGCCTTTTCAGGACATCTCAACTGTACAATGTCAGCAAAACTTTAATCACTCTGAGCAGGCGATTGTAGCCTCAGGCTGACTTAGACTGAGCAACATGCTAACTATTAGCATGTGACGTAAGATGTTAATGTTAATGAAAGGAACAGGCAGTCAAACGTGTGTACTTGTTGGTGTGGTGACATTTAGCATGGTAACTAAAACATAAATCTTATGTACGGTGGCCACGTAAGGACATATCAGACTGAAATTTCATCAGTATAATCTGTATTTTGCCAGCTAATTTACCAACATTAGCATGTTAGCATTGAAGCTCGGTCGCTCTTTGAGTTGAATGCTAACATTAGGTTGCTAACTTCAGAAGTACTGAAGTGTTGGATAAGTGAAAACTTTGACTGGCAGGTGGATAAAAAGTTAGAGAATCACCAAAGTCATCAGGATTCCTCCTCTGGGGAGCCTGCATGTCCGCACAAAACTTCAATTACTGCTATGTTGCTTGAGTTTCTACGAATGGTGGAAGAAATCATGCTAAAGGGAGCAGCGTTAGCTCTCCAAGCCCATGACGCCTCACTCATCGTGACCTAATGCATAAATTACAGCGCAGCGTATCATGAACTCCTGAGTGTAAACAGTGAGACATTACCAAGGCACGAACTGTTCATGTGAACACTTAATGATGAGTTTAAGAACAATAACTTGAAGTTATACATTATTGAATAAAAGTTCCCGATCTATTATGCAACACATGCATCAGATGACTCAGTGATGCATTCATTAATTATGAGTTCTCTATGTTTGCTCTTAAGTTTAAAAAGGATTGGTAGTATTAATGGCAGGACTTGAAGTAATTGTTCATGATTGTAGAACTCAATAGAAGCGCTGCCTTTGGCTTACAGCTGCCTGCATGTCCTCAGGAATTCACTGCAGAGGAGTAACGCTGAATACAGCGCAGTGCAATGAAAGAAGGGAGGGAAATGTCCTCTGGTGTGTCTGTCGAAATAGAGCAGATCACTGCAGTGCAGGAGTTGGCGTTCACAATGCCAAACTCTAAAGCTGCCTAAAACCTCTCTGGCCTAGACATGCACTCTCTGAGTGGTTTGGTCACTGGATTAGATGTACAATATAATTTGGAGTCTTAGTGCAGGAACACTCCTGCACCGCACTGTCTTCTGCCTTTCTCCAAGCTTCCCATTCAGCTCGTTTAATCCAGGCCTCGCCGGGGGACATGTGAAATTTCGGAGTGGCTGCGCATTGTATTTCAGGCTGCATATGCGTAGGCAGTGGAGTGTAGCTGCATGTCTTTGTATGTGTGTACATTGTCTCCCTACAGTAAGTCCGTCCTGTTGATGTGGCCCGACGCATTCTTACAGTACATGTGAGTCTGTATTTTTAGATGAAACCCAGCCAGCATGCAGCGGCACGTTGAGCTCGGTCATCTTGCATCTCTGTTCTCTCCACACCCTCCCTGCCCCTTCGTGAATTATTCATCCGTTTTGGTGAAGTAACACACATCTATTATTCATTCTGCTTCCCTGGTGTCAAGCTACCCGTGCAGCTACGGCGCTGTGAAACCTGACGGGAGCACTGCTCTGGGCTCAAGCATGCCGCTTTAGCTGGCTTACAGTATGCAACACTTTGCAACAGTAGCCATTGTGGGGGGATTTGCATAAATTGAATAGGAATTTAGCAAGTCAATGCTCCCCCAAAAAATGAGCGGCGTTGAAAGAGAAAATGAGTTTAAATCCAAACTGAGATTTTCACCCATTTTCAAATTATTTTATGATGCTTGTTGTGTTTTCTGGCACTGAAGCGCGGCAGCTCTCTGCAGAGCAGTTATATTTTGGAGGAGGCAGCAGTTTCACTCCACAGTGATGCTTGGAAAATGTTTGCTGGCATGAAGGCAAAACTACTGTTTAATAAAACAGAATTTCTTGGTTACCCTTAAAAGACTTAACTGCAATTAGTAACCACTGTGAGTTTCACCTTTGTACAAATAAATGAGGTGGAAAGCTGCTATCCGACGATAAAGTAAAGTCATTTTTGTGACTTTTTTCCGCTCAGTATGTAAAATCTGCATGAAACCACCTTCTGAGCGCAGCAGCGTGGATGTGTAGAAAACAACTGCTGTTTCCAGGGCCAAGAATTAACTTTTAAACTCAACTTTTAAGAGATATTCTGCCGATGAGGAACATGCGACATGGTCGAAAGCTCCAGAACAAGCTGTTAAATCAACCTTATGGTGAGAGTGTTTTGTCAGCTGCAGTCAGACGTATTTGGACGGTTCACTTCATTCTTGACCTTGGAAATGCAAGCAGCAGTTTGACTAAACATCTTAACTCAGGGTCCACGTACTGTTTTTTTCTGGCACCACAAAGGCAGATCTTCATGGTTCTGAACGTTCGTCTTCACACTGTCAGCGTTGTGAAACAGCCACAGTTTGCTTTAGACATTTCTAATGCAGAAATGTTAAATATTATGCCTTTGATTTGCTTGTTGCTGTCAAGCTTTTTGCCTTCAGGCTGGTCTTCAGCAGGTGAAGCACAGTCTGATTGAGGTCATGTGACTGACTTGGCCAATCAAAAACAGTTGTACTTGGCCATAAAAACTGTTCACTCAATATGGAGGCAATCACTTTCAAATTAAAGGTGAAACGGCCAAAATAATGATAATTATGTCATTCTAATACGTTCTGACAGCACTGGAGATGGACAGGCTGCAGACACAAACAGACACAGAGCATAAAACATCCTCATCCGATCTGTGCGTCTCTTTCTTCTGTATAATGGACAAGCAGGAGGTTGACAGCTGAGAGGGGATGAGTTATGGGTCCTTTAGCCTCCTCGGTCGGTGATATACAGCTTTGACCCTGTTTAAAACTGTAGAGGATACAGCTGTTCCATCAGAGGGTCATATGGGACCTGCACAGCTCAGAGGAGACATCCGCTGACGGAGCACACGAAGCAGAAGATGCTCAACTGAAGCTGAAGTGACCACATGCAGTAAGAAACATAAGAAACAAAACTATTGTTCGTTAAATCCAGATCATCCAGTGTCGCTCTGACCATCAGATGATTGAATGCATTTTTCTAATATGTCATTCCAGGCCGCTCGGCCGCATCGTGACAGCAGGCCTCAATCTCACACTTCTATCCAGTAACGAAGCCAACTGGGATCAGCAGAGGCTGATGAAGACGGAGCGCTGCCCCACAAACCCGCTCACAGCTCTGCACAAAGAAGCCACATTTCACACTTACCGCTCAGGTGGAGATTACTGCCGACTGTGTGCCATACGAAGGACTGCAGGCGTCCAGCTGTCCTCTGGTCGTCCAACGCTCCAAATGGAAAGACATGACAAGTGTCCTGTTCTGAAACATGTTGGCAAGTCACTGTTAAAGATGATGCTGGTTTCAGGTTCAGGTCATCAAGTCATCACCATAAAATCCCCTCAGGAGCTGCTCTGGAGCTTTCAGTCAAATCACATGGTCTTCTGCAGCAGATGGAGTTGTTCTTGTGTCATCCAAGTGTAGATGCATGAATTTCCATTTTTTCCGAGCACTTCAAGGACTTTCATTCACGTTGGCTCACAAATTGAGACTCAACTTTTCTTCTTGACGTTAGATATCTTGTTTTTGTCTGCTCATGTTTAAAAGCTCCACAAGGTTGAACTTTCAGTCAAAGCTGGCAGAGATGTTTGAAGTCTTTTGGGCAGGACTGTGTCAGGTTTTTATTTGAAGCAAGACGGGTCAAAGGAACGTCTCAAGCCACCTTTTCAAAGCTGTGTTTTTTAGTGTCTTTATGAAACTTGATAAGCTAATAATGAAATATTCAAGGTCTGTGGCAACAATAGGACTGCTTCTAACATTTTGCGTTGTGTATTTTTTGCTCTGGAATTTTCATCAAGTTCTGCACATTCCTCACATTCTGTCTCATGTCTCATGTCCATGGAAGTCAAGTCTCACAGCAGTCGAGCCAAGTCTCAAGTCCTAATTCTTCTGACCGACTGTAAATCTGACTCAAAGTCTCAGGTTTCCTGCTCTTATTATTTTCAGATTTTCACTTGTCAAGAACGTCCAATTTGAAGACATATTCATCTTTATCTTGGAAATAATGAACTGTGAAAACTAAATGTAATCTAACCAAAGCAGCCAAAACAGTGTGGCCCAAAAGCTGCTTAATCCACCTGGATCCTGGATGTGCTTCAGTCAGCCCAAATATGACACTGCGGCACGACACTGGCCTAAAGCAGCTCCCAGGAGCTGATTCTCTGCCTGCATCAGCCCGAGTCCACAAACCCAAAACGGGCCAGAGCCGGCTCACATTTGGTCCTCCAATGCCAGAACACAGCCAGTGTTGACTGGCCCAAATCTGCTGCCTCCTCCACATAATTCACGATGTGGATCATTATGTAATTCTAGTATTTCCCTAAACGCAGTGTGTGTTGATTCTGTCAGTGTCACAGCACTGCTCATTGACACTTTTATTAAAGATAATAACCAATTTAAATCATAAGCCATGTCAACATGAGTAATTTTCTACTTTTGTTCAAAGTGCAGCCAAATTAGTCTCATGCTCCGGTTTCCTGTTTTAGCCTTGGGAACATGCAGTATTTGTATTCGTCTGACTTGTTTTTGCTTATTGTCCTTGTCAGACAAAACCCACTTTTCAGCGAGAAGTTCATTTTTTTTAGAAAGGAAAACAACAACTTTTTCCCTCATAGCAGCATATATTTTTAAAATTAAACAGTGGGGTTTTTAACAGGTTAGAAGAACCCAGGAGCAATGAAACACTCAGTTTATAAATGAAGAAAAGAAAAAAACAGCTGTGAGTGTTTTTGCTTGTTTGCCAGCAGGGAGATGTTACTCTGCAGCTTCAATAAAATCCCCTGCTGCTCTTACCTCCCCTCACACACACACACACACACACACACACACACACACTCCTCCCCTGGGGGAGATCCAGCAGGTTCAGTGCACATTTCCATGATAGGAGTTGAAATGACAGCCATGGGGACGTAAACGGCCTCTGTTTGCAGGGAAACATCAATCACGCACAATAGCCGCCTCCCAGGTGGCAGTGACCTCAGGTGACCCCACAGCTCTTCCACACTTCCTCCTCGAACACTTCCTGTGTGTGTATTTGTACATGCTGTGTTTACACTGTATGGCATAAGCCCGACAGTTGCTCTCAGACACGGGCTCAGGTCCACTTTGTTTTCTTTTTAGTTTTATCTGCATGACCAGATTTACTCCTGGCATTAGAATACCGACAGTGAGGACAGATGCATCTAGATTTAGTCTCGATAGTCGTCCGAAAGGAGAAAATTACTTCCAGCCACAAGCCGAATGCTGGTAAATTGTCTCAGTGACTGTGGCAGGTAATCAACCAGTCTCTCTTTTTTATTGTTGAAGCTTTTATTATGGAATTTCTCTTGTTGATGGCCCCAAAATGCAGCAAGCGCTCTGCCAAAATAAAAGTTTCTCTAAGTGAAGATACTCTGAGGCTCAGTAAAGAAGGTAATTGGAAGTAAGGCAGTTAATTTTATGACGCATAAACCCTAAATTACAGTAAACTCTGAGTGAGTGGCTCACATTTCTGCTTGTAGCTCCTTTCTACTGCAGGAACTTTTCCAGGGGCTGAGCAACCACTGCAGAAGTGCAGAAGGTCTGCATGCGAGCACAGATCCATCATCACGACACAGGTACTCAGTCAGGGGTCCGGCTGTCCAGCAGGCCCCTGCTTATAGCAAAACTGACTTAGTGTGAAGATTTACTGGTATTAACTGGTGCAGGCACATATGAAAACCCAGCCATGCAAAACCTCCAGTTTGTCCATGGTGGAATAAGTATTCAGACGTTAGTATTGTTACATATATAACGTTACTGGATATGTTTTTTTGTTACTATTATTTGTATGTAAAACTGTAGTTCAATTTATAACACCATATAACTACAGCTATCAGCATTTGAGTGTACTTAAGTAGTACTTAAGTAATGTAGGTTAACCTACTACATTTCACCGCTGTAACCCCCAACCAGTCACGTGTCATGTTCAGGAAGCCCTGATTTATCGATCAGTGTGGGGCGGCGACTAACTTTACTGATTAGCTCTTATTAGACGGATGATCGGGTTTGATTGAGCTGCATGTCAGTTTGATACACAGGAAAATCAGGTCAATGTTGTGGCTACTGAGCTGAACCATAAAAAGAAAACTTTGAAGCTACAAGAGTTATACAAGAGCATATGATTGTAAAGTCAAGTAAAGAAATAAAACCGTCGGAATGAAAATAACTTCCATTTTAATAAGGCAGTCAAGGAACCACAACTAAAGTTAGCTTCGTTAGCTTAATGTTAGCTTAACGTTAGCTTAGTGTAAGCGCACTTTCAGATATGTTTGCTTAACGCTAATATAGCTAACATTGCCTTCGTTAGCTAAATGTTAACTTTAGGTGCGTTATCTCAGCGTTAGATGTGTTAGCTTAACGTTAATTTAGCTAACGTTAGCTTCGTTTGAAGAATGTTACCTCAACTTTAGGTGCGTTAGCATAACTTTAGCTTTGTGATGTTAACCGCAGTTTAGCTAACGGTAGCTTCGTTAGGTTAAGGTTACGTTGATTTTGGGTACGTTTGCTTAATGTTAGCTATGTTAGCTTAACGTTAATTTAGCTGACGGGAGAAGGATATGGCAACAGTGAAGTTCACCACGGAGCGACACTTTGAGGACTTGAACACCCAGGACTAAAGGACTTCTAAAGGTAAGAATCAATATTTATTTGAACGTCAGTGTGCTGGTATAACAAATGTTGATATCTGGTTTTATGATTTAAAACGCTGGTTAAGTAACGTTACTGTTTTGTTGTGAGTGTCGGACTTTGCTGGCCTTTGCTGCGGTCGTTGTCCAGATTTGTCCCCGGGTCATGTATTATAAGCTGCAGTGATGTTGATGGTGTTAAGCAAGCATTTGTTTTGGATGTGTGGATGTTTTGGTCACCACACGGCAGAGCTACCCCGCGGTGCTTCAACAGACTGTTCCTGTCTCTGTGTCAGCGGTGTCAAAGGTCTTTGTGCCCCTTGTTTGTGGTGGGACATTGAAATGTCTCAGAGGTAGCTGGTGTCCTTGAGACTCCTCGAGTTTGTGGAGATTTTAATATGAGTGCCTAAAAGCTGCAGTTTGGAAATTTCCATTGTCATAAGTTGGTTGCTGCAGTGGTTCACGTGACTCAGCTCTGAAATAAAGCCACTGGTCTACAGCTGTCAGACAGGCTTAATTACTCACTAATTGTTTCAGCTTTGCACAAGTCATTGCTTTAAACATCAGTGTGACTATCTGATGTGATGGTGGGCATCCTGGGGGCTTAATGGTTAAGGCACCCACCACACAACTGCAACACCCCCTCTTTAATATCAGCTGGAGACCTGTGTTTCACGTCTCTTTCTCTATATTTTGCTGTCTATCTCCACACTGTCAAGCCTCAAACAACTGCAAAAACAGCATCTTTAAAACATGTTAGCTGTTGTTTGGTAATTCTTGAATTCACTCGTAGCGGTGTATGAAGTCTCCTCCCTGCAGGACGCAGTCAAGCTCAGGTGTAAATCTGCGAGTATATATTGCTGTCATCTCACTTCTCTCTGAGCATGTCAGTTTGTGAGCAGCTGCCGTCAAATCCCCCCATCACGATCTATTTTGCATCATAGCTGGCCCAAACAATCAGGAAGGTTTTCACAGTCAGCTCTGTTAATGTGTGTGTGCAGCAAAGTGCTGTTTATTCCTCCCACACGCTGTGTTATAGTACAGAAAAAGTCAATAAAAAGGAGAAACAGGATGTCACCTACAATCAGGAGTACATCTGCTGCAGCTCGGAAAGAATCCATTTTTTTAGATAAAGGAGCAGTATGAGTAAGTCAATATGGATTTTAGCTTCTCTCTGTTGAGAAAGCATGAAAGTAAGATTAGCTGTGCATGAGACGGCAGCGTAAATCTATCTTCATAGAGATCGTGTTGTTATTGTCCAAACAGTGAAAGGAAAACCTGCAGGAATTTGATGCTTCCTATCATCTCATCACCAGAGAAAATAACAGCTCTGTTGCTGCATCACAGCAGGAGAGAAGGAAGCCGAGTGAGGATGTGGATGTTAGACAAGGAAAGGTGTTAAAACATCCAGAGATTAGCACAGACTCAGACAGGGTCTCATCTGCTAATCCCTGTCGTCCCCCTGGAACGGTGTGAGACAATGACAGGGATTTGGGAAGTAGCTTTACCTGATGTGGTGTGCGGGGAGCCTGACAGGGTGCAGATAATCATCGCCTCTCCTGACAGGAAGTCATTCCCGTCCTCGGGAAGTTCTCGGATGGGACCAGGACAGCGTGTCTTTTTCAGCGGGACTGCTGATGTTTGCAGGAATCCTGACTTCCTCAGGAAGTCTTGAGAAACATTCGGCCCTTGGCTTCCTGTCAGCGTGAATGTAGAGGAGAGGGGGGAAGAAAATAGGAAGAGGAGTTTAAAAAAGAAAGGAAGTGAACGTCTCACCTCTTAACTGTTCGTGTGTGTTAACTTCACGGGTCATTGTTCAGGCAGCAGCAGAGAAATCGTTCACTGGTCTCGTTTCTAACACATCTGCACACATCACACACTCACATGTGCAAACAGCGACACTGTAATACAGCACAGAGGCTGCATTGCTGGTAATTTAAAATAGTTTTTATATCATTTCACATTATTCATATCTCTGAAATAATAAGATGGCCGAGGAGAAAGCACTTTATCGATTCCAGGGAAGAAATGAAGTGTTGCAGCAGTGCAATAAATGGAACAAAGAGTATGAGCGAGCGATACGGAAAAAGTCCTGATTTGGTCATTTTTGGAAACACATTTAAGAAATAGTTTATACAGCATGAGATAAAATAACCAGTTGGGAATATCTATATTTATGTGATCCAGTCAATTAAATTCTGGACAAACCAAAGCACTTTATCACGCCGCTGAGACAAAATTTAAAGTCCAATGAAGCCTTCAGGCCAAACACAGTCAGGGATAATAAAGGGGACAGCTCCCACAGTGCAAACTGTGCTGTAAAGTCTCTGATGCTTGGCAAATTTCCACTTAGTCACAGTTTATATCGTCACATTACTAAATACTGAAGTCTTTGAAAGGTGCAAAAAACTGTTGATCAAAGTCAGAAAGCTACAAACAATATATCCTGCTAAACAAGTGCAAATGAATGAATTTATTATATCTATTCATTATAAGTTATTGTAAATAAATAAAGTCAAGACCTCAAGATCCACCCAGCCGGAAGAAAATACGCTAATGTCACAGTACAGGAGTACAAATACTTAAAACTGCTTCTGTGTGTAACCTCAAACTTTCCAATTTGATAACAAATATCCTGAAATGAGCTTGATGAATCTGGACAGGAAATAAAATCCCCTGTTTAAGCAGTGCGCGCACACACACACACACACACACACACACACACACACACACACACACACACACACACACACACACACACTCTCTAACTCAGCAGGACAGGCGGACTGAGTGAGGAGTCTTCCTCTGAGGCGTGTGAGTGAGCAGCCTCATGACAGATGAACACGTCGCAGGCGTCGCTCTGCAGATGCTTTCTGCTGAACGCTGCTGATTGTGACACGGCTGAGGTGTGCAAAAGAAAAACGAGAAGATAAAGCTATTTTGTCATCTGTAGCAGAAAAGCCAGCGAGTGTAGTCCAGCTCCATCAAGGTATTCATGAAGACTGCACACCTGAGAGCGAGTCAGGGCTTAAAAAGATATAATCTGAACTCGTAACGTCGTGTTTGGTGTAAAACCAGCAGGAGACAAACGCTGAATAAAGTCTGGGTTTTATCTTCCACCGGAGGGGGTCCGATGAGCTTTGTTTTCCGGCCGTAATGAAGGAGGATCTACAGCCGAGCCTTTTAAAGCTTTCCCACCAAATATGCATGAGATGAATATTTCATGTTTCACCAGGAGGACGGCAGGGAGGCGTGGGGCTTTATGTAGCTGCAAATGGCTAAATGAGCTTTTTTTCCCGCCGTCGTCTTCTTCCTGTGTGATCGTCTTCAGCGCGTCCACACCTCCGCGCTCTTGCGGCGACTTGATAGAGCTGTCACTTCACCGGCACCTCCTCGTCAAATCACCCCGTCATGCTCGTCACAGTCGGCTCGAAAGAGTCGGGAGGGGTCAAAGGTCACCACAGCCATTTCTGCTGAAGGACAGTGCAGTTTAGCTCCGGTGTTTTTCATCCCAGACGCTGTACTACATTGAAGTGACATGAAACAGGAGTGAGAATAAATGTCTCAGTTAGCTGAAATGCTGTGAGCAAAGGTCATCGGGTCGTTTTATTTGAAGAAGAATAGGCAGTCTAGTCAGCTTCCCTTTGCAGATATAACAGAGAAAAGGACAGCTGACAGTTTTAGTGGCGCAGATACATCACATGAAGATGAGCTCCGAGGTCGTTTTCATGCGAGCGGTGCAGTATTTCTTCTTTTATCTGTGAGCGAGGACGGAGAAAACAGTGACAACTCAGGACTCTACCAGGCTTTCACTGGACAAAACCAAAGGTCGTTTTCTGTAAAGGAACAAAAGGTGTTCATTGGTAAAAAGGTTGTTTTATTTCAGATAAAAAATATTAAAGACTGAGCGGCAGCAGAGCCAGAGTCCACTCACTGCTGCTGTAATCTGAGTCGAGTCCGCTGCAGCAGACCTGAATATAAAACGCCCCGGAGAGGAAGAAGGAAGACGCTCGGAGCATCAGAAATAGATGCTTCTGTGCGCGGCACCAACATGTGTCCTGAGTGACTTCAGCCGGAGAGAAAAACGCATCACATGAGCAGCAAAGAGCTTGTGTTGTGTTGTAACTGTGCAAAATGGATTGATAGTAGAGAGGAGCAAACACTGAGCTGTGGCTCAGTGAGGACGAGATGACCTGCGTTTCCCGTGTTTACAATAAAGACACATTTCTGACATTAATCAATTAACCTCGTCAGATACTTTTGATAATAAAGTAATCATTGTGTCATTTATCAGGGAAAAATACCAAATCTTTACTGGTTCAGGCCTGGCAGACTTGGGGATTTGTTGCTCTTCTCTCTTTCACATCCTCTTTAATATCCCTCATTTTCATAACAATAAAATCACAAATAAAGATTTCAAGGTGAGGTTGGAGCTGAATTCCTTACTAAGCTGAGTGACTGTTTCCAGTGCGTAACGCTGAAATGATTCGGATGAAGTCTGGACGTGACACATTCTCGTACATTCAGTTTAAAAAACATGTGCAGCTTTCGTCAGGCCGCAGTCTCGCACCTTTTTCTTCCTCACGTCTTGTGCGAGATAAATTTCCCTCTTAGATGAACCTTAAATGAACTGAAAGGAAGCCAACACACGCATGCACACAAACTGGAGTACCCATAATTCCACAGCACCCGGCGGGCGGCTGTGTGCAGAGGAGGCAGGCTTGACCCAGATGTCCCGAAGTGCCATTTACGAGGCGATAGCGCTGACAGACGGCCCACATGCTACAGCTAATTCTAAGCCATTAGTTTCCCACACGTCCAGGCGGGCCGACGTGCTCGTTTGGCACCGAGCGCTGTTTTATTTACGGAGCATCGTAGCCAGTAATTTGGCTTCTGAGCGGCACTTCATCCTCTGAGCCGCCATCTGGACAGTCGTCTTTTACTACGAACAATATCCACCTCAGCAGTCACGCTGCAGTCCTTCCACAAACTTTCTGCCTTCTTGTGAGTTTCAGGACTCGCTGATGTGATCTGCTAAGTTAAAGTGACTTAAGTAAAGTAGAGACATGAAAACAAGACTGTGCAGGACGTCAGGAGGCATTTTTGCAGCATGGGTGGTTGAGTCCTGTCACCTACAGTAGAGGGAGATGAAGACGAAGGCCACGAGTCGTGACTGAAAGCGAGGTAGATATCTGCTCACGGTCAGTATTGAACCTTCAGGGTTGGTGTGTTTTTAAACGTCTGTGTAAAGGAAAAACTTCTGAGGACCAAGAAATTAAATATGATGTGGCCAAAAGTATGTGGACAGGCCTGCTGAATACTTTTTAACTTTGTTGTGGGAGTGTTCTTCCTGGGTTGGTCGCTGGTTCCACTGGAGGGAAATGTTAATGCTGCACCGTACAGTGATATGTGGGACAGCAGTGTTGAGTCCCAGACATGATTGTTTGTTCGTGTCAGCAGTTTGAGGCCCTTTCCTGTTTAAACATGATAATGCTCCCCGTGCACAAAGCCTGGTCCATGAAGACCTGCTTCTCCCAGTTTGGTGCAGAAGGCCTGCACAGAGCCCTGACCTCAATCCCATCATTTCCACTTTTCATCCCAGTCTTTGGGATGAACTTGAACGTCCACTCTTTTCAGTATTGATCCTTTAAGGTGGACAGTGTGGCGCCATCTTTCATAGATGAACTTCAGTCTGTTTTGCTTTGTTTTTGGCCGCTAATGGTTGGAGGACCATAGTTGTTTTGCTCCACTTTGAGTGTTTTAGTGTGTCAGTGTCTTCACTATTTTCAACTAGAGCAACACAACTTCTGAATATCCTACAATCGCTGACTGAAGTCATTGTACATGATTCAAACCTCTCTAACGAGAAAAAAACATTTTCGGGGGAACTCTGTGTCACAGTTTCCTCACTCCTCTCTCACCCACGAGGTTATCACAGTCAACCCGCTTAAAATAGAGCAGAGTCAAACTTGGCACCGTGACGCTTAAGGGAAACCAGGCGCCGTTTCAAAACGCTGAATTTACACTGCCGGCTCAAATCTGCCTCTTCTGCATCTGTGACACAGTTTGGATCTTTTGAAACGTCGTCCCAACAACTAGAAAAGTCTGACTCCGTGTGGGGTTCCATATTTAGACGGCAGTGCTGGGACGGGGACTAAAGTTGGACTTTAATGGCTGCTGCCTGATAAGGTAACTTAGAACTTTATCAGGGTGCAGGAGCAGAACAATTAGTGATTTATCTTTGAGACAGCAGCGTCGTGTGGAAACAGCTCTGTTTGTGTGAGTGCGCTGAGACTAAAATGGGATTTAAATGAACTGAATGAAAGTAAAATGATGGCTTATTGTAGGACATACTGGCCTAAACTGGTATTTGTATCCCCCCAAATACCTTCAGCGCTATTATTGACCCTCCGTTACAGTTTTCAGGGACGTGCTGAGATGTCTTACACCTCCTCTCCCATCACTGTCGTATGTGCTCTGCACAGCGTATTTGGTTTCTGTTTGTCCTTTGGTGTCTGTGTTTGTGTGAAGAGCATCATATGATGGAGTCAAAGAAAAGTTTGCAGATTCAGTTTTTTTGGGATTAATTGTCTTCTCTGTGGGATGAAACCTCGGAGTGTCAGAGGAGGTGCACATTTTGACCTAATGGCTTACAAAAACACACAGTGAGGTTTTTGGATTTGATCCTCGGGTGTAAATCCGTCTGCTGGGGCTCTCGGCCTGGTGAGCTGCTGCGCTGTCAGAAATCACTGCTAATTACCAGCAAGGTAAATCCCCCCGTAGAAACAGCTTAAATCAATTAGCCCGCACTCCGGACGGCTGGGCTCAATCCTCGCCGCCTTTCTCACGATCCTGCAGAACTGTGGGAAGCTGGCCTGATCGCCTGCCCTCCCCCCGAGGCTTCATTTCCCCCATCCTCTCGCCCTCCTTCCCTCCTTTTTCTCATCCCTCCCTGCTCGCCGGCTCTGGCAGGCGTCCACTGTCAATCCCAACGCTAAACAAACTGTCCAGCTACTGTTGAAACTGGAAAAAGATCGTTTCGCTGGTCACGCCCCTCATTTTTCACACACCGTCTCTGCTAACTGACCCCGTCTCTGCTGCCGACTCGCCAACTTTTCCTCATGATGACTTTTTGAACTCGAGCAGCTTAATTTCTCCAAAGTGAACAATGACAAATAGGAACAGACCATAATATTAGTTTGTTAATGTATCAGGCAGATATTAGCCTGGACGTCAGCCAAGTCACCCACTGCTGATAATGATGGACTGTCTGCTCTGACAGCAGCTGCATAAAGAGCACTTAGTAAAACGTGCAGAATTTATCTCCTTGATGCATTTCTCTCTTTTGTGTGTCTAATTATGTCTTTTGCCAAGTCCTTCTTAGTTATGACTCAGCTGAAGTCACACTGTCTTAAGGAGCTGTGAATCGCAGGCTTGAATCAGTGTCCGGTGATAGTGTGAAGGCTGTTTTTGAGTTTTTTTCACACGTTATTGCTTTGAAAACGATCATATTTAAGAAGCTTGTGTATTAGAAATGTTAGTGCAGACATATCAGTCAAAGCCAAGCAGCAAATCATGGTGCTTTGGCAGCGATTTCACCGCCACTGCACATACGCTTAGAATAGTTCAGTGTTACTATGAAGAATAATTAAATGTTTGTTTTACGTGTATGATGTAAAACATAACGGTGGATCACTGTGATGAACAATAGTCAGATGTTTTTATGTGTGAGTTTGCACCAAAACCAAAACCCAGATCAGCTCTTCAAACACTGTGTTATCAAAGCTGATAGTCTGTGGCTAAACCTTTGCAGGGAAACCCTCATATATTGGAAAATATACTTATTAATATCGTGATATTGACGACTACGTAGGGCCACGGCACCGAGGGACGTGCACATCTGACAACATCTGCTCCGCTGCTGCTGCTGCTGCTCGGCCGTCAGTCAGCTGAAGAGAGCACCGGCTGGTGTGGGGAAAGTTCTGGATCTAATGTTGACTGCACATTCGCACTGTTTGTTAGTCCCGTCCAAAGAAGTCTTATCACAGTTCACCATGTCGAGTGTTGAATGGTTGTAGCGAGTAATTACAGTGCAGTGTGTAAGCAGCCTATTTGGACAGTGACATACAGTTTCATCCATTGTACGGCTTCATACTCCGGCTTAGTGGATGTGAAACGAAACAATGACTGGAATGTTAAAATGCTGACTTTGGCTTTAATTTGAGGGTGTTTACATCCACACTTGGTAAACAGCATAGAAATCATAGCATTTTTACACTTAGTACCCCCCACGGGACAAATCCACGGCTACAGTTTCTATGCTGTTTACACAATGTGTGTGTAAGCGCCTACAAATTAAAGCTGAGAGTCAGCACTTAGAGTTCAGAGCCAATGTGCTCCATCAAGAAGCCGAAACAGCAGAAGAAATGTTGACATGGTCAGAGGTTTGTGGACTTCACACCGTCAGTCATCTCAAAGTCAGACGTTTACTTCCACCTCCACGTTTAGCACCACTCGGCAGCTGGAACTCTTACCGGCGCCGGGGATTTAACCAGCAACTTTTCTGTTAAAATTAGAGATTAAACTTGACGGGTCCATGTGGAGGAAGGAGTTGTTGCAGCAGCGGGATAACAGGATTCAGCAGGGAGAGGAAACTGGAATAGCAGCACACAAATAGACTGTGAAAGACACAGAATACAAACGATTGGAGGGTCACGTAAACACGCTCTGCTGAGACTTTACTATGTTAAGTAGGCCGAACGACAGGAAGGAATATGAACTGCTAATATTTATGGATTTACCTGCAGATGTTCCTACTCAGCGCTCCCTGTCCTCAGCAAATGAGCAGCGAAGGGGGAAAGCAAAGCTCAAGGGCATGCTGGCAGGAACAGCGTGCTGTGTTTTTGTTATTAGCCGGCCTCTCGACCTCCAGGCCAAACTTAATCCTAAAACCCCGGGAATGGCACTGCCCTTGTTAGCACAGATTTGAGAACGTAAGCCCTTGTTAACCATCAGTTGCAGGAGTGAAAATGAAAGTGAAAGGCACCCATCATCCCCCCCCCCCCCCCCCAGCTGAATTTTAATAAGTGTGACCAGTTACAGATGAGAGAACTTCAGCGTGTTTTGTTTTTCTTTAGAAATGTTCCAAGAATCGACTGTTTAAAGGTCTCAGATGAAGATGCGTCTGGCCTCTCCACATACAGACTGAGGTTGGGCTTTGTTCTTATTTAGTTTATAGTCGTTCTGCTGGATGCTGAATCTAAACTGTGCTGCTAAGAAACCACTGGTCGATCTTTAGCAGCATGATTCCTTGAGGGAAAAATCATTGTTGGATTTCATTGTCAGAGCTTCATCAGACTCCTGTTGAAAGTAATTCAGACGCCGAGTTCAACCTGAAATATAGTTTTAAGGCAGCATTGAATTCATGATAGAACAGCCTTGAAAACTTTTTGGAACATTTTTTGGATGTTTCAGGCCTGCTTTCACAGAAAACAGTCACATCAGGCTAACTTTGGATTATGCAGTCTTTCCAGTCAGCATGTTAATGATATCACGTTAGCATTCTTCTATGGTAACATGCTAACATTGTCTATGTTGGTTTAACAGATTGATCACATGGTAACAATTTTAGTAGCATTATAGTCCAAATTATGTAATTAGGATTTGAAAACATAAACAAAATCTGACCTCATTTCAGATGGCGTAGTCGTGTTGAATTTTTGTGGAGTTGTAGTGGAGCCATGTTAGGGTTAATTATGTTTTTCTTGTATTTAGGTTGACTTTTTAACATCTGGCCAGCAGCTATAGATGAAAGTTATCCCTCTAAGCTAATTCTGGCTCATTTACATTTTCCTTTGTTGTGTTGGTTCATGAGCATTGTCCATGACAAATCAGCAGATTAGATAAACTCCTGTCCAAATAGCCCGACATGCTAATGTTTGACATGTTAGCATGCTATTGTCAGGCGTCTTGACATTTAAATCCAGCCTATAGCTGCAGGCTGGCACAAACAGGAGTATCTGTACCACGACGGTCCTGTCTTGTTGTATTTAACTCTGGACCAAACGTCCAAACTCACCGTCTTCAGACCTGTGCTGCTAGCATTTCTGCACTCAGTTAGCATGTTATCAGGTACACTGAGGTGAAACTGATGCTGTGTAATGCAATAACTGCAGTAACTCCTACATCCATAGAGGTCATGATGTAGTTTTTATGGTAATTCTGGAGGCTGAAGCTTGTGCTGGTGTTGGGTTGTCGGAATGATATGACCACATGAGCATCAGTTATCTGAGCGTGAAGTTCCCGCTGTGTGAACACAGCCAGAACGTTTGTTGGCAAACAGTCTTGGGGTTGGTGAGTTTCCCCTTCCAGGCATAACTGCCTGTATTGTCTCTGTGTGAACTCTCCTGTACCGCAGCTACTGGTTCAAACACAAGACACTCTTGGCACAGAGGATGTTTACAGACATCCTGGCTGGAAGCTAATGTTCATCTCTTGTTAAAAATAAAAAACAGGCATGTTTCTGCTATTCTCGTGTTTTACTACACGTTTTGCCAGGGTGGATTTTCACCCCCTGGGGCAGAAACACTGAAGCTTCCCCTTCGTCCAGACAGACAGACAGACAGCGTGGGAGGGGAGCGAGGGGAGCAGGGGATGTAGGCGTTGGGTTTACCAGTCTGGGGGCCCCATCTGCAGGGAGATAAATTGTTAGCTATCTATCCATCAGAGCCTCTGGCATGTTCTATCTATGGCAACACAACAGACACTTCAGAAATCCAGGCTGATCCTCTCTCCTCGCCTCAGAAGGCTACTGGTATGGGAGGAGGAGGAGGAGGAGGAGGAGGAGGAGGAGACCTGCGTCCCGGCTCTTCAAGGCTCCATAAATATCAAATATGTGGGCAGCTCGGAAGGAATCATCCAACCTCCAAATAGGAAAATAATATCTGTTCCTCGACTCTCTCACTCCATCAGTCCTCTCGGGCAGCCTGTTGTTGTTAGCTTTTGTATCTCCGTCCTCTGCTTTTATATCTACCTGAAACTTGGATCAAATTTTCTCTTACTTTAACGACAGCTGCATCCAACTCTTTCTGTACCTCTTGGTCCAAATGTTCCACAAATTTATGTCATATTTTCTCTCTCCAGCATCCTTTAGTTACTGATTCACTTGTCGTCTTTGCCCTTCGCTTTCGTTGCATAACAGCTTAAAAAGCAGGTTGTTGGCGCTTTCGAGAACGAGTTGCGGAAGTGCCGTTTCTGCACTGGGTGCCAAATGCTTTTGTTTATTTATTGCGATAAAATATACGAGCCCTTGAGACTAAAGTGAGCTCTCAGTCTCTCTGCCCTCCATCTTTCCTCTACACCCCGTTCAGCCTCAGCAGCTGTGCATACAGAGAATAACGTTCAGCCGGCCAAATCCATTCTGCTCTAATTAATGAGAGAATCAGACAGAATACCTGAGTGTTTGCAGGGATGGCCTGCAAACAGCTGCCAGTTCCCCAGAGCTCGTTTGTAATGATAATAATAAAATAATAATAGTAATGATATACGTCCTACAAAGTTCATAATTAAGACTGAAAAAGCTCCACGATTTATTTTCCTCATTAAACAGCACACACCGCTTGGCTCTAACCTTCGCTTATAACGTGTTACTGCATTGCCAGTGATGGAGGCTTTGTCATTAAGACTGTATGTGGATCGATATGCACACTCAGTTGTGCTAACTGTCTGTGAATTTACGTGGTCCAGTAAAGGTTTCAACATGCTTCAGCGTGGAGTTGCTCTGGATTAATCGTATGTGCTGATAGACAAAACAAACTATTGTGATTCTGGTGGGCAGACAGACAGAAAATGTGCCAGACTGAGTGAAGGATGGAGAGACAGAATAAGGTCAGGGCAGACAGAGCCAGCATCATTCAGATCACATCAGCAGCTCAAAGGATAAAGAGGCGAACAAGCACACAGGCGGCTGATGGAGTGATATAATATAGACATAAAGAAGAGGACGAGTGTGTTGAGGTGAAGAAGCTGACAGGACGACCTGCTGAGAAAGAACGACCTCTACCTGGACCATAATGCGGAAATAATCCGCCAAGTTTTCCAGTCAAAGTCAGATAAAGTCCATAACACACAGTGTATCCCTTAAAACCAGTGACCTGTGACTGGAGGCTACTGGTTTGAATCTCAACACCAGCAGGTCTGTGTTGTGTGTGTCCACAAAGTCCAAATTACCATCATCATGCTGATCATGAATTTACTTTTAAGAGATGAAAAAATGGAAGATGTCTGGACCGACAGAGGATGTGACGGCCGTTGGTCCCACATGGCAAGAGAAGTGTGTGAATACTGGACGTTTCCTTTCCCAGAAATTAGGAGTGATTACAGAAAAAAAACCTCTCAGACCTGCATGTTTTTCTCAGGGTCTGGCGAGATGAAGAGTTTCAGCCATTGTTGGAGAACTTGGTCAAGAGTGTGAAGAGAACAGTTGAGTCAGAACTCAGAGCTTACGCTGCGTTCGAGACATCTGGGAAAGTATGTTTCCTACTGGAAAAAGTACAATGGAATGGCGTCCCTACTTGTAAACTGTGGCCAAACCCATCTACGCCGAGCATGCATAGAGGCACAGCTTGGAAATAAAACACACCATAAAGCTTACCCTGCTTTTTCATCGATTTCACTCTGAATGGGACCATAATTTACAAAACGAACGTCATGCTGTGTTGAAGAAGACTTGTGAAACTTGAAACTAGACCAGTGATTCAGACCTTAAAGTCATCAGTAAAATGTTAACTGTGGTAATAAATCGGGGGAGAAGCAGGGTCATTAAGCTCACATGCAGTTGGACCTCTTTTTGTTGTGTCCTGCTGGTTGAAGGCACTTCTGCAATGGCTTCACTGTTCAGACACGGAGCATCCGTCCACGCTTTCAAATGTCTGTGCTAATATGAAAAATAAATAAAAGAAATGCCTAAAAATGTTAATCTCAACATCTCATACCTGAAAGTGACATCCCCTAAATGCATTGTTTAGTTCGACCATCAGTCCAAAATCTGGAGATATTCAGTTTTAAACTATGTAAAACACAGAAATTGTCACATTTTGAGAGCTTGAACAGCATATTTTTGGTAAAATTACTCAAACGATAACAAACATAGTTGACTTAATGCATTAAATAACTGTTTCAGCGCTGCTTTGTTTGCATGTCAGCGCTCAGGATCCTCCACGCATGTTCAGCACAAACTAAATGAACAGGTCCGACCTTCAAGTTGAAGTTTGTTGGTTTTTCAAACACCTTTTCACAACATGACATGAAATGAACATGGCTGCCCAAAGAGAGACGAGAGTTAACAAAACAAGCACGCCTTCCAAAACACGGCATGTTTGTTCATCTTTAAAGCAATTAAATACATCATAAGACGGTCAATTAAAAGTCTGTAATCCTGGTCAGCAGCTGAACACATATTTTCCTGCCCTGGTTCATGTTTGATCATCTTAAAGGCTTTAATGGGCTGTGGCTGTTAATGTTTCCCACCTGAAACGCAGGATTGTTTTCATTTTCATCACATCCTGTGTGTAGAGATAAGTGAGCATAGCTTAATTGTGAGTGCTAAAGCTAATAATTGTGGTGTAATTCTTTTAAAAGCATCAAAATCTTTCCTAATGCAGATCCGCAGTAACTGGCCAACAGCATTCACGCTCTATAAGGCACTGCTGACAGTCAGATTACCCCCACAGACGCACAGAGAACGGGCTCGTATTGCACTAATCTCCTGTTATGCACATTGGCAAAACACAAACATTAATTATTCCTGTTTTCCAGACGGTTAACAGTGAAGACCGCTAATAATGTCAGAGTCAACATGGCCTGGATCAGACAGGCCGACAGAGCTGGGAGGCGGATGTTTAGATTTGATTGAGTGATTATGTAAAAACCACAGATTTGGATGGAAAGCCCTGGATGGGTGTGCAACTCATCAACATGTTTTTATTCCCTCCCCTTTGTTCTGTGTGTCTGAGGCCTTCATAAACAGACAGACAGACAGACAGACAGACTGACTGATAACACCCGCCATAACGACAGGCAGATGGATTGAGACGTAAACACAGACTCAGCTCTCACGTCCTGATTCTGGCAGACTGCCTCTTCGTGCCTTTTAGAGCAGAGATTCAACAGAAATGTGTAGTGAAGATGTAATAATCCTGTGCTGAACTCTTCATTTAATTTGCTTTTATCCTCCCAAAATGTTTTTTTTTTTTTTTTCCAGGCACTGTGCAAGCAAGACTGTGAATTATGAAACCAAGAAACTTTGCTAAGTACTCCTTGAGTCATCAGTACTGATCCAGCCTGATAATTGGCCCAAATTTAGATTTTTGTCACCTCATTAATCATGTGTTGGCTGTTTTCTTTTTGGGCAGGGGCTGCTATTTTTTCCTATCCAATCAGCAGTGACTGTCTCATATCCATCCACATGACCTGGTTTTCAGCTGACACAGAAGCCGCCGGAGCAGCCAGTGATTGTCAGTCCTTTACCTGATGGGGGTGGGAGTCAGTGCTCAGAACGGTGGACCGACTAGATCCCACTTTGAGTGGGTTACAAGTTAACAGCACAGCAGATCCTCCTGTGTTCAATGACGGACGGCTGAAGCTCCTCGTAGTTGATGACTGATGCTGTCTTGACCTGTTTGAGAAAAAGAAACTCGTGCTTTATGAAATGTCAGCGTTCGTATGATAAACAGCACGTCTCCTTCCAAAGCTTGCTCTTTGCCACGAAAACTGTCCAATCAGAAGCTCAATTCTTTGACACAGTTTCCACAAACGTGTCCAAAATTAGTTTTATCCTCTTTTGAAAAACTTAGTTCCACAAAAATTAGAAGAATTAAAGTTTGACCTCATTTGTGTGCCTGTATAGATGCATGGATCTCATCCACATGAGATGATGATGATGGTGATGATGATGATGATGACATCCACATCCTTAACCAGACCTACAAAGCTCTGATTGGCTCTGAATCTCTGAAAAGATCTGCGATGATATTCAGGAGGTCTGAAGACAGATGATGCGTCCCATCCTGCTGCACTCAGGAAAATAATTCTGCTGTTTTGTTTGCTGTTTTTATGCCTCAAACGTTGTTTCAAGCTGCAGGCTGGTCGCTCATTTGCAGCGCTGACCTCCGTCCTCGTGCTTGAACACGTCGAGACGTTGCAGAGCAGACACGCGTTTGTCAGCTGATGCTATCAGGCTGTTTGTCCATGTTCGTGTTTTTAATCCTCTGCACTGCTGCTTGTGCTGGAGGTGTTTTGGGCTTCGCCGTGGTTCTGGGTTGGCACTAGCGTTAGCATTGTTTGATTGTCGACGACATTTTTGATTGTGCATTAAATAAAAATCATGTTTAAAAAAAACCATTTGATCACAAAATGTTCTGTGGTTTTGATCTCTACAAGCACAGAAATCAGCGTTCCCTCCCTCCTCTCCGTCTCTAGCTCCTTTCATCGCTCTTCCTCTCTTTCTTGCCTCCTCTCTCTCTCCATCTCTCTCTCCCTCCCTCTCGATCTCTTCCAGCCAAGTCTGCCAACTCTCATGCAGATCTGAGCTTGGACAGATGGTCGCGAGCAAAAAGTGTTTACGTGCACACAGCTCCTAACAAAACGAGCAGATGCCTGCAGAGCCGCCGCTCCCCTCCAATCACCATGATACCGAAACAGGCCCGACAGGAGGAGACGCAAAGAAACCAACAGGAAGATGGAGGCGTGTAGGTTAGCGCTCGAACAGAGGAAGGAATTTTAGTTTCCCCTCAAAAATACACACACGCTTCGTTACACACTGACTTCATTTGGTTTCTGTGGCGTTCTCACCTGAGTCTGTTTGTCATCTTGATTTTCTCTCCCCTCTGCCTTTTTCCTTTTTGGAGATGTTTTTATGCCTCTGGGGGTTTCTGGGTCTCACAGGCACGGTAGTTTTTCTTTCCTTTTCTCAGCGTCGCAGTGTTTTTTGTTTTGTCTCTGTGTGCAGATACATGAAACCTACATCCAGAATTTATTTCCTCACTGAAATAAAATTAGGCTTCTGTGGGTAATCTTCATTCACAGCTCAATTAAAAACGCAGCAATGGGACAGAAATTCACCGGTGAGACAGCCAGACTTCAGACTCATTGATCTGTTTGCAGATCAAAAGATGTCTCGATGCCTCTGTTGAACTGGGCTAAATTTGGTTAAAACCTTAAGCAGCCATCTTTAGCTGAATGGAAAGCTCCCATTGTCACTGGGATGGTGCTGAAACAAGGGTTACACAGTCTGTGACCTGGATGCTGAAAATCATCAGTTTGCCCACTTGGACAGTCTGAGGAGCATCACAGATAGAGATTATTAGCGATGTCACGGTTCATAAAGCAGCTCTGAGGCGTCTGTTTCTGCCAGGCTCTCTATCAAGGTTTGTACTGCCTTGTATCAGGGTTTCCTGGAAATGGATTAGCGGAGGTTGTGCATATATAAAGATTTCATAATTTCTTGCAGCATTAGCGGAGGTGCTCTTTATCTCAGAGAGGCAGGGCGCCTCCATCTCTGTGGGAAACTCTGTGGGAAACTGCGTGTTGAGAGAGTGACATGATCAGTGACAGATGAGCACTTGTTCTCTGCAGGAATAACTGCGGAGTAATGGGAACTATTGCTGATTGTTTTGTTGTGAGTTTTTGGTTCTTGATACCAAGTTGCATGTCGTATAAGTGCTTCTGTTACCCCGATGAACCTGCACACTGTCGACCCTCCTTAAAGCACTCGCTGTCTTTGTGTTCTTGCTCTTTTGCTCAGCATATTCGTTTGTTTTTGGTGACATAACAGTCTGGAAAGCCTCAGTTATGTGTTTACCGTGTCAGCGAAATGATAAATTCGAGCAGATTAGCATAATAGCATTAGCCTCCATCTCAAAGTATAACTGAGGCTGATGGAAATGTGACAGTTTAGTTCTTTATAAGTGGAAATTTTCGCCTGTTGGTGGGGCTGTGTGAAAAATCAGCAGGATTCATTCTCTTGGACCATGAATGTGTGAAATATCATCATCTAAAACCTGTTCAGACTGACGGACTGGTATCACCTGTGCAGTCACACCTGTAGCATGGCATAGGCACCATGGGCAAGTTCAGGAACGGAGACTGGACAGTCAGTGGTTTGAGAGTTTCTGAAGCAGTGAAGCCAACAAGTGACAGACAAGGTGAAAACCAGTAAATATCCAGTAAATATCCAGTTCATCTCACTGTGTGTGGTTAGAAAAACACGCTGAACAATACTCACCTTATCTCTCTGTCCCTGTTACTCACACTCCCTCAAAGACAGCCATGTGCCCGGCTCCCAGCATCCTTTGCTGCAGTCATCCTAAGCAGTTTTTCACTGTAATCATGTTGATTGGCACCCACGGCAGTGCCTTTGATTAACGCTGCAAATCCTCATTAGTGATGCGGGAGTTGCACGTTCAAAACGCAAACATTCAAATTCAATCGTGAGCGTAACGTGACCCCCCACCCCCCACCCCCCCACACAGCTACCCCACCAATTACTCCAGTCTGAACGTTGGTGAGGGACTCAACACAGACGTGGCTTTAATGAACCCCTAAACATAGGTTTGCTTTTCGGTTGGCGTGGAGGGATTCATTTGCTCCTGAGACCAGCGAGAAGGAGTGTTGATCAGAACGTCCTTGAGAAAACGTCCACACCTACAAGTTTATGAAAATGCCTGCAGAGCCAATCGAACTGCATATGGATTACTGTGCTGCTCTTTGCTCCATTATTGACACTTTACTAAGAAGCTTTATCACAGACATGAAATCTGTACGGCAACTTTTCACTCACCGACCGCCTTTTTAAAGCATCCACCAGATGTTTTATTGTGAAACGATGCAGCTTCTCTGTGCAGTACATTCCTTTATGTATTATCTGGGACTGTTGGCAAATAACCTACAGTAATAATGACATCAAATTAGCCTTTGAAAAGCAGAGTTAGTTGAGTTTTCCTCTCTGTTGTTGCCTTGAGAAGCACCTAGTGGCTATCCAATTCCCTCCGCTCGCCTAATTTGCAAAGCAGACTTTGTGCAGAATATTCATTAGCAGCCATAAATATCTTCATTCTGAATATTCATGACTTCAGGGAAAACACCAGGAGAAAAAAGACGAGACAAAACATGGCAGACTAAGGTATACGTCTATTTTCCTCTGCAGCAGGAGCCTCAGTGCTGCCTGCGTGCTGCATAACGTGAGAGTCACACCATTAGTGACTGGAGTTCCACCCAAACTTATTCAACATGATCTCATCATGGTGAGGGGGGGGGGGGGGGGGCACTTAAAGTATCTGAGATTCATTGTTACAGGAGGAAGACAAACTCTGTGTATGTATAGATCCTTCTACAGTAGATTGATTTGCTTCCTGTGTCTCCACAGTCATTTTCCTCACAACCATCAGACTCTAACTGTATTTCTCAGTTGCGCTGAATGAATTCAGACTGTCTGCAGTTTCACATTCACTGACTAAGCAGCAGCGACGCTCATCCGGCGTCGGTTGTAAATGTGCGGCAGGCAGCAGAGTGATTTGTTAACAGGCTGAGCAGGTCTCAGTATCATTTCTCTGCAAGCTGCTGTTGTCAATTAAGCGAGCGGAAAGTGCTGAGCGCAGGTCTGGAGGAGGGAGGTATCAAAACATCAGGCTGTAATGAGAACCCTCTCCACGGGACCCCCACCCAATCAGAGAGCTCCCCAACTAGATATCAAAATGATGTCAACCAGGCCTGGTCTCCAACAAAGAGGCTGAGGCAGAGCTTAATAACTTACCTGTTTCCCATGATGAAACAGATCCAGCTCTCTGCATCAGGCCAGTCTCACCAGTAACCTTCACTCTGCAGAAGCACAGGGACAAACAGTCACTGAGTGGAAAACCAGTGCCAGGCATGGTGGTGAGTACACTTCACTGTAAACATCACTGAGGATGCAGCATGTGCACGTTTGACATTCACCATGTCGTGGCTGCTACCATCCGCTTGTCTGCGAAACAAAACAAATGAACAAACCAAGCTTGAAGTTGAAGTATATTTCTATTTCTATTTCATCTCCATTTTCCTGCTGGACGAAGACGCTTCAGTCCACCTCTTAGTCTGGAATGAAATGTCTCAGCAGCCATTAAATTGATGGGCATAAAAGGTTTGTTCAGAGGATGAATTATAACGTCTTTGGTGATTTCTGGGCTTCATTTATTTCCTTTTTTCTAATCAGGGTTGTTTTCATTATTTATGTGTCGCCGGCGGATAATAATTTCAGAGTAGTGTAAGACTGGTTATAACCCTGATTCCAAAAAGTCTGGACTCCATGTGTTCATCTCCTTTATCCAATCATGTGTTCACAAAGGGGTGACCCTCGCTCCATCCTCTGTGATCGACTGAGCCTTTCCAGGACGCCCCTTTCATACCCAATCATGATCCTCTCACCTGTTACCAGTCAGCCTGTTTACCTGTGGAATGTTCCAAACAGGTGTTTTTGGAGCGTTCCACATCTTTCAGTCTGTGAAACGTGTCGCTGCATCAGATTCACAATTAGAGATATTTACAGAAATCAATGAAGCTGTACATCATTCAATATGTTGTCTTGAGGAAACGTCAAAAAGGATTCCAAACTTTTTTGGAATCCAATCTTTTGTTCAAGAAAAAAGAGAATTTTAATACAGTGGGAGCAGCTGTGACTCTCTAAAGCTAAATGCCTTTTCATGTGATTAGTGACGGACATGAATTGATGGACGAGTTTCCTTCTGTCCACTGAAACCACAGCCAAGCTTGGCAGAATGGGCGGGGAAAGAGGACGCTTTAGAGCTTGACCTTTGTGTCACTGTACCACAAAATAAATGATAAAATATCACTAATGTATTTCTTCATATCGCACCCTTCATCAGAGAGAGATCCAACGGTTTTGCAGCTTTAGACGGATGAATTTAATGCATCTTCTTTAAAGATCTCGTGGAAAGCAGCCCTAAAGGAAACAGAAGCCCAACTGAAGCGATTGTCCTTTGTCTTCTCAGCTCTATTTTCTTTGACCTTCACATTTTTAACTCCATTGCACAGGATAACAAGACTATTTTATCACATCGACTGTAGGCTGCCGCGGGTTCGTGCCTAAAATGTAAACTCTGTTCCCTGTGTGTCATTGAATGAGTGAGAAATAAATGTGAAAGTAGAGTCTTTGTGGCTCCTGTATGTGTGTGTGGACTCGCTGTAAGTGAGGAGGGAGTCGCTTCACTTTGCACAATCATACTCCACTCAGAGCTCGTGCTTCATGACTAATTGCTCGGTAAATAATGTGAACCCAAACAGAGGCAGCTGGGAGTCTAGTGCGCTCATTAGGATGAGTGGCATCACTGAACGAGGCGAACAAACACAACCTGTGATTACTCAAATCAAGACGCCGCTGCTCCAATCAGAACAAAGACACACCTCATTTACATTTTTAAGGCGTTTAGTTTACACCCTCCTCCAGAGCCTTACAGTGAGGAGAGAGAGTTCCAGCAAAGGAACGTTGCTTCATGAATGCTGAGCCATTGAACTACCCATGACCCCTTTACTTCCTTAATGTCATCAGTTTCTATGGTAACGCACAGGTAAATGGCGGTATGCATTCACCGCTGTCCTTGGAAACCGTCGATGCTGCGACTGCTCTGATTTCAAGTTTTATGATCTTAGTTTAGGATGAAGAGAAATCAATTTCAGTTTTTGTTTTCATTGTTTTTTCAAACCAGTCATGTTTCCCAGAGGATGAACCCCACTGACTTTCCTCCAGCGCCACCATGAGGCGAATGAATGTCTCAGCACCTGATGCTATAGTCAGTACTATATTTAGTGATATTTAACTTTGCATCAACATCAGGTCAGAATGTCATTCCCATTAGCTTCAGCTGTAATGTGTGCTAACCGCTAACTGGCCAATGTTAGCATGCTAACACACTAAACTGAGCATGTAGCTCACAGAGCTGCTAGCATGGCTGCAGACTCTGTCGTCTTGCTTCTGAACCAAAGTTTTCGTTTCTGGCGACATTAGATGAAAGAAACAAAGTCTGAAGAACCGTTCCGTGGTCGTAACGATGATGGAGGCATCGGAACATTTTAATGGGAAATGTCTGAATTTTGTAGTTGTAGCAGCTCTGCTGGTTTGAGAGAGAAGCTATCAGTCACCCAAACCTGAAGGTTGGCAAAATGATTCACTGAAAATGCCAAAAAAAAGAAGAAAGTCACTTCTGCTGCACTGAATGATTGTGAATTTCTTTTCTTTGTTTCAGCTCTTCATCACTTGTGCCTTCCAAACTTAAGAAATTCAATATTCTGAGAAAGGAAGTTCGCTCTTTATTGGATTCTCATACATATTACAGCTTGTGACCAGACACAAACTCTATCTCCACTTTATTTTTTAATGTTATTGACATTTTAAAACCCTTCAGTACATGTAGCACCTGCAGTGTTACTGACTCTCAGCTCATCTTCCTCCCCTCCCACTCTCCTCATGCCCTCCTCCTCCGACTCCTCTGAATTCTCCTCTCCTTCTCATTAACTCTGCTCGTCCTCCTCTTCCTCCTCTCACATGCAGGATTGTGTGAGGAGTTTTAGCATCAGAGGACCGAGCGCCGAGTCCTCATCTGCTGAACCCTGCAGGGCGGCACTTTAATAAACTCTCGTTCCTGCACGGAGCGAACGGCACAAAACAAGCCTGGAGATCTCTGAATCAGTTCACACTGAGGAGGAAGAGAGCGATTTTAAGGGTGGGGGGTAAGATGAGGAAGGTTTGAAATGCATGTGTGCAGGGGGGGGCCTGTTACTCCCCCACAGTGCGGGGGGGGGGTTCATCTCATCTCGTGGTGTTATTTTGGGTCTGACTCCATTTTGTAAAGCTCCTCTGTCAACAGACGGTTTGTTGTTTTTGTCTCATTGGTGTTTCCACACATGTTGTTTACAGTCAAATCCATTTCAGAATTGAGTAATTTCCAAAAAAAACTGTTGTTTATATTGTTTACCTTCTGGATCTCAGGGCCAGTTATGAAGATGTTGATGCTGCGTACAGTGATGGTGTTTCGTCTTTTCATACTCTTTGAAATGAAAAACATCCAATCACAGAGCGGCTTCGTCTTTCATTTGGACTCATTTTTTCTGTCCAGATGAAGTCCAGTGTCCACTGTCCTTCCAGCTCTGGTTTGGTCTCCACCAACTCCCGTTTCTCTGTCTGCTGTTTGCTGCTGATGAAGAGAAAAGGAGTTAAAAACGATTGTGATAATGGATTCAGTGTTGAGCTCTCTGGTTCTGGTCTCTCCATTGTGAGGATTTGCTGCTTATATTCAGTTGAGCTTAAATTTTATTTGTGCAGCACCGTCTCGTACAAAAGCAGCTCAGAGTGCTTTTACATTAAAAAAAGCAAAATAAATCAGCAAAACGTGCAGATAAACAGGAACAAACACCTGTGCTTACCTGCACATTAAGATACACACATACAGTCGTACATAATGTACGAATGTGGAGCGCTCACTGAAGGAAACGCTCGACTGTCGGAGTCTGAGATCAGCAGGCAGGCTGTTCCATTCCTCACGTGGATAAATGCTGAATGCCATCTCAGCAGACTCTGAAAATGCCCACAGGCACACGGAGATTTCCTCTTTTTGATTGAAGAGATCTGCTGGGACTGTAAACAGAGTTGTGCCGTGGAGCCACACCAGCAAGTGGAGGACTTTGAATTGTTTTCTGCAAACAGCAGGTGACCAGTGAAGCTTCGGGAGAGCTGGAGATGGTTTTTCTGGTCCTGGTTAGCACTCGTGCGCCTGCGTTCTGGATCAGTTGTGACGTGTGCGTTGAATTGCTGTAGTCCAGCCTGCTCATGACAAACGCATGCATGAGTTTCTGAGTCAGACTGAGACAGAAAAGCTCTGATTTGCTGAACATCATCATATTCTGCATCGTATACTTCCTTTAAGTGAGACGACCGTCAGTGTTCAGAAGGTGAACCACGTCCAGTGGCGGTGCAGGACTGTAATACAGTCATTCAGCTCCACTAATGGACCAGTCAGAGCTGCCAAGCAGACATGATCTGGCCCTGGGGCCTTTTCTCTCCCACATGTCGGGTGTCATCTCCACCTCAGAGCGCCACAGTGGATTTCCCACAGGCTGACAGGATCAACGGGATCCATCAGCAGGGAGCCTCACCGCTGCTGATGAGGAGTCAGGCTCCAGGCTCTGAATGCTTCAGGATCCCGATTTTATCCAGGCGCTTATGAACAGTCAGCAGTAATGATTCCCAGTTAAGAGTAAATCTGAGGGACGAGGGCACACTCACAGAAGATACTGCACGTGCTGCTGGATTCATAAGAAGAGGGATCACTGCTTAAATCTGTTTATATTGATTATTAGAAAAAGGTTCAAATCAGATCAAAATAATAAGTCAAACACTGTGTAGTTTAACCTTTGACTGAGAGGCTTTTTATTTATCATGGAGGCACACTGGTGCATCTTCAGAGGCTCACAGTCAAAAGACCTTAAACTGAGGTGATCAGTGTCTTTGTAGGGTTGTTCAGTATCAGAACATCTGCCCAAACTGATCTCATCTGTGGTGCGAGTATTTGGCTCCACATGTGAATGTAAGAGTCATCACATCACGTCAGTCTCAGGAATCACATCCTTTTATTGACTTTGAATCAGGACCTTCAGTATTTGCATCCAGCATCTGAAAAATAAGATGTTCCAGATGTAGAAGGCCACATTATTTCAGTGTGTTAGATACAAGTTCAGTGACCTGATATTAAAGACCTTCATCTGGACATTTAGCATTTTTAACTCCCTCAGCAAGATTTTCCTAAGCAGCACTGATTGAAACGAGCGTCCTAACAGTCCAAGCTTTGTCCAGTCACTTCCTGTTCAGCTGGACGTGTTCTAGGAAGTGGTGAAAGACAGCAGAGGGTCTTCTCTTGTTAAATAAAGGTCGCCTCAGCTCTCCGATGAGCAGCCGACACTTTCGCTGCTGTGTTGTACACAGTTTGAGTTTCCTGAGCCCTGAGAAGCATCTTGTTCTGCTCCCCGTGAACAATGTTCCCGATAACAGGCCGTTCCAGACGCTCAGCGAGGAGAGCTCTGATCATTAATTGATGACACAGCGGCCCAGCATCCTGTTCGGAGGCGTGCGTGAGTCTCTGCGGTCATTGTATGGAAAACAGTTCATGCAGAAAGTGGAAGGTGGAGTGATGAGACTCGCTGCAGAGTCCAGACAACCAGCCTTTTCACCGCAGTGGCAAAACAAGGTCATGTGGACGAAGCTCATAACGCACCGTTCCCACGCAAACAGGCGAGTCTGCAGCAGCGCCGAGCTGCAGAGCGGCCGGCCGCCCGGGGATGAATGATTTATCTGCTGAGGGGGAAGCGTACGGGCAGCTAATGGAGGTGGATGTACATCTGCAGAGGATGGAGGAGGAGGAGGAGGAGGAGGAGGAGGAGGAGGAGGAGGAGAGGAGGAGAGGAGGAGGGGAGGAGGAGGAGGAGAGGAGGAAGGACAGACAGAGACAGGAAGCTGAAACAGAAGGAGACTCTCACTTCTTCTTCTTTTGTCATGTGTGGCTAACAGGCAAGACAGCTGACGTGTATGTTGTTGTCTGTGTGTGTGTGTGTGTGTGTGTGTGTGTGTGTGTGTGTGTGTGTGTGTGTGTGTGTGTGTTAGGACAACAAACAGAACAGATGTACCCAGTCTGTGCGTTTGTGCATATACCCACATGTGTTTGTTTAGTTGTGTGTGTGTCTAAATTAGACACAGCAGACGTGTGTGTGTGTGTGTGTGTGTGTGTGTGTGTGTGTGTGTGTGTTTGTTTAGTTGTGTGTGTGTGTCTAAATTAGACACAGCAGATGTGTGTGTTAAAATCAGTGTAGGTGCAGTAACTAATTAGTCAATCACAAGAAAATAAATCCTCCATTTTTCTGATAATCATCTTTGAAGCCGAACGTCCAGCTATTTGGTTTCAGCTTCTCAAGTGGGATCATTTTCTGCTTTTGTCTCCTTCGTATCATCGTGAATCGCCTTAAACTCTGGATAACTGTGACTTCATTTCTCGATGTGTCATCACCTGAACCATTAACCTGCGTTAACACTCAGCATGTGGTCAGGGTCCAGGATGCAGATAAACACATTCAGATATCTGGAACAGGAAGTGTGGAACAGACTGGGACAGACCAGCAGTGGGAGGTCTGTCGTGTTACTGCAGAGTCTGGACGGTAACGCTCATCATTCAGGGATTACCGTGAAACCTGGTGCAGATATTTATGGTCCCCTGAGGCTGAATCCTCTGACATTTCATCTGCAGCTCAGATTTTCCACTTGTCCAACGCTTCAGGTCATAAACCTACAACTAATGACCAGACTGTTTTGCTAATGTTAGCGTTCAGCTGAACCTCAGTGCAGCTGAGGCTGAAGTCCTTAAACACACACAGTACACCCTCTTATTGATTCTGTTGGATGTGGTTGTTTTGGTTCACTCGGACGCAGAACAGGTAGCTAGCTGTCACGTTCAGCTCATTGGCTTATTGTGTATCTGTCCCCAGTGTCTCTCCAGCTGGAACATTGAGGTTTTTTGAGTGAAAAAGAAGAACTGGACGGTGAACGTCAGAGTCACAGTGACAGACACGTCCAAGGAAAAACACGTTTCAACCGCAGCTTGACTGCGACTGACTGTGAGCTCATGGAAATGTGAAGCAGAAACAGCAGTTAGCACTTAGCAACAATGATGTTGATGAAATAACAAAACAATGCAGTGCTTGTGGACACACACACACACACACACACACACACACACACACACACACACACACACACAGCTGTGTGCTGCTGAGGTTTTCTAACCTTTGTTCTCAAGGGCGCCACTGACAGCATCGGCCACGAGTGATGGAGGAGAGAACAGGGCAGCAGGGAGGTGGGGGGGGGGGGGGGGGTGGATGGATGGAGGGAGCCGGCCAGGCCGGCCCGACCGACTCTGGGCAGCCTCACTGCAGCTCAATGAGCCAGAGCTTCTTGGATGAACTTCCATCTGCTCACCACTCTGTCACCTACGATCATAAAGCGAGCTGCAGAGGATGAAGCAGACTTAACTACAGCACATGTAAGACCCCACGAGTCATTATGAGCGCCGTGTTGAACTGACCGCACCGCCATTTTTCATCATGAACGGTTTCAATAAGGACCAGCAGGACATTTTACAGTCAAACTAAAGGCAAACATAAGAGTACATTTCAAACATTAAGCTTCACTGGATGTTAAAATGATTGCTGTCAATAACAGCTACAAAAATACACTATATGTACAGTCTATAGAAGCAGCATATGAACATGAATTTATTGATGTTTTTATTGGATTATTGGAATTATTAAATCCTTTTTTAAGTATTTTGTCTAAGATATGGTGGCACTGCATGATGCTTTATCTTTTCATATTTCTCTGCTGCAGTGTTGTGACATATTGGCTCATATATATATATACAGTATATGTGTACACAGCATTAAGAATATATAGAAGTACTTACTGCTACTATTGTGCCATTAGAGAATCTAAGGTGTGCTGGAAGGACCACCATCTGGACAAAAGGGAAGAAATGATGCTGTGCACAGTCTGAGGCTCACGTTTCATTAAGAGTGATCAAACAAAGATCCTCATCAGATCTAAATGTTCCTTCGTTAAAGGCTCTGACTGTGAGCCGGACCCTGTGGTTGTCCACTACGTCTCACCATTCAGTCACAAGATTTGTAATCTCACTGAGGCTTTTCTGGTGACTCTGGGTACAAAGCCTCTGCTGAATGTTTACAGATCTGGACATTTGGAGAAGCTTCTGTCATGTTAAGAGTACAAGCCGATGACTGTGGACTGTCACCTGAGACGGACTGAACTAATCCCACAGACGTGACTGCTCTGATCACGCCGCCAGCATCTCCAACAGCACGGACGTCAGTGTGTTTCCACTGAGACGCGCCTGCGGTCAGTCGTCCATTAGTTATTAGTTTAGAAAGTCTGAACGGTCAGTTCTCTACCTCCACTGCAGGGAGGTTACTGGGTCAAATCCCCACACTCTGATAAACTCCAGGTGAGGTAAATAAACCAGTGAAAACTTTTCTGGGCCCTGAAATAGAAAAGCCTCCTGACTGGTACTGAGCACCTGGCCTTTGTGCTGTTTGTGGCTGTGAATAAACCACCGAATCCTCTCTGAATTGGAGACACCACTGACCAGCGGAGAAATAATGGGCCTCGGTGAACTGGCAGCGTTTCCAGGCCATGAGGTTGGCAGTAATGCAGCAGGCAGAGGGATCTGGCTGGTGACTGAAGCTCAAAATGAGTTTGGCTAACACAGAGGGCTTTGAGAGGTAAAACAAAGTGGCCTATCATGAAAAAATGTCAGTGATTTATTGTCTAAAATTAGAAACGGATGATAAAGATAATTGGTTCACTAAATCCTCGGTTTAGAAAATCAAAAAAAAACTTTTACAGAACTTTTTCCTTTTAAGCAGCAGTTCATGAAACGGTCCATCTACAGTTCTGTATGTAGTCACATTAACTGGTCCTGGCCCAGTGAAACCAGAGGCAAAGCTAATATATGGACCTCTGGAAATAAAGACACAAAGCACAGAACAGATAACAGCTTTTTATGTCTCGGTCTGGGCGTCTCTAATGTCTTGTAGTTGATATATCACAGGTGAATCTGTGTGCCTCAGTACAGGGAAAGAAGGACAAACTAGCATGTTGATTGGCTGGTCTGGTCGCACCTGTCCAGGTGCCCACTGAGGCAGACCGCTGTCAGCCCAGCATCACTTAACCGTTAACAAAAACGCTGTGAACCTTAACAGCTTGTGGTTTGGGAGTTTCAGATGGACTCAGGAAGCTAATGCTGTATGCTAGGTGTGTGGTGAGAGGAGTGATGTTTTCTCATTAGTATGCAAATATGCAAATGACTCTCTTTGCCCCTCCCCTCAAACCCTGCTCTAACCCCATAGTTACACTTCCTTTACTTCCACTAAAACACCTGCAGAGGGTGAGACCTGATGAACCGTAGCAGCGGGGGGGCTCTCATGCTGTCGTACTTGGCTGCTCACATTAAAGGTGACAGAAGTAGCTGTGAGTGAAAACTGAGAGCTTGTACCAAAACCAATTGCTGCGTGAAGTTGCCATGATTGTTGGACTGTCTGTCTGAAAGCTGCAGAAGTTGTCAGTCACGGTTTCTCCCTGATTAACTGCCAGGAAGCAGTTCCAGACGCTGCTGGATGATCTGACAGGCACTTTGTCTGAGGCAGGCCGAGGCCTTTAAAGCACAGTATTTGTATTTTCACTGATCGAAATCAGCAGAAAAGGCCCACTGGCACGGCAACACGAGCGTAGCTTCTGCAAAATGTGAAGTAGCTGATTCAAATAAACAGCCACATTTTACAGATCATTTCAGTCTCTGCCTGCCAGCAGAAAGAGCCGAATGTGAGCAGACCCAGCAAACGTGAAGTTCATCCGTTCAGCTGGAAGCAGGCTGTCGGCCGCTCTCACACCAGCTTCTCGTAACGTCTCAGGACTTCATGTCAGTGTCTCTCTGTTCACAACGATCTGCCTGCGTGAGCTGTACAGTCATTTCTAACAGCTGGGTCGTTACTCGTAAACATCTTCTTCAAACGTCTTGATGTGGGAGACAAACATTTTGTGGCCCTGATCGTTTTTGGTGTAGCTTTGCTGCATGTTGACAGTGACTGTCTCACTGTTTTAATCAGTGCACATCAGTTCTGTTTGTGCACTCGAAGTTCAGGCAGGAGGCTCCACACAGACGCAGTCGGCCGTTTCAGATCTCAGACGTGTTCCCGTGTATGAGCCAATTAGCCTTGTTTATTGAAATGCGGGTTTGTCTCATACCAGCACAGTCGACAACGCGGCCCAGTGCTCCTAAACAGCTGAACTTTGCTGTGTCACATTACATCATCATCATCAACAGGTTTCAATCCAGTTCGAAACACCTGAAGCAGGTGCTGCTTTGATGCCGACGCTCTGTTCCTCGAAACAGCAGCAGACACAACCACAACAGAGAGACCCATCCAGGATCTGTGTGGAGAGCAGACTCTCTCAGCCCCCCGAAGCTAATTAGAGAGCTCCCAAGATGCCGCCAAACTTTGAGTTGCTTAGCAACGCGGATGATGAAGCACACCTTGAGCCATCTAAGGTCTCTAATGAGTGGCGCTCACAGCTGAGGCTTGTGTTGGAGCAGAAGAACAAAGCAGCTGTCTGATCAGCAGCAAACGAAAAGTCCAACCTGAGGAGCAGAATCCCCCTCACGGTCGGCTTCGTCTGATCAGGTGCCAGGTGTTCAGCCCGCTCTGCACTCAGGTCCTCTCCCCCTCCCTTTGTCTCCCCCTGTCTCTTTCAATCTCACTGTCACTCATTCACCCACCCCCTGTCATTGTCCCTCTCTCTCTCTCTCTCTCTCTCTCACACACACACACACCTGAACCCACATTCACCTGTCAAACCCAGAGAATATAGAAATACCTGAAAAAAGAAAATGTAAAAGTCAAACATGCAGTTTGTGCAAGAGACTCTCATCTGCACACTAAAGCATACACACAAAAAGAACAAACACACACACACACACACACACACACACATGCAGGTGGGCTGCAGCACGTCTCCCACCCTGTAATTAAATTCTGTGTCTCCCACCTGTGTTACAGAAGCAGATCTGACTCGAGGTAATTACAGGGCTGCAATGGAACAAAACAACAGAGGGGGTACACACACTCTCACACGCACACACACTCTCACACGCACACACACACACACACAGCATCTATAAATGAACACAACAGGAGGCCTGCATCACGCTGCTCTGTGTTTCCCATCATGGTCTCGCTGTAAATCTGCTGCCTGTCATGTGTTTTAATGTCCCGCTGCTCTTTGCATGCGAAGGCCTGTTAGTCCACAATCACAGTCTGTTTGCATCCTGAAGGTGTTTACACTCAGTTTATCACAGTCAGATGAAACCAGGTTCAGATGCTACACTTTCATATGTGCGTGTGTGCACGGCGTCCTGTACCTGCTGCTCCTCCTGACTGACTGCCTTCAGTTTGGTTTCCTGCCTCGTTCAGATTCTCGTGGACCCTGGTGAACTCCTGTCCAGGTCCAAAGCCAACAGACGAGCAGCCACGACAAACACGCAGATGAAACACAACCTGACGTATTTCACACCTCAGTGTGGATACTTGGACGGACTGCATGCAGTTTGGAGAGCCGGATGCGTTCACACCTGTTTAACCTGCTACTGAAGTGTGTTTCAGGGTAGTTTCACACCAAGTCTGTTCACGTGAGCGCGGCAGCTTTGCTCGTTTGGGTCATTTTGTTTTGGCTGGTGTAAAAGCTGTCAAGTAAACATTTAATTTCCTCCATAGGTCCATGTACAGGAGTGCAGTCTGATGAGTCACTGAAGGACTTCGTGTTTACGGCTGTTGGTTCGTGTGTAATAAGTCAGCTGATACTTAATGTGCCTGTAGTTGGTTTGAGTGTGTTGTTTACTAAATATCTGATCAGATACTTCCTGACTTAACAAAAATTCTGGATCTAATGAGCGAGGAAGGAACCATTTGTATGAGCAGAATCTCAAGAAGGTCTGCGCTTGTTGACTCTGCTCCTCAGCTCAGGTCGGGGGACGTGATGGCCACGGCAAATCCGTTACTTTGCTGTCCATTTTTGTGTACAACCCTGATTCCAAAGAAGTTTGTACGCTGTCAGTAAAACAGGATGTGATAACTTTTTGACATAAACTCACCTGAAAACAGCACAAAGACAGTATATTTAATGTTTGAGACCCTCAGCTTCACTGATTTTTGTAAATATCTGCTTATTGTGAATCTGATGCAGCAACACGTTTCACAGACTGAAAGAAGTGGAACGCTCCAAAAACACCTGTTTGGAACATTCCACAGGTAAACAGGCTGATTGGTGACAGGTGGGAGGATCATGATTGGGTATGAAAGGATGGAGCGAGGTTCACCACTTTGTGAACGCATGAAGGATGAAGGAGATGAAGACATGGACTCAGAGACACTTCAGGAACCTGCTGCCAATAAACACAGTTTGATTAGAAATGATTGATCCTGGTTTTATTAACAGTTTAAACAGCGTCCCAACTCTTTTGGAATCGGGGCTGTAAATGTGAGGAGTGCTTCAGATCATGGTCCTGAGGGGAGGTCAGGCCAAGGCCCACTTCAAGCTTCCTGGCAGAAGCTTTTCATTCAATAGCTGCTGGTGTGTGATGAGTCCATCATACCATGTGTCCTAACAAGACGTCCAGGGCTTTGGAAGAAAAACAGCCCTCAGCATCAAAGATCCAGCTCCACACTCCACCTCCTCCACGGCTGCGAGGTGCTTCTCTGTGGTTATCCCTCTGTCTCCTCCAAACCTCCTTTGATGTTTGTTACCAGAAAGCTCTATTTTGGTCCCATCTGACCGTGTGACCCCGTCCCACTGAAAGTCCCAGTAACATTTGGAAAAGTGTAGGCGCTTTGGGTTGTTTTTGATTGACAGCAGAAGCTTTTTGCTGGCAACCCTTCCAAACAACTTGTGGTGATGTAGGTGGAGTCTGATGCTAGTTTTGGAGGGTTTTTCTTCCAGATTCTCTTGCAGACTCGTTTGCCAGCCCTCCTCTGTGTGTGTGTGGGGGGGGGGGGGGGGGGTCAGTGTACTCACATGGGTCCTATTCCAAGCTGATTCTTAACATCTCCTGTTGAATGAAAGACCAAGAGGATGAACAGCAGACAGTTCTTCACAGCCTGTTCTTGATCATGTTCACTGGACAGGCCAGTAGTTCTGGAGGCCGTTGTAGGTTAATATGTTACTGCGTACAATTACAGATCTGGATGAGGGTGACGCTTCAGGCTTTTAGGTTAATTACATGTCACTCTTGTGTAAAATTGACCGCTCATGTCAACTTGTAGAGTGTTTGGAACCGGCCGTGTATTGAAATGCAGCCAGTTCAGACTGTTCAATGGCAGATATTTGTAACCTAGAAGTGTTTGTCCTCCAAATCACCAAATCAATGTTCATCGGGTGCACAAATTAGATCCTGTTCAGACGGTTTCTATGTCTCTGAGTGTGTGCGCGCTGTGTTTGAGTCATGCACATACATGTGTTAGTCCATGTGTGTGTGTAGGAGCCAGGCTGTGGGAAAGATTAAGGCTTATGTATAGCTGACACATGACGACATTTGCATACACAGATGCAGGCGTCTGTGTGTGTTAGAGACTCTGTGTGTGTGTGTGTGTGTATGAGAGAGGGACTGTGCGTGTGTGTGTGTGTGTGTGTGTGTGTGTGTGTGTGTGTGTGTGAGATTGCTGTCATGGGAGTTGTCTCCACAGATGGGGGTTCAGTTATTCCTTAATGAATTCAATTACAGAGATGGGACCATACATCAAAACCAAGCTCCGAGCCGAGCACCAAACTCATCTGTGGCTGCAGAGAAACAATTTGGATCCTCCTGCTCCTCCTCCGCCTGTTTACCGAGTCATGCACCGAGCCAAAAAACGTCCAGGATTTATGTTTGTGAACCGGGGGACGACAGGAGCTCGGCGCTCCGCGGTGGCGGATTCAACTCGGCTGTGGAGCCAAGAGGCTGGACGGCTCCACAGCCAAGACTAATTTCTTCATTTTCTACGCCGTTCAGACTGATTTAGTTCAGCTCTCTCTCCGTCGCGCTCGGCAGCGAGCAGAGGAGGGTTTTTCAGTGTCACGCGGTGGCATTTTCCCAACTACATTTCTGAGAAGATGCAAACGTTGTCAGCGGCGGCCAGGGCCAGTTCCACATTATGCCTCTATTTTTTGTGAGTGCTGCGGTGGTGGCGGCCCGTTCCCGCTCAGATACAACAGCCAAACTGACATATTGTCACGCAGAATTACCAGACTGTAACTTCGTAAACTTCCCCTCGGAGCAGCAGTAACTCGGTGTTACTTTCAGTAAACGCAGAAACATCTGGGCTGGTGGAAGAAGTTTAATCCAAAGAATACAGATAAAAAAAAGACTTAATGAAGAAGAAGAAGAAGTAGAAGAAGAAGAAGATGCCATTCAAACACTGCAGTGGACTCCTGACTTTAACCTGGATTTGAACAGAGCCTCCATGAAAACCAGTTACCCCAACTGACCTCATTGACCTCAGCAACGCTCTTCAAACAAAATGAGGTGTTTTTATTGGAGTAAATATTTGATACACAGACAAACAAACTGCAGGCATTGTAGCTAATTAACTAATTAATTAGAGGCTTCCTGTTACTCATCAGCGTCATCAGTCCCTCCTGCTTTGTGATCATCAACATCAGAATCTGAAGTCAGAGAGAAAGTTAAAGGCGATGGGAAATTGTTGTCTTAACTTTACTGCCAAACACGGTTCAACCAGCCTGACATCATGTTCAGATTTATGCACTCTGGAGACGGTTTCAAAAAGCTTTTCTGAAGGGAAACTGCAGGATTTGTAAGGATACAAGGCCCAAACAAAGACGGCTCAGTGTGGACGTAGTCTGAGTGAAGGCTTTAAGTCAGATGGTCCAACATCAACATTTTCTGGAGATGGTTCACGAAGGACTCCATGAGAACCACGCTGGGCCAAACCGGACAGAAGAAGACGTGTGGATGCAGTCTGACCTGATGACACAGACAGCAGCTAGAAGAGGGCGCGGACTGCAGCTTTAGATGTCCGACAGTCAAAAATGAAAAAAGAAAAGCTCAGTGTGATGGAAACGATGGAGTCTGTTCTACTTTTAAACCTGATGGCTGTTCCGTCCTTCAGAAGCTCCCAGTGGTCTGTCACTGTCTCTCTGCAGCCAGCGCAGGACTACCTCAACACCACCCACCCCCTCCTTAAGCTACCTGTCAGGGGCATTCATCCTGATGACGGCAAGGAAGTCAGGCACAGGGGGCCACATGAATACCTCCACGTATTTATTACACAATGGACGCCGTCGCCTGCAGCGGAGGGAAGGTTAGCGAGGAGCCCGCCTACGAAACAGAGCGAGGGGCTGAAAGAATCCCTTTAAGCTAAGGTCCTGGGAAATAATTGGGGTGAGGAAGGCAACCGGGAGGGGGCTGTGGTGTTTGGGGAGGGATGTGGATCAGGGCGGGGTGAGTTTGATATGCTGATGCAGGAAAACGCAGTGCGGAGAAGGAAGAGGGGGAGGAGGGGGGAGGAGAGTTGGAGGGCAGGCGGGGTGGGATTATTAGGAAAATGGCTCTGGCTGGAAACAAGGCAGCCCGGGCCGGCCTGGGAAAAGAAAAGAGTGTGTGTGCCCCTGCACTTCTGTCTCTGTGAGGACCACTTTCACCGGGAGACCTTGACAGTCTGGACGTTTTTAGAAGGCAAGGACACTTCTGGAAGAGCAGCCAGTTTAGGAAAGTCAGGCCACTTCAGGAAAGTGAGAAGATTTTTGCAAAGCGGATAAATTCTGTTGAACCCAGTTTTTAAAAGTGAGGACGATTTCAGGAAACAAGGACACGTGTGAACAGCAAGAAGGTTTCTGAAAAGGGAATAAAGGCATTTTGGGGAAGAGAGGGCATGAATATGAGTAATAAACAAGGCTAGTCCTGGAAACGAGGGATATTTGGAACAGATGAGGACATTTTTGAAAATTGGGGGCATTTTGGACAGTTAGCACTTTAATAGGAAGTCAAGAATATTTTTTTTTTAAAGCCTGAAAAGTTTTGGCAAGTGAGGGTATTTGTCTTAAGAGAGGACATGTTTGAAGAAAGGGGACATTTTTGAAAAGTGAAAGGTCTGTCTGAGGGTTTGGTTTGGATTGAGGTGAGGCACGATGAAGATGGAGGGCTAGAGGATGCATTATGTCAATGATGGTCCTCACAAGTGTGGGAGTGCAGACATGTGTGACAGAGGTGGGTTCAGCCGGCAGAGGTGCCTTTGAGTCGAACACACACACACAGAAACACACAAACAGAAACACACACAGCCTCCGGGGAGAGGTTAGCACAGTGGCTAAACTGCAGCTGTCAAGAGGGAAGAAGGAGAGGAAATAAAAGCCGGGGGTGGAGAGAGAGGTGGAGGGGGGAGAGAAGAGTGAGTGAAGGATGGATTCTGAGACAGAAAAGACCGAGGAGGGCGTGAGAGTCCAGGGAGGGGTGGCAAAGAAAGACATAAAAGGGACGACGTTGAAGGACAAAATGTCAGGGGGGAGACAGAAAGATGGAGGGACGTCAGGGAGGAAGAGATGGAGTCAAGATGGAAAGAAAGACACGAGAGAGACAGCATCACAAAGCAGATGATGGAGGGATGATGTGGCAGGGAGGAGAGGTAAGACAGTGAGACAAAGGTGGAGGTGAAGAGAAAAGAGGAGATAGAGGAGGTTGGAGGGAAAGAAAGAGACAAGAAACACCTCAGGAGAAACAAAACTGCTTGTACTTCTTTCTGCGTAGAGACAGAAACAGGAGGAGAAGAGAGGAAGTTAAAGGAAGGAGGAAGAGGAGAAGGACTCGCTTCTCTTTTTAAATCCAGAGTTTTCCCTCAGAGTCACGCTTGAAGCCAAAGAAAGAAAGAAAAAAAAGATCCGGCCCGGCTCAGAAAGCCCGCTGCTCCTGTTTAATCAAACTTGCATAAAGGACGTTTTTCACAGGCGGAAGGAATCCTTTCGCCGGTGGCTCTCTCACCGAGGAAGGGCGACGAGGTCACAAACACAGCAAAACTAAACAGCCAACTTTACTTTCATTCCTCCTCCCTCCGTCCCTCGGCTGCACTGTAAAGGTTACTGTAAAAGTTTGCTGGCGGTGGAAGATTAAGTTTCTGCAAAACTTGGAAGTGAAGGGGGGAGCTGGCAGATATGGAAAAGCTGCGGAGGTACGCCGGCCCGTCGGGGGAAAGAGGGCGAGGAGGTGGGCGGGAACCGAGGGGGGGCCTTAGAAAGCTGACCTGACAGAACAATTACAGAGCATCATACACCATGAAATTATTTTCCAGGCCGCGTTCGGAGAAAAGTCAACCTGAAAAGGGACACCAGCGGAGGCTCAGGCTGAGCGTAATTTGATAGTTTCCTCGAGTCTTTCTGTTCCAAAGGACACGCGGCGTCACTCTGTTCCAAGTCGGGTTCAGATGTTGGCGGGTATGAAGGGACGATAATTCCCTGAGACAGCTCCAGGCTTACTCGTGACATTTTCACGCCGTCCGGTAATCTGTTAATGGGACTAATTTAGCCGCACTTCAAATGAACCGGTCATGCTAATTGAATCTTGGGAATTCTTCATTTTTAAAACAAGGCCGTTGAACAGTCTGACGTTTCCATGAGCTGAATTTAACAAGGGACGGTTAAAGGTTGGCAAATGTTAAAAGGCTCGCCGCAGTTTGTTTTACTTATTCAGTAAACGCTCTTCATCGTGTAAAAGAAGGTTTACACGATGAAGAGTCGAGGTCAGCCGGGCAGAGTTAAACAAACGATGGCACCATCAGGTAGTCCGTAGAGATTTGACCATTTTCTCCTCTTAGGTCATTAAACCTTCATCAGATCTCATCTAATCTCATCCAAACATATTATACCATTAAATTAACTCGGCAACTCTGAAACGTAGTTCTTCGTTAATGTTTTAAAATCAGTGGATCACTGCTCTCACCAAGTAGAACATCATCCATCCTAAATTCATCAGCAACATCTGATCAGTTTGAACCTGAAGCTCGTCATTAAATCTGGTCAAACTGATCCCAACAACAGAACAGCGAAGTTCTAATTTAGTCATTTTTTTAGAATTGGTGTCAAAAGCTGATCTCACATCTTCAGCTCCCAGCCGGGTGGAGACATTTACATGATTTACTGTCATACAACACCAGCAGAGCTCCACATCAAAAACCTGACAGCGAGGAGGAAATATACACTCAACCTGCAGAACCTGTACAAGAATTTGGGGACATCAATCGTTTTCCATAAATTTTGCAGTTTTTCAGTGACTGCAGTAATCCTTTTTAATGCAGCAGCCCCTCACTGACAGAGCAGACATACTGTAGCAACATAAATATGAAGACTTCAGTCCAAAATGAGATGTCAACCTTTTCTCTGAAACTGACTGCAGGTTTAAAAAGTGCAGCTCCTCCAGAAGTACCGACGGAGGAACCTGTCAGTCTGACAACATTTACAAAGTAGGGAAAAACGTATTCAGTCACATCTCTGCTGATAAAAACTGATGTAGGATAAGACGAAGGTGTGTGAGGCGCTGATGTGTTTGATGAAATAATTCCACGATGCAGGACAGTAAAACATGTCGTCTCGAATGGCTGACCAGCTAAAATGGCTTTTAGTGAACATTTGAACCAGTCAGAGAGCAGGTGAGCGTCTCAGCAGCAGAACAGGTTGTTTGCAGTCGTGTGATGTTTAATTCAGATGGAGGGCAGGAAGTGAAAACAGCAATGGTCCACGACCTCGATACCAAAGTGCTCCAGAATGACTGTTGTTTTGTTTGTTCCAGGGTGCGTAGCTTTCATCGTCCTGTGGATCAACCGAGCAACGAACATTCAACGGCACGGTGCTGAAGGTCGGGTGAAACGCCACTGAAGACATGAATCATCGCGAAACAACACAGGGTAAGTAATTCACGTTCAGCTGTCTTATGTGAAACTGTTAATGCTGTTAATGTCGTGTTACTTGTAGCTGTTACTTTAAATCTGTCACCAGAGATTTAAGACAATAGCTAAATCACCATTATTGAACTTGGCTCCTCCGGTCGCAGACAGTTAACAAGCCATTTTTTCTGGTGTTTTTCTGTGAATTTTTTGCATTTTCACCCTGATGAACAACAACTTTTGGTACTCCATGAAAGCTCCTCATGGTTTCTTGGTTTGATTGATCTGAGCAACCGTAAACAATGCAAAACATCAGCATTTTTAGTTGTGTTATAGGGCTTCATATGCAGAAAATCACTTCCTGCCCTCCATCTGCAGTTCGTGACCACAAAAGAGTGACGTGACGTCGCATGCAAACAATCTATTAGCATTGATCTCAGATCTCAGATCAGTCATCTGCTCACTTTAAAGCTTTTCTGTATCACATTATAAAATCTACACATTTCTAACCCAAACTGGATCAGAGGGATCAGATATTATAGAAGACAGTGAAGAAACAGTCAGCAGTCAAGAGTGACTACAACCACAAACTTTAAACGTATTTGTTCCTTTTATCATATAGTGTTTGTTTGAGGCTCGACAGTTTGCACTTTTACATCCAGCTGGTTGTAGTCACATCTGTGGGTGGGACTGGGAATATTTCTTCAATAAGTTAGTTTGATTCTTTGGTACCAATTTGGTCTTAGACCATTATGCTTTCCCTCATGTAATCAGCGAGGAATGTTAAAAAGAGGACAAAATAATTTGGCACAAAGTCCTGTGGGAGATAGAAATGTTTTTCACACTGATTTTCAATGGGAGTTAACAATCAGTAAATCAGAGAGTTACGTACATTTACATGATAATGACTGTTCGGAAGCTGTATCGCAAGAGTTAATGCTCCAAAATCATCACTTTAGTATAGCTGTGTGTCTGTTAAAACTGTTCATCTGTATTCTATTTAGGGTAAAAATCTAATTCAAATCAAGAAGTTGGATCAATATGTTTTGTCACCAGAGTCAACAAAATTTCCCGGGCTTCATTTGGCAACTGAAGTGGGTCAGATGACATTAAGGCCATCGTGTTTGGGCAGAAAGCAAAAATTCAGACTGAAGTCACATAAAAATTCCATAAATGGCCTGAAAATCAAAGCATTTCCAAAGAAAGATCAGATTTAGTCTCTTGACTGATGACACTGCAGCTTGTTCGCCCCAACAAGAAAAATGTTGCGTGTAAAGGCTAAACATTCATCATCTGACGTAAGTGCCTCCTCAGTTTCACGTTTCTTCCCACTCTATAGACTGACTCACCTTTCAATAGAATCTCTTCACACACACCCGCAGACACCTAATATCTCTGGAAACAACAATACCGTTAGATAACGGTAATACTGTACAGGCGTGAAATGATCCAGCACTACCAGCGAAGCGATCAAAAGCATTGCTGGTGATGGTAGACGGTGTCAGGTCGCAGATAGAAGTGATGCCTTTGTCTGTCATGAATAGATCAGGCTGGGTTCAGTTCTACACAGAGATGATGAAAAGAAGACTGAAGAAACAATTACAAACCTGCTGGGTGACGCAAAGAAACACAATGGATTCAAAAGAAATACAACACAACGTAGAAAGAAGCAGGTGAACTCCGGTAAAAGCACCGAGCACAAGATCAGTGGTAGTAGTGGATACTAGGACTCCATCTTTGGTGCCGAGCAAAGCTGGATTTAAGTCTTTAAGTGAAGTCTTTTGAGATAAGTCAAAGTTGGGAATAAGTTGGAGGCACGTCTTGAGTCATTTGAGAAGAGGTTCGTGGAGCTGGTGGCCGAGGCGTTAAAGCACTGCCCGCGAATCACGACGTCTCCGGTCCAACCTTTGTCGCATGATCTCCAAAATGTCGTCTGTCCAAATACAACGTCTAAAAATACCTTTGAAAAAGTCGAGATGAGTCTAAAACAAGTTGAGAGTGAGTCAAAGTCAAGCCTCAGTCATTCAAGACAAGGTCAAATATCAATGTCTTAAGTCAAAGACAGTCGAGACACGTCCAAGTCAAGTCACAAGTCTTCCTCAGCAAATTGCAAGTCACATGCAAGTCTTTCAGGTCCTGCAGATCTTTAGACTTTAACTTGTATATTTCGCTGTGGACACTATTTTCCCTCGTTTTTGCGTCCAGGTGACTGATGGGGACACTTTTTGAAATTGGTCCTGTATTTAGCGAGAGTGCTGCAGCTGTCAACCGCGAGACGGCCTGCAATCGTATCCTTCAGGAGCAGAGGTGCAGCATCAGAGCGCATCCACCAAAGTGCTCCTGTGTCACCCTCCACATGGGCTCAGAGTGTTATTCTACGGTGCAAACCAAAAGGTTTCAGATCCTTTCAAGTTTTCTGCGTTTCGAGTTCTTTTTTTCATCAAACAACATAATACTCCACAATGACAAAGCAAAAACTGGTTTTTGGAGTTTTTTTATTATTATTTATTTATTAAAAGACTGGAATATTTCATTTCTTGAAGTATTCAGACCCTTCACTAAGTCTTTTTGGAAATGATCCTGTGATCTCGGCACACCTTTCTTTTGGAAGTTTCTCCCATTGTTCAAGTTAAACCAGATTGGATGAAGCAGCCATGATCAGGTCTCTCCAGAGGTTCCCTGTTGGGTTAAGGTCTGGACTGGCTGGGCCCCCGAAAGACATTCCCACAACATGATGCTGCTGCCACCTCCATCTAAGACTGTAGAGATGGTATTAATGAGGTGATGCTCGGTGCCTGGTTTCCTCCATACACGCTGTTGGGGATTGGGTACCATGGTTGAGTCTTTGTTTCATCAGACCAGAGTATTTTGCTTGTCAGGGTCTGAGAGTTGTTCAGGCGCCTTTTGGCAAACTCCCAGCAGGCTGTCCTGTGTCATTGAGGAATGGCTTCCGTCTGTCCACCATTTTGCATGTGTTATTAGCATTAGCCTTACTAGCTAGATTACAGTATTCTGTTAGCAGTGCAGCTGGATACAAAGGTATTGAAAAGTGGTCGAGTAAACAGACAATCTGCTACCTGTGTACACAAGTGTACATGAACGTTAATACGATGTGTATTTTTCAGCAGCCTCACATGGACAGAGAATATTTCTGAAACGGTGTTACAACGCTGATCTGAACAGTGTTAAGATTAAAATGTTTTATTTTGGACGTAGCCTAAATTTGTCAGTATGACTGACGATTTTCACATTATTAATTTATATAAAATACTGATTTTAGCAGTTTTGAATCTACATTTCTTTGTAATCATTGTGAAGAACGTTAGCTGCTCTGAGCTAATGCTACCACAGCTTCTCTATCAACAGAAAATGTTGAAACGTCAATCTCTGATGAAAGTCTTTTAGATGGTTACACATTATTTCCTTAAACCCAAAAAATGAACAAACAGACATTTTTTTCCCATGTAGTGAAATCTTTACTGTAGCAGCAAATGCATACAACAATATGCAGATGTAACATCATGACTTGTAGCAGCAACACGGAGGCCGTCGACCACGACGCCTCGTTAAAGACTGTTGAGTGGACACAGTTTAAAGGCCACAATCAGTTTCACCTCCTAACTGTCATCATTTTCCATACACACAAATCATAAAAAGCTAAAATACAAAATAGATCTGTTCTCTGACGGGGCTCCCTCACTCTTCTGGAAAGTAAAATATCACAGAACGTATTTACATCCTGGCTTTAAACACCTCTGTGGCCTCTGACAGGACTTCATACACAATATATATTAGAAATCAAATGACTCAGTCTCAATTAATGAATTAGAATCAGTTCCATCGAAAAGCCCAAAGCAAGTTAATAATATAAAACTAATCAAACCATTAATTCAATGATCGCGTTCCTCACACAAACTTGATCTGGAGTTAAAATCTCACTGTTTTCTTACTAAACATCTCAGCAAACACTGTTCCAAGGCAACCTCATTGTAATACTTTGGTTTAAGCAGAGCAGACAGCACGTGTCCGTCCACCGATCACCTAAGGCAATAATAAATATTGATCCGAGCAGTGAGGTCAATGGAAGATCAACCTCAACCGAGGCAGAAATGACAGGAAAACACTGATAATGATGATTGATCTCACGCTGCCAGTACTTCTATGTACATATCATTGTTAGGAGATGCAGTATTAGTACACTAGGATTAGTCAGGAAGTACTCAAGTGTTGCGAATCCAAAGTGCAAGTTCAAGGATAATATGTTTAGCATTTGATTGGCTGTTCTTTTTGCTACATTATGCCTTCAAAACCTCGACAGAACCGCGGTGGACACGCCTCAGTCCACAGGGGGACAGTTTTTCTCAGCATCTGTCCCCCAACGAGCGCTTCACAGGAAACACTGACGTGGTATTTAGCAGGACAGAAGACAGCGGCCTTAAAAATGGGCTAAATTTAGCCAAACGTGATCTTCGACGTCTACGTTAAACGTAGTCTGACCTGCAAAACCACCAAACCAGTGCTTACTGGAGCGTTTCCCACCTGCGAGTTCACCACGTTATCGGCTCCACACTGATGAATATACTTGTATCCCTCATTTCCACTTCACCACCTCAGCCAGCATCTGAACAGCACGTCCCTCCACTTCAGTCCAGTCGAGACTCCAAATGGACCGAGGAGTGGGATTTTTCCAGCACACATGTTCCCATTTAGTCGTCGCTCCTCGTGGCATCACAGCGCCCATCTGTAGCTGCAGTCGTTTTGTGTCTCTGGTAGTAAACATTTCATACACTTAAGGTTTAAAACTGTCCATACTGGTTGGGGATAATGACCCAGGAAGACCACTGCTAGAATCCATCGTCGTAATCTCCGTCACAGCCGTAATCTGGAGGGTGACACAGGAGGGATTAGATCGACAGGCTGCATTCGTTGAAGAAATGATGAGGATTTGGTGTTAAATCTAAATGAGTAATGACCAGAAACCGGCTGAGAACAACCTGTAGATGGTAACAAAGGTGAAGCTGAGGAATGACTGAAAACACTATTAATATTACTGCTGCATTAATGTTGTATTTCACTGCTGTAGATGTTTCAGGTTGAGCTCATTTGAATTGAAAAATCAGACAAATGTAGTGTAAAAAGTATAAAGTTTCCCTCTAAAATGTAGTTTTTTAGAAAATGGAAACTTTAGCAAAATAGTTTTAAAGTCTGATTTGAGCAGCTGGACATCTGTAGAAATCTGACTGGAACTAAATTTCTACAGAAAAGTCATTTTGAAAAATCTGATTTCATTTATTTTCTCAACATTACTTAAATATAGAACAAGCTATTACTGCCTTATGTGTTTGTTTGTCTAGTTCATCTTTTAGCTTTACTTAGTACATTTTATTGTTGTGTGTATTTGTCAGCTTTGTGTAAAGTTGTCTCAGTCTTAACACTGATGTGTAACACTTTGTTTGGCTTAATTTGTTCATATTCTTAAAAATTAATCAAAGTAAAATTGGGAATCAGTGCTAAACAAGCGTTCCTTTGACACCATTACTGGATGAATTCTCCACAGAAGTGAGAATTTTCACCAGTTTGACTCGAAGGTGGGAGAGAAAAGTGAGTGAGAGATGCTTTAAGAGCCAGAAACGTAGCTTTGAGTGGACGGCTGCCGGGTGGAAGTGCGGCGTGTCGAGTCGAGGCGTCGCTGGAGGGAAGTCAGCAGTTTCCACACAGACGCTGTGTGTGATGTGACAACAGGTCAGACTGTAAAATGTCAAACGCGTCACTTTGCTCAGTGCAGGACTGACTCTGGTGTGAGCCGTCCTCGAGTCTCTCACCCCGACCTTTGACCTCACTGTGGGGGGGGGGGGGGGGGGGGGGGGGTTATAAACAAAGCGTTTCCCGACAGGAATCAATCAAGTAGCTCAGGACTTTTTATTGCAACGGAGCCAAAGACCTTAAAGTTTAACAGCCACAGACGTAAAGTGGAGAAACTTAATCTTAGCGAGGGCTCATTAAAACATACAGGGAGTCTGAGCCGTGACCCCGACGGGCTCATTCATTAAAAAGTGATTCTAACCATTTCACAGTCCAGACACTCGAGCGAGGAGCGCCGCCGCCGCCGCCTGACACCGTGACCCTGCCGGTGTCGACCACGGTCGAGCGTTCAGATCATCAAATCATCGTTTCCTCTAAATGAAGGAAACTGTCAGCGTCTCTCATTTCAAGACACAAACAAAACAGTTAATCGATTTGTCAATCAACTGAAAAACTCATCAGAAACGACTTTAGCGGCTTATTACCAGTCATGCAGCTCGAGGACGATCGTTCATGATTCTCAGTTAAACTCAAAACGTCCAGACACTCGTCTTTAATTCTTACGGTCTGTTTTGTGGTGAATACAGAGCGATCGAGTCGTCTGAGGACTCCACGTTGGACTTTTGGGAACATCAATCAAAACAAATCAACAGCTAATAATGAAAATAATGACGATCTGCAGCCCTGACTGACGCTGATTGATGAGCGAAGCTGATTGGATGTGTGCACTTTATGTTGAATATAACTCAGACTGTCCCATCAGGACGGCACATTGGCTTTTTTACGGTGGGATCACAGAGCGCTGCAGCCGGAGGCACCGACAGACTCTCATTCTGCAGCTTAAACAAACTGAGTGTGTCTGAACTGACCGTTGCTGCCCAGCAGGTCCATGGCGCTGACACAGGCCTCCTCCTCATCCTCGTCTTCCTCGTCAGCAGCAGCATCGTCGTAGACCACCGGCCCGCTCTCGACCACCACTCCGCTGGCGGGGGCTCCCGCGGGCACCGGCAGGGGGTTGCCGTTGGCAGCCTGAGCAAACAGGAAATATTGTTGGTGGTGAGCAGGCGTGCGTCGTTCGGTATTTTTAATATTTTCCTCTGCGTGACACGCGAGCGTCCCGGGGGAAATCTAAGGCAGATCTGATCTCATCTGCCCCACTTCCTGTAAAATGATAGAAATAATAAACATAGTGTGGTAGTGATGGAGCGCTCGGGCAGGTGGAGCGAGGAGATATTTCTTCCCATATGTGACTAAATCCAGCATCCGAGCGAGACCACAACCTTCATTATCCTCCATTTCTGCGTCATTCGCTCATTTATTCGTTCTGCATTTGGGAAATCTGCATAGTCATCAGTGTTCTGTGTCGCACAAAAGGGTCAAAATTAAGTGGAGCCTCGGGGCGAAAACACCCTTCAGAGTTCATAAAAGGCCTGTGAGATTAAGAATGAAGGGCTGAGGGGGAGCGAGGGGGCAAAAATGTCATCAGACCGGCCTTCGACTTTCACCCCGAGCTGACCAGTGTTTGTGCCCTGTCTTTCCAGTTGCATGCTGGGAGACGGAAATGGAGCCTTTGCGATCGGAAAACAAGCCGCCTGGAACAGGAGGAAATGTTGGCAGCAGTATGAGAGAATAAACAACTGGTCTAATAAAAGGACGGCGAGGACGGCGACCATTTTCCATCAGTGGAACCGACGATAAAACAAACGGCAGGTACGAGTTCAGAGCTCAGCTGTGAGAGTCGGTGTTCCTCCATCAAAAACAAACTCCCTCCTCTGGTCTGTCTGTCGGGTTGAAATCAAGCCGCTCCGCGCAGTGCTCCCCCTAGAGGCCTGGAGACCTTCACTGTGTGCGTAAGCTTTAGCCTCAGCTGGCTGTTAGCCTGTGTTAAGCTAAGTGACGGATCAAAACTACAGTTAAACTACTACATTTCAAACTAGGGCTTTATTTTTGTGGTTCTGGTCAGCAGTTTTTTCCAGTAATGGTAACGTCAAAGCACTTAAGTTGAAATCTGGAAAACAACCGATCCGACGCGACAACGAACGCAATGCACTCAGTCAAACAGGTTAGAAACAAACCGACAGAACACCTGAACCACACTGAATTAAAGTGGAAGAGAAGGCACTGTACTGCTTTTAATGAAGGACGATTACACAGAATATTACACAGAATAAGTACAGTGGGTCAAAGTCAAACCAGGAAGTGTGTTTACGGATAGAACGGATGGTCGGACCTGCAAAAATAAACTTAGAACAAAGTGATATTTTAATACAGCTGTTCATGTTTCATGTCCACCCGAGCCAAAAAGTCACCTGACAGTGATACAGATTGACCATTATTACCTGACACCCGCCTGCCAATCAGAAACAACTATCGTGCATGGCCGCTGTGATTACGGCACGTGATGCCGAGTGATTCGAGAGATTGGCGTGTGAACCGGAGCTGCTGCAGGACAAAGAAAATTTCCCCTCGGAAAACACTGATCTCATCCTGAAGAGCGGCGTCTCAGCTTCAATCTGAGCCCTGTTTGTTTTGCTCAGTGGTGAACGGTGCAGGTATCAAAAGGCAAACAGACGCTTTCACCGGGGAGGACAGGTGTGTCTGCGGTGGAACGTTTCATTCTTTCCTCTCGCCGCCGTGAGCGAGAGAAACTCATAAAGTATCTAAAAGGAGACTTTCTAAACGCTGCGGATTTTCACGTTTTGGCAGAGGAAAGCATCGTCTGGAGTTTTTCCTCCGCCGCTGAAAGGAAACCTGCGTGATCTCACTTTCCTTTCAGCCACGGCTAATTATAAAGCTGAAGGAGAAGCAGGAGGAGGCTCCACAGCGTGAGGAGATATTTCTGTTCTCCTCAGCAACAGCCTGTTGGAGTCCCTGCTGGGGCCTCCCTCCTCCTGCCACCTCTCCTTCCTTTGCCTTTCATTTCCTCCTCCTCCTCCTTTTCCTCCCACCTTTCTTTTATTTCACATTTCCTCTATTTTGCCTCTTTTATTCTACCCACAGCCTTCCTCACTTCCTCCTCCTCTGCTTCCTTTGTTCTCATTTTGCTTCAGACTCTTCCCTTCCTCCTCTTTTTCCATCCTCAGATTTTGATATATAACCAACGATTATATGATGGAAATGTACAAAGATCAAAATCAGAAAATGTCCACCTCAGAAACCCAGCCCTGTCCCTCCTCTTCCTCTCAGTGGATCCCTGCTGGCTTTAACCTCACAGGTAGAAACATGACAGCATAAACTAATTCACAGGTGAGAGCCGTTCAATGCGTCAGGCCGAAGGTCTGTGAGAGGAGATAAAACTGTGAGATGACAACGAAGACGTCTGTGTGTTGGTGTGAGCTCTTTGTGTTGCATGTTCGAAGCAGCGTTTACACTCTCAGCTCACTCGGTCCTTTAATGAGAGAACCGCTCGTTAGGAGCGAGGAGGCGACTGGAGGCAGCGACAGGAAACAGCCGCTCAGAGAGGCTTTCATGGATGTCGACATCTGATCGCCTGCAGTCACTCATGGAACAACGAGCAGAACAAAATTAACTGAGAGCAAACAGCAGCCTGGATTAAAGCTCACATTCGGCCATTTCTGTGAGTGTTTTAACGACACGACAGCCAGAAAGAATAAATCACAGAGAGAGAAAAAAAAATCAACGTTCACAGTAATCATCTTCCTGTCGTATGAAGTGATGATTTTTTCAGATACTGAATTCACAAGTTCACAACGTCTGAATCATTTCTGTTTGCAAAAAACTCAGCAGGGAGGAGTTCAAGGAGTGAAAGAATAAAAGCTGAAAGATCCCGTCGACGAAACCTAAAACATTACTGCGAAAATGCTTAAAAACATCACACACACGAAAACGTTTGAGAAGAAATGTCAAAAGACAAAAGAGCATTTTAAGCAAAACTTTAGATTCTGAGATATAAGACGTTAAATAACAGCTGAACACAGTTTCTAAACGTTTGGCTCGTCTCAGTTCAGCACGATCAACGGACAAAATACTCAGAACTTTCGTACCACAGACGTCAACCCAACCGCTAACAAGGAAGTTGTTTGCCTCCAGACTTTCGTCTGCTTTCATTTGTTTCTCGAGTAGAACGACGACTGAATGAGCAGCTAGTTTTTATATCTGCTGCCTCAATAACAATGAAAAATGGCTCCTCTTCGTAACCTAAGGGTCACATCCAACATATGTTCTGATTTTTGTAACCAGAATTTCATAATTTCATCTAACACATTAAGAACTTTCCTCGTCCACTGCGGTTTTCACTTCCTGCACTCCGTCTGAATTTAACGTCACATGACTGCAAACAACCTATTGTAAGAAGAACAAGAGCTTCATCAGCCTTCAGATTCATCTGACCTCAGATCAGAACAGTCCTCACAAAGACGCGGAGCCTCATTTAGGAAAATGTTTTTTGTTTTAAGATCGTTTTCGACAGCGTGTGAAGAATCTCGTCTGTCTCGTCCACATGTGATCAGTAAATCTCAAATCAACTCCAACTGAATGATTTCTCCTCATTTATCGGCACAGCAGCACAAATGAGGGCTGAGTCAGGACCACAGAGGAGAGCAGACTGAAGAGGAGGTCACAGTGATGAAAGAGGAGACTCGCTTGTTGTTCGCTGGACTAAACAAAGGCGAGCGCTCGGCGTGGGAAAGTGTCGCTGCTGCAGCCAACGAGGCGGGAGGACAGAACTGAGGCTGGTGTCAAAAGAAATGATCTGACTTAAAGTGCGAGGAACGAAAATAAAATCCAGACGTCACCTCAGCTCTCAGGCAGACGGAGGGCGGCCTGGCACGCCTGAGTTCTCCTAAATGGACCGCCGCATCGCCGCCACGATTGGAGGAAGTGTTCATAAAGCTGGAGTTCGCCGCAGGCTTGGACGCGTGTCCGTCTCAAACTACAACAACCCTAAAACCAGCAGGAAAATCACTTAAGTCCAGACTTCGCTCAGAGATAAGATCATTTCCACATCAAAGGAAGGTTCTATGAATAACCACTCAGACGAGGTTTTCTGCTTAAGTCACGCCGAAGATCAAAACTCATCTTAAGTCCGTTTTCTAAACGAGGGCCCTGGAGAGACCACATCAGTCCAGCTCTCAGATCTTTACGCTGACTTCGCCGTGATGAAGCCGCGCTCGTCTTTATTCGACTCCTCACGTTCAGCAGATCATCTGTGTGCACAGTAAACACGAACATCTCATCCCGTGCAAACAGCCGAACCTTAAAGAGCGATTAGGAATGAACTGACTAACTGTGCTGGTTGTTCCCACGCTGATGCGAACAAGCCAACTTAGTGTGTTCGTGTGTGAACAATAAGAGCTGCTTCAGCCTCTCAGTAAAGTTCAGCGTTATGGGCCTGAACGAGGAGGACGAGCTGCACGTCATGTGGTTCACCGCCGGCCTGGCCTGGCAGCTTCAAACAGACTCGGCCTTCGACTGCCAACACTATCGCTTGCATAAGCAGACTGTAGCTGCGACGCCGGAGCGAGTGCGGCTCAAAGCCCCTCTCCCCTGACCTCCCCACCCTTTCAGCTTCCTAAGCCCCTCCGAAACTCCCACATCTCCTCCTGCTCCAGCACGGAGCAGCCGGCCGCTTTCGTTTGGCAGAAATCAACCCGTTGCTCCGTCTCTGTCTCTTAACGTGATCGTTTCCTCCCTCGGCTGATCGCTGGGTCACGGTCGAGTTCGGGCGAAGCGCAAACATCTCCTTTCAATCTGCTCCTGTCGCCGCAATGAAACATTACATAACAGGAGCAGAGCGCGAGGAGCGGCCTCAGCCAATGGCGACGGCCGTTTGTCTCCAGTTCCCAGGGGGAGGTGAGGGGGTTGCTAAGTAACAAGCCTTGTTGACCCGGCCCCTCGTGGCACTGTTTTCTTCCTGGTTGACAGAGCCTGATCTCCCCGAGCTCCTCCATTCAGAGCTGCCAACAGCACATGATGGAGAGGAGGACAAAGACTGCAGGAGGAGGAGGAGGAGGAGGAGGAGGGACAGGAAGGAATGTGGTGAAGGAGAGCGACGGGAAAGAAGCATTAAAGGGAAGAGAAGAAGAAGAGAGAAAGACGAGGGAGTGAAGCATGAAGTGAGACGATGAAGAAAGAAGGAAAAAAGGAGAAGAGCAGCAGGAGGAGGACGGAGGAGTGACGTGGGAGGAGGAGAGAAACAGCAGAGACAGAGGAGACGCTGAAAGTTTCCTATCTGAAAGTTTCCCATCTGAAAGTTTCAGTGATATCTTCAGTTTCTCCTCATTCAGTTCAACTTAAACCAGCCGGTCTTCAGGTTTATGTGATGGTCACCTTTTTCCTTCAGATGACTCTGAAAACTTCATTACCCATGAGCCTCGGTTGATGTTACCGAGGAAGAGACGCCCACCAAACACAAAAACACGTCGTTGTCACAACTGGAGACTCAGAGTTGCTGAATAATCATTTAAGCTGCGAGATGTTTTACCAAGTTTCTACAAAGTTTGGCTTCAGTTCACCGTCACATGACTGAATCTGAAGCTCTCTGATTGGCCGTTTCTTACTGAAAGGCACCTTGGGAGTCGTAGTTGGCTTCTCACGACACAAAAACACAAAATTTTGTTACATTCTAATGAAGAAAACCTTCTGTTTTAATTCGTTTAAGAGTAATTGAAACTGATACCACTACTAGCAATATTAATATTAGTGTAAAACCGTGATAATTTCTAACTCAGTCGTTCATCTTTTGTTTCATGTCGGCTGAAAACGAACAGAACTTTGGCCCCTCCCTCCTCCCACGTTGCTTCCTTACAGAGCGATGAAGAGGAAGATGGCAGAGAAAATGAAGAGCAGTGACGTGAAGCAGCAGGAGAAGAAAAGGACAGTCGGAAATGTGGAAAATGAGCAGAGCGGATCTGAAGTGCAGAAGGCCACGTTTAAGACTTTGAAGATGATGTGAAGCTTCCTGTGATTGAACGAGTCCAATTTAAAATCAAATTAAGAGAAAAAGTTGGAAAAGTGTCCTCGTTCTCCCTGAAGATGGCTGCTGAAAGCAGAATGAGGACAGGTGGAAATTAACTGTTCAAAGACGTGAAGTCTGACAGGCGGCAGATGTAACGTACCACTAACCTCATTCTCCCTGGATTCATCTGAAAGGCGGCGGCGAGCCAACAGAAGCCGTCACTGCAGGGCGGCGGAAGGACGAGTTTACCTTCAAGTTTAAGGCCGCACTTACTTTAAGACGCCGTCAGAGAGCGAAGCACAAACGAAGACGAAGCGAGGCTCACCCTCACACGGCCCGGACGAGGACTTCCTGTCTGCGCTTAGTGAGGAGTCGCGGCTTCGTTCTGTCTCTGGGTTCGTGTTTGGATAAACTTCATTTTACTGCCAACACACACTCAGTGTCTCCCAGTAATGTGTGTGTGTGTGTGTGTGATGTTCCTCTGTGCTGCGTTCAGGCTCCTGCAGCATTCATCAAATTCAGTTTAAGACTTTAACATTAACATGTTCTTCACTGCTGCACTGATCAAAGAACGACGGCAAACCAGAAGGGACAATAAGGCCTGAGCTGACGCAGACGGACAGATGGAGTTTATTGATCCCTGAAGAGGAAGTGCAGTGTGGCAGCAGCAAAACACAAAACACAGAACACACATGAGTTACACTGAGCTGACAGGAAACTGCTGCACGGTTAAGACTGAATGTTCAGAGTCCTTCAGAAGATAATTAAGGACATTACGTCAGTCATATTTCTGTCAGTGTTTCTCAGCTGCGTCGAACAATGATTCATGTGTTTAATCAATGAATGTCACCTGGACGCAGATGAGCAGATAATTGATCAGTGGATTAAAAGTACTTTCTGATCAGACTGACTCTTCTCCAGCACGAGTCTAATAAACCATGAACCCTCTCTATCCGTCTCGTTTGTGGTTTCACAGACTGAAAACCAGGCGACAAAATCTTCAAGGCCTTGATAATGAAACTGAATCAGGTTAATACCTCAGAAGGTCCTTGAACTCATCACGGTGAACACACACCGTCCTGCTGCCATAAACACTAACAGCACTAACTGTGGATCCATCCGCCGCTCTAAGTAGTCCCTAATAAATGCTCCATTTCCTCCTGTTCGTCTGCTTAAAGCTACAGTGAGCAGCTGTTTGAGGAAACGACTGAAGCCTTTTAATGATTAAACTTACATCAATGACACATTTTCAGTTTTTAGTCGGAGGGGAGGGGATCTGAAGAGGACTGAGAGATGAAGAGTTCTGGTCTTTTCATAGGATTTAATGAATTTAACAAAGATGAAAAAGAAACCTAATTTTAGAGCTTATGTACTTACGTAGCAGGTTTCTGGGCTACATCTTCTCTTTTATAACATACATAATATACTATAGAGTCGAGGCCTTTATTTGAGACAGTCCTCTTGTTTTACGCTGTGATGCCATATTACACAGACACTCATACATTATAATCTATGGTAGTATCAGCAGACAGCAGCCGTCAGACTGTTAAACTGCAGCGTCATGTGACGTAGTTCTGTGTGTTGATGCTTCTTTCTCAATTCTACATCATAAACCCACTTTTGTTTTGCACGACTATCAATGCTAATATCTGTGCTAATGCTAATATCTGCTCACATTGTCCATTTCACCTGATGCAGTTTCTAAGTTGTTTATTTCTCTCAACTGTTTAATTAATAATTATCCGTACTGGCAACAGTACTTTTCTAAACTGTATATATTGTACATGTACATAAACCGAGTATTTCTTAAGTGCAGTACAACGCGTCATCAGTAGTTTTCTCATAAGAATATTCATGCATGTTTGCGTGTGCATGTCTGCTAACTGCAGGAGAGCCAATCAGAGCGCGAGCGAGCGACGAAGACGAGGATGAGATGTGGTGAAGGTGGACGGCGGCTCACCTGCTCCACAGCGTGCTTCTTGTTGGGCTGTCCGGTGATGAACGGCTGCAACCTGCAACACAACACACATCGACTCAGGTCTCATATTCTGTGGATTCACGTTCTCAAGTATCTGCTGCAGTATTAGTAGTACAGATAGAGATTTTTGTACTGTGTCATGTGTTTTTCGGCTGTGTAGTAGTACAAAAATACTGTTTTATCATCCATATCTTGCTTGTACATTTCCTAATTTCCCATTAAGAAACTAACCCATCCCTCTCAAACCAACAGTTTATTCTCCTTTTGTATATAATGGTGATTTTAGGTGTAATATGGATTTTAAATTCAGACGATTTTCAGTATTTTCAGAATATAAACGTCTTATTAAACATTTGCTCTCTGCATGAATTACTTCCTCACACAGTTCTTATTGTGCTGCTTGAAGCGTCGCAGTGATTCCTTCATACATGAACTCAGCAGCGGCAGCAGAAAGGCGTCTTCATGCGGTCAGAAAGCTTCGCTCCAAACACAGAAATAACGCAGGAAATCCCTCCCTGCTTTAAATCACGGTCGGGCTTCATGACCTTACAGTCATGCGGCTGCAGAAAATGAAGAACATTTTTCACACTGAAGTACAGTCAGTGAGTCTGCAGCAGAATTAAACGTGCAGATTTTATGGACCTCCGAGGCCTCAAAGCACTGACGCTGGTTTCCAGACGTTAGAAGACAATAAAAGCTTTGGCTCTGTGGACTCTTCAGATGAGGCTCCATTGTTCACCTCAGCGGTGAGGACACCGAGCCTCCTCTGCTCAGCTGCTGCACTTCCTCATTCACCACTTTCCTCTCCTTCATTTCCATTTCCTTGTTTCTGAGTTTGTCGCCTGAAGCCGGCGTCACAGAACAAGAGTCGACGCTGAAACAGAGCCTCATAATCTTAATGAAATCCTTTTCCTCCATTGTGTCAACAGTAAAATCCTGTAATAATGAATGTGATTACATGAATTTTTAATGAAAGAACACAAGCCGACATTCAGGAGCATATGTTCTGATTTTCTGTTTGTACCTTTGTCTCTTAATTTCATCTAAACTAGCACAGGAAGAACTTTCCTCCACCTGGTCCATGGCACTCGTCACTTCCTGCCCTCCATCTGGATTTAACCTCACCTGCGATTCGCCAGCCGGGGCCAAAGAATATCTACAAAATTTAACAGCAGACGTTGAGACGCTTGCTGATTGCGTCCTTTTTTTAATCACCCCAGTAATTTTCATACAATCCCTTTTTTTTTTTTTTTATGTCTCACAGCAGGCCTCAGGGATGAAGAAGTGAAAACACAGCAACTATAATAATCATTGGAATATTAATAGTCCTGCTCACAACAGTTATTGCTGACTTGCCATCTGAGAGCACAGCTGGATATTATTAAGCGTGAGGGCTCAGTATTCCAATATTTCTATATATTCATTACGCTCTTTATTACAGGCTTTCCTGTTGACACAACATACAGCAGGTTTCATCTCCATTACCACGGCTGCTCTTTCAGGGTCTTGGCTGCAGGCGACCGGCTCAGATTACCGGCAGAAAAGACGCCGTGAATGTGAAATGAGCCCAAACTGTGACTGACGGGCCGACTGTCTGTCTGTGAGCGGCCTCTTCCTCGACAGTCGCGCAGATAATCAGCGATGAACGAACCACCGGCAGTAATTCCTGAGCAGCCATCCCACCGTCCCACCGGCTGGAATTAGCATCGTTCCCGGAGGCTCCCCGCCCCCTTCCCTGCCCACCCGGCCCGGCGCTGAGCCCTCCCTGGAGGCTTACAGTAAGTGCTCGACTCTGGCTGATAAGAGAGACAGCGCCAGCGATCTTTTAATTAATCTGCTTTAACCAGAGGAAAGGGGGAAGGAACCGGGGAGGATGGGTAACAACGAATGTGGCATCTTCACCCCCAACGCTACCCCCTCCCTCCTCAAAGCTCATTAGAAAATCCCAACCAGGCCGGCGAATCGCTCCCCGCCGAGAAACTATTCAAGGCCCCCGTAAATGTGTGAGACTACAGTCGCTCCCCTGGGCCCTGACCCGGACACCAGAGGGAGGGAAGGATGGAGGGCAGGGAGGTGGAGAGAGGGCGACGAAGAGGAGGGAGGCGCAGGGAGGAAGGGCACAAAGGAGCAGGAGGATAATGAGATGGACGAGAGGCAAGAGGAGAGGGGACGAGGGTGCAAGGCAAAGAAGAGAGGAAAGGAAATGAAGGTAGAGAAGGAAGCCATTTAAATCTCATCAAAAGGTTCCCGACCTGCACATGTGACTCCAATCAATGTGGATCAATAATCAATACAGCAGCTGATTCACCGTCACTGCAGTCAGAGAAAGTCCAGGTGCTGAATTCTCCAAAGCGTGTCAACATTTAAGATGTTCTGAGCTAAAAAGAGCCAACGTCACTTCACCGATCCGTCGAAAACATTGATTTTTCTTTGATTTTATATCATTTTAACAGAATATTTTGAAGCCAGAGGACGTCACCTGCTTCATTAACTCTACCAGGATCCATTCATGGTCATCAGAGGAGGGGTCAGAGGTCAGAGGTCAGGACGGTGAGCCTCAGTGAGCCTCGAGTGATCGTTAGGAAGAAAAATGAGAGTTAAAGGGTCAAATAAGAGGTATTTTTTATACCTTAATATCTGATCAACTGTTGTTGCTGAACGATCTTGGTCCCAGAGGATGAAGTTTACTGACCTCAGTGATTTTCCCACCATCAGCTCTGGTTTCGTTGAAATGGAGGTCTATGGGGATTGACTCGCTTCTGGAGCCTCGAGTGGCCGTTAGAGGAACTGCAGCTTTCAGCAGTTCTGCACTAACAGCTCATCATGTTACGGCTTTGTTATTGTGAGGATGTTAGCAAGCGTCCGTTAGCATTTAGCTGACAGCAGAGCTGAGCGTTAGCCCTGCAGACGTTAGCCGACCGGCTGCAGTTAGTTTGGGGTTTTCTGTCCCTCTGCAGGCAGACGTCTGGTCACAGTGAATGCAAATCAGCAGACTGAGGTTTGATGGAAGGCGTTCATGATTAATTCAAAAGGCTTCGTCACTTCTCAATATTCTGACCATCCACTTCTGACTTCTCCACCTCTGTTATTTTCTCTGTGGCGCTCGCAGAATCTAAATCTTACATATGAAAACCGTCAGCGCCGCGCTTTCCCACGAACATGTCCCGGTCTGTCGGCCAGAGGCTGCGAGGACCTTTGAAGTCACCGAAAATCATCCGAATCAGCAATCAGACGTAAGCTGGACCCAGCTGAGAGCCAAAAACCCATCCCTGACTCTGAGTCTGAGAGATTCTCTAATGAAACCAGGAGCTGCTGCTGTGCATGAAGTCAACACACACACACACACACACACACACACACACACACTCACTCCCATGATTTCATTTCCTGCATTAGAGCTGTTCTCATTTTAATACAACCCCTCTTGTCGTTTGCTGATCTCCTGATCGTCGTGCGTCACGCCTCCTCTCATTTACGTTATCTGCCGTGTTTGTGTGTCTTCTTGACATTTCGTCGTTGTTTTGCTCGTTAGCGTCGAGGCGACGCGTTTCCACGAGCCCCTCCGTGTTCGCAACGATTCCATCTGTTTTTACATCCACTCCTGTTTCCAATCACTGCTTCTGCGTTTCAGCACCAGGAAACTGACAAAACCGGTGTGAGGGAATATTTTCATTCTTAATACAATAATCCAGTGAGTGACATCACAGGCAGGAAGGACGAGCGGAGAGGAGGAATAATCTGAGAACTGGAGGTCGCATGAAATTAGTTCCGCGATGAGCTCGGATGTAAATAAATGATGATAATAATCTGAGCTTCCAACTCGGCTCTCCAGCTGGGGACCGGGTCCTTGGAGGCGCGCACACACACACACACACACACACACACACACACACACACACACACACACACACACACACACACACACACACATCCTCCTTCAGCACAATTAAATCAGCCATAATCACAAAAACCCCAAACACACGCAACCATGGTGCCCACTCATACTTTCCCACACACACACACACACGAAATACACACACAATAGAGACTCACACACACTCTCATTTGTGAGAGAGTTGTCCATTCAGGCTGCAGTGCATTGTGGGCCGGTGTGCAGCTTGGCAGGAGGAGACGCAGATTCAGCCAAAAGAACTGATTGTGTTTTCTCCTCCTCTGGACGGACCATGCAGCACTGACCCCATTCAGAACACACACACACACACAGGCACGCACACACACGCACACACGCACACACACACACACACGCACACACACGCACGCACACACACACACACACACACACACACACACACACACACACGCACACACACACACACACGCACGCACGCACACACACACACACACACACACAGTACCTGGTACTGCCGATTCACAGGAGACAGGATTATATAGACGGCCACGTGTGCACAGACTCACACAGGAATACAAACACACTCTGCTGCTGTACTTCTGAGGACTCTGCGTGGTCTCGTTAACCTCTAACTGCTGAACGAATCACCTTGAACCTGGAAGTGCAGGTGTGTCTGACTTCCTGTCTGGCTCCATCTGCTCTGTGCAGACTGACGGTCGTCCACGAAGCAGAGCTGAGAGACGCTTCTGAAATGCCCAAAGCTTGTTGACGTAACTATAACCTGCAGGGCTGGTTGGTGAACTGCTGTAGCTGTTGAGCTAACCGCTAACAACTCCTAGGCTAGGAACTACCTGCTAAATGCTAACACCGGTCCGTGTCGGATCTCTGAGCTTCTTTCTGTTTTCTCTCTTCTTTACTCCTCCTGCCATGTTGTTCTCAGGATGCTTCCTGAAGAGGAAACAGCTCTGAGCTAGTTAGCACGCTAGCTGTCAGTTAACTTGCATTAAATGTCAGTTAAAAAGTTTGTTTGCTAACAGGACATAAGTTCACAGTTTATTCTAAAAATTAAAGATATTTGGGAACCAGTGCTCTACTGGGACCAGTTTGTCCCCCTGACACTGGATGGTGAGGCACAGCTAATTAGCAACGCTAGCTCCCTCCATATTGGATTCTCCTTGCTATTCGTCAGCAGCAAAAGTTCACTTTAATTTACTTTAGTCAATCCATCAAATCCACTGAAATGACCTGATTTCTCTGGTGTCAAAGCTGCTTTTGAAACTTTGTTCCTGCAGCTTCAGTACAAACAGAAAAATGCACAAAAAATGAACGTTTTCTGTGTTCATGAAGCGACTCGTCAGCCACAAGCTGGAAGAACGTCGTCTTTATGTGAACTGCAGCTCTTTAATGTCTCTGGTGAGGGAAGCTCCCTGATTTCAGGGGGATTTCCACCACGTTCTCCACACACACACACACAGACTCGGGGGGGCCATATTTAATAACACACCAGCCCATCCGTGGCTGTCTGATGAGAGCTGTGACATTTCTCCAGATGGATGGGATTTCTGGGTCATTTAGCGCCCGGCTGCACACGGCGGCGCTCGGGTCGTCCTTCGCAGATATTTTGGGGACCGTGACAGGTCTTGTGAACAGAGATTAGCCATTCATTGAGATGGGGGGGGGGGGGGGGGGGGCTCTTAAAGGCTGTGGGCTAAACACACACACACACACATTAATGAGAGATAGTGTGACAAAAGAAAGACATGCAGTGCAGCTTTGAGACGGGAGAAACGTTTGCTTCAGACAGAACGAAGCATAAAGTGTATTAAGTATCACTGTGTGTGTGTGTGTGTGTGTGTGTGTGTGTGTGTGTGTGTGTGTTGTCAGAGGCTGGTGGCGTGACCAGAGGGGAGGATCACAGTGTCACACACCACTAATCACACCAATGGGGAGGATCACACGCCATCAGCACACACCTACACACACACACACACACACACACACACACACACACACACACACACACACACCAGAGCCATGAAGTCTGAGAGATCAAAGGGTTAACATGAGTATGATCTTTCTCTCTCTCTCTCTCTCTGTCACTCACACACACACACACACACACACACACACACACACACACACACACACTCTGGTACTACAAAGCCAGACCTTGCGGCGACTAAGTCACACTCGATTTTCTAAAATAAACTCTTGAAAAATTCGATCTTAGACACACTTCAGTGCTTAAATTACATGATTTGACATGATGCTTAAATTACAAACATCCACGTCTTCCCCTCACGGTTACTTCACAGGCAAACCGCCGCCTCTGACGGTGCGCCGTGCGGCCAAATCGCCCTTTAACCCCGACCGGCGGCGCTGCCTCTGCTGTCGTTTCCCTCCAGCTGCAGGACAAAGACGCTCACAGCGGCGTGTCCTTAACTGAGGCTGAAATGAACTTTAAAAGAAAGTTAAAGAGATGAAAAAAGCATTTCAAAATAAAAACAAGCAGCAGCTACGAGAACTAATTGCAGGCTTTGATGTCTCCAACTTTCATAAGTCATAATTAGGAGAAAGTTGTCTGAACGCCGTTTTTCTCCTGAAAGGACGACACACACTTTATCTCCCCGCAGTTTACCACAACACACTTCTTTGAACTTCAACAGGAAGCGTCAGTTTGCCTTCCTCACCGGAGGAAATATTATTGTCACAGCACATTAACTTCTAACGCTACAAAACAAGAAATATACTCTAAATCTACGGGAGACAAAACGCAAAATATAAGAAATAACATCAAATTTAGATGAAAATGAAGAACAAAACTGTGATTAAGAACAAACTAACAGCCATAAAACACCTGCAGAAAGAGACTGAGAAGGTTTATGTTTCAACAACATGTATATAAACTAGATGGCCAAAAGTTTGTGGACACCCTACAACATGCTTTTCAGTACTGTGGGCTCAATGTTTCAGCACACACTGATGCTGCTTCACGCTCAGTTTGTCCATTTCCTGTTTCAACATGACAACCCAGCAGACCTCACTGCTAAGAACCACATCAGATTCCTTAATCCACATCACGACGTGTCCCGGTACGTTCCCAGAGGACTGACGGAGCAGTTCTTCATCACGTCTCCAAACGGGCTCGGACAGGTTTACGAGCGGCGCGTCCCACAAGCACGCGTGACTGGCTGCCAACAGTGCAGACAATAACTAAACACCTCCACCTTTGCAGGTACCATGGAAACAAAATAAGGGTCTATGAGGGCAGCTAAACCACACGAGCTCCAGTACAGCTCCACAAGCTGCCATCCAGCCTGAAAACCAGAAGACAGCAACTCTGCAAAGACTCTGTGAACTTAAAAAGTTCTGACGCTGCACCGACATTTGATCCCCTTTGAAGCTGATATGGTGAAGTTGTTTCTTATTTCCACGTCCTGCAGTCACAGAGGAACATGATCGTTGGCTTAGAGTCGTGTTTGTGTCACCTGATGAAGGTAAGTCCAGCTCCACTATGTTCACCAGCTGGGTCTGACTGCTGTTTGCTGCTCAGCACGTCGTGTAGTTTGAGTTTACAGAAGCTTTTTCTCAGAAAACGGCTGCCGTGAGAGTCAACCAAAACATTAAAGTTATGGACCGAACAGCAACAGGGAGCTGAAACTGAGCGGAGCTGCAGATTCAGCTGATGATCGTCTTCAGGCTCATCATTAAGAGCGACACCTCTCACACTCTGGTGACACGTTACTTAGGACCGCCCCCAAAAAGTCAATGATTTGAGAAGAGTCAACTCGCATTTCGTCAGTCGAATCAATGCACTTTTGTTTAGAAAAACTATCAGCAGACGTCCTCCACGGAGCAGCTGTGCCTGCATAGATCAGGGATTTATTGACATTTCGGTCAGGGAAACTTTCTCTTAATTACTACGCAGGACTTCTTTTTTTTTTTTCTTCTTTTAAAATCTTCTCACCATCAGGACGACATCACATCATGTTAGTATTCAGTGTCAGACTGCAGACTTTGCTGAGCTCCGTCTGCGTCCTCTCCCACTTCATCAATGTTCATTTTCTCCTTCTTCTGCTTCCCTGCAGGCTTTTATCCTGCAGGTTTCCTCAGAGCGACCCGGGTTACTGCCGGGCTTTGTGTTGTGTTCAGAGTTTGGTGAGTCTTTTGTTGACGTGGTGGACGCGTTAATGATCTTCTAGAGAGGCAGACGACCTTCTGCTCGCCATCACTCAGGTCACCTCCACTCAAATGAGCACTTTGTCTTTGGACTGAAGTCAGTGATTCCCTGTTTGATCTCAGTAGTGATGTTTTTCTCTGTTGTTCATGCTGGTTTTGTGTTTTAAGTTTTTATTGGTTTAACTTTGTGGTATAACCACACTTTTATGATGAAAGCCAAAATATATGAATTCAAACTCATTCAAAGAGATTTTTCTCGGTCAAAGACATTTTTTGACCAAATTATTTCAAGTAATTAGGAGTAGAAAAAGTGTGTGAGACGCACTGCCATCACCGCGTCAAGTCCTTGGACTGCAACTGATTATTTCTTTAATTTCTCACTGAGCTTCCAATTATTTTCTCCATTCATCTTTTAAGTAGTTGCTCCATAAAACATCAGACCAGAGTCTAAATATGGCGTCACAGCGTCCCAGAGGTCATGATGAGGAATGTTTAATCTGACCTGAAGAGTAAAAAGATTTCCTGTCGTATCACAGAAGCCTGAATAAGAAAATCAGCAAATATTCACATTTGAGGAGCAAATGACTTGAAAATGACTTCCTGTACACACTAAGCCCATTTTTACATTTGATGCAGACTTATTTTACTTTCATTCATCTAGTCAGTCTTTTTCAAGGTTTGTTGAAAATTATTCTATTTTGTTCTTCTCCCCTTTGAGATGAGAAAAAGATGAAGATTGAATGAATGAATGAAGGTTAGTACGAGCAGCTTTCCCCTAAATGTCACCTCACACCCTGAAACAGGACCTGACATCACTCACAAACGCACGTCGTCTAGTTTTCCTCGCACATAAAGACTGAAAACATATTAGTGGATGATTATGGCTGCATAAATTTCAGCACGCTGGGTCTCAGCAGGATTCAAACAATCAGTGAGAGTTGAGCTTTAGAGGCACCACAGTTCACATTCTGGACATACGAGCTTTCTGTGTGACAGCGGCTATTAATCTGAGCTCACTGGGAGAGTCTCCGAGTCACTTGTGGAGGTCGGAGGTCAAACGGCCGTCAACAGCGCTGCCGGCGGCCTGTGGCGGCAGACTTTTCGGCGGACCTCCGTCTCCATGGCGGCCGTTTCCAGCAGTGGGGAGTGGCTCCAGTCGGGCCTCGCCGCGCGACACGGCGGCCACGTATAAATCACTCCCCGAGGAAAACAATGGGACCATATGTAGCTTGCTCATAAAGGAACATCGACCCCCGACACACATGTTGCTGCCGACCACCAGCGGCTCTCAGAGACCAAGCGGAGCTGAACCTCACTCTTCTTCTGCAGCTCCACAAAAACTCATAAGTAACGATAATGAAAAAACTTCTCATGGATTCATCATATAACCGTTCGGTTCCAGCCAGTTAACCAGATAAGACTTTACTGAGTGTCTCAGCTTCAGAAATGTACCGTTCAGGACTTCATCAGACACATTTGGCAGCAACATTTCACCCATTTTCCAACACAAGTCAGCTTGTTTCTAAGCGTTCCTCAGAAACGGCTGCATGTTGCTCACTCAGCCCATAAAAGAAGGCGCTGTAATCCAGGATCTGAACACTGGCATGAAAGCACTCCACTCAGCGCCTCATCGGGCTCGCGTAAGGATGCGACGAGCCAAAAGGCTTAAAGGTGCCCTGTGGAGTTTCCTTGTAAACAATTAAAAAAAATGTGTTTACATTCAGTGTTCTCACCACAACAGCGAGCGAACAGAAAAGGCTCAACGTTTCCGTCCTCAGACGGCGTTCTCCAAGCCAGTTTTTTAAGATATTTAAAGCCTGCGTCCACGTTCACCTGTGAGCGCTTTTCTTCTTCTTCTTCTCCTCGAAACAAGTCGATTTGCTCTGAAGTCACTGGTGGATTTCAATTTGAAGAATAAGATTTTTACTGGTTGATAAGAGAAGGGTTTTTTTTTCAATTTGAGTCTCCAGAAATTAGCAGGAGTGCTTCGCTGTAGGCGAGAAGCTCGTCTCTTCAAAAGGAACCTCGTGTACTGAACATCCTCCTCTTCTGCTGAATCACATCTCCTCCTCCTCCTCCTGCATTTCTTCTAATCTGCTCTTAGAGGAGGCAGCAGGGATTTTCTGTCTCACTTGAACTCATGCTCGTCCTTCTGATAGCTCCCCATCATGCACCAACAGTTTACTTTCACACGATCGCTGCTCGCTCTGACCTTTAACCTCTGTGTTATCAGTTTGAGAGCGATGAATGAATGAAAATGATGCTGCCGTCTTGTTCTTTTCTGAACTTCCCACACTCCACTAAGACTTCTTGCTCAGTGTCTTCAACCTTTAAAAGTCAGGAAATTCGTCTCGACCGTTAAATTCCTTCAGATATTTATCCAGAAACTGTGACGTGAACCTGCCGGCTTCAGAGATCAGCGGGCTGTGGCGTCTGCACCCTGGATGTCCTTGAAAAAGTAATGAAGGCCGTGTTGAGACTAACATTAGCACTGCGTGACCAAACGATGCCTCCTGATTCATTTCAGTGAGGCTGTGGTGAGAAAAAGGCAGAGTTGTCCTCGCATTTTAAAGATTGGCTGGAACACAATGTAACACATGCTGTTACATGCCAGCACACATTCCTGTTAGACGACTTTGCAACAAGAACGCCATAGATGTCGTGTTTGTCGTGCCATCGTCCAGATTCTTCGAGGGAAAAGTCTGTAGATATCACTGCTACATAAGGATGGATGACTCATGTCAGGGCTGACTGGGACACTTTAATAGAGCAGAGCCATTGTTCAGGTTATCAGTAATGTTATCGTTGTTGTGAACACACAAACACTTCAGCTCGCCTTGTGACTTCAAATTCTCCACATTTCCAAAGGAGCCTGAATTTGCGTTTCCATAACTGAGCTCTTCCAGTCTGGAAACTTCCACTTGCTCCTTTATGCTAACCTCAATACGTTCTGTGACTGCACTGAATTCTGGGACATTTTCTGGTGATGTGGGTGGAGACGTTGGACTGTTCAGCTCCATTTTGATGGATTTTCTACCTGATGAAGTGCTGTCTGTAGAAGCTAAATGACTGGTCCAGGGAACATCTTGGACACCAAATCCTGACTTTACATCTGGTTTTTCATAACATGTACAGTCAGTATCGCTATATGAACTAGTTTTAGCCAGAGTTGCTCCTTCTCACCGATTCTGTTTGTGGTCTTCATGGACGGGATCTCAAGGAGCTGCTGTCCAGTTCAGGGATCTCTGAATTGCTGCTCTGTTCTTTGCAGATGATGTGGTTCTGTTGGCTCCAGTGGACCATGACCTCCAGCACTGTGGCAGTCTGAGGTCATGGTCCTCTGCAGAAAATGTTGGATTGCTTCCACCAGGTTGGAAGTGAGCAGCTGCCCCAAGTGAAGGACCTCAGGAATCTTGGGGTCTTCGGGGTAGTAGTAGTAGTAGTAGATGGATTGGTTCAGCATCATCAGTAATACAGGCGTTGTGGTGGACCATTGTGGTGAAGAGGGAGCTCAAAAGGCTTAGAAGGAGCCAGTTGAGGATGTATGGGCATCTGATCACAGTCCTCCTGGGCGCCTCCTTTTGGATGGAGACCCAGAACTGGTAGAGCCAGAACAAGCTGGCAAGATTATATACATCATCTGGTTTAGGAAAACCTCAAGATTCCCTATTGTTGGAGACAGACGTCTGGACTACCATTTATGGCTTACTGCAACTCAAACCCAGACCGATGAATGGATGGATGGACGGACGGACGGGTGGGTGGATGGATGGATGGATGGATGTGGTTTTCAGTATTATTTCAATGTATTTGAATATCCTGTTTAAACTGAGCGACAGCGATAAAACCAGTCTGGACTATAAAGTCTCTGAGTCGAATTTCCAGGAAATATACAGTATCATGACATGAGCTGAATCACTGCATCAAGTTCCTTTATATAAGAGTTTAACCTCGGTCTGTTCAACCATCCAGTCAGCGGATGGAAAAGTACGAGCTGTCATCAATAACCAGTTCTCAAGAGCGTTGAAGTGGATTTTTCCTGTGAACTCCCTGAAAAGGTCTCAGCTTCCTCTCAGTTTGTTCGCCCTCCGCACTTCTTCACCTCTTTTAAAAGGTCACAGTTCTCCTCCCGCTCTGTCGCTGCTCCTGTCTTCCTGCCTCCTTCACCTCTACAAGGAGGTCACAGCTTTCTCTTTTCCTCTGACACCATTTCTCCTCCTATCTGCACCTCTTACATTTCTATAAAAAGCTCCACGTCTCTCTTTTACCTCCTTCACCTCCTTCAAAGCTCGAGTCACCTCTTCACTGTGTACTTCACAGTGTTTTGAATCGAGAGTTTAAAGTTTAAATCCCATCAGTTTTTCTGACTTATTGCTGATGTTTTTATGCAGAAGTTAAGTTTACTTAAGGTCAAATAATTATAAAGCTATTTGGGTAACTTGTAAACAGATTTTAAGGATCTTTTATTAATGTATCTGCCAACAACTACAAATCCTCATTTAAACCTGTTTTCATACATATTTCTAATTTCTACCTGTTTTGACCTCTCAGGACTCAGAACTAATGCTGGTTTTCTGTCCCGCTGCGAAAAGACGACTGGAACGAAAAACAGATTTGCTTTGAATTCTGAGGAAGAAGATTGACACCCTGATCAATAACCATCTGTGATCAGTTACAGCTCCACACATCTGAATGATGAGAGCCTGGCCCAGAAGTCAGCCTGTTGCTTTAAGCAGCATAAATACATGACAGATTAAAGCCGCCCTGTGATATATTCAATGCTAAAATGTGTGAGAGACGAGTGAACGACGTACAGACGGTTCACAACAACAACAGAAGAGAAGCAGACGATCTGAATCTGGATGATGATTTCAGTGTTTTCACAGCTTCTAGCTTCATGTTTACTTCACATCCTGCACATAAATTCAGGCTTAACAGTTATATATGGAGTTTCTCTTGTTTCAAATCTTTGAATTTAATCAACATCAACACAGTCCAAGTGGAAGCCAGCTGGTTCCCACTTCACCTGAAGAGTTCTGTATTCATGAGAGGAAAAGAAGCACTCTGATCTGATGCTGAAGGAAAAGAGGAAATATGACCGTGGAACTCATACTTGTGCTCAAGTACTTTGCTTGAGTAAATGTACTTAGTTACTTTCTGTCTTTCGCTTTGTAGATGCATCGTTTGTCCCTTCTGGGCAGCCGTTGGTTTCACTCATTTCTGCTCGACATGAAAATCAATTAAATGACTGATTAACTTGTGCGAGTTGTGTGATCCATCACAATGAACTTCAAGTGCCCATTAATTTCAAGTTCAACGCAGATTGATTTGAAAATTCAAAACCTAAATCGGGTCTCATGACTCTGCTCGTAAATCTAAAAATCGTTAACAGTAAATAAAAATAAGGGCTTCAAAACCAGAAGACATTCCAGACACAAGGAAACGTCAAACGTTTGATTTGGAGCGTCTGGACTGGCTTCTGGTTTGTGAAGAACTCTATTTTCCAAGAGGAACCAACACAATTTCTCATCTCTGTCATGACACAGAGAGCAACCAGTCACCTCTGGGATCAATGTGTTTATGAAGTCACCAAGATGAAGGCTGAACAGTCGAACACAGTTTTTAAAAAACGAACTGACTCAAATGGTCTGAAGTACTGGAGCGCTGAGGAAACGTGGTTCAATGCTTCCTTTCATCTCCTTAAGCAACTTTTTAAAGCAACGCACCGTTCAGCATCTGCAGATGTGTAATCACTCCTCAGTGCTTAAAAAGACAACTGGACTAGTCTGAGGTTCTAGAAGACATGTTGCCTCATTCGAGAGGCCTCTTCAGTTCTAACTGAAAGTTATCCTCTTGCAGGATTGTTCACACCTCCCCAGGTGGTTTAACACCCATTCACACCATGACTCACGTGACCTTAAAGACTCATATGATGGCCAGGTGGGTCAACGACTCACATAATGCTCATTCACACCACGACTCACGTGACTCTAATGACTCACATGAACGTCACGTGAGGCAACTACTCACGAAACGCCCATTCACACCACGACTCATGACGCTAACAACTCACACGATGGTGAGTCCAGTTGCTCGTTAAAGCACAGAGGGGCACCATGACCTGGATGAATTGGAATCTAAATAAATATTCTGTTTTTCACTGTGACGGCGATTTATTCGTGGTGTGAATGTCGACATTAGATGTGTTTCAGTGGCAAGCAGCGGAGAACTTTGGTCTTCACTATCAAAAATCTTTGCCAGCATCAGAAACTTGCAGGACAAAATGCGACCAATCACAGCTCTTGCAGAGTCATCTCTGTAGTCACTGCAGCGCTGAGGTGTAATTACATTTTTTAGGAGCTGCACGTCAGATACGCTGTAGTCTAACACTTTAACACGGGGCTGTAAATCCACCTCGGGTGTAAATGAAAGTGCATTAAATTGCATCTTGATAGGGGCTGAATGAAAGTGTGAACGGAGCCTTTCTTCCGTCCTGCCTCCTCCATTCTTTTTAGCTCTCTTTGAATTTCTTTTATGTTCAGTTTATGGAACATTTTCACCAGTTTTTCCTCTCTTCAGCCCATTATCTACAATACGTTAGAGATCGACTTTCATCTCTTTGCATCTCACTCACGCATTCGACGCACTTCATGACAACTGAAGTACATGCAGTCACTTCATCTCTTTTCTCGCCTCTCTCGCCCTTCAGCAACCCTCGATTCTGCATTGCTTCACGGCCCACAACTGCCGGCCGGTCGTCGTCGTCCTCCTCCTCCTCCTCCTCCTCCTCAACACCAGGGTCAAACCAGGACAGATATAGCTGCTCCTTCACCCTGCTGCTTATTTTCAGCCACAACCTGCGTGTTCCTCCACACGATCGGCATATTTAACCCTTCAGAGACGTCAAACCGCAAAACTTAACGTCCATCTCCCATCTATTAATCTCAGCCTCCCTCCTGTCTGTCTCACTTTCACTAGTTCACTCCCTCTCGTCTGTCTCACCCTCCTGCACTCATCCACTCCGCCGCGACTCTCTCTGTTAGGCTATCAGTCTCTGCCGGGCTTAGCGGCTCGTTCCTAATCAGCTTACTGCCAATGAGACTAAGCCTGAGCTGAAAAGGCGATTGAGGGAGGCCGTTTAGCCACTGGCTGACAACTGGCAATAGCTGGGGGGATGGTGTCAATAAAACTTAGCAGGGATGGAGGGTAAAATAAAAAAATGAAGCTAATATATCATCTGGGGTTTTAAGAGAGTGGAGAACGACTTGAGAGTGAAGATAAAGGGGGACAAAAGAGGCAGTATCTCTGTGAATTTCGCTGTTAAAGCGTCTCTTCTTCGGGCTCCGGGGGGAAAGTTTTCAGATGCTAAGCTACGCTGCGGCTCTGTGAGGCCATGAACTACCACAATAGTATCAACTCTTTTAGTGTCAACATTTTCAGTTGCTGGCTGGGCTGTTTTTTCTTCTTTCCGTGGCTAAGCCGCGGATGAAAACTGGGATGTTTTCCAAATGGCCCAGTTTTAGAGTTCCCCTCGAAATTCCAGCCCTGGCTGTCCCATTAGTTACAGTGTGCGGCGCGCTGGAGAACAAAGGTTTGGCCGTTTGAAGCCGTTTGGATGGAAAAGGCTGCAGAGGGAAAGCTGCTGTCGCTGCTGCGAGCAGAGCCGGATGTCCACAATCAAAGAGATGCTCTCATTTCTCAGCGCTTCATGAGGAATGGGCTCGTCTGAGCAGGGTGGCGGGTGGGAGGGATTATTTATGGGAACATCTCTGTGGATGAGAGCGGAGGCTGAAGATCTAAATGTAAATGCATGTGTGAAATGGGCTTCATTTAGCATGCGACCAGCAGCGGAGCAGACTGGCACGTCATGTATGAACTAGCACGTCACGGCACCAACGTCCAGATCGTGATGCTAAATACTGGAAGTATCCAGATGACTGGAGCTCATGCTCAGCTAACATTTCATCCCATCAGGCCATCACATCACGCACTACTGCTGAATAACAGATTCATAATCTTCTTGTGGTGTGTTTGGTTTTCTTCTTCCTTGAATTTTCAGATTCCATCGTTTCATCTTCATCGGCTGAAACACATCGCCCGTTCACACCTGAGTCTATCATGTGTCTCCAAGGTGTCCAGCATTTCATCACTGCTTACGTCACTTTCACTAGAAGGTCGAAGGGTTCTGCACACAGTTATTATTTATCGTCGCATTTGTTTCATGCAGGCTAACAGCTAGCTAGCGGTGGAATAGGAGGGTCCGAAGTCATGGCCGCAGTGAAGAAAGGCAAACCAGAGCTCCAGAAGGAGGTGCATCCTGTGGTGATACAGCAGCGGAAGCTGTGTCAGTGAAAAGATGGTGTTTTTCTCTAATTTGATGGCATGACAGTCTTACGTGACATGCAAATGACTGCATAACAAGACAACTTGTACACCATGTACGTCAATGAATCCACGCAGACTTTAATACTGTAATACTTCATTTCAGAGGGAAATATTGTAGTTTTTACTCCACTGCAGTTATCTGACAGTTACTTTACATGTTAACATATAAAACATATGATCATCTTGTAAAATGTGACGCATGAAAAGCAGCTGCTTTTTATACTCGAGTACATCTACCTGACAGTACTTCTGCTACTGCTGAGGAACACTTAGAACACAGTTTTCCTGTAAGTGATCATGTGTACTTTTACTATTAGTGTGAAATCCTTTCGAATCCCACTGATCGAGTTTGAAAACAGCTTTTAAAACAAACCATTGTTGCTCCTTTAATTCCTGAAAAGCTCACGTTTTGCAGAAACAACTCTTAATCTCATCAGCGGTGTGCGGCCCGTCACGTGGCTGCTGGGGGGGGGGGGGGGCGCGCCGGGTGGGTCGGGCCTGGCAGCACCAGTGACCCTCTCAGTCCGTCTGTTTGTCTGTCTGCTAACCTCCACCACCATCCAACGGCTCATTGCTCACAGTTTGCGGGGTGGGGGTGGGGGTGGGGGGGCGCTGGGGGATCAGAGGCTTACAGGGAGGGGCTGCAAACCACAGACAAATTATACACCCTCCTCTAACACAGCTGGTCGCATAACAAGGAAAAACATCCTCTTCGATCGAGTGTGCCGAGCAGGAAAATATGATAGAAACCGAGCCGACCCCCCTTCCCCTTCGCCGCGGGGGGAGATTTAACTGGAGCTGCTCTCGCTCCATTTTTCCTGTTTCTGTAAAGTTTTTAAACACCCGGATGACTTTTTGACTTTCTCATGACACCTGCTCTGATGGGCTGAAAAACCAAAATGGGAAGTATTTCCTTTTTCTCCCCCCCTCCCCGTCGTCCCCTCCTCTGGCACCACCTCGGAGAAGTGGTGGCAGCGGCAACATCTGGCCAGAAAACTGCTGAGTTCTCCGGTTTCTCCTCCTCCGCTGGCGAAGTCTGCGGGTCAGATTTACATTTCTGGAAAACCAACACAGACCAAAGTGGTTGCTGTGACTTCCCTCCCTCTGAGGAGAGAGGAATTCTCCTGTTCTTTCTTTTCTTTCTCCAAAAAAAGCTCTGGAATCAAACAAGTACTCTAAAAAGAGAAGAGGGGAAAAAAAGCTTTGAATGGGAAAAGAACAGATGAAGGAGCAGAGGAGCGCAAAGAAGGGAGAGAGGAGGAAAAAATATCACTGGAGGGCAATTATCTGGGCTATTTCTGGAAGACTGCTTTTCCATCCTCCAGCAGGGATGGAGGGAACAGGGAGGGTCTGTTTGGCAGCTGGCTGGAGGAGGTGGAGGGTGGAGAGACAGAAGGAGGGGGGCAGAAAAAGAAAGAGGCAGAAGTGAACGAGTCCATGGGACATTTGAAGCTAAAGACTGTGCAGGACAGGGAGGACAGCAGGGCTCTGCTGCTCCTGAACGGCCCAGTTAGCAGGAATCCAGAGTGAAAGACGAGGGGGACGAACGAAGGTGAAGCTGAGTGACACAAAGAGACAAAGACAAGATAACAGAGGGACAGGCGGCGAGCCGGGAGACAGACCTACAGAGCCCGAAACACGGCGGTCACTGGAAAATCTACAGCCGCTCATTTTTAGGAGGAAAACTGACAAACGGACGATGCAGAGACACAGAGGACACATATGTCTTCATCTGCTGGTTCAGGTTAAGATGATCTGACACCCTGAGCTCAAAACAAAAGTAAAGGATGAAATATGCATGAGCAGATAACCTGAGGACCCCCGAGAGGTCGCAGGATGAAGAAAATAAAGTTCTGCTGCACAAAATCAGGTTTATTTTTCAGATTTGTCTCCAGGGTGAAATACTTGAGCGTGAATTCAAATGCTAACATCAAGTGCCAAAACGTTTGCTGCAACAATGAATGAGAGGACTCTGGTTTATGCGGCGTTAGCTGCAAACAGAGAGTCGCTAACGTTTCAAAGAAAAACACCTTCAGTTTGAATTTTAATCTAAAACTTGTTTCTACCCCGACAACTACAGGAAGTCCAGCCCAGCGAACACAGACTGAAGCCAAACGTTTGTCATGTAATCCACAAAATAAATGGAAAAAAATCCTCTCAAAAAAATAGCGAGCGGAGTGAGACGTCAGCCGAACCCGTCGGTCGTAACGGCTCCGGCCTTCGCCTCGCTGCTCTCTGTTTACTCTAAGTGGTCTCATCAAACTCGCCGCCAATTCTGCCGCTCGTTTCCAAGTCGTGCGATCAAACTTGTCTGAGCGAAGCGAGGCAAATTTACAGCATGTTTTGTAAAGTGCAAACACTTCAGTGGATAGATCAAGAGGAAAGATGAAAGAGACAAAACTGGGAGGAGGAAAAAAACCACAGAGAGGACAAGAAAGGCAAAGAACTCGTTAGCGAGCAGCAAAAGCCCAAAGCGAGAGCAGACCTGATGGTGCAGAGTGATACAACAGGCCTGGAGCTGCTGCTGAGGGCTGTTAACGGAGAGACACAGCCAGGATTAGAAAAGTAGGAGAGAGAATAGAGGACAGGCGGAGGAGAGAGAAGGAGGTCGGGAGGAAACAGAAACGGGGATAAACAGTGGGATGACGAAGATGGAGGCAAACCTGGAGGAGAGAGAAAGAAGATGGGAGATAAAGTGAGAGGAGAGTGATGAAGAGGCGCCGAGCGAGGAAGGTGGAGGAAGGATGTGGAGAGGAGAACGAGGAGAAAGGTGCAGATGGAGGGAGTGAGGATCCTTTCCGAAGGGTTCGAGATGATGATGGAGGAGAAAAGGATCAGGAGTCTGTACAGGGCGTTTTATTTTGAAAATTTACCAGATTCCCTGCACTGTTGCCATGAAATACTACAAATCTTTGACGACAGAAGTGTCCCAAAATGCTAACAAAGCTAAAAAACTATGGAAGAAATTGACATCAATCAATCATTTCTGGACATCAGTATCATCTACAGTGCAAAGTTCACAGTTGTACTTAAACTTTGGAGGCAAAAAAGACAATGAATCTGTCCTGCAAAGAGGAGAAAACATTAAGAGCCGCAGAAAAGGTGGAGGTGGAGAAGAACAAGCCAGGCTGATCTCCAGATCCCGACACTGAACAGGAGCCCACATCTACGAGAGCAGACCCTCGAGCCGAGCACAGGGAGCAGCCAGGAGCCTGGAGGAGGAACCGGGAGAGGGAGGGGAGGCCGGAGCAGCACAATGCCTCAGTGTAGCCCCTCAGCGAGGCCTCGAAACAAGGCACAATGGCTGCACTGTCAGCAGGCCTTCTCCTGCACTTTCATAGGTCTCCCTGACACCAGGCCTCTCCCCTTCCTCAATAAGCAGCACAACAACCTTTTCAGGGTCCGGAGCAACGGTCTGCTCCTCGAGCGCCGGGCTGAAAGAGACCATTCTGCGCTCAACGGTCGCTGTTTGAGATCCTTTTTGTCTTTCTTCTGATTTTTTTCATTCCAGCGCTGCCGCTGACATGCTACCAGAGAATGGGAGATTATCACCACGTTGTCGCTAACTAGGCCGCGGGGCATTTTCTCGCTCCTAATGGTTTGTGGGTAGAGCCACTGAAAACTGAAGAACCGCAGGGGTCGAAAACACTGTTGTGCATTCAGCGCGACAAAGTGCAGAGATCGGCGGTTTCTGCGTAAATGGATGCAGCGAGTTTCCATTCAGGAAAAGAAAAGCGAAAGGAAAGTGCGGGATGAATGATTCACCGCGGCGACGCCCATCAATGATTCATTGATGAGGCGGCAATGGATTTTAAAAATTCAAGCAGGTCGAACACTTCAGGAGAGAGGGTCCATTCTTAAAAACAGCAGAGGGGTTGAAGCCCCTCTTCAAAGAGATCAGAGCCCAAACATGAAGGTGGAGACGGTCTTTCATTCATGGAGCATGTCGGCTCTCCGAGGAGGCAGCAGCCATTAGCCAACTGGAGCGGCTCAAATCCAGCACTCTGTTGTTACCGGGCTGCTGTTTGCAAACCTCTATCACTGACAAACGCTGCGGTCCAATCATGTTATCGATCCATTAATGGAGAGCAGCCACAGATCTAGAAACACTTCTTTATGTCTGACAACAGTCTGAAAAACAAAGATAGTCCATTGAGAAGGATAGAAAACACAAGAAGTGGACAATCCTCACAAAGCTGCAGCAGTGATCAATTAATCAACTGATTGATTCAGCAATGCTTCTTTTCCAAGTTAATTGGGGAAAAACAGTTTGGCATTTGGCCCTGATTACTGGGAAAGTAACGCTTCTTTAACCTTCAGTGACGTATTCAGTCGTCTGGAGGCATCAAAGACCAATGAGAGGCCATTTAGATCAACGCACTCAAAGCTGGTGAATGAGGAGTATTTGGAGGCGGCTCTTCACAGTTACACTACGTTAAAGAAATACTACTCACATTAAAGTATTCGTGTCAAAATGTTCTTGATGAAAGTAAAAAGTCAACTACAACTGTGTTAATATCAAATCAACAACATCACACCACCGAGCTCTGACGTCCAAACCCGACAATCAATTCCAAAATTCTGTTTATATCGACTTTAGCGTTTAGGGAGACGTCTGCCTCTTTAGTCGACGTCCTCAGCTGACAGTTTTCTGACCTCGACAGCGTCGTCATATTGAGTTTTTCTCGCTGCGTCGTCGCCTGCAAAGTTAATGCCGTTGCTCTTATCTGCCGTCGTGGTCTTTGAGTCCTCTTGTCGCTGCGGGTGGATAAATTATTTCTTCTTCCTCTTCGTCGTCGGGTTTGTGTAATTGCGGCGTGTTTATTGTTCCTGAAAAGCTTTTTCTTCAGCGCATTCACTCCTCCGGCTCTCACACATCAGATTTATCTGCGTCAGCGTCTTCGTCCTGAGCACACGGACGAACTCGCTTCATTTATTGATGCGGTTTATGGAGAAACTGTCAGATTAAAGCCTCGTCAGGCAGACGGAGGCTCCGCCGAAGTGTCCTCGAGCAACACGCCGACCTTTGACCTCTCCGTGGGCGGGTGTGAAGACAAAGGCAGTTTCCTCCATCGTGATCAATGAAGAATCACGTTACTGTCGTTTAAACAGGGACTGCTCTGATCATCGATCATCAATGTGTTTCTTCAGCATTGATTTTATTTTCTCCAGTTATTTTATATTTCTGTTTTTTCTCTGTTTCACTTTTTCTTTTTCAGGGTTTTTTTTGTTTCTGTCTCAATTTTTTTCTTTCTGTTTTACCACAATTTTGTGTAGCTGTTTTTCATTTTAGTTTTTAATTTTTACTTTTTTCATGTTTTTCTGTTATTTTCTTTGTTTTGCTGTTTGTTTTTTGTTTCTCTTCTTTTATTTCTGGTTTTCATTTTGCATTTGTATTAGTTTTTATGTTTTTTTCTGTTGTTTTTGTTTTTCTGTTTGCTTTTCTTAGTTCTTATTTTTTTCTTTCTGTTTTTCCACATTTTTTGCTTTCATTTTTCTTTTCTGTGTTTCTGTTTCTCTATTTCAATTCTTTTTTTTCCAGTTGTCTGTAAAAACATAAACTTCGTCTGAATAGTTTTAACATAATCAACAAAAAGCAATTTATCAGCAGAATCGTGGTGTTCAGGGCTCAGCGTCTTGCTCAAGGACACGTGGGCAGGAGGATCCGACCCTGATTAATGGACGACACACAGCCACCAAACTACAGAATGACCTTCGCAAACACAATTTATCTGCTTGAGTGGTTTCCATTGAAGTGAACTGTGTTTCTATGCTTCATGTTTGTTTCCGTGACCTGTTTTCGACACACAAACACACTTTGGCCTCAATTATTATGGTCTGTACGTGTTTGTTCTCGTGTTTCTGTCCATGTTTACATCCTGTAAAGGACAGAGTGACACACCCACTTTGTTCAAGGGCGTTTTATAAATTCAATTTATTTGACTTGAGGAGAAACTGCCAGTAAAAAGACTCCCAGCTGCCATAAATAAGAAATAAACAATAAATAAGCAGAGCAGTCAAAGCGAGACCAGATTCAGGTTTACGAAGACCCAGAGACCAGAACGAGGCAGGTGATCAGCGAACAGCCGCCTCTGTCGGACGCTCGTAAAGCTTCAACACCGAAACCCGACGTGAACTGAAAGGGTTTAAAAACGGTGCCACAGGAAACCAATTTCCACCAACACCAGACAAACTGAAGAAAAGCCCTCAGCTCTTCTCCGCGCTGCAGAAAACCCATTAAACCGGTGTGAAAAGCTCGGAGTGGATCAGCCCTGTGAATGCCTGTCGTGAAAAGAGGAGGGGGGAGGACGGCGGCCGAATCCTGGCAGAGAAGAAGAGAGAATCCCAGAAGAGGAGCAAAAAAAAAAAAAAAATCCCCCACAAAACCGAGCATCTGTCCTCCCGTCGCAGGTGATTATTCCGGCCGACAGCAGAAGTGCCGCCTCATCATTATGGCGTGAAGCCGCCGTCACGTGCCAGAAAAACACAAACCGGCTGGATTTGACCTCGGAGCGGCTGCTGTAAACACTCTGCATCCATCTCGCCTTCGTTCGATCGAGCAGCTGCTGTTTGCATTGAGGATTATTCACCGGCGTGAGGGACCCGAACATAATTAAATATGGATTTATGTACTGTAGGTGTTGTTTTTCAGGGGATACTACAGTACAGGTAACAGTGTTAACAAGAGGAGGGCGCCGAGTAATTATCTGATCAGATTCAGAGGTAATTAAGATGTTTGTGCAACGGCTGAAATATTTATTCATTTATTAAAATAAAAGTCCTCCAACATTCTGAGCTCTGTAAGGACGTCATGCATTAGTGTGCAGGTGTACCTAATAAAGGGGCCACTGAGGTCATTTTCCACCTAAGAAGTGATGAATTCACCGGACGGTTGCTTTAATGTCAGACTTCACGTCCACAACAAACTGAACTGACTGATTGATCGATTGATCAGTTATTAGCCAAAGTCAAACTACCAGCGGACGAGTGTGGTTTCCTCCTGCAGCGGATGTCGCAGTGGGATGTTATTATGTTCGGCGTCGCACCTAAAGATTAAGTCCATCAATCACTGAGTCGATTAAATGTCAGAAACTGGTGCAAAGACAAAAACAGCTGCTTTCTCTTGACCAACAGTCCGAAAGCCGAAGACCAGGACAAAGCAAACCAGGACACAAACACCCGACAGAACCGGGCTGATGTAAGAGCGGCGGTGCACTCACCTTTTTCCCAGGGTGCTGAGCGGCGTGCTGAGGCTGAGCGGAGCTCGAGCGGCGTTGTGGTTTCGTGGAATCCGCTTCACGGCAGCGGGTTCCCTCTTCGGGGAGTCGGCCTTGAGAGCCGGGCCGGCGCTGGGCTTGATGTTGAGGTCCTTCAGGACGTCGTAGTTGATCTTGGAGGAGATCCTCTTCTGCTCCAGCATCTTCTCGATGGCCTCGTCCGCCGTGCTGGCTCGGATCGGCTGACGCTTCCTCACAGGTCCTCTGCGCTGTCGGGTTCAAACAGAACCAATCAAATCAGCCGTCATCAGAAAACAGAAGATTTATCAGAGTGTGCAAAAACAGCAGGGCGATATTTCAGATGGTGTCTGAGTCAATGTCAACATTTTTACCAAAACAGGTACAAACATGGACAGTTTATGGTTTTATGTGAAGCTTCCTCACTCAGAACGAGTGATGAGTAACAACTATTCATTTATTTACACAGAATATTCAGTAACTCCTGTTCGGAAATCATTTAACTCTGCAGCAGCATCGGTTCAAAACCTGCTGCTAAAAGCTGGATGCTACCAAAGAGTCTACAGACATGTGAGGCTGCGCTAAGACCCAGACTGAGCTACATGCTAATGTTAGCATGCTAACATGCTCACCATGACTGCTGATGTTTAGCAGTTTGAGTATTTCAATGCTGCTAACGTGGAGCTAACTGTACTCACAGCAGGTACAAATATCAAAGGTTTGTTTAGTCTCAGCTGCTCCTCCTGGACGTCCAGGATTCTAACAGCCAATCCAACGCCATCACGGCCATGTGATGAGGTCATGATTAAGACCTCACGGTCACTCTAACTCGACTAAATTTACTCCGATTCTAATCGGCAGATGAGGGTCAAATGTTATCTGGAGATATTTTGTCTCCATATTAGACCGTCCGGGTCCCAGATGGGAAAGATTTGCCCTCTGAAATGAAAGAGTGACTTCAGACCACCAGAGGAACACCGTTATAAGCAAATTTACAGCTGAACACATTTCTGTAATCAGCAATTTATCTCAATTAAGACGGCAGATTGGGGTTATCGCCCGGTTTCACTTATTCCACGTTCACCTCGACCTCGGTGGAATTACGGCTGCAGTTCAGCGAAGTTTCTCTTCTCTGAAAACAAACTCTGAAGCACATTTCATGCAACAGTGACGAGGTCTTAAATCTCCCACGTTTCCTCACAGATTCGGGCAATTTAACCGACAATCCTCTTCCTCGGCTGGCGGCAAAGTGACCCGACAGCAGCAGCTAATCATCTCAAGACGCCGAGAGTCAGAAGCTACACGAGGACGCTCGCTTCGCCACGCGTAAAAATAACAAGAGCGGCCGGGCGGCGTTTTATTTACGTGTTCGCTCATCTGTCAGCGAAAGGACGGAGCGCTGTTAGCGGGATCGGCGCCGTGAGGAGGCGGCATGTCTCATTAGAGCCGCAGGTAATTCAGCAGGTAGCAGATGTTGGCTGGAACAAAGACTCTGAGCTGTGCCAAAGCTGCTGATGGGAACCAGTTTCACCAGCCTGCCTGTCTGCCTGTTTGTCTGTCTGTCTGTCTGTCTGTCTGCTCTTCTGTCTGTCTGTCTGCCTGTCTGCTCTTCTGTCTGTCTGTCTGCCTGTCTGCTCTTCTGCCTGCCTGCCTGTCTGCCTGCCTGTCTGTCTGTCTGTCTGTCTGCTCTTCTGTCTGCCTGCCTGCCTGCCTGTCTGCCTGCCTGCCTGTCTGTCTGTCTGTCTGCTCTTCTGTCTGTCTGTCTGCCTGTCTGCTCTTCTGTCTGTCTGTCTGTCTGTCTGTCCTGTTTGGAACCTTCCACAGGTAAACAGGTTCAGTGGTAACAGGTGATGATTGGGTGTGAAAGAGGCATCTTTGAGCGCACAGGTGTGTCATTACATTCGTCAGCTGACAGGAAACTGACCAACAACAGTTGCTGTAACCTGTGAATCAGCTCAGATTAAAGATAAAAAAAAAGCTCCAAACATGATCCTGTTCCAGCTTCTGTTTTCTATTATTGATCATTCTGATTCTTCTGGACGTTAAGAGGTTGTTAATTTGTGATCGGCCTGTTTTATTATTTTCTGTTTCCATCGTAAACCAGCTGATTAAAGACGAAGCGTCGGGCCGATGAGCAGCTCAGGGAGTGAAATCAAATGTGTTTGAACCGAACATGAAAACATCTCGTCATGGAGCGTCAGCGGGGCCTCGGGGTTCTGGATGCTGACACAGATCCAGGCCGAGGGACCGGCTTCTGTTCTGACTCCACCTGTTTCCTGTCATCTCTGCACTGAACGCTCGCTAACAGGCAGAAACAGCAGGACGACAAACATTACCGGAAAGTAATAAACTTCATTACTAAAACCCTTCAGCAATCCAGTAAGAATGAGCCTAAAACACAGATCCAGGACTTGAACCACGTGAGCACAAACATGGTTCTGGTCTCTGTTGGAAGGAAACACTCTGAACTTTTATCAGAATCAGTGTCATCGGTGCTGCTGGCACTGAGTAAAGTCTGAACGCTCTGAAGCCTGAATTTCTCTGTGCACATTGATGCTTGCAGACGACTTTATCTGGACCTGATCAGCTGGAAACACAATGGGACCACAGCATGAAGCCTTTCAATGAAAACTGATCATAAATCAATAAGAAGGATATTTTCATGTTTATTCTACATGAACATCTATATTTCTATTCAAGAAGTTGTATTTATACGTATACTTTGGCTACACATCTTTATACTGAGGCCATTTATTATATTTATCACTTGAAATTGTGCCTAATCTGCATGTTCTGAATTTCACTGATTGTTCAAAGCATCAGTCATCTTCACAATCAGCTGTGATTGGCTCGATCGTCACACACCTTTCTGACGGTGTTTATTACGAGCTCTGCCGACCCCCCCCCCCTTACCTTCTTCTCCTTGTAGATGCCGAGCTCCTTCTCCTTCGCTATCTTCGCCTCCTTCTCTGGAAGCAGAGAGAACAAACAGTGAACGTTCAGACTCTGAGATAACAGCATCAACGCGACACGCTGAACTCCGGATTGTTCCTGAACGCAGCGTCAACTTCCAGCACGTTATCAGCAAACAGAGTTTGAGTCTGAAACCTCGCCGCGCTCTCGCAGTACCTTTCTGCTCTTTGAGGTAGTCGGAGTTCTCGGCCATCCACAGCGCCGTCTTCACCTGGATCTCTTTGTCACTCAGCAGATACTGCAGAGAGGAAGAGGGAGAGTCAGCGTCTTCATCAAAGACCACCTGCCACTCTGTGCACCTCCACCTGAATGTAATCCTGCACAACAGTCTGCCTCCTCAGTCACAATATACAGAAATGAAGTACTTTGTGTGTACTGATGGAGAAACTTCCTTTAAGGTTTAAAGTGAAGTTTTAAGTTTAAACTCAGATGATTAAAACCTTATTCTGAACTCTGTGTGAAGCACAAATAAAACCAGAATCAATCATTTCCAATCGATCGATCACCTTTGTGCTGTTTTCAGTTAAAAAAGGATTTCATTGATGTTTCGCACAGCGTGCACTTCCTGATACTTCAATGATGTTACTTTAGCTGATAACCCAAAACCTTCTCAACGTATTAGCTTAATAATAATAAAAAATAGGAATCTACATCAAAATAGTCGATAACATTCAGGGTTGAACCTCATCTGTGAGCTCGTGCTGCGTCTTAAACTGTGATTTTAATGTTTCATGTTTCTGTTGTTGTGTTCATGAGGACCCCAAGAAGACGTGAATCCACTGTGAGTCCACTGTGTGGAGGCTAACGTGGATCCAGCGTACGAGCTCAGAACAGGTAAACGTGACTGTGAGCGCTCTCACGGCGTCATGGGTTGGGCTCAGGCTCTCTCTGCTGTCAGCTGTGGGATCAGGTCCAGTGGAGCTCATTAATCAGCAGGTACGTACCAGCTCTATCTCGCTGTCGTCTATCCCGCTCAGGTCCAGCTCGCCTCCGTCAGCAGCTCCATCTGTCACGCAGACACAAACCACAGCGGACACAGTCAGAGAATCTGCCGTGACGCACGTTTTCACGGCCGCTTCCGCGTCCCCGAGGGTCAAACAGGAAGCAGCAGCTGGACGGAGACGGAAAACGCACCTCCAACATGCAGGAGGCGGTGGAGCGTCCTCCATCGGGGGTTAATCAGCAAATAAAACGCACTGTGACTCCTGATAAGACGTTAATAGGCTTAACTCGCGTTTAAGCCGATCTACCTTAACGCACTTTCTTTTCAATTACGATACGCTTTCTAGATTGCGGCGCGCTTTATTTTCAAACAGCCAGATGCTGAAAAGGCAATTTGCATTTTTCAAGCTGCGACGCCCGAGACCCTCTCCCGGCTTTTACCTGCGATGGAGACGATTGCAGGAGTGAAAACAACAGACATTTTAAAGTGTTGATAAAAGGCAGAGCTGGTGGAAATCCCCGGGCGTGCACACAGTTCAATTTTGGAGAGAAAGGCTGAAAGGAAATGTGATTGACTTTGATAGAGGAAAGAAAAGGAGGGAGCGGGCGGAGGCTTCGAGGGAGAAAACCACGAGGAGAAACTCAACAACTTTCCCTCCAAAGATCCTCCACCTTGATTAGCCGCCGTGGAACAAAGTGCAACTTCCCGACAGACTTCAGACAGTCAATCAAAGGAGGAAAAGCTGGAGAGGAGCGTTTTAAAGAGGCGGCAGGTTTATGGGAGTCGCTCGACTCCTGTCAGCGCTCTGCCTTTGACGCCCTGGTGGGGGGGGGGGCCTCCTCCCTCGAGTTCAAGCTCCCTGCAGGGCGGCGACTTCAAACAGCAGCCACCTGAGTCCGAGGCAGCTTTCCCACTTCATTAAGCAGAGACAGGTGAGGCGAGGAAGAGGAGCGCACCCATCCTCAGAGTTCTCCCACAGCCGAGGAGGCGGCGGGGGGTAATCTAGTCGGCCGTTTGAGTTCGACTCCCTTAAAGAAGAAGCCGCTCCGGAGGGGAGAGACAGGTCGGCCGCTATCTGCCGTCCCAGCCCTCCAGGAGGTTCCTCCGCGTGAAGTGTGAGGGCGAGATAAGATGGAGACAAGCCCTGGGAGAGATTGGCAGCTCCGGGAGGCAGAGAGGCGGCGAGACGAGGAGCTGATAACGCCGGTCCGAGCCCGGAGCGAGGAGGAGGAAGAGGAGGAGGAGGAGGAGGAGGGGGGAGCAATTACCGAGTTATTATTCAGCCGCTGCTTTGATAAATCTACACTCACTAATTTGATCAAAGCCATAAAATTGTTCTTGGTGAGCGTGCAGGAGAATTCAGAGGGCTGAACGGATCAGGGAGGCAAAGACGAAGAGCGAGACGGTCCAGGAGACAGCTGGACAGACGTCCTGGTCCAGACTTCAAACCAGGACGCCACAGTCACGTGTTTGCAGTGCTTTAAAACCACTAAATGCTACAAAACCTGATATTAAATGACTATTTTCAGCCAATAAGTCCAACGTTTCAGCGTCTCTAACTTAGAATCTGTGGAAGACTACGTGTCCACAATGACGACTTCCAGGTCAACAACAGAAAAACAGCTCAACCTCTTCTTCTTCCTCTTCCTCATGTAGACGGAGTCTGGACGAGAAGCAGTTAAACCTCCGTTCATTCTGTCGTCGGTTTTAATTTAATGAAACTGACTCACGTTTACATTCATCCATCGTCTGTTTCTGCCGTCAAACACGTGAACGAGAGCAAAACTGCGTCTGAGAATCACTTCATGTTACCCATAATCCCGAGCTGCTGCGCTGATGAGATCATTTTCTCTCTGTTAATTGTCCGATCTGGATCACGAGATTTCAGATTTATAGTCTAGTTTTGGAGAAGTTCAGTTTCTTGTGACAAAAACACTTTCAGAGCTGAGAGGAACTTTTCTTCTGTGTAAATAATAAATATTATTTATGGTTCGTGTAACGACGGGGAAGCACATCACAGTCACAAGTGACTGGAGGCGTTTTTCCTCCCATAAACCCTCCACACTTTAAGATCACTTTATGATGAACCAGAGCAGCAAATATAAATAAACACAAAAACAACAAACATTAGCAAACTACCAGTGCGAGCCCTTCCTCCCAGATATCAACCAACAGCACTGAGACACAAAGGAATTCCTCAATTATGCTAATTTCCTCTTTCATCCATGACGATATCTACACAACTCGCCAAGAGAACACATAAAATACATGAATGTAGACCATGTATAATATTCTAAACAAGTAAGAAATCAAGAGAATACCTGAAAACAGCTAAAAAAAAAAGAAGCACAATTTACCACAAATACTTAGAATAAAATGCTGTAATAATATTTTGGCGTGTGTCATCGCGCTGCAGCAGGTTCAGAGAAAACTGAGATGAAGTCTAAAACCTGCAAACTTCTGCTCTCAAGGCTAAGGTTCGACACTTGGATCCACCTGAATGTCTTTAACAAGCTTCTCGTTTGATAAAAACTCAGGTTCAGAGAGACGTCAACACCTTCAGAGAAAAGGAACAAAAAGCTCCTTTTTAATCCAGTTTGAGGAGATCCTGCAAAAAAACTGCTTCAGCACGAATCAAAGCAACATAACGAAGGACTTGATATGTATTTAGGTCAGGCTTTAAAGATTCTGTACAGATTTAATCATCATCGTCTTTGACTGACTTCCTGAACTTGTCCTTTTCTATTCATGCAGTGTTTTCTGGTCCTGACTGATGAACGGCTTCCTCTTCACACTGAGAACATGACAAAAGCCTAAAAAACCCTCTTTCAGTGACCTTTTTCTCCTCCATCAGAAGGTCTGGGACGAACTTCTGAACTGACATCTTAATAATGAAAAACAGAAGATCTGCAGCCGCCTGGCCTTCATCAGCGAGCCGGTCCGAGGCCAAAAACATTCAGCGTCACTCTGAATAAGATGTGAGCGACATCATCTCATTAGCAGGAAGAAAGTGGCCAAGACTCGCAGCGCTTTCACCAAACTTCAGACTCCTGCAGGAAAACAGAAATCACCTCCCCGACGACCTCGACCGCGGCTTCCTCTTCCTGTCCAGGCCGACGGACGCCCGAGGTCTTCTGGCAGCAGCTCAGACTCCACCGCCTGCATATCAGACCAGAAAAAACAGGATTCCCCAAACATGGAGGAGCTCCTGCTGTCCCTGTGGAGCACACCTCCGACCTCCCGCTGAGGGGGGAGGAGGAGGAGGAGGAGGAGGAAGAGCCTCCAAGAAAGTGCAGCGAGGGAGGAAATGACTTCAGAAAGGCAGAGACGAATCACGACGATTGGTCCAAAACAAGTCATTAAGTAACGTTTTCAGGCTTCTTAAGCTTTGATCTCAAACCGTTAAACAGAGTTCAAACGTGAGAGCTTCACCTTAAAACGAGGATTTAACAGCTTCGTTCTGGCCTGATGTGAAGTTCCTCACTGGATTAATGCTAATTAGCAAGAGCTATTACAGCACATCACCTGCTCCAGACAACCAGAGATGAAGAGGCTGCTACCTGAGCTTCAACAGCGACGTGATTAATCAGATCGTTTGGGCTCATGATGCTAATTTGTATAAGAAATGCTAAAACTGGACAAACGTGCGGCGGCGGCTCAGCAGCAGGCTGACCAGCTCAGCTCCTGTTGGCGAACGCTGACGATAAATCGCGTGAGAAACAGAGGAAGGCGGCGTGACGGCGGTCTGATCCACCTGTGAGAGACGCTCTCCACGATGCCCGAGGGCTGCTAACTCGATCCCCCTGTTCTCTGCTGGTCCTCAGACAGGTAACCTGACCCCAGGTTTACCCTCAACCCCTCCCCTACCGCTGCACAAATACTCCCCCTCCTCCCCGCCTCCCACACCTCGCCGAGTCCCAGGCGGCGGCAGACCTGTCTGATGTGGTCAGGAGAATAAGACGCTTCGCTGCCGACACTCTGATACCAAAGAAGAAGAAAAAGAAGAAAGAAGACAAAGAGAGGGAGAAAATGTGCCCTGCAGGAAGGAACAGGTGAAGGAGACGGCCTTTAGAAGGCGGCGAGGAAGGAGAGAACAGGAGGAGCTCGGGAGGGGGAGGGGGAGCCAAACAGAGTCAGAGACAGTCAAGGAAGAGGCTGGGGGAGTTTTTATCCTCCCTGAAATCCAACGAAAAGACCAAAACAGAGACAAAGAGAGTGATGGAGAAACCAGGAGGAGGGAGGACGGGGAGGAATGAGGAGACGGAGGCTGAGAGAGAGGAAAGACAAAGGAGGTGGCGAGAAGTCAAAAAACGAGAGGAGATAAATGGAGAAGACAGAAAGGAGAGAGAGAGAGGCTACGACAAGAAGACTGAGGGAGAAGAGGGAGAAAATGGAGGCTGAAGAGGAGTTCACTGATCTCCTCCTCATGAGCTGCGTTTCATTTCAGTCTGATCTGAGGAGGAGAAAAGAGGAGGAATAACAATGAAACAGTCAGCCGGCTGACTCCTCCACACCTCCTGTCCTCTCCTCCCCCTCCCTCCTGCACCTCCCTCCCCTTTCCAAAAAACAAAGTGTGTGTGTGTGTGTGTGTGTGTGTGTGTGTGTGTGTGTGTGTGTGTGTGTGTGATCTGGAGGATGAATGGGGCTGTGTGGCCTCGGTGCTGCAGGATCACCCATCATGCACCCTTCAAAAGGAGCCCACCTCATCCAGCCTCCTCAGCATCAACCCCGCTCCTCCCCTCGTGCCGAGCTCGGCCACGGGGCAGCAGGGAGGAGGCGCCCACGCCCGGGTAGACGTTTCAATCAGTCAGGAGGACAGCGAGCGCTGAGGGTGGAGTGAAACCAACCAACTGCAGACCTGCTGCTCAGAGCACGTTTCCCAAAGGACGACACGACGTTTTAAATATAACGTATTAAATATAAGTATTATTATTAAACATAAAACACAGTGAGCCTCACAGAGAAACACATGAGAATATTCAGTATGTGTAAGTACATCCAGCAGAGCTGCTGAACTGCGCCTTCATCTTTACTTTTATTACTTACATTAATACACTTCTGTTGTGCTTTTAAGCACCATTTTAATGCCCTTACTGCTATTGTTCATTGTTCTATTGTTACTGCTGCTGCAAAGTCATGAGTCAGGAGAGTTTTACTCTCTTATATTTGTGTAATTGAGACGTAAAAATAACCAAATCTTGATCTTGATTATCGAACTTTAAGCCTCATTACGTCCCAGGAAGTTGTAATCCAGAGAGAGGTCCGACCTCTGAAGCTGACCAACGAACGCTAATCGTGTTCGTTTAATCTGGAAACAAACAAACGACTCTTTGTGGCCTTTGAGGGCGTTTCATGCTGGAAACCACTAACACCAGTTGCAGTGATTATAGTGGCATATTAACAGGTTTATTGTCAAATCAGAGGCCAAAACATTGCCTGCAGCACAGCCTCCAGCTCTTCTTCTACATCTTGAAAGCAGTGCAGACGTTTCATCTGCAGTCAGCGTTCGCTCCTCACCTCCTGCTCTCCTGTTGCACTCGTGCTAGCACACGTATGGATCAGGTTGTCGGTAAAGTGCCTCAAACGCAGAAAAAAAGGAGCTGTGGTGTAAAAGTCCTCCCCTGCAGCAGGATGAGGTAATAAGGCTCGGTGCCAGCGCCGCCCCGGAGAAATAACCAGCCGGCCGAGGCAATAAATAGAGTGCTAGATTCTCGCTGACACGGGCGGGCCGGGCCAGCCCATTAAAAGCTGACCTCCCCGACCTTGGAGGAGCCCAGACTGAGTGTACGCCCACTCAACCACCTGCTCCTCCTCCTCCCCCCGAGCACAGACTGAGGAGCGGGGAGATATATGCATATAGGAGCTAAGACTCCTGGAGGCAAACTGGATCCAACTGGATTCTATTTCGCCTCAGAAATGAGAAAATGTGGGACAAAACATCACAAACTGAGCAGAAAACACTCAAACATTCACCAACCTCCACTTCCTCTGAGCCACAGAGCTCCGTTATGACCAGAAACCATTAAAAACACCTCACACACACACACACACACACTTTATTCTGACACACACCGTCCTGCTGCCACAAACACTCACCGGAGCACCAAATGTGGATTCATCCACCGCTGAAAATAGTCCCCAACAGACGCTCTGTTTCCGCCTGTTTGAGCAACATTAGCTTAAAACTACAGTGAGAGCAGCTGTTTCAGGAGCAGACTGAACTTTTGCACAGCGTTCAACCGTCTGCACGAAGAACTAACTCAGGCCTGGGTCAGACCACACCATCTTTGCCCGAATTAGACACCATTTTGTCGTTGCGACAAATTACCGGCGTCGTGGTCGATAGTGAACGACAATCGGGGTCTGTGCTCGTGTTGTGTGACATGTTTAACGACCTGTCATGTGACCTCTGAGAGGCCTCACGACACCACGACGCAAAGACAAGCCCGTGACTAGTGTGACGTATTCCTGAGCGCTGACCAATCAGAGTCAGGTAACCACAGGAGGAGGAGGAGGGATGCTGAGGCTGCTGCTGTCAGGTGGGACAAAGAAAGACAGGAAACTTCCGTACGGCCGAAGTTTCCTCCGCCTCTTGCATTTGCTTGTAATGTTAGAGCTCATCCACAGACCACCAGCATCACACACAACACTTCTGTCAGTTTGATTGACAGCCGTTTCACCCTTCCTCTCGGGTGTCAGCTGATGTTGTGCGTGGTCGTGAGATAGGACGCGCCAATCGATCAGGGTCATTTGCGTCGTCTGAAACAGGCCAAAGTTTAACTTTCCTCTAAATTTCCCTGAAAATGTTTGCAGGATTTTGAGAGATTCTCATGAACGGGCCGGTAAACGTGACCTCAGGGTCGAGGCGCTCCCCCTCTGAGCTGCCTGATTAGCCGTGTGTCCGTCCAAACGTCGGTTAATTAAAATCAAACTGGGTGAGACTTTTTCATTAGCTGGTGTCATCTGAGCGTCCTCGACAGGAAGTGATGATGCGAGATTATTAAACGAGCATCAGTGACATTTTATTGCTGTTTCACACCTGAGATGGCATTTGTGATATTCTAATGAATGCTGCTTTTATTGGCAGGGCGTCTCTGATTGGTTACCAGGAGGCGTCCTCGACCACGGGGGTCACCTGGACACACAAACTCTTTTCATTGTCCACACTGTGGTGGAGAGGAGGCGTTCAAACAGTGAATGTGCCTCCATCTTCTCTGTCAGCGCACCAGCTCATCACACTCAAACTGTCCTGAGCAGCAACCAAAGATCTGGACTTCAAACCGGTTTGCCGACACGATTGGCTTGTTTCCGTCGATCCGGCCGGCCTCGCCGTTCTCCCCCTCCTCGCCATCTGCGGCTGCCACAGCTGTGTGTCCTCTCACAAACCAGACAAATGTTTGTATTGAAAGTGACGGATGCTTTCAACAGCGTCAGCTCAAAGTTTCCACATTTTGAATAAACGTCTTTGATCAAAGAGACCTTCTGCCGATTTGTGCTGCTTCAATATTCGGCCTATTTTCCAAAACAAGAGGGGGGTGAATTAATCATCGGCTGTGAGTGAATGTGCAGCGTCGGAGCATCATGAGACGAGCCGAGCGCCTCTGACGGATGAGTCCGCCACGGCCGCCTCAGCAGCGGCGCCGAAGAATTCGCAGAATGTCGTCATGAAAGCGTTTTAGCGTCTGCATTGTTGTGCACGAGAATCAAACGTCTGAAATGTCAGCCCACCGCCGCAGGAATGTTTGGCCAAACGCTGCCTTGGCCTCGCGATGAATCAGCGCTCTGTGTCCTGCTGCTCATCAGCATCCAAATATTTACAAACCTTCTCTGGAAGTAATCAGAGGACGAGACGTCAGATGCGTCTGCAGCGATGCATCATCACTTCATCCCTGTGATGCTGAAAGAGCTCCTGCAGACTTTTCTTCATGTGTTTCTGCTCCTGAAATTGATTTTCTGTGCTCGCTGCTCAGCTCAGAATGAGCAGGACTCACGTCTCGGACTGGAAACAGAAAATGTGTTGTAGTTTAAAGCGGATTTTTTAAGCACCTGTGGGCGTAGAAACCGGCCTGTACGCCTCCTCTAATGGACTCCTCTCTGTGTGATGGCCGAACGTGGGTGCAAGCGCGGCTCTCGTCGAAGAGAAGCTGACGTTTCCTGTTCCTGTCCTTACAACATTTCCACCTTCAATAAAACATACGACATTAGTAGGTTTCTCTATTGGCAGCAGTATTTTATGTACACAGCTGATTTTTCATTCTATATCCTGTGTACTGTAGCGACTTAATTTCCCCAGTGTGGGATCAATTAAGTCTTAGCGTATCTTGACAGCTGGAAAAACAATCCCACCACAGAGTCCTTGAGTAGCTGCTCTGGAGCTTTCAATCACATCACATGATCTTCCTCAGAACTTCTCAAGGTCGAAGCCGAACTTTCGATCACACGAGAGCTGCACAAACGGCGTTCACTGATGAAGCCTGTGCGACTCGGTCAAAAGCTCCAGAGGAGCAGCTGATGGACGCCACGAAGAGACTGTTTGGAAAACGGCTGTTTTCAAGGTCGAATCAGCTTAAAAATGTAGATTTGAGCGGGAAGGATTTTTATCTGTCAAGTCCTGAAATCCAGTCGGCCATCTGGAGTCAGACGTAGCTGGAAAGCAAAGACGACGCTCTGCTCTCCTTTCAGCTCTGAGCCCACTTTGACCTCCTCAAGGCTTTTCACTGGTTGCTGGTCTGCAGCAGAAGCTCATTCTTCAGCCGTTATAATACAGAGGGCGGCAGGTCGATCCCAAACTCCACCTGACCTGAGCGGGACCCCAGCCCTTCAGTGCGAGGAGGAGGGCAGGGGGAAGGAGGAAGGCTGAGCCAGTGAAATGTGCTGTGACGTAACAGCCGGAGGCGAGCGCTCGCCTGCCTTTGCCTGCCCGCTAAACGGTAGCTGTCATCTCCCGTCAGGCTGGCGGCGGCAGACGAGGCGGCTTCCCTTTCCCTCCTCGGGCCAGAAGACGCACATCATCTCCAATCACGGCTGGCTGCTGTGACGGGCCGCTACAGCCATCTCACCAGAGAGACAGACTGCTAACTGCTGCTCTCTCACACACACACACACACACACACACACACACACACACACACACACACACACACACACACACACACACACACACGGCCTGATTTCATATTCCACACCACGCTGCTGCTGCTGAGGTAGCTCAGCTCGTACTGACTCACTGAAAGCGTATGATTGGCCGTCCGCGGAGAGCAGCCTGAGCTTGAAATAAACATTAGACTTTTGTTCTTCTTCTTGTGTTTCTGCCGGGTATCAGTGACGCCCGTCTCCCTGCGCTGTCATCGCCTGTCTGTCTGCCTGCCAGCCAATCCCGTCTCTCCTCCTCTGAGGGGCCGGGTCCATCCGGCCATATGTCCATCAAGCTCTACTGTACCACCCCAGGCAACCCAGTCAACACACACACACACACACACACACACACACACACACACACACACACACACACACACACACACACAGGCCTACCCAGCTGTCCCAGCACCAGACAGGAAATGTGTGGAACAGGCGGATTCTGTGAATGAATTAGCTGCATGAATTAATAACACGTCATCACTAATTAAAGGAGCCACAGGTTTAAAACTGTTGACTGAACAATACAATCAAATATTTATCTGACAGCTGCTGAGATCTGTCACCCCCCCGCCCCCCCCCCCCCCCCCACGGGAGACCTCCACCCTCACTTTGGGAAAAAGCTCATTTGCTTTCATGCTGAGAGTTGGATGCTAAGACCTCTCTGGCTCTGTCCTGAGGTGAGACATCCACTAATGAGAGTATTTGTTTGTTAGTTCAGTCCATACAAAAGCAGTGGTGTGGTGTCACGTTACTGCAGTTTTATGGACAAACGACTGACTGTGAAACTTTCCAGGAGCCGACAGAAGCATTTTAATGTCTCAAACATGCTCTCCTGTCCTTCACAGGTCACACATTCAGCCTCCAACACTGATTTTCCATCAGAACGGCCAAAGGAATCGACAAATGTGGCGAGATGGTCTGTCTTTTCGTCCACTTTCCTCTTGAGGAAAACACTCAGACGTGACAGATTAAAGCAAGAAAGAAAATTAAACTCAATTGTGGAGCGGTGGCTGTTTTCTTGGTGGAGACGCTGGTGGCTGCTGTGATCAAACCAGTGACCTCCTGGTTTGAAGGGCCTCCTCTCTCCTCATTAGCATACCAAAAACAGAACACAAAGGAGCCTGCGGATCTTTCTTTTTCTGCACATCTGACTGCTGAGGAGTTAGAGTGCGATGCCGCTGAAGCACAGGATGAGACTTTGCATTTCCTTTCATCCCTGAACGGCCCCTCTGTGGACGGAGGGAGATGAGACAGATGCTGCTCATTTAAGAGACTATAATTGACTCAGCAGAGCTGCTGTCGGAGCGCCGCTCCGTCAGAGAGCTTCAGCCACGCCCCAAAACGCCGAGAGCTACGATTTACTGCAGTAATTGGCGCTGGTGAAGGGGACGGATGGTAGAAAGAGACGGAGCGGCCAGGGTTTCCTCAAACGCAGCCCAGCACCCGTAAAACGGCTCCAAAAACTGGGTGTGAAACCACGTTTGGCCTCAAAAGCAAAACGGATGGTTGACAGAGCAAAAGGCCCCGGTGAAACGTGGACTCTCACACTTCAAACGCCTCTTTCTCCGGCGTTTTGGGGCAGTAAAAGCAGCAGAGCGGTTTGACAGGAGCCGGGGAGCTGTGCTCACTGAGGTAGTTAAGGTCAGGGCAAACGTCATTGATTGAACTAAGTGCTCCGCTGAAAACAGCGCGCCTCAATCAATGCTGCCTCTAATGGTGCGAGGCGGAGCTCCCCGAAGACCTCGGCTATAGACGAATGTGACAAAGTCATCCGGAGGCGCTGGAGTCACGTCCCTCCTGCCGGCCGGCCGGCCCGGCTGCTCTCGGCTGCCGGTTTCTCCTCCGATGGCACAAGTTAATGAAAATGCCATTACTGCGACAGGCCGTCGATGAGGCGGCGGCGGCGTAAAACAGGGCGAGAGACAGGAAGGAGTTTAACAAGCGAGGCTGTGACGAGTTCAGAGACTGCAAACTTTCCACAGAGACCAAGAAGAAACTCTTCACGTTAATGATAAATTAACCCGTTTGATCTCCTGTCGTGACGTGCCGCAAACTTCATTTACTACTTTCATTGATTAGAAACAAAACCATTCATTCATTCATTCATTCATTCATAATGAAGCCATTTGGGCCTGCAGAAAGATTATAAGAAGCCAAACTTCATTCATTCTTCTCACTGAATCAGTAAAAGGAGCAATTAGTACTTTTGGCTGATGAACATGTATTTATAATGAAGTTACTGCATCAGCGCAGAAAACAAAACACCGTCTTCCCAAACGTGCGACTTTTCCTTTAATGATAATTTACTACAGTCGTCCTTCCTGTTCGAGTCCAGCCCACCGATCCAGGATCAGGACTGGGCCAGGGTTATCAATTTCTCCTTTATTTTATTTATTTATCCACCACTTCTATCACACACACGCAGGCTAACTATAGCCCGTTCACACCAGAGAGCTGCAGTCACCTTTATTGTGTTTGGACAGGTGAGCGCAGAGCAGCTGAGGCTTGTGTTTTTATTATTTTTATTATTTATTATTATTTTCTCAGCAGAAAAACAACAAAGAGTCCTGCTTTTGTTAAATTTCTGTCTCTCTCCTTTTAATCTCGTCCTGGTTTTTCTGATTCGTACTCCGTTTATTAAACGATCAGCTCTCACAATAAATAACTTTACTGCCAAACTGCAGGCGGCGGTGCTTCCTCTCCCCGCTGAGACCACCAGATTCTTATGAACACTTTATTTTCTTTCATTGCCAGACTTCACACATTCATGCATTAAAGTGTCAATTTGGCAATTTCGGGCTTTATTCGAGAAAAAATGAGCTGATTTGGATTAAAAAGTGAAAATCAGATCTTGCAGAGCGAACACTCATCGAAGGACTTCATGTGTTCCTTCATCCTCCTCATCTTCACTTTCAATTATCAGAGGCTCTTTTTAAGCTGCCAGCTTCATAATGGCTCCTTGTGTTTAGTCTAAACTGATGGATTATCTTCACTCGCAGCATCTGATGCCAACTTCTGGACAGCTGGGATGTAAAACTCAGCTGAAACTCACGAGATCCTTTTAAAGAATCTGAGGTTTTTTAGAGGAAATCGACGGAAAGTGGAGATAAAGAAGCTTCTGTGGGCGTCTGAGAAGATCAACCAGTGTTTCAAACGTCTTCACTGTGTTTCCTTTGACTCTGTTTCCTTTCTTTTCCTGAGAGGATCCAAAATTACACCCCTGTTCTCTTCCTCCAGAGCCCTGCCCTCTGCTAACAATGTCCACACACACACACACACACACACACACACACACACACACACACACACAGATGAAAGGCTCAGCCCTAATGACAAGGTACCCTGTCCACTTAATACTTCAAAGATTGAGCTGAGGGGGGGGGGGGGGCGCGATGCCCCCTCCCGCCCCTCCCGTATCCACCACAATTAGCCGAAGCCTGAACCAAACCGGGACCAGCCTGAAACCTCCATCTGCATCCAGCTCGGCGTAACCAGCCCCCAAACAAACAGGAGAACCATAACACACACCCACTGACTCAAGTGTAATCACACACATGTGTTCGCTTCTGCACACACAAATGAAATCACACATGACTGAACAGAGCAGCAGACACCCAGCGCACACACGACTTCTCCTCTTTGACCAAACAGTCGCAGGAGCTGAGCTGAAGATGTGATCCAGGACGTGAACATTCTTTGTTTTGGACTTTTTGCTGCATCTCAATGAAATTAGACCAATAACACTCAGAGAGTGACAGGTTGTTGTCAGAGAGCATCTTTGACATGGAGGATGTTAAAGTCAGCGTTTAATGCACCTTTTTTTGGTTGAATTCATGGTGGAAGCAGGGGATCGGACGATGGCGGACGACCGCTGGCTGCAGACCAACACTCCACCGTTTGTGATGCTTCTTTGAAACATGGCAGCAGCAGCTTCACACTGATGCATCACGCTGCTGCTTTGATTGCACAGAGCTGCCTGAGTTTCATGACGGCTGGGGCGAGGATCCGCTCCCGCCGCAGACATCCAGGTTAAATTCCTCCCAGCGCCACCTCCAGCTCGCCGATATCTTCCAACCGACACATTTCACATGGCTGACGGCAGAGAGGCCGATGAAAGGGCGGATCTGTGGGACGGCGGGAAGCTCGTTCCTTCACGGTGAAGCTCATCACCGGCGTGCCAAACGGAGGCGGCTCTGTGAGTGTCGGGGGGGAAACGGCTGTCTCCCCCTCTGCAGCACAGGCCAATTAAAATGCCATTGTTTAATAAAAACAGGCTGAGATCAGGGTGAGTGGCAGCTCGCTGTGACCTGCTTTCCATCCACTAAGTTGTTTGTGAGTTAGTCTGTCACAGTCTGCAAGAGACAGGAGCAGCACGCCCTCACAGTGTTTGGCTCAAAACGGCTAACGCGTTAGCCAGCTAGCAGGTTTGCTTATTCACAAGCTAGTTTGCGCACTAGCTCATTGGCTTGCTAGCTCTCCGGAAAGCTACTGTGTAGTTTAAAGACAAACTCCTGGTTTGTACCACTTCTTATCACACTGATGTTTTCTCAAGTGTTTTCTGGTTTTTTGATGCTACTAAAAGGGGATGTGACATCATGAGTGACAACTCTTATGGGCGGGACCTCGATACTTCAGACTATGGCTCCAAAGGACAGTAAAAGATGGCGGCGCCCATATCAAAGATGTTTCATTTTTGCACCATGGAAGGAAGTACAGACGCGTCGGCCATCTTTACAGTCTGTGGTTAAAGGTGGATGTTTTCACTTTTGGACAGGGCCAGGCCACCTGTTTGGCCATTTCTAGTCTTTACGCTAAGCTAACGGGCTAATGGCTGCAATGATATGTTTATCATATGGACGTTTTTCCCAGAATGCTGACACATTAATCTGGCAGTGAGCAGCACTCTCCAGATCGGTCCATCCGCAGTACTGCTGATTGTAGAAGTCGATAACAGAGCAAAACCAGGAAAGAAAATCCCAAAAAAGTGTCACCATGTTTTGCATTTGACCAATCAGGGACCGTTTCCTTTTAAAGCCGGTCCCCTGAGATCAAAAGCTTCCGACTGCCATGGCCTCACAATCCTGTTACACAAACCCAAAGAGAGCCAACACACACTGTAGACTAATGAAACGACAGAAACACACACACACACACACACACACACACACACACACACACACACACACACACACTCAGCTAGCCTCTAATCATTCAGCTCCCCGGTGAGATCAGCCTCCAGTCCCACCGGCCGACGATTAAACCCTTTAATTGTCGGCCATGTTTCAGGTTTTAATGCTGATTCTGTCACTCGTGGCCACACACACGATGAGCCTCGACTTGAGGAAGATGACTCAAACCGACGTCACTCTAGAACAAAATCCAATTTAAAAAAGGAGACATATTTACAATTAACATAAGAGCTTCTGATTCAGAGAGCTGTGATTCATTGCACTTTGGTAATAGTGGCTCGTCTCACTCTTAACCTCGTCCCTGTTGTGTTTCCCCTGATGAAATGAGGTCAGCGGCGTTATTGGTGGACATTTTCATCAGGTTAATGGCTGCTTTGACCTGATATATGGCTGCTTCAGGGAGGCAGAGACCTTCCCATAGACCAGCAAAGTTTCAGGTCTGCATTTATGGGTTAAACTTGACAACCGTCATGACTGCATTGATGTAACACTGGACTGAGTGCTCGAAAGGAAGCGCCACATAATTCACATTTTAGCCATTTAGCCTTTTTTCCAGACGTAACGTGAAAGATGCATGTAGATGGGCCTGTTTCTCAAAAGCATCTTTATTTTTAAATTAGAGACAAAAACAAATTAAACATGTAAATGAGCTTTTATCTTCTCGCCTTAAGTTTCCATTTCTTATTATTTATTACACATTGTTTGCTGCATGTTTATGTCTAATAAAGAAATGGTGGCAGATTGACATTTATCATGAACGATGAGTGTGGTTGTACAGACGACGCTAAACGGCTCCTGGACAGATTTTCTCATTAAAATTTAATGCAGACGTTCGCACCTCCTTCATGGTGCGCTGGAAAAACTTTGATGATTTTTCTCTTTAGCGCCATCAACTTTAAAATTCATCCAGCACTTCAGTTTTTGCCCAAAAACCTGCAAAACCAACAGCATCCATGTCAGAAACGCTAACATGCTAAATGGAGACAGTGAGCATGGTGAACCCTCCTGATGAGCATGTTAGCATTGTCAGTGTGAGCATGTTAGCATGCTGACATTAGCATTGTCAGTGTGAGCATGTTAGCATGCTGACATTAGCATTGTCAGTGTGAGCATGTGCTGTTAGCGTGGCTGCACACTGCACAGACTACAGCTGAATAAACCACGTTAAGGCGCTCTGAACAGCTTCCACCTGCACCGCCTGAAGTGCTGCTCTGAGAAGCGTCAGGGTCAATATTTACGGCCACGACGACGCTTCTTCAGGGATTCAAACGAGCGACCTTTAAGCTACACGACGTTCTCCAAACATTAGGCCACTTCACCGCCCCTTCCCTCACAACATCTATCCATCAAAACACACTTCACCATCCACCCCTCACCTCTGCCGACTCCCCGTCCTCCCTCTCAGAGCTATAAAAACACAGGTTTCCTCATCAGGACAGATGTAGCTTCACAGCGCTATTACCTCGCATCCATCAACGCCTCTGCACACACAGATAAGGGGGGGTGGGGGGCGCAGAACATCCTACTCATGTAATTAGGTAATTATAGGCAGCGCATGATGGATCCCTGCAGTTGTTTTATTTTTGAGCCTGTTAATAAGTCACATTGACAGCGGATGTGATCGCAGTTTGTTTTCTTGGTCTGTTTTTTCCATTTCAACCGCAGCGGAAAAGTTCTTGATTCGTTTAGGTTCATGTTACCTGCTGCAAGCAAACAAGAGCCTCTAAACAACCGTCGCACTCATATTCTGGCCATGTTTTAAATAGTCTTTACTGAGCTGGTCCTGCGAACAATGACTCTGTCCTCTGTGCCATCCAGCCCCATTGTTGTCCAAAAGCTATTAAAAACACATCAATGAGGAACGCTACTGCAGGGGCTGACATGTTTCTTCATTATGAACACACACTCTCCTTTTTAAAAATGAAATATATTTCTGTGAACTGTTTTCAAAGAGTTAGATCTTCAGTAGGAACCAAAGGATTCACTGTTAGACAGGCCAACGCGTGGTCGGTGTGGACGTTAAACAGAGAATAAAACCAGACTTTTCCTTTAAGCAGCTGATTCGTCAAACAGAATTTGGCTGATTGGTCGTCTTATGTGAGATTCTGCTTTAGCCACGCACAAGATTTTCCTCTATGGTGCCCATTAGAGTTAAAAACACACGAAGAAGAAGCTGAATATACGCATCAGTCACATCACGGTGGTCCGACAAGCTTCAACAAGTCTCAAATCAAGTCCAAGTCTCAGGTCGGTGACAGTGGGTGGCACTAATGCACCTCTAAACTGGTTTAGCTAACCACCACAGAAGAAGAGAGTGACAGGAGGAGGAGGAGGGTGAAATTGTAAATACAGAGCATGAGGCGTCCCAACTGACATAAGATGATCTTTAGTTTTAGTGGATGATCCTGAGATCAAAAGAGTCCGAACAACATGGCTGACAAACCAAAACAGAGCCCACGCGCGCACACACACACACACACACACACGCATGCACGCACACACGCGCACACACACACTGAGCTAACCTCTAATCATACAGCTCCCTGCTGAGATCAGCCAACGATTAAACCCTTTAATCGCCACCATGTTTAATTTTTTAATGCTGATTTTGTCGTCCGTGGTCTCACATACGATGAGCCTCATCATATGTCGACCTGATGGAGTCCAAGTCATGTGACACGGGTCCACACTCGTGAACCTTTGCATGGTCATAAATCAGGTAAGGTTCACCTAACAGAGTGTAAATCATCTGACGGACCAGCTCTCCTGGGAAACGTTCTTTAAATGAGCTGCAAATAAACAAAACAGCAGCAACTTCCAGCGTTTTGGCACAAATCCACATCGAGCGCCTGGAAGGGTTCAGAAACTCCTGAACGTCTCCTGAACGTCTCCCACACACTCCTCTCCTGTCTGCACGCTACTGAAGAGGGTAAAACATAATAAGGGATGACAAATTTCACATGCAGCTCAGCCGCTTTCTCTCTGGAGCAGCGTTAATTACGACAATTAAACCTGAGAGCGCATTCTTTAACTTGATTATGGGTTATTATGGCGACAGTCGGTCCCAGACTCAGCCGAGGCTGAGCGGTGTCATGGCAGCGTTCATGATCAGATCATCCTCCGGGGTTCTGCTGCTTTTATACAGACATCTGCTCAATCAAACAACAGAACGCCTGAAATGTAGTCTTTAAACCTCTCGATTCTCAGATCTGCTCGGCTCTAACTACTGTGCGCACTCCAGATTTATCCAATACAGCCTCTCAAGCTCGGATCAAACTGACGACACATCAAAAGGCCGAAGATGAAAAGTATTACAAAGCAGGAACAGATGACGTCTGAGAAAACAAATCTAAAAACAGTGCACGGAGGGAAACTTGAGAGCCAAACAAATGAGATTATTATGCCCCAGAAATCAGCAATTTGTGACAAACCTGAGAAAACCTCAAATCTGGTTCATCTAATTCCTGCTAATGTGGCTCCGAATGAGTTTGTTCTGCCTGAAAATGAGGCGTCGAACACGAAGGAGCGAGTCAAAGCAAACAACGGCACTCACCGTTCTCCTTCTCCTCGCCGATGCAGTCGCTGATGGACTGATTGATGCCGAGAGTGGCCGCTGAGGGCATCGTGCCCAGGATGTACGCCAGCGACGGGGCTTTTCTCTTTGGGACGTCCTGCTCCAGCTCCTGGTCCTCCTCCTCTTCCTCCTCCGGTCCCTTCTGCTCCAGTCTTATCAGAGCCTCCAGCGTGAGTTCGCCGAGGTCTTTGCCGAAGTGTTTGGCCACGGCCTGAAGCTCGTCTTCCTCCTCTGGATCCTCGTCGTCTGCACTCTTAGACGACGTGGAGAGGCTGTCGTCATTGTCTTTTCTGCTGTCTGGGAGAGGAACAGACACGGTTTGACGATCGATCGCTTTAGGGAAATTCCTGTTTTGCTTGCAGGAACATCCGAACAGGAACTTGCAAAACCAGGAGCTTGAAACCAAATCTTCTACAAACATTTACATCTAATGACCCAAAACAGTGTAATTGAACAAGCTTAGCAGGCCCCTAAAACGCAGGGGGTCCCTGTCCTCATAGAGAACAACACGGACAATTTCAAGACAACCACCAAACAGGCTCAGGGATCGATGGCATCAAACTCACTGAGGGATCCAACTGTTTCCTGCATTGTTAAGTTCAGCCAATTTCCATTTGGAAAAACATTAGCATCTTTACAGGTAGATGATGAAAGAGGCTTTGAACTGTGAGCAGCTGTTCAATGTAATATATGCTAACTGTCACAGCATGCTGAAATCAACATACTTTACTGTTTTAATGGGAAATGATACAACAGGTTGGTTAAAATCTTTTATCATTTTACACCAAAAGTCTGATCTGTGTTGTAATATTGCAAATTTTCTAGAAAATCAAAGGATAATTGATCTGTGATTCTGAACTTTATGAATATAACTGACTTGATTTGACTACGGTACATTAGCTCATGTAGCATAGCCACAGCACGTAGGCATGTAGCTAGCTTAGGAGAGATGCTAGCTAGAGCCACATTTAGCATGGCTACATTAAGGGTGCAGGACTGTGCCGACCGATTATTTCCTTATCAGTCATTTTTTCTTCAAGTAATCTGTTAATTGTTTCGTCTCTAAAATGTGAGAAAACGGTGAAGTGAACAATACTTGCAGTAACTGCATCTTAAATACTCTGTTTCAACACTTATACTGCAGTTCATCTCACCTTTTCTACGTAGTATCTGATTAAAGAGGTCAGTGCTCCCCGAGGATTATTAAAACAGAAGGTTACAGTTCGACAGTCAGACTGTCATTAGTGTATCAGGTGTAATTATATAACAGTGTTTCAATATCCCAATTAAAAATAATACAAGAAGAAAAACATTTAGAGCGACCAGATTAGTAAGAAAAAGGAGAAATGTTGACATAAAAAAAGCAAAAGTGCAGAGGAATCATTTTGTTTCCCGAACACAGAGCAGAAACGGTGATAAGTAATCACATCCACACAAAATAATTGGGATCATAATTTTGGACGCCCTCTCGCAGTCCTGGTATCTAATTAAAACGTGTCCTTTAATCAGCCGTAATTAAAATGTCCTCACACAGTCTTCAGCCCACGAGTCAGAGCAGCGACTCGGTTATCAGTCTGAGAAGAAACGAAATGCCGGCGGATCTGAAAGCATCGCAGCAGCGGAAGAGCAACATGCCTGAAATCAGTGACAGCCTGCGACCCCCCCACTGTGTGAAAACAGGGGGGTGCGAGGAGAGAGAGAGTGTGTGTGTGTGTGTGTGTGTGTGTGTGTGTGACAGGGAGACAGAAACAGACAAAGACAGAGGGCCAAAGATAAAGAGCCAAAGGTAGAAAGAGATAAAGAGAAAGAGTGACAGGGAGCGCACTCTGTTGTTTTTCATGGGTGGGCCTGTGTGTGTGTGTGTGTGTGTGTGTGTGTGCGGATGAGTGTATGTGTGGCCATGTGTTCCTCACGTTGTGGGGACACAAGTCTGTTTACACAGTCACACTGGGGGGACTCGCCTTCCTTATGAGGACAAAATGCAAATTCCCATACTGTAAACTGTTAAATTTTAGGGTGAAGGCTTGGGCTGAGGTTAAGGGTTCGGCAAGTAGCGGTTATGGTTATGGTAAGTCTCCAGGAAATGAATGTAAGTCTACGTCACGTCCCCAAAAGTGATGGAAACCTACTATTGTGTGTGTGTACCTGTCATTGTGGGGACATCATGAGGACTCGTCCTCCTTACGAGGGCAAAATGAGTCCCCTTGATGTAAATCATTAAATTTCAGGGTGAAGACTGGGGTTAAGGTTAGGTTTACGTTTAAGCTAAGGTTAAGGTTAGGTTTAGGTTTAGGTTAAGGGTTAGGAAAAGTTATGGTAAGTCTCCAAGAAATAAATGTTAGTTTATATAATGTTCCCAAAAGTGATGAAAACCTAACGTGTGTGTGTATAACTGTCATTATGGGGATATAAATATGTTCACACAGTCACATTACGGGGACTTGCCTTCCTTATGGGGACAGAATGCAGGTCCCCATAATGTGTATCATTAAATTTAAGGGTGAAGGCTTTGGTTAAGGTTAAGGTTAAGGGTTCGGCAATAGTGGTTGTGGTTATGGTAAGTCTCCAGGAAACGAATGTTAGTCTATGTAATGTCCCCAAAAGTGAGGGAAATCTAGTGTGTGTGTGTCTGTGGCTGTATTACTTACTTTGTGGGGACATAAATCTGTTTACAGTCACATTATGAGGACTCGCCCTCCTTATGGGGACAAAATGAGTCCCCTTGATGCAAATCATTCAATTTCAGGGTGAAGACTGGGGTTAGGGTTAAGGTTGGGGGTTAGGGTTAGGGTTAGGAAAGTGGTGGTTGTGGTTATGGTTCGGGTAAATCTCCAGTAGATGAATGTAAGACTACGTAATGTCCCCAAAAGTGATGTTGGTATTCGAGCTTCTCACTCAACAGCTGGCCGTCTCACTGCTGCCATATCAGGTTCAGCGCTGCGACAGATCAGGCTGGAGCTCAGATCTCAAGTTACAAAATTATAGTTTTCAAAAAGCCTGAAGCCAAATGAGGATCTGCGATGCTTATTACACACCAGCAAACTAAGACTGTTTGATAGATAATGAGATATTCTCCAATCCTAACCAGCAGTAAAGGTCAAAAATAAGATGAGTCGTTGCAGCTGCACAAAGTCGGAAATAAATGGAGAAAGTAAAGAATAAACAATAACAGGTATATAATACTAAATCAGGGCATTTTAGATCATCAGGCTCAGGTTTTTGTTTCCAGACTGTTATTGCATCGTCAAAGTTGCAGTTTAAGCTGCTAATTAGCCTGAAAAGGACTTTATTTCTGCCATCAATCAATGGAAAAAAAAAAACGTCAGCATGTTTGCTACAGCTAGCATTTTAACATGCATGTCAACAACCTGATAATAAGCTAACGTGTTAACGTGTGTAGAGTTAGCTGAGGAAAAGGAAGACACTGAGCATGTTTGTGTGACATCGTCATTTTAGCATGCTAACATCAATCACAAACTTTATGAAGTTAAATGTGAAGGTGTTGACGCAGGCAGACACTTCTCTTCTGTCCCCCTGATCAATGTAAATGTTATAGATGCTTTTGTCTTGTTGCATTGTGGGTATTTTTCAGGGCACTGTATCGTGCATGAGCTGCGTTTTACACTGAGAATCTGAACACTCAAATAAAACAGTGAGGAGTAAATATAGTGCCTGAAACAGGTAAGAATTATGGGATGGATGCACATACTTCTCATGTTCTGAATGTGAGATAAAGAGCTGAGACGCAGCTCTGGACCTCCTGTCTGCTCCGTACCTTCCTTCACGTAGGCGGCGTAGACCCCCCTCAGTTTGGGTCTGCTGGTCTCGAGCTCTGCATCGATTTCATCCTGGTAGCCTTGAATTTCATCTGTTGGTGAAAGAGAAACCCAGAACGAGTCCTGGATCAATCATCCGACGTGCAACACTGCAAAGTGGAAATGCTGCAACTTTTCTCATGTCCCTGAAATGATGGTGTGTAATTCCTGCAGGGAAAGCAAATTATACTTCGTTTGTGTTCTTGGTAACAGCCGGTTCTTATGAACCTCTGCGAACCCTTTAAATTACTTCGCCATAATTACAATATAATACGTTACTCCTGTAACATAATACAGGGTTAATGACACGTTGTGCTGAAACTGAATCATGCTGAAGACAGAGAGCTGCTTCCTCTCCATGTACTGCAGTACTGTTTGTAGTTCTCGTACTCGCTTCACTCACATCCAACACACATCTGCATTCAGTCAAGGTCGTCCAAATCTCAGACTCACGGAACAAAAACAAGAACGTGTAGCTAAACTTTCCCACCGTTATGAGTGAGAATCTGACTCCCTGAAAGGAGAATTTATTTTGCCAAACAAAAAGCCTGAGAGTCACGCCGCCTCTGACGGGACGGCAAACACACAAAGGTATCGCTGCCGTACCTTCAACGTCATCCATCTTTTTCTTCAGCTCAATCTCCAGCTAGAAGGAGGAAGACAAACGAGACAAATTGAAAAAAAAAAAAAAAAACCAACAGTGAGCACAGGGTGAAACACGAATAAAACATCTCAGACTGAAAGAACATCATAACACAAGGACTGTGGGTGGCTGACAGCAGCTGCCTTTTCTCTCAGCACATTTTCTTCCTAAAAGTACATAAAACCGAGCGAGAGTTTGGTTTGGTTCTGCTGGCGCAAGACACCGCTGACGTGCAGCGCTGAGTGACACATCAACACTCAGACCTTTGTCTCCAGACTGCTAAAGTTCAAACGATTAAACGTTATGTCACGCCTCCATTTTGTTCTTTTCCACTGTGACCTCGTTAACAGTTTGGGGCAGAAAGTCCTCAAAGAAGGAAGCGAAAGTTGGAGTCGTGAGAATTAAACCTTGAGCTTTGGACCACATCTCGTGGCCTCTCTGCTCCAGCTTCTCTGTGATCATGTGACACAAACCTCACATTTAGGTCACATGAAAACAACTGAGCCAACTCCATCTGGTGAGGAAGACCACAAGATGCGGTTGAAAGCTACAGAGCAAACAACAAGTAGATTGGAGGAATCATGTAGCTTGGCTGTAAAGTCGGACATTTTTGACTGCAGCATCTCAAAAAGATTCATTTCTGGATGGAAGACACGGGAAAAACCACAGCTCTGTCTGGATTAAAGCCAGAAGCTAAATGATTTATGTCTTAAACTTTTCTCTTTTTTCTTTTTGCTTGAGTTTGTTACTTTAAAAACCACAGGACATCTTCTGACCAGAAAGCTGGCTCAACACCGTCTCACATTTGTTTGCCAGAAGAAAGTTCACAGCCACGTGTAGCCTGAAGCTAACCAGCTAAAGGTTGAAAGGAACACTTTAATTTTCAGAAATACGCTTATTTGCTTTGTGGTCATGAGTCAGAGGAGAATCTTGATCTTCTCACGTCTGTACTGTAAATACAGCCAGCAGGCGTTTAGCCTAGCTTAGCATAAATACTGGGAACAGGAGGAAAAGCTAGCCACAGTCAACAAAATCACCTACCGACGCTTTGAAACATGTTGCTGCGTCAGATTCAGAATAAGCAGATATTTACAAATATCAATGAAGCTGATGAGGAATAACATTAAATATATTGTCTTTGTGCTGAACAGTGATTTTTAATTTGACTGTAAAACTCCTCTTTAATTGCTGGAGGAAGCCTGAAGGCTCATCAAGGAAATACAACACGAAATTTTAATATTCCCTGAGGGGTACATGGGTCGTTTCAGAAGCAGTGGAATTATCGAAATTGATAAAACATGGAAGAAAAGTGCTGATGTGACCAGTGAATGAACTCAAAGGCTCCTTCAGCCAATGAGAGCGCGAGTTAACATCCACACCTGTTGCATTTTCTTCTTCCTCAGTCCGTCTGTGAAGCAGGGCGGGTCGCACTCCTGGTCCAGATCCACCTTCATGAACTCTTCGATGGTCAGCTGACTGGTGGGCGTGTCCTCGAACTCGATCAGTCTAAGTCAGGACAATAACTTTTGACTTTTTTGTCATAAAACCAGATAAATTCTGAAAACCTCCATTTTTGATGCTTTTACTGCCAGAATTTCTTGCTGAATTTTACAACTATCAAACTTTTACCCAGCGGTTCACCTCTGAGTCAAGAAGATCAAAACCTTTCTCCACCCACCTTTTTCTCAGCGTGCTTTCACACACTTTCACAACGCTGACGATTTCTTTGATGGTGCGGCGAAAGTTGTGCATACGAGCGGCGACGAGAAGGGCTGGAAAGAGTATAAACACACGATGTGATGAGATTTACCTGACGGCTCCACCTGCGTCACCACTGAACTACTGAAATGCACATAAAGGATTTAATCTGTTTGCTACATTGAGATTTCTTTTCTCTCTGCGTGTTTTGGAAATAAAACACAAACACTGATAAACCAATGTACACAAAGAAGGCGAGACGTGACCGAGCGCACCAACGCTCTGTTTGCTTTCCAGGCGTCTCCGCTCGCACACCTTGACGACGGGAGGACGGAGCCGACAGGACGCCCACGCGCTAAAACACGGTTTTAAAAGGGAGTAACAACACTAACATTATGCAATGAGGTGCAGCGCGAGCCTCCTTGGAGGAGAACAGTTATGTAACAGTCATTAGGGCTGCCTCACACAAGAGCCTGTTAAAAGATGGATGCCTCTGCTTCAGCATGCACACTCCTAACAGCCTTCAGGACCGATGTGGCGGCTTTTAGCTCGGCCGACGACTTCCTCAAACATTTTACTGCCGTTACCTCCAAACCTCGCATCTTCAAAGCTGCCGGTTTTCCCCTCTTAAGGCAGATGTAACTTTGTTCTTTAACTCGTTAAAAGTAATCCGTGATGCAATTCTGAATTTCTTCTGCCCTTAAGAACTTTGTGCAGACACACGTTTCTGGTTCGTCATCGGCGATATTTGCATCATGTTTGAGAACAAACTTTTCCTTCTTCGTCTGACTGTATCCTTCTCAATGATTTATGGTGAGTAATTAATTATTCAGGCGATGCAGCAGAGGAACAGAGAAAGAGGAAAATTGAAACTATGAACGTAAACATGCAGGGAGCGGAGGAGGCCGGCGATTCCAGTTCAGGACGTCTCAGCCGAGCGCGTCCAGGTCGACGCCGGCGATGAGGAGAGACGCTCAGGAAGCTCAACCGAAGAGACTGACGGGCGGAGTGGCGAACCAACACCCTGCTGTGGGACGTTTAGGCGGGTTTGCCTCACACACATACGTCTCTGTGGCAGATAACCAGCAAACAGGAAAAGGCCCGAACGTATTCAGTGACCTTGTTGGCAGCAGGATTCAGCAGCTAGCGGATCAGTTTGTGGACAAACCCCCCTTTAGCCTCAGGTTAATGTGCATGTGTGACTTTATTGATCCGAAAAAGGAAAATATGACCTCCTGCAAGAAGAGGTCAGAGGTCAACTATAGAATAAGCCAGCGAGAGCTTTCATTGTTTTTAATTCTACCTGCATGTTTGCCATCACAAGAAACACAAACACGATTACGCAACCGAAGACTTTTAAGAGTGTTTGAGAGGTTTTAAAGGGGAATTAGAGAAGAAAAAAGGCTGTAATCCTTCAAAAACTGGAAATTAAAGGCGCTCTTGAAGCATCTGACGTGGGTCTGGATGATTAAATGCGTTTCTCTCCAGAAGAACAGCACAACAAGACGCAAGACCGTCAACTAAACTCACCTTTTCCCACTATAACAACAAACAAGACATAATTCAGACGAGTAGGATTTCCCTGTTGCTCTCACTTCAGTGTCCTTGAAAAGTTTAAATAGACGAGTTTCCTGTTTTACAGTGAAGGGCGCAGAAAACTCTCAGTGTCCTGATCTCATATTGAAGAGACGGAACGACTTCCTGAACGACTAATGACACTAAACCAAAACACACAATGTTCAGCAGGTGGGCAGTGAGAAATAAACCCAAACTATCAGTGTGTTATTGATTAGTACTGTAAGTCTGTACAATATGAACTTCCTGCTGTTTACTGTCAAATAAACCCGACACTACATGTAAACCAGATGCTGTATGTATGGTTCTATTATTAAAGCTCTGACCAGATCAATACATGCTAACAGCTCATTCTGCACTCTGCGCTAACAGCTTGTTTGGATATTGAACATTTTCCATGAACTTCTTGCTGGTCTCGCCCTGAGCTCTCAGTCATTCTGCCTTAATGTACAAATATAGCAAGAAAAAGTTCTAATGAGGGTGCATTTTTCTGTTTGCATCATATTTTGTGTTGCACAGATTTGCACTGATCACCAGTTCCTGACTAAAACATGCAGCTAACTTCACAGAGTGGTGCAGTCCACTCATTTCCTGTTCAAGATATAAGGGCTTCTGCGAGGTCAGAACGAGATGTGTCGGGCTGAGCTACACATGCTGATGGTCACTGGGCAGCTTTTCAGGAGTGTGTGAGGTTGAAGGGCACCTTGATGTTAGATGCCAACAGAGCAGAGAGCGTTAATCACTTTCTCTCCTCCGAGGACTGAAACCAGATATCCTCCGATGGCGGGCCTGCAGCCCGGAGCCTCCAGCCTGCTGCCAGCACCACTCACCTGGAATTAAAAAGAAAAACCTCCACCGCACAGACACACACGGTTACCTGCTCCGCAGAGCCCCGACGGCCTTCGTCCCGTGTGCATCCAGTCCCTCTTCATCCTCTGCACCAGTCGCATCGCCGTCATGGAGACGTCGTGGTTCTTCTCCCCGAACTCCAGCAGCTGGGCGAAACGGGGGATGTACAGGCAGGGGTCTGTTCGAGACACAAAGGGTTCGACTCTCAGAGGGGAAACGTGGCATGTTCAGACGCAGTGACCGCGGGTGGGACGTCAGGTGACGAACCAGATCTGGATGCAGCTACAGACCATTTTAAAACACTGAGATTCTTTAGCTTTTTATCTCATGTGCACAACAACTTCAGTGAAGCAGAAAAAAAATCTAACACTGTATTTTGATCCAGATTCAGATCATTTAACCTCATCAAACAGCCATTTCTAAAGGATTGTGGAACCTTGACGTCCTCATGTCGAGTGGCATCAAATAACTTTCTGAGGTGACTGAATAATTCAGGCTGTCAAACATCCCTCCCTCTGCTGTATGAAGTGCACCCTGTTCACCTTCTGCCATTAGAGCACAAAATCTGAGGGTGAAAATTCATCCACTTCTTTTAAAAACCCACAGTTCTGCTACCGACGCCACGAAACTCCCCAGTGAGTCCAGACACTGGTGATTGATCAGAGTCTGAAATCTGTGCTTTACTGCTCAGCGCTGAGTATATCGTATCAGTGAACGTCAGCCAGCTCCTTCTCGAGAAAACTCCTGTATGTAATCTGAAGCAGCTGCAGCTCACTGCACGCTTTATGGCCTTAAGTGTCCTGTAATGATCACATTCAGCTTTTGTCTCTGTGTGATTAACTGGAGAGGATAAATCATGGCGAGGAGAGCATAAAAGTCCATCACGCTACAGTTTCAGGGACTGATACCAGATCTGTTTGCTGCTGCCAAAGCTCTCTCAGGCGCTTCTGGTCTGGTTAAACAGCTGGCTTCTGTGTCCGTGTGATCTCTGTCTGCAGGCCCTGCTTCGCCTGTCTGAGCAGCAAACAAACCAAAAGACAAATTTCAGCTGAAGTCATTTTGTGCGCTTTGCCTCAAAGAAAACGTCCTGTTTTGAAATCATACCGATTGAAACTCACCAGCACCTGTGAGCTTCCCAGTAAAACCAGTCTCCTGCTGCTGGCTGCTAATTAGCTCCACTGGAGATCTTGAGGATTAGCATTTAGCTCAAGTGATCCTCGAAGCAGCCTGTTTCTCATTCAGTGCCTCTGTCCAGATTTTCGCAGCTGGCGAAAGGATTTGTACGGGCAAGCGTCCAATCGCGAGCTCACTTCTCAAACCTTTTGCTTCTCGAATGTCTCTGAGAAACTTGTACAGTCGAGCATATCGTAAACTTTATGGAAAATACTTTGGATTCAGCCGGAGAGAGACGAAAAGCATCAGAACCACCTGCTTTAGCCATGAAACGGCCTGGCAGGTGGCCAGTTCGCCTTCAGACTTTTCTACTCTGAAAGTGATTTTTACCCTTAATTCAACACTAGAATCAGGAGGAATCCTCTTTCCACTGCAGCCGGGAGACAATGAGAGGAGTTTCATGGCCCGGTTATGACAGCGGAGTCAAATATCTTTGAAGCCAGTGGCTGCGTTTAAAGAGCAGTCCAGTGGAAAGCTGGTAGAGCCAGCTGGTAATAAGATCCAGGCTGATCCTCCCCCCTCACCCCCCTCCGCACCGTGTAATGATACGTCTGCAGAGCTCGCCATCGCCGCTCCAAGTTTTCCTGTCTGTAAACGCCGGGCCTGGCAAGATGTCCACAGAAAAAAGAGGAAAGAAACCCACCTCGAATCCTCTCTGTGGAGTATAATCAATCTGCGATGCTCAAACAGCCCAGGAGTCGTTTTGTGATGGAGTGCTGCAGTTTACTTTTCTCGTGTACCTACTTTCCCCTCGACCCGCCTCGCCCACTTCTTCTTCTGCTCCCCACATTCCCCAAAATTACTTCGACCACCCCGAGAGAGGGGCCGTGAACTCGCTCCTTTCAATCAAACCCGGGAGCGGGGATGCATGAATAGCATTAAAGTGTTATCATTCGGTCGTGGGGGGGGGGGGGGGCTGCGCCCTTCCCTCGAAACCCTCCAAACTGACTCGGCGCTGCAATGCATTCTGGTCTACTTTTTGTTACTGCTCTCTGAGTTTGCTCTTCTTCTCTCTGTGTGATTGTCAAACATCAGATCTAACTGTCGGCTCTAACAAGAAGCCCTCACTCCTCCGAACCCGGCTGCACACTGACGAATCACTGAGCGACACCAAACGTCACTGGAGCTGGTGGAGACGTCGCCTCGTGCGTTTGGTCACTTTTCCACAGAAATAACGACGGTGCTTCACCAAAGGCTGCTGGGTACAACGGCAATGGGCTGTTTCAGGGTGAATTTCAATAATAACGGTGCTTTTTGTCCTTTCTTAGTGAGGTGTGGTCTCTGTGGTGTTCTTCAAAAGAAAACACTGAAATGACATAATATTAAAATGTGTGTGTGTGTGTGTGGGGGGGGGGGGGTATTTGCAGGAATAGCAAAACACAGCAGCTAGCTCGCCGCTAACTGACCAAAGCACCTACAAAAGCAGCTGATGGTCCGGCTGTGGGACGTCTAAAGGAGCCGCTCGGGTTTAATTTGCTTTAATGCGTCTTCTGACTGAACTTGGACATACTGTCACAAAGTGATAACACTATATTTAATACTACGCTCTGACATTATGAACACACACATTCATTCATTAGTATGATTTTACTTCAACTTGTGCCACTAATTATTTTTTCCCCAACATGACACCTGCCAGGCTCCTCAAACCTGCACACCTGTACGTACGTTTATATGTCTTCTTATGTTTCTTTACTTTTGTCTGTATTAATATCTGACTTATGTGACATAATGGGACATTATATCATGGACATAATCACTGAACACGCTGAATTGGCCATATACAGTGCAGTGCTTGAGATCTGGTATTTTATATATGTGACATGTAACTGTCCAAGCAGCGACTTGCTCAACCTTCTTTACATTTTGGATGTCTGTTTATTGATATTTCTATACTTGCACCTTTATTAATATTTCATATTTGCTGCACAGCAGCTTCCCTCAGGATAATGAAGTTCTATCTGACCTTACAAACCGAGAGCTACTGATACCTGCATCACTAAGTTTGAGGGTCTTTATGACATAAAACCTTTATTATCACGTTGATCATGTGCAGCAGTGTTCTGGGAGGGGAAGGAGCTTTAATGAAGGATTTGGTGGTTTAGTTTGACTTATTGAGCCACGTGCTCGGTGCTGGAGGTGTCACAGTTTCTCCATCCTGTTAATAATAAAAACCCTTTGGACAGAAAATCACAGCACTGCTCGCGGAGCCGTGAGAGGGTGGAACCGGGCTGAAATGTTCGAGACTTTCCGGGTTTTTTGCTTTACGTTTCGGGCCTATTTCGCCTCATTACTGCGCCCGGCCGGAGGGTCATATTTACCCGACCTTCTTTTTTAATTTTATTTTTATCCCACCGCCGGGTCGCATCAGCGGGACGGAGGCGGAGCGGTGACGCACTCTGCGGAGCGGCGGGAGGAGGCGCTTCCGCTCCCCTGACGTCACCGCAGCGCCGTGATCTGATTGGTCCTCGGCGAGCCCTGGGCGTCCGAGGAGATCACGACTAAAAAAAAAAAAAAAAGCAGAAAAAATGAAGCAGACCTTAAAAACTCCCGACAAATGACTATTTACCTCGGATGCGTGCGGCCGCGACGCAGCGTCGTAGCTGGCTTCGTCTCGGTTGACAGTCGGTTGGGAGAAAGAGGGAGAAACATCGGAGAGGATTAACGCAGAGGCGGGGTGGAAAAAAACACCAGCTGCGACTATCCGGATTACCCACTCGCTGAAAAAGGGAAAACAAGCGACGCTTCGCGGACATTTCTCCGTCCGGAGAGGATGAGGTGACCGCCAGGACGCGGAGGAAAAGTGCTTGCGGTCGAAGTTGGAAGCGGAGGAGGACGCGGACTCTCCGGGCCTGGACGGATATTTACATGCTGTCGCGTAAACTTCGCTGTCGATGCCGTTTTAAAGCGGCGCCGTAGCGGCCGAATTTCCCGCAGAAAAGGCTGAATCCTCCGCTCGGCGAACCCCCGCACGGTCAGTCCATTTCGAGCCCGGTAGAGATTCGGTTCACCGGATATCAGCGCGGAGAAGATCGGTTGCTTGTGCCGATGCCAACGGCAGACTGCAGGTTGCTCCATCATGGCCGGATCATGAGGTGTTTGACTTATCTGCTCCTACTTCCAGAAACACTGAAAAAGTCCAAGAAGCTCCCGGGCAGGCTGCCGGTATGTTATGAGATCCTGACTCTGTCCCTGACGAGCAAGAAGAAGCAGAAGCAGAAGATGGCTGCGGAGCTGTACCCCGCCGCCAACACCAACAACACCAACCTGTCCAACGGCACCACGGTGGCGGACACCGAGAAGACCAAGGAGGTGCCGGTGAGCCAGGCCAGCAGCAGCAGCGCGGCGACCACCCCGACCACCCAGCAGAACATCAACAACAACAACGTAGATCCACCCAGCTGGCAGTGCAGCCACCCCACACTGAGAGAGAGGTGAGTCCAGCTCAGTCCCGACCCGAGACCTGCCTCGAGCCCGCTGCAAGACTGAGGGACACGGAGTCCCCGCAGCTCCGAGAAATGACCATTAAGGTCAGATCCGGTGCAACACGGTGCAGTAACGAGACAGTAATAAAAGGACAAGTGCAGTAAAAGGGGTTTTATTTTGGAGCAGAGGACTCCTGCAGCGTCTACTTACTTATCTGCATTAATCTTAATGTTTAAAATCTGGAAAAGTGCCTGATTTCAGGCTGCATGCCCTCCTGTGTGAGGCAGCTGCAATAAGTCAATTAATATGCATATCACTGATGTGTCACACTGTGGATAATTGATTCAGCATTTAAGGCTCCACTTTCTTAAGTTGTGGCTCTTTTCTGGTTTTCTTTTTGGACAGTAGACTGAATATCTTCAAGGTTTTTCACTGTCCATCAAACTTGCGACGGACAAGTAATCCGGAAAATAATAATTAATAATGGATCCAGTCATTAGCTCGGCCCTAATTCTGTTGCCACATCCTCCCCAAACCTATGAAAATACCCAGTGTCTCCAGGCAAAGGGAGTGTGGGAGGACTTGATGTTATTCAACACTTGATTGAGGCTTATTCATGAAACCTGCTCTGCTTTCAGGAACGCCTTGATGTTTAACAATGAGCTGATGGCCGACGTCCACTTCATTGTTGGCCCCGTGGGGGGATCGGAGAAGGTTCCAGCACACAAGGTAAAGACATTTTACCTCCTGGAAAAAAAACCCTGTCTGATTTATTTGGGTGAGAAAATAGAAACCCTGAAGGCCAAACGGAGTGATGCTCATGTTAAAGGTAAACGTCTGTTAGACGAATGTGTCTCTGCAGCTGAGCTACTGGAAAGAGCTGCTTCTGCTCTCCTATTGAACTTAGCCAAGACGAGCGATTGTGGTTGCATGTGTTCTCTGACGCATCTGTCTGCTCCTCCTCCTCCTCCCTCCTCCCTCTCTTCCTCCCAGTATGTGCTGGCCGTGGGAAGCTCCGTCTTCTGTGCCATGTTTTACGGCGATCTGGCGGAGGAGGAGTCTGAGATCCATATCCCAGATGTGGAACCTGCTGCTTTTCTAATTCTGCTGAAGTAAGCCACTCACCATCCCTCACACAGCCAACCAGAAGGAGAGATGACAAGCGCAGTCAGTGTCACTTCAAAGCGTATTATTACTCATCTAAAGCTAAGCAGAGGCGAAAGCCAAAATGCTGGGAGCGCCAGAAAGCAGCGGCGGCGGCGGCAGCAGCAGCAGCAGCACAGGACTCCGTAATTGCTGGTTTTCTCAGTGCTCTTTGTCCAACTAGAAACATTTTTTTCCTGTTCCTCATCCACAGCCTGACAGTTTTCTTAGAGGGGAATAGATGCAGTCTAGCAGTTATAAATAACCCGCCTTTGTTGCTCATTCAGTAGCACCGGCTAAGCCAGTTCCATCGACGGTTGCGTGTTGGGCTTTGTGTGAAAATGCGTGTTAAGTCAGCGTGCGGTCCTCTCTGGGAAGAGGAAGAGATTATTTCCGTTTTTGGCTTTTCTTGTGGACATTTGAGCACTTCCACCAGTTCCACTTCCAAAGACCTGATGTTCTCACACTGCCTTGTTATGTGTGAACTGTGAAAGAAGTAGTTTCCCTTTTTAAGTCAAATTCCTGCACAAGTGCAGCGATTAAAAGCTTATTTTCCTTCTGGCAGGTACATGTACAGCGACGAGATCGACCTGGAGGCAGACACGGTGCTGGCCACCCTGTACGCTGCCAAGAAGTACATCGTCCCCGCGCTGGCGAAGGCCTGCGTCACCTTCCTGGAGACGAGCCTGGAGGCCAAGAACGCCTGCGTGCTGCTGTCCCAGAGCCGGCTGTTCGAAGAGCCCGAGCTGACGCAGCGCTGCTGGGAGGTGATCGACGCTCAGGCCGAGCTCGCGCTGTGCTCCGAGGGCTTCTGCGAGATCGACCTGCAGACGCTGGAGATCATCCTGCGGAGGGAGACGCTCAACACCAAGGAGGTGGTGGTGTTTGAGGCTGTAATGAACTGGGCCACTGCAGAGTGCAAGAGACAAGGTTTGGGGCCCACGACCCGCAACAAAAGAGATGTCCTTGGCAAGGCGCTGTTCTTAGTGCGCATCCCCACCATGAGCCTGGAGGAGTTTGCCAACGGGGCGGCGCAGTGTGACATCCTGACACTGGAGGAGACGCACAACGTGTTCCTGTGGTACACCGCGGCTAAAAAGCCCAAACTGGACTTCCCTTTGACTGCGAGGAAGGGTCTGGTGCCTCAGAGGTGCCACCGCTTCCAGTCCTCGGCCTACCGGAGCAATCAGTGGCGCTACCGCGGCCGGTGCGACAGCATTCAGTTCGCGGTGGACAAGAGGATCTTTATCGCCGGACTGGGGCTGTACGGGTCGAGCGGCGGCAAAGCCGAGTACAGCGTCAAAATTGAACTGAAGAGACAAGGGGTGACCCTGGCGCAGCACCTGACAAAGTTTGTGTCGGACGGCTCGAGCACCACGTTTCCGGTGTGGTTCGAGCACCCCGTTCAGGTGGAGCAGGACGCGTTCTACACCGTGAGCGCCGTGCTGGACGGGAATGAACTGAGCTATTTTGGCCAGGAGGGCATGACGGAGGTGCAGTGTGGGAAGGTGACATTTCAATTCCAGTGCTCCTCCGACAGCACCAACGGGACCGGAGTACAGGGAGGACAGATCCCCGAGCTTGTGTTCTATGCATAAGCTGCTCTGGACTGCTGATGGGAAACGAGGTTCCTCCTCGCCTCCCAGCCTTCAAAGTAATGTAGCATTAAAGACACTTGACTAATGTCACACTAAATGGCCTGGTTAGTTCTTTGAGAGACTATTTTAAAAGCCAAGGAGCTGTTGTTTTATCTTATTTAATTTAATGTTATTTTTTTATTTAAATACTGGGTTAACGTTATTTGCTCTCGTGCCTGTGTGAACAGGCTGCGGCTGCTGTAGAAACAACATTAATACGGTGATTTGTGGTTATGTAATCAAGCTGAGCTCCACAACTGGAACAAGTAGGGACTGCTTCAAATTGTCTAATTGCAAGTCTATATACGATGTTGTTACTATAGTCTGAGCAGCAATATTACACGCGGAGCAAACTTTATGTAGTGTTATGATTCTAAATGCAAAAAAAGTAGAAACCTTGTCGAGAACGGTTGTTTTGCACTTCAGAGGATGGCCTCAGAAACGTCGTGTCTTTTGTAAAATACAAATTAACTGTTAACAGCTTGATGCTGTTCGAAGATGACCAGATGTGTTCTGTACGAGGATGCTTATACACCTGACGATAAAACATAAAGGTTATAATGTGATCCAAGCCGCAGATGTCACATCATTATGGTGCCTGGGAGAGGGAGAGGGGATTTGAGGGGCTGCAGCGCCCTCTGGTTAAAGCAGCGTGAACTGCGCCTTGGTTTTATGAAAACTGCAGGTTCATGGATGGATTTCTCTGTGCACAGGGGCCCCAAGGAGTCATGAGGGCCCCTAAGAAAGAGCCTCTCTTTAAATTGATTGTTGGAGAGTCAAAAGTGTGGATGTACGGATCCTGTGGTGTAAATATTGAGGATCTGCTGACTCAGACTCTGAGTGCACACCACAGAAAAAGCATTAAAACCAGTGAAGGAGGTTTTGTTTGATAGCAGAATGACTCAAAGAGTAAAACCTGCACTGCAGCTTCCTGCAGGCTTCCTGTAATAACTCATACAGTCGATGGCAGTGTTTTATGTGACATCAGTGTCGAGGAGCGTCTGTCTGAATCTGCTCCGGCAGGAAAATTAGACGGCCTCTTTTCACCTTCATGACCGGTTTGCTTTGTGTTGTAAGTAATTTTAAGTCAATTATCAAACAAATATAGCAAACGCTCTGTCGTAGCTTCTGGATTTGGACATTTAAACACCTCACCGTGAACTCCAGGGAGCTGCTGCATCACTTGAATCAGCAGCTGCAGCCTTATTTATAACCATCATTTATCTACATGGTGCTTGATAAGAGCTTAGAGGGCTTGAACGGACAAAGTCCTGCATAGTGACCGCAGCAGAGCACGATGGAGGTAAGTGAAGCGCGTACCTATAGCCGGGGCATTGATGCACAGCTCTCTGGCCAGAACGAGGAAGGTTCTTCCCAGTACGTAGACGTTGACCTGTGGGCGAGAGCAGGCGTTGAAAAACAGACCGATGAGCAGCAAACACAGAAACACTGAGCAGTAAAGTGCGAGTCTGTCAGAAGAAAACCTGCAGTTCAGTCTGATTCCGGATTTGGTGTTTACGTGATCCTGTACGCGCTTGGTAACTTTAATGACTCCAGCAGACGTTCAAAGCCACTTACAGAATTACAGCTCGAGCATCAGTCTGAACTTAAGACCTCACAAGATGTTTTCCAGCAGGAGGGATATGACTGAGGGTGAAAAACAGACTATTAGGGTATGAAATAAGGCTGTTGCGTCACCGTCAGGTTAAGTGTTCCGCTTACATAATCGACCCAGAGGCTGGAGAACATTTCGCATCAATACGTGTGATTAAAAGCTGAGCTGTGGGCTGTTTGAGAGGGCTTTTCTCCTCATGCAGTCTCTCAAACTCACAGTCTATTCATTTCTAATCAAAATATCAATCCCCCCCGCTCGCTCACTTCCCGCGTGTTTCCCGTCAGATCAATTTCCTGGATGTAAATCACAGATGTTTGGACTGTACTGCCTCTCTCTGCACTCTTTAGTCCCATTTTTAGATGATTTTCATGTTTTTGTATCTGCACGCTGCTTGTTTTAATCACCTGAAGTGTTTCATAGACACCTGCACGAGTTATTTGAGCAACAGAAATACCTGAGAAATGGGTCAACGTCCGCCTTAAAGGTGAACTCATTCACCTCAAGACTTCTGCTAACATGAAAGGAACACCTCAGCCTCCATCTCAGGGACTAACTTCATAATGACAACTGACCAAAATCTTGCATCAAAGTCGTCGTCTGTGCACGAATATCCTCTGATTTAAAGCGAACTTTGAATGCGTTGGAGCTGAAACGAGCGAGTTGAAGATTTATCTGCAACCGCTTTGATTCATCGGCCATTTTTCAAGCAGGAGTACCAAACCGTCACCGGGTCCAGCTTCTCCTTTCCCTCTTTTATATGATGGTAAACTGAAAATCTTTGGGTTTTGGGCCGACCGTCAGATAAAACACGGGGTGTGAAGATGCTGCTGTGGCAAATTCTGCTATTTTTCACCATTTTCTACCACTAATGACACATCCAGGTTAACACAGAGGAAATCATTTAGATTCAGACTTTTTAAGCCCTTTTTAACTCCACACCGAGTTCAATTTAATACTTGTATGATGGAAAACCAGCGGGGGCTTTATGGCCTGCAAGTATTTATTATTCAATCACATTTTTCAGTACTTTCCAGCAGCACAGAACAATAACTAATGACATAATTTATTAAATTAATGGGACCTGGATGCGGAGAAGCAGCAGGAAATGGATTAATCAATCAGAAGATATGAATCCACATCAGGCTCATCCAGGCGTTTCCTAAACTCGACACCTGCCCGTAGGAGCCTCCAGCGTCGGTGCTCGCTGCAGGTCTGATGGTCTGAACCTCCACTAAAACAGGATTAAACAGCCTCCTGCAGCACAAGCCACCGCTGCAACAATCACACTTTCACTTTATAGGTGTAGGACGTCTCCCAGCAGCCCGCAACCACACACACAAACGCTCCATAACCGACATTACTGCCTACAGCTGGCAGGATAAAATATTCAAGACTCATGCAAATGAAATTTAAGACGCTTTCTTTCTTCTTTTATAGACTTTTCTTTGGAAACTAAACTCACTTCTTTTTATCCTTTAACCAGTGCTGTGCCGCAGAGGCTCAGGGTTGAAGGGAAAAAGAAAGTGTTGAAAAGAAGTAAAACTGATTTAATGATGGTGATAAACTTCTGGATTTCAGACTCTCTGGTACAGGATCTGAGGCGGTGGTCCCCTGTGCATTTAAACGAGGCTGAGCAGCAAACCAGAAACCAGGTTTGTTGCAGGATGTTGGAGAAGAAGTGGGTGGTGGGTGAGGGCGAGCGTGTCGTCGGGGTTATCGCGCCGGCACCTCCCATCACAGATGTTTCATTGTATTTGACCCACAACACCTCCAGAAGGCTGGGCAGTAAACCGCGGCACCCCCGCTCTATCTGAAAGGGTCTGACGGTGGATAACAAAGCCGGGCTGCACATCTATCATCCCCTACACATGATCAGCACTGCAGCCCAGAATTAAGTTTCGCTGGGTTCGGGGCTCAAAGCTGCAGCAGAAGGCAGTGAAAGCCGCAGGATCAGGTCGTGAACTCGGGTCAGATCTCTGTCATTCCTTCAGACCGGCTCTCCAGACCTCCGGGGGTCGGGGGGCGACGGGGGCTTTGGGAGCAGACGGGCGGACTCTCGCTCTCGGACCCCTCTGGAGTCGGGCAGGGACGCAGATGCTGCTCTGCTATTCTGGGACGTGGATTCCACAGAGAGGAATTTATCCACAGAGGAGGAAGTGGAAGGAGCAGCACGGCGATTACAGCGATCAGCTCGAGGAACGCTAATCAATACTCAACACCAACAAACGATACCAACCGGGAAGTTAGCCTCAGCCTGGTAAAAGGATAGGTTAGGATATAAAGGAGCTACGCCACGGTCACATGACCTCGACATCACCACCGCTAAGCTTCCTACTGCACAATACTACACACATACTTTGAACCGATGAATCCACAAGCTGGAGAGTTAAAACAAGAGTGTGAGAATAAACACAACGAGGCCGTAAACGTGGATCAGTGAGTCGACGAGTTTCCCCGACGAGCTCTGAAGGCTCATTCAGCCACCTGTTAGCAAAGCCTGTTTTTACCACACGTACAAGCCTCAAAAGTCATTATTTACTGGCGAGCCTTGTCCTGAAAGACGAGCTGCAGAACTGCTAATAATCCATGATTATTTATTTATTACTAAAATAACTGCATTTCTGTAATGTGTGTATCAAAATCACCAGTCTGACATCTTCATGCATTCATGCAGCTGCTGTTAATCAAGCAGAATTTGCTGAATTTGACACCATCTGAAAACTTCTTCTTTGGTCTGAACATGATGTTAAAACGTGTGACTGAACTCTGAGCTCAGGCCCTTAAATTAAATGTGATCATCACCCTGAAACGCAGACAGCTGAGGCGCTTGTAGGCGAAATCGAGACCCTGAGGAGAAGATAATCCGCCCTCCACGAGGCACTAAGTGAAACTTTCCGGGTCAAAGGTCGCACCAAAACGCTCTATGATCAAAAACGCCGCGCGGTCACCCAACACCTCACGGCCGAGTGTGGACAGGTGGACGCGGTGACTGACGGGTCGAAGGGGGAAAACTTTCAATTAAAGGACTCCTGATGGGAAGTCTGCAGAAACAAACAGCTGCTGCCAACTAGTCTGCACGTCCTCTGCTGCACGAGAGACGGAGGAGGAAGACGTTGAAAGAGGAAGACGGCGAGGCCGTCCAGACAACAGACGCTGATTCCTGCTTGGTGAAGTGACAGTTTAACCTGCCGTCCTGCTCCAGGCTGAAACAGTCAATCACACTGAGCTCTGTCAAGCATTCGGTCTTATTTCAATGGTTGGACGATAAAAAGGACGCCTGCCCACTAAAAGCTGATGAAATGCCTTCGAGCGGGTTCGGGGTTTCTTTTCTCGCGCTCACATGTGGGTCCCGGGCTCAGTTCCATTTTTTTAAACCTGGATATAACATCAAATCCACTTATCAAAGCTGAATCCTCTCAAATCCCCAATACGTGGGAAAACAGCACAACATGTGTCCTCTTTTAACCCCGAGAGGTTTGAAAACACTGAACGATCAAACCGGTTTTCAAAACATAAACGACACGTTCGCATCGATAAAAAGGCTCCTGAAAACGTCTGTTAGCGTCTGACCAGCAGACAAAGTGAGCTTTCCAGGCGAACCTCAGGCCTCGTCTGCAGCTCTTCTGTTCATACATGAGCACCGCTGACGTCAAGTAAACTAAAAAAGCTAAACGACCGTCCACCTAAACACTCTGCTGCATTGCTTCCAACCAATAAAAAGACCAAACCAGGTCGAAGGAAACATGAGCGTTTGCTCGTGAGGAGGATTCTCTACATAAAACACGTACAGAGAACGTCTGAATCAGCGTCTCGGCGGCCTGAGGAGACCCCTGACAGGCGGACGGCGTGCAGGACGACCGCTCTCCAAAGCACCTGTTGTTCAAAACCCTGCATGTGTGCAGAGACGTGCGTCCAAAGTGAAGCACGTGACTGGATTAATAAACTCATGGCCGCAGAGAGCAGCTGATATTCAGGGCCAGTATTGATCCGGCCTGACCAATAAGCTTTTTCTACTCGGGGGACTTTGTGACGGAGCTCCTCATTCATCCAAACAATGTGAGGTGGACCAAGTGGCTTGGGTGTGGATCCATAAAGAGTGATTGGTGGACCCGCCCCACAGCCTGAATGCTGGACATTAATAACCCCCCCTCAGCCCCACCCACCCAAAATCCACTCCAAATCCACTCCTGGCCTCCTCATGCCTGGGTGTGGGCGGCGGGGGAGGGGCGGCCGGCTCCTCCAGGACAGCTGGGCGCATAAAAATAAAAGCCCCCGACCAGCTGTGACTGAGAAATGTCCCACCGGCTCGTCCAGAGCCGCCACACCCCCGACTCACTGTGAGGCCGCCGCCGCTAACACGCAGACAAACGCACGCTAAATTTATACACACACGACTCAGGTTGAATTACACGAGTGAAAGTCTGAGCGCAGGATGAGCGGCTCGGCACAGATGCATTGTGGGAATCGTGGTGAGAGGTGGGAGGCTGCTGGTTGAGTTTGGGCACCGACACACATCAAAGACGGGAGTGAAAAGTAAAAAGGAGACATTTGAAGACACCCACTCGGACTCAGTTCACTGTTGGTGGATTAATCAGTAGTTTTAGTTTGACTCGTCGTCACACTCACCTGCAGCAGGTCGCTGAGATCCAGCAGCATGTCTGAGAAAAACTGGTTAAGGCGACAAAACCAAAAGATTCAGAGGTGAAAATAGTTTGTGAAGATTTTGTTTTTGCTCAGTTTGAAGCCAGACGGACAAACAGCTGACCTCAGAGCAGTGAGAGACTTAAACTAGAGCGAACCTGTTACTCAGTGTGAGCTCATTACTGTCGCTCTCACCATGACCTGAAGACGCCACCAGGCTCAATCAAAGGTATTCATATCCCAATTAAAACATTTCTTTGCACTTTAACATTTCAATATACGTCCAGTCAGACCTGATATTTCTCCCCAGCAGCACAGAGAAACTGAGCTGCAGAAAATGGCCGACGGGCGCACCTGTCTCCAGGCTGCCCGGCCGGATTAGCCGGGGCTCCTCTGAAAAGGCCTCACAATGGAATTAGCAGCAGTGCAGATGAAATGGAAAAGATAATCCCAGCGAACGCCGTCTGGAGATTAGACGACTCCCTCAATCAGGAAAATAAACAGCAGGGGGTCCTTCAACACATGTGGGGCCTCACAGAGCGTGTGCTGCGACAGGAAGGACGGAGCCGAGGACGCCAACAACTCACTCATCTACACCTCCGGAGAAAGTGATGCAGCGTCACGACAGTCAGTTGTCCTGGAATCAATCACTGGAGAGCCGCGTCAATCAATCAATCAATTTCTGTTAAAGACAGCATGAACTGAGCTGTTGGTCAGGGGCAGCGTCATGTTCTTCTTCGTTGGTGATGGCGCTGAAGAAATGAACGACCGCCTTCTTAACGCAGGGCCGTGAGCTGACTGACGCATTAATGACGCGTTTCATTCGTTTTCATGGACGCACACGCTGCAAAAAGGAAAACCTAAGTAAGATGAAATTCGTTAAATCGAGGAAACATGAGCCTCATTTGTAAAAATGTATTTGTTTCCAGTCCGGCTGCACTTCTTTCAGATGACTGCGGGTTCTTTGAGGATGTTTTTAAAATCTTGGTTCTGTTTGCAGATAATTTTGCTCATTTTAAGAAACATTTCCCCCATTTTTCTGCTTTTTTTTCTTCTTTTTGAGAGCTGCAGTTTTTCTTTTTGATAGTCTTGCTCCATTAAGTAGGAAGGAAGCTGGGAGGAAGGAAAGGGAAGTACAAAGAAGGTGGAAAAAGGTCATTTATTTGTCTTTTTACGACGCAGGGCTGCATGACGGGACGCAAACGTCCTTCCACCTTCTTTGCACTTCCTTTTCCTTCCTGGCTGCGTTTTGGTGAGATGGATGGAAGGGAAGAAGTTTAGATTGAGCCTGAAGGTGAACGGTCCGGTCTGTCGTCTTTAGATGGAACTCCAGACTCACTCTGCTCTCCTTCTGCCTTCGTCTTCGTCCTGCTTCTCCCCTGTGACAACGTTACAGACTCACCCAGCTGTGGAAAAGGAAGTGAGCAGAGCTATTTTTACCCTGGCCTCACTGCTCCAAACACGCACAAACAGACAGGCCTGTGCTGAGACACACACACACACACACACACACACACACACACACACACACACACACACACACACACACACACACACACACGCCTGGTAAACAATGCAGCAGGCAGGCATTACACCCTCCTCGCCCTCTTTCATCGGGTAAACCTATCCCAGCCGCCCAGCGCTGCCGTTACATAACACAATCATCCTCGGAGGCGCAGTGAGTCAGGAGTAAACCGACAGCAGCACAAAAACCAAAGAGCCGCCCTGCTTATGAAAAAAGGATGAACCTAAAAGTCCCATTATCCCGATGATGACACATCACTCGCGACTTCAATAAGCCGCCGTTAGCAGATTATGAAACATTAAGAAAGGCGGCGGCGGGCGGCCTGGCCTCCGCTGGATCACATCAGAGGTAACCTGCACGCTTTGATGTGCCATCCTGCATCGGTTCAAGACGCAGGATGGAAATTTAATGTGCAACTTAGTCTCAGCTAACAGCAAACTTCTGCTCAGCCATCAGACGCACGACTGAATAAAAAGCTTCTTCTGCTCGCGCGTGGAAGCAGTTTGATCGGCGATTTCTCCAATTTGTTGCCACGTTCAATTAGACTGACGCACACAGAGCTAACGGCTAACGTGGTAGCTGTGCAGCGACTTCCTGCTGGTTTTAACCTCAGAGTTCAGGCTGATTTTCTCTGCATCAAAGCTTTATGTGACAAACAAACATGGCTTCTCTAGATTCACGCCGCGTGCATCACGACGATCTAAAAACCTTTCAAACCTTTTCAAAAGTGGAAACGAGGCTGAGCAGGAAGGATACGTGGCGTTCCCTCCGTGCGGCACACCATGTAGATACAGGCGGCGATGATGTGCGAGGCCCGGCGGCCGCGGGTCAGGTGCTTCGTGAGCGCCATCTTGTAGAAGTTGAAGGCGGTGTCCAGACAGTGCTGGTTCATCTGCAGCTGGTGACCCAGAGTGTTGATGCTCTGCTTCGCTGAGGAGACACACAAACACATGTGACCACGTTTAGACACATTAAAACACATTAAAACACACTAAAACACGTTAAAACACATTAAAACACGTTAAGACGCAGCAGCTCATCTGCTTTTATGGGTTAGGACGCTCGCTGAGGGTCCGTCACATCAAAGACAGCCCCCCCACTCGTCCGTCTCTCCTGCCTGATCTAACGAGCACATCCTGCCGTTAATTCAAACAGAAGCCGTGATTGGTCGGGGCTCACGTGTCGTCTCACATGTCTCCAAAGCTAAGTCAGGAGAAGAAGACGTCACGGTCCCTGCAAACATGTCCGGACACACACGGCTGAAGACAAGCACGAGGGTTCCATTACACACACATGTGCAAATGTACATGTGTACTCAGAGGCCTGCACGCCAAGTCGTCGCACGCAGCACACACACAAGCACATGTGCTCCATCTGCAGACACACAGCAACACACAGCAACACACAGCAACACACAACAACACACAGCAACACACAACACACTGCACAAACCAGTACAGGTGCAGCAGGTGGACGCGCCACACAAAGAGGCTCTAATCACTGCCATTCAGCCACAGGTGTGTGTGTGTGTGTGTGTGTGTGTGTGTGTGTGTGTGTGTGTGTGTGTGTGTGTGGAGTTCATGAGTTTAGCATGTTGAGTGTCGCCATACAAACACGTGTGTGTGTGTGTGTGTGTGTCTGGGAATGTGAGACGCTCTGAGCTCGTCACGTCTCGTCATGTTGTTCATTATGACACACATAAAGATCAGAAACCAGCACATTTCAACATCAGCGCACACACACACACACACACACACACACACACACACACACACAGTCTTGTGTTGTGAGTCTGTCTCTCATTATTCCCACACAGTGAAGTCCATACAGCTGCTGCAGTGACCCAGATGAACGTGATTGGCTGAGAGACGCTGAAGACAGGAAGCAGCCTTGACGAAAACAATCTCAGCACCGCGTCCATTTAGCAGCAGCTGTTCCGGAGCTTTCGGAGGATGAAAACCGTCACCGAAATGCAGACGTTCACACGTTTAAGACAAGGTGAACGAGAAACGCTCAGAAAAAAGCCAAAACTAAAGTCCAAAGCTTCCATGATGACCAGGAAACCCCTCTGTTGAGGAAGGTCACACGATGTGACGGAAAGCTCCACAACAGCTAAATGCTAACACACTGACGATGCTAACATGCTTACGTTTAGCAGGGAGGCAATAACGGCGACCATCACAGACCTGATGATGGCGCTACATGAAAGGTCAGAAGATCAACAGAAGACTCACCCAGAAAATAACAATAACCCAAAAAACAGACGCCATCAAAGACCTGAAGGCAGGAGACCAAAGAAAAACCCCCAAAAACCAAACCCACAACTTCAGAAAAGAAACAGCGTGAGGTACAAAGGGAGTTTTGTATCTGCAGCTCTGGTTTGAAGCAGCTGCTGTGAAGAGAAAAGTTAATTGCTCCCTAATTTCTACCAAGTTAGCGTCTCAGATGATAAGTAGGGCAGACGCTCACGCGGCAGCTGTAATTAGGGCTCTTCTCACTTAGTTTCTTTGCCCTTTACGTGACTCTGCAGCTCCAACCTCAAAACAGCGGCTGGTTCCTTAACGGGAGGCGCCAAATAAAAAAATAAAACTCACATGAACAAAAAGTGGGACACCCTGAAGCAGAGTGGCACATCGACATCGTGGAATCATCCGGGGAGCTGTTAGCAGCACGTACACACACCTGGAGTGACAACAGGTGAAGCGTGGACCGACGGGACACGACTTTGACATTACGAGGACATCACCGCTCTCGCACCTTCAGAGAGAAGACCAAACATCAGCTGAGGACACCAGACTGAAACCAGCGTCAGCATCCGCAAAGTCCAAGTCACGGACCAGGAGTCAGAGGACGGGAAAGATCAAGGAGGACATCTGCACCTGTTAGCACGCCGCACGGCAGCACGTTAACAGTCGACAGCGTCACGTCAGGAGGAGTTTACGGCTTCCTGTTTTTAGCAACATTTATTCCTCTAAAGTAGAAGATGTCATGACTTAAAGGTCCACTGTGGAGGGTTTACTGGCAGAAAAGTAATTCAATATTAATATTCATGTTTTCATTGGAGTGTAATCACATGAAAATAAGAAACGTTGTGTTTTCGTTAGCTTAGAATGAGTTCTTCATATCCAGAGGCCGCCATGTTGCACCGCCATGTTAACTCCATCATACTGTTCTACATCACGGACCTACTGTTATCTATGCTAATATATGTTCACATCGTCCACTTCATCTGGTGCAATTTCTAATTGGAATTGCTCATCTTGACTCTGTTTTGCCATTTTTTAATACTTTGCTGGCTGTCACAACTTAGCTTCCCCGGTGTGTGACCGCTAAAGTTTTAGCTTATCTTCTACAGAAGCCCAGAAAGGACAAACCAAACAGGCTCTCAAGAGGAACCGTGGGCCAAGTCGTGTTTTCGACCTCACCGCTGTAATGAAACGGTTTGGACTCAAGCTCCTGAGGGAAGCGCTAAATGCTAAACGCTCCACCACGTCTGCGGTCGTGAACACTGGGTTCATCAGAGCTTGCTTACTGGAAACACTGGGACTGAACCACAGAGATCCAAAACTAAGAGCAAAGAGAGGCCGAGAAGCAGAGCCGAGCCGGTGATGAAAGTCATCTGAGTCATTATTATCATAACCAGAGTCCCAGATGGCATCTCGCCTCATCTGCGGTATCAATATATTCACACAGCTTCCGGCTTTATGGGAATCAGACGTCGGGTTTTCGCTGCAGCTCCAGCTCGAGTCGCACAGCGAGATCTCGCCTGGAGCCGCTTTTAAAGCTGCATTTAAATTCCAGCCATCACGCCCACACCGCGGCGCGCTGAGGGCCGACGCACGAGGGACCGCTGATACATTGTTGTCCAACACTAACGCGGGAGGAGACGGGTTTGTGCTCCCAGATATGAATCAGTCGGCGGTGAGACGGAGGAGGCGCAGACGGCCGCTGGGGAGAGTTTCTGGAGGACAGAAAGAAAGAAGAAGAAGAAGAGCTGCTCCTCTGTCAGAGACGCCAGCAGACTCACAGACGGCCATAAATCTCCCCACAGACTTTACACACACACACACACACACAAAAAGGCTATTTCCACTTCCACAGACATGAAACTTAAGCTTCCACACATAAAACACACACACACACACACACATACAGTGCTGTAAATATGAAGCTAAAGGACAGCAGCAGCTTAGCTTAGCTTAGCTTAGCTTAGCTTAGCATAAAGCCTGGAAACAGGGGGAAACAGCTAGCCCGACTGAAGCTTTGGACCAATCAGATTCCACTTTGCTCAAGCAGCACGACATGAAATCAGCTGGCATCTTTATATTTGGGTTTTTCGATGGAACGTGTTTATAGACCTTTTTCCCACCAGCTGTCCCAGGAAGTGATGTCAGCGAGCTAGCACCAGGACACCAGGACACCAGGACCCTGAAGGCAGCTCACCTGAAGACAGCTCACCTGAAGGCAGCACCTGTGAAGGCAGCACCTGTGCGTCTTCCTGCTACGACAAGTCAAAATGTCGGCTATGAAAAACGTCTGCCAGCTAGCTTTAGCTTTGTTAGCTTTGGATGGAGTGAGGAGGCTAGCTGTTTCTCTTTGTTTCCAGTCTAAATGCTAAGCTAAGCTAAGAGCGCGGTCGCCTCTGAGAGGAGGCGACAGTTAAAAGTCTGTTTCCCCCAAAAATCTATTTTTTTTAAGCAGCGTGACTGTGGTATAACCACTAGTTACACACACACACACACACACACACACACACACACACACAAACACACACACACACACACACCATCTTTCCTCATGTGCAGTCAGTATTCCCCAACTCTCATCCTCCTATCTTGCCTCACACACACACACACACACAGTGACTAAACTAATCCCTAATCCCCACACACAAACACACACACACACACACACACACACACACACACATTACTCAGCGTCTGCTGCAGTCTGACAGCTTTGTGACTCGGCAGCTCCGTCGCTGAAACATCATCAGCGGAGCAGACGGTCGTCGCCGCGGTAACCAGCTGCTCGCCATCGTATCCGAGCCGTGGCTCTCCGCCAACCCTCAGCCCAGCAGGGTTTTTTCTTTTCTCCGTCTCTTTCTGCGAGTTGTTGATGTGTTTCCAGACTCGAGCTGTTGAGATAAAACTCCTGTGGCGGCGGGAGGGTCCCTCGGGGTCCCTCGGGGTCCCTCAGGAGCCCCAAAGACTGAGGAACAGGCTGATCCAGAGCCTGACGGACGTATTGACGAGGCAGTAACAGCTCTGTGAGAGCTGCAGCTCGAGTCTGATTCCTTCTCTGAAAGCCTCCACCGTCATTTAAAGCACCTTTTACCTTTCAGCTGATAACGTGATGTTCTGCTAAACACTGAACATGACGGCACACCTGGCACAGATGAGCAGAACACACACAGCAGAGTGACTTCAGGTGGAGCTCAGGTGTTCACGGTGCAGCAGGTTAACCAGCGTTTAACCTCTGGACCGTCAGTGTTACAGGAAGCTTGACGTCATCATTCAGACTTGATGCAGGAATGTGTTTTATACGCTGAGCTGATTTTTATATTTGACCTTCATTCAAGTTCAAACTGACGGTGAAATCTTGTTCTCATGACGCACAAAGAAATCCCTCATGAAACCTTCAAATACACAAACAAACAGAGAATCTAAATAAAACTGAGCGGTCGGGCTTGAACGTCGACGTTCACCGAATAAAACAGACGTTTAACAACACTTTTATGATTTTAACCTTTATCAGAAACGTATGAACGAGCTGCTGCATTGAGTCTGAGAGGAGCTCTGAACAAACAGGATGAAAAGATTGAAGGTAAACCTGCTGTGAAAACGCTGAAAAGCCTTTAATGACTCTGCAGACGTGTTGCAGCACAGCTCTTTCATAAGAGGACGTTCGCACCGAGCGAAGATTAAAGAAGATTCACATGAAGGCTGAGGAAGAGCTGATGAAGAACAACGTGTTCGATGTTACTCAGAGCATCAACAGCAGCGACGCTCTGCAGCGTCCACACGTGAAGACACGCGGCGCCCTCTGCTGCTCACTCACCTCTGGACAGCGTCTGCGCCCGGGACTCCCTCCCCACGCCCGTGAAGTGTCCGTCTCCAAACGAGGGGACGCTGCCTGCAGCTGAGGACAGACAGACAGACAGACAGACGTCAGGACAGAAACCAGGTTCCTCTCAGCCGAGTCGTCACCTTAGAAATGGAGGAATGTTCCTTTTTCCTCCTTTTCTGTAGTTCACTGTCATGGAGGACTAAAGGAAACGTGAATGTTTCTGCAGCCTGTCGCTGAAAATACAAAGTCTGTCCTTCCAGATGTGACCGGCAACTTTTCCGACAGCTGATTGATCATTTCAAGAGAATTTTCAAACTGCAAACTTCTGATGTTTCAATGATGATGATTTGTTCTGTTTTTCTGTCACCTTTGGCTTTTGGAAATGATGATGTCGCTAATTTTTGACGTTTTACAGAACAAACAAACTGCAGAATAATCAATAATGAAATCATCTGTAGTTGCATCGCGACCATGAACCTTAATGAAGAGTGGTGGAATATAACCGAGTACATTTACTCAAGTACTTCACTTAAATACACGATGTGAAGTTAAAGTGGGTCAATACTTCCTCCAGTTACATCCAGAGGATAAATCCATGGTGTTATTACAAGCTAATTATAGCTGCACCAACAATCATTTTAATTAATTAATTGATCATTTTGAAAAAAATGTGCCTCCAAGTTTCCAAAGTCCAAAACAATGCGTTGTTTTTTTGGACCAAAAGTCCAAAACTCACAGGTTTTCAATCATAGACGACTGAAAAAGACAAAAATCTGTCAATCAGCTGTTTCAGGTCTGAACCAAAGCTCCGCTTTTTCTCCAGGATGTGATTTTATCTCATAACTGAACCGAATCCACCCTGTGAAGATCAGCTGAGCAGCTGGAGCGTGAAGCGCTGTGGTGTGATCTGACAGCACACTCTAGTGGACGGCCGGAGGAACTGCAGCTGAGGACACAGGATGGAACACGTCTCCTGCAGACGCAGCAGCACTGAGAAGTCCTGCAGGCTGAAGGTCAGAAATAATCTGGAGGTAAACGTTGGACGCAGATAAGCAGCTGTAGACCAAAGAGACGCGCCGAGTGACGGATCAGCGTTACATAAGAGCCACGGCGCTGCTGAAACGCCAAACGTCTGACGAGTCCAGACTCACCGACGCGGCCTCTTCACCATCACGTCAGCTCTTTCTTTAAAATCAGATTTGTTGTGATTCACTTTTTCTGTTTGATGATTATAAATTAATCATTTACAGTCACGATTAACATCAGAATGACGTCTGCGGTTCAACACCAGGCATCAACTGTTTTCAGAGGAATCTCAACTCAAGGTCCATCCTGTAGCTTGTTCTGGTGCTTTTAACCCTTTGACATGGTCTTCATCAGGGGAGGGGCCGTGCTCAGTATCATGAGACAGTAGATGTTCACTTTTATGCTTAAAACGAGGATGAGAAATCCTAAAAGTGCTCAGAAAAACCTTCATCGACTAATCATTTAAGCTCAAATTTCAGAGTCTGTTTAAAATCTTTTGCATCATATTTTAAAAGCACTTAAATTTTCATGTTAAGAAAATAAGTACAAATGTCAAATAAATGTTGTGGAGACTAAAAACTACAATATTTCCCTCTGAACTGTGGTGGAGTACAAGAACAAAGTAACACAAACTCAAGTGAAGTACAAGTACCTCAACCTTTACTTCAGCGCAGCCCCATGAAAGTCGAATATCTACAAAAACACGCTCAGTATTTCTGCTCAGACGTACCTTCAGCAGAGACAAACTGTCCGACAGCCAGCGAGCCTCCGCCCGACTCCACGAACTCCACCTCGGACACGATGATGTTGTCCTCCAGCACGGAGCCGCAGCCCATGCAGACGGCATCGCCGCGAGCCTGGTCCACGTCGACGTCCGAGCTGCCGCAGTTCTTACACACCTTAGAGCTCATGGTGTCGCACGGCACGCCTCAAAGCCTGATGGGAAACGAGAAAGTAAAACCTCAGCATCAAGACACGACAGACATGAGCGCCATCCTGATGTTTACACTGTTCACACAAAGTCTCTGTCCAGAAACCTTTTCTCAGGATGGTCCACAGACCTCGCGGTGAGCGTGAATGAAGGAACTATTTTCTTTCTACCAAACTACATCTGCCAAACGTATCACTACCACAACCACATGGTTCCCTGCTGGTTCAGTCATCTGGAAAATCTCTAATCTAACATGAACAAACCAAAAAAGTCATTTCTATGAACTACTTGTGTAAAATGATGAGATGCTGCAGAGAGCGGTGCAGGTGACGCAGTATTTCCACTTAATACTTCTACTTCACTGCATTCTGGAGGAAAATACTGCACTTTGTACTCGACTGCAGTTATCTGACAGCTTCCAGAGCAGCGACATCGAGCTGGGCTGCTCGTCTCAGCTGCTCCACCAAAGAGAGAAGATGGATTTCCTCAGATGTGATGTGATCAGATGTGAAATTACCAAAGATTTTAATGAAACGTGTGAGATGAGTTCAGAATCTACCACACAAACCTGACCCCTCTGATCTACCTGGTGACCCTTTGGGAGGGCCGGACCCTCAGGTGGAGAAACACTGGACTGATGTAGCTAATTGTCTGAAGTGGTTAAATCTAGTTTCACCTCCACCTCCAAGTAAAAAATATAACCGGGGGGGGGGGGGGTCCTCTGCAGAATGAGTTCTGTTCATCTGTTTATACTTTAAGTAGGTTTTCCTGATTATACCTGCGTACTTTTACGTGACGAACATGCTCCTGACAGAGTACTTCTACAGTGGTACTAGTACTTCTCCTGGGTGGAGGACCTGAGCTGTCCGCCCCCCCCCCCCCCGATCATCCAGCTGTGACTGATCACCTTCCTCCGCCGCTCTGCTCCCATTAGCCGGTTAGCTACGTGGCACCGCTCAGCAGCCGGCGACTAGCTCAGCGTTTCACCTGCTAGCCGAAAGGCGAGTCCTTCTCGGGCTAAACCCGCCACGGCCGCGGACTATCCGCTTCTTCTTCCCACGTCAGCTTTAATTTCGGTATTATTTACCGGAGCCGGCGGTGGAGCAGCGGGACTGTGAGGCTCTCACATGGGGCTGCTGACAGCTGAGGGCTGGAAGCTAACAGCGCTGCTAGCCGGCAACACCGACCTCAGCACTGACTGTAGCTCACATGCACGTGATGTAATGAGTGTGTACCGACCGAAGCAGGCTCGCGGGCAGTCAAACACACGAACACTGACGGTGTGTGCTGTCGGTGGACTTACCTTGAGTCCGGTGAAGTCAGACAGTAGCCACCTGCAGCCACGCCGGGACGCGTGTCAGCCTCCTCCCCGCAGCGTTTTCTGCAAACACTCCGGTTTTTAAAGCGTTTCTCATTGACTGTGAGGCCTATCGCTTTGAAACCGAGGTCCGTGGACAGGAAACACCGGCGTGACAGCCCGCACAGGTCCGTTAAATGCTGTAATATCGCTGCAATCCCCTACACAACACACCCAACATGTGCGTTTGATGCTGGGAGACACGGACGAGACCAACTCGGCTCAGAGGGGTGGCGCGCTGGAAAGATGTTGTTTCATTAAAAGAACGATCCTTAAAGTTGATCAACTTTTAGAAAGTTGAAGTAAAATGATTTTTTAAGTTCGATGCTGGGTCTTAGAAAAATGTAAAATCGGCTCTGTATGACAATTTTTTGCATATTAAAAGTTTAAGCGGTAACAGGATCCCCTGCTCATGTGATGCACTTCTTACGTCGAAGCTTTTAAGTGAACATTCACTAAAATGAACATGAAATCAAATCAAATCAAATCAAATAAACCAAGATAAATGAAAATAAGACGAGACAAAATTAAATGAAATAAATCTTCTAAATTTTTCTTTCTTTCTATTTTTCATTCACCATGTTTGTGTTGTTATATTAAAATTTCACAAACTAGAGCCTCTGTATTTTGCACAATATTTGCTTTTATCACTTGAGGTGCTAAATAGTTTTCTTATTATTATTAATATTAGCAGTGTTATTATTACTATTAAACATGGATTATTATTTGATCATTATTGTAAAATGATGGGTACGTTATGAGGACGTTAAGGCCCTAAAGCTTGCAGTTGTTTTGATCTTCATGAAAAGTTTATCTCACAGATTTTAGTTCATTTTTGATGCAAATCACAGAAAACAACAACTGTCCATCTGTTCATGTTTGTCATATTCTCTGTGAACAGGGACGGATGATGAATTCTGCACCTGAATCACGTTTTTACACTTTTCTTCATCTGTTCGTGGATTCTGCTTCCCAAAGGACACAAACGACACCACAAATGTATAAACACTTGATTTTATTCTCAACAGAATAATCCAACAAAGGGTGTCGAGTAGCATTTTCATTGGATAAACGAAGCAGAGGGATGAAGTCAGGGTGGGGATAAGGTGCAGGTACGAACACTGGCTGACTGGTGACGATACAGGTGGTGCAAACTGACTTTAAAAACTCATCATGTCATCACTGAGGACAGTCTGAGAGGGCTGCACAGTCAACGCCACGCGCTCTGATTAATTCAATCAGATACTACAAATATCAGATTAACAGAAATCTTGAGACGTTTCAAACTTCACTGGAAGCAAGAAGTAACGGAAATGTGCTGAATTAAACTGCAGAAATCCAGAAATAAACTGTAAATTTGTGAATTTTTGATAAAACCTGGAAGATGCTGCATTCTGGCAGTTTGTTACTGTGATCAAATTTACCATTTTGAAAAGAACATCAACTTCTTTTCAACTGAACCTGAAGGGAAGGTCTTCAGATATTCAGTGCAGCTACAAAAACGGAGGAATTAAAGAAGGAACAAAATAATAAAGATGATGATTTGTCTTCTGACTGTGCAGCCGTCTCATCTGTCCTCGTAACTAACAGCTCTACAATGGAAGAACAGTGTTGTTGGATAAACATACGAACACCTCTGAGACAACATCAAGACGTCTTTGAACACCAAACCTCACCATCGTCCTCCGTCTCTGCTCTGAAAGCCGACGACGTTTTAATTCTTAGGTGAGCAGCATATAAAAATAAACTTTATGTCACAAAGTGGAGGTGGTGAACGTGGTTTTCGTCCGACACGACACGAATTTCAGGACAAAAAGGCCAAAAAAGTTCAACGATCGAGCGGCTCTGTGCTCCGTCAAACCGCCTGAAGTTCTGTCTTCAAGTTCAGAAAAACAGGGAAGACACACAGACGCCGGCGAGGCCCCACAAAACGCTCATCGCTGTGGAGCCAATGATACTTGGTCATTTCAGCTAAATGCAGCACATAGTGTTAAAATTTAGAGTCTGTGTTCGGCAGATTTACCTTCTCCATGTAAAACTCTCACCTCAAGGTCCACTTACAGGCTTTTTTTCTGGAGCTTTAATCACACATACGTGATGTCAATGGAGGTCACGTGACAGGAAGTGAGCAAACGAAGACGGCGTGGCTGAAAGCTCCAGAAGAAGCCAGTTTACACGTCGTACCATCTTAAATTCACAAATACGCTTCAGCTAAATGATAAACGAGTTTAAGTCTTCATTTCGTTAAAAAAGCCAACAGTTCCACAAAGTCCCCAAATCTTCCTTCAAGACTTCACGAGAGAGCTTGAAGGAAAATGGAGGATTTGTGGGAAGTTTATCGACATCAAGGGGTAAATCTATAAAAGCGGCGTCACAGCGTCACATGACCCTGCTGACGTGGCATCACATGTTTATCATGGACGAATAAAGGTTAAGAAACGATAAAACGTCTTTTTGTAAGAAATCTGACTTTGAGCCCCAGTTTGTGCGTCTTGTGTCGCCGTTAACTTCACCTCACAGCGCTCACCGTTGGTTCTTATAAAATCTAAACATCCCATCCTCAAACACTCGTCTGACCACCCGGAGGACTTTACAAAACCACTAAAAAGTTAGAATCCTCCAGATCTCAGTCCTGGTTTATTTGCTGGTTCTCCTCGTTTCGCTAACGTCCTGTTTCTGCTTCACAATTGAAGCTTTGTCAAATGCTTTTAATGTGAAGCAGCAGCAGGAAGTGTTTGGTTAGCATTAGCAGGAACTTCATTCAGCTCTGCAGCAAACAGTGAACAAGAGAAATCACTGAGACAAACGCTGCTGGATGACTCGAGTCCAGCATGGCAGTGGCGGACCCCGCCACTAGTAATGACAACTAGTCCATAAAGAGGTCTTTAACACACTGATTGGCTACAGCTAAAACATACGGACCATAAAGTCGACTTTAAAAACAAACGACGCATCGCTCTGTGAGTCAAACTTAACGATGAGACACAGGAGACACAAAGCAGGGACAGCTCTCAGACATCTTTTTAGCTCTGTAAACGTCGATCGGGGCAGATTTTCGCTCATTCAGCGCTTTCACCGCCTCGCAGCTGAAGACCGAACTGACCGACGGCTCAACGGAAGCGAACAGCGCCAAGGGAAGGAGGCGATTTCACATGTGTGGACGAAGATAACCATGAAAACGTAAGAAGGAAGGCAGACTGTCTCCAGTCTGAGAGGAAGAATAAAAGGAAGTACTGTTTACAAATGTTACAAAAACTATAGTCATACTTCAGCTCTGAAAATCATGTGAGTACGCACGCACGCACGCACGCACGCACGCACGCACGCACACACACACACACACACACACATACACACACACCTCGTGTTAAAAGTAGGAATAGTTAACAAAATAGCTTATACAAAACTTCAATACATGAAACTACATTTAAAGCATTTCTTTATGTCTGTGTGTGTTAATGCTTCACTGGAGCCGGCCAATCGTCTGTCGTCGCCTCAGATGCCGCCGCCGCCGCCGCCTAACGATCTGACGGTGTAAATACTCGAGTTGTTCGTCGACGGAGAAGAAGCAGAAGCTCGTCGCCTGAGCTTCCACCTTATGGACAGCAGACCTCCGAAAGGACAAATCCAGCACTGCTGCTGAAGCTGTGAATGAATCTGAGACGTTCTTTGCATTTCAGGGTCGAAAACGGCCTCTTCCTACATTTCCCACACTGCCTTTCACTTTTCACCTTTCACTGCTTTCTGCTCCATCTGCTGTCAGACTGCGAACGAAGGCCTGAAATGCAAAGTGCATCACAGACAGCTGCGTCTGTCTGCGTTAAAGGGTTTCACGGTGGATTTGTCCTCTGACCTGCAGGACACAACGCTGTCCAGAAGATCTGGCTTCAAACTGGCCCAACCGTCGAGCTGAAGCGAGACCTTCGGCGCCCGCTCGGTGCGGTTTAGCATCAGGAAAGGTAAAATGACCCCTGCGGGGATCCGTAAAGTGTCTCATCGCTTCTTCCAGGAAATAAAACCCTCGCTGACGGAAAAGAATTTAAGAGCAGCGTATAAAATCACTGTGTTGCCACGAAACAACTGTGCTTCCGTCTGCAGTTCGACTGCGTCTCTGCAGGCTTCTCAAAGGTTTCATGTCACATTTCACGGATGTTATAATGTCAAAGTTCAGCTTCTGTGTGAAAATACAAACTGTAAGAATCGCAGAATCACACGGATAAAAAACCCAAAACGACGTCAATCGAGACGACTGAGAGTTAAAGGAAGGGAAGTTAAAGCAGAAGCCTGAAATCAGCAGATAGGAACTCGCATTGGAAGCTTCTTCTTCTTCTGCTGCAGAAACATTAACGCTGCATGTCCTGATTTATGGATTAACTCAGAGGGAATTAAAATGTAAAAGAAGAAGAAGAAGAACAATCAGCCTATCTGTGGTAAACATGGTGTACAAAGTACTGGTTATAGAGGTAATAAAGTGTTTTCATACAAACATTTCTTGCAGAAATCGCGATGATAAGAACTGGTATCAAGAACCGATGAGGAATCAGGCGGAAAAGCAGAATCAGAGCCGGCGTTAATAAAATCCAAACGATACCGAACCCCGACGAGACGGGGAGAAAACACTTGGGTGTGTGCTGCCTGGAGGTTCAGTCGTACAGACGTCCTGCCCGTCACTGGTCCCGGGCTTCGTACAGCAGTTTGGCTGCCTGCGAGGAAGACAGAAAAAAAAACAGCTAGTGCAGGACGAGAAGACGGAGGATCGACGGCTTCAGGCAGTCAGTCAGCTTTGACCTGACGGGGGCGCCAGAGGAGAGGCCATGCTGTCTGCAGGCTAATATAACATGCTAACATGTTAGCTTTTGGCACGATAATGTGTCCTCGTTAAGTACAGCTGAGCCAAGCCGACGTCTCCGTTTACCGTTCCAGCATGCTAACGCTAACACAAGCACTAGCAGATAAAACGCTTAACGGGAAAATTAAAAGGTCAAGAGAAATGTTTGCAGTGTGTTTGGGGTCGTATTTCACTGACATCACACCCACTCCGGCTCCCATCAGTCAGTCACAAACGAACAGACAAACGAACAGACAGTCGAACCCAAAACTCCCATCGACTGTTAACATCAACTTCAAAACACAGGAATGAGTGAAAATCTAAATATCTGTCTGCAAAATGTCTAAATATGTCAAGAAAAGCAGAGATTATTTGATATTTTAGCTCAAGAAATTGACTCTGTTAATAAAAGCCAATGATTTTAACTGCAGGCTCATTTGACTGAGTGAGCCGCTGCACAGACGATGAGGCTGACGCTGATCTAATGAAGCACACGCAGTCGGCAGGTCCATCGAACCTTCATTACCGAGAACAGGTACGTGTGTGTGCGGCGCAGCAGCGTGTGTGTGTGTGTGTGTGTGTGTGTGTGTGTGTGTGTACCTTGTGCATCGCGGCCAGCCATAACGAAGCCACCTTCTTGTCGTCCGCCGCCTCCATGCGGAGCTGCTGGACGTCCTGCGAGCCCATCGGCTTGTAGTGGAGCAGCATGCCGCTGGCCCGCGACGTCCCTCCTGAACACACACACACACACACACACACACACACACACACACACACACACACACACACACACACACACACACCTTCATTTAGACATGCACTTAAAAAACAAGACTGATGGAGCGATCTGTCTAACTTGTCAAAGAGCTTTTATTTTGTGGGTCTTTTGTCTTCGAAAACCATCAGAGAGACTAAAGTGCTGAGCTGGATGACATTTAGAGGAAAAGTCATCGTGACATTTCAAAGTTTTTCCTCACCGACACTTTAGAAAAGAGCTTTTCTGTAAATGCTGTAAAAACGCTTAACAAGTCGAGTCTGTTAGCGAAGAGGAAAAGCTTCTCTGTCCGCCTCCAGCTGCAGGTTTTTTAACGAAAGACGAGGTTAAACGATGAAGGACAAGAAGAAGACACGTGTCTGTCAAACAAAAAGATGATGGACGCATGCACAAACATACAGGTCAGAGGTCAGAGGTCAGAGGGTGAGAATCAATGAGGGAAGAGGACAGAAACATGACCTTTCAAAATAAAAGGCAGCACAGAGAACGATGAAGAGTTCACTCACAGTGAAGCAGGACTCGTGTTCCGGTCAGTTCTGATAACCGATCAATAATTCTCATCATTAATCAATTGTTCCCTGCTTCCAGCTTCTCAAACGTGACGATTTCGCTGCTTTTTTAATCACTGCTAGCTGAATGTTTCATCATCACTCTGCGCTCTGAGAAGTTTTGAGAGATTTACTGATGATGAAAATCATCATCATCATCATCATCATCATCATCATCGATTTCCTTCAAAGCTCGTCCATCAGCTGATCGTTCAGTCATCAGCTGTGGACCAGATTTCCAGAAATGTGATGATATAAAACCAGAAAAAAGCAGAAAATCCTCAAGTTTACGAAACAGAATCCAGCAAATGTTTCATTTAATTAAAATGAAGTGAAAACTCTTAAATGTGATTTCTTTAGATCATCATTATTATTGATGGAAGCAGCGTTTTACTGTTCCTATCCCTCTACTGTGGATCTTATTTTTACTTTTGTTTGTAAAAATCCTGGGAATAGTGAGAAACGCCGTTAAAATTACAGTCGAGCCTTAAAGTTTTTCAGTTTATTGTGATTAAATTAAAAGAAAAAGCAGCAAAATTCCTCATGTTTTAAGAAGCTGGACCCGAGAAATGTCTGACGATTCATCAGTTATCAAAACAATCTTTTTTAATAAATTTGTGCAGTTTAATCTGTACCGAAGCTTCAGATTCAATAAGGTCTTCATGTGTTTTATACACAAATCTTAACGTGTGAACTACCTACAAACTACATCTGTTGGATAAACGTAGAAAAACTCAAGTTGAACACATTCACCTTTAACGAGCTGCTCATTAGCATATTAGCAGCATTTTAGCTCCTCAGCAGTTATCATAAAGCACTTTTAATGCCTTAATAATTGAACTTATGTTTAACCTCTTCCTCATTATGAATAACAGTAATTAAGAGGTTATTGATGGAAACTGACTTAATGTCCTCGTAGTTGCAGAATGAGGCTTTTGCTTTATTATAACTAATAAAGAGCTAACATGCTAATAAGCAGCTAGTTCATGTTGAATATGTGTATTTTGACATGAAGCGATACCTACAGCGAAACGTTTCCTTCTGAAATGAAAGTACTTGAGTACATTCCTTGAGTACATGTACTCAGTCGGCGTCACGCATCGTGGGATCAACACTCAAATCTGTGGTGTTTCATTTTCCACCACGATGCTTTTGGGGCTCAGTGAGGCGGAAACAGGAAGCGGAACAGATTCACCGGCTTCACGTTCAGGCGGCTTCATGCACACAGATGAAGACGGACAGAAACCAGACGAGGAGACGGACGGAGGGACAGCGGCTCGACGCCGGACGCTAACCTTCAGAGACACAGTGACTGTCCAGCAAACTGGTGTAAGTGTGAACGTCGTTCTCTGAGCGACGAAGAAGAAGAGCCGGGCCGCCGGAGCCGAAGCAGCGGAGGAGGAAGAGTTTGTTAGTGAGAAAAAAAGAGTTAAAACAGGAATAATCTCCTCAGCCGGTCAGTGGATCATCACAAGAGGAGAAACTCAGACGGAGCGACGGAGACGTCCCGCTTCATCGTCTCCGCCACAGAAAACCAGCAGGACGTTCAGATCAGAGCGAGCGGAGTCTCACCTCCTGGACTCGTCCCGTCCGTCAGAATCTGCATGCTGGAGATCCGAGACAGCTCCACCTCGAAGTGGCTTTCCCCGTCCAGGAACAGATACCTGACGTTCGTTATCGAGACAGGAGACAAGACAGACGTGAAGTTTAGGAGGATGTTTGTTTGTTTGTTTGTTTGTTTGTTTGTTTTCAGCCAACACGAGACCTCTGATGTGCTGAACGTTCATTTTTTAAAGGGCAGATTCACCCAAATCACATTTTCCACCTCCTGACAGTCTGGATCCGACCTGCCGACCTTTGACCTCACCTGTGGTTGTTGGAGAGGCGACACGTCATCGTTTCAGACTTCTCTGATGTTCCCACGGTGACGACGAAGGTTCCGCCTGGAAACAGAGCACAGGTGAGCACAGGTGAGCACAGGTGAGCACAGGACGGACAGACGAGGCAGAACGTTTGACAGTGAGCCTGCAGGTGGAAACACAGACGGTTTAAAAAGAAGAGAAAATACTTGACCGATCAGCCGACGAACGTTTGACAAGTCTGGCCTAAAAAAAGTTTCTTCCAGGCTGCCATTAGATCTGAGGTGCATCTCTGCTGGCTGCTTGTGCTGAAACAGGTGGACGATTTGGCATCACATCACACTTAAAGTCTGTGTTTTCAGAGCTCAAACTGAATTCTTTGACCTGCTTTTCATGTAAATCGAAGCTCTGATCTGTGGTTCAGTGTTCAGCTGCAGCTTTAACAAACAGGCCGATGAACTCAGACAGCTTTGTTTCCTTTGTCAGCTTTTGTTTGTCTTGTTTTCTGCTGGCTGACCCATAACGCCATCGTCAATAAAGCATGAGGCCCTGACACGCCGCAGGGCTGCTGACGGACGCGTCGTTAAGAGCTTCAGCGCCGCAGCCGCGTATTTATAGCCGCACACTCAACAGCAGCAGAGTGGATTATCAGGGCAGGACGAGGCCACGCTGATAGATTATTCAGAGGAGTTTTTGCTGTGTTTCAGCAGGCAGGAAGGAAGTGAGAGCGAGCCGCTGGAGGGCCGAAGAGCAGAAATATCAAACAGCAACTGGACTTTTCCTGACGTTTATAGACGTTCATGCTCAGTGATGATCTGAGTTAAGAAGATCTGAAATGATTCATGAGTTAATCAGTTAGTCAATAAAAGATTCAGATGATGGACTTTGTCTGTTTTGGTCACTATTCAAGCTAACGTGTGCAACATTTCCTGGTTTCAGGGTCTGAAATGAGCAGATTTAAGTCTTTTCTTTGACATATGTGATAGTTATCTCTGGGTTTAGAGTACCTCAGGAGGACAGTTTGACAACATATTTAAGTCAAACTGAAGCTCCTGAAAGCTGCTGCGTGGCGATAACATGGGAAACACCGCACAGACGCACACACCACATGAAAACTCACAAACTCTGGAAAAACAGCAGCTCCTCACCTCCCAGAAGCACTTTGAGCTGCTTGTCGTAGAACTCGGTCTCTTTCTGGGAGACCAGGCTGCACTCGGCGCACTGCCGCACCGGGTCGACGAAGCACATGCGGGGCAGCACCACCTTCTTACTGCAGCACTTATCGCAGAAGCAGCGGCCGCACCGCCGGCAGTGATGCTGCAGGAAACAGATTTACAGGAAGTGAGCAAAGACAGAAAACACCTGAGTTTATCATCGAGACGAGTGTGGACACACTTTCTGTTTGGGATATTAACGGATCAATCGATGCACTGATCAGCTCTTATTCCTGCATCAACATGTTTGTCCTCGTGAGGGAGCTGAAGGTGTAATCAGACGTTTTAGTAAATAATAAATCCTCGTTCTTCCACCAGCGTCTGCCTGGTGCAGACAGGAAGTCTGCCAGCAGAAACTGCAGTGAGTTCAGTTTTTGTTCCAACGGTTTGGGCCAGAAAGGGAGTTTTTTTTTTTTTTACCAAGAATTCTCTGAATGTGATGGAGAAAATCTGAATTACAGACACAATACTGAGATCATCTGTGTGACAAAATCATGAGGGCTGCACTTTTTAAAGGGACGGGAAATGAGTCGTTTTCAGCTGCTGGTTCACAGTAACAACACGTCTTCATTTAGCAGAAAACCACAAAACTGCAGTAAAAGCAGAAAAACACTCAAACTGTTGTGTCGACACGTGACGCAGAGGACGTGAACGCTCCTCTCGGGCATTTGAACATCTTACTTTTGTAGCAGCAGAAAGTATTTTCGAGCAAATATGCACAGAAATCGGGACGCACATGAGCGGAGCCGCAGCTGTACAGTGTTATTAGGACAGTAGTGATTATGTGAGGACAGAGACGTCACCACAGAGGCCTCAGTGTGTCTCTGCCAAAACAAACCAACACAAGCCAAATGAAAGCCTCAGATTCTTCAGCGTCCGTCCGCGTGCACGTGCGTCCCTCGTCTGTTTTTTCACTCAGATCAAGCTGTGATTGGCCGTGCTGCGAAACAAACAGACCTTTCTTCTGATGAAGTCGAACTTGGTGTCGCACTGCATACATCTCGGGCACTGGAAGACGGGAGGAAAGAAAAACAGGATGTTACACAACGTGCTGAGCTGGACAGATTCAAGCTCGACAGCAGCTAAAGAGAAAGGTCTGAAGGACACTTTCGATCACACGTTTTCTTTGTCAACCAAACCAACAGTCGGTGTCACTAAGATGAGGTGAAACTGACGTCTTCAAGTGGCCAAAAACCCAGACATTTAATTTAAAATCACAGAGGACAACAAACACTTACATTTGCTTATAAAATTACTTTTAAAAATACATGATCAGAGTCGCTGCTGATGAATTTTCTCAGCGTACAAAGCTCATTTCTTCATCATCTCACAGCACAGGCTTATGTAGAGACACCACGGTCCTTTATGGACTCACAAAACAAAAATCAATACAAACGGATCAATGAATGAAGTATTTGTCGTGGTGGGAGCTCTGTGATCTGCTGGTTTCTGCTCAATCACTAATCGATTCACCTGAAACTCTTTCAGCTCTGCGTGTTTGTTTACTTCCTGTTGACACATGCTGTTTTTAATTTAGCCTGTTAGCCTTTCACACAACCCCCAGACTCATCAGAAACCAGCAGATGACAAATGATTAACTCTGTTTCTGCGCTTCACCGTCAGTCGGGTCAAAGTGCTTCTGTGTGCAGCCACAGTTCAACTCATCAGCAGACAGTTTGTCTTTCTGCTGCTGCACTGATACAAACACACACAGATCTTTGGACTGAGGAGCTAGCATAGCAGCTACTCCTGCTAGCTTAACACGACATGCTAAGTGCGATTGTAGCCGTCAGCTAACACAGAATAAACCCTCGTATTGTCGCTTTAAACACTTCTGGAAGTGTTAAACATCGTGACTGTGTCTGACAGAGAGCTCCAGCCGGTAACTGGCTGCTTATCGAAGAGGTTCCGATAGCTGCCAGGCTGACCGTGGCTGCCTGCAACGCCCAGTCCGCGAGCCAGCTGCCATGTCCAGCCCCGCAGAAAGTTAGCCACGGGTAGCGCGATACATACCGGAAGTTACGAGACTCGAGCTCGAAAATAAAAGCGCTTTACCTAGAACACCTCATGAGAAGCAAAGTAGTAGAAAGTTAACTCAAGAAGTGTACACAAGTACTTCTGCTACTTTATATTTTTACTCTACTAGATTTCAGAGGGAAATACGGAACTTTTTAATCATAGATTGAAATGTTTCACTTACTGTGCAGGTTATTATTACAACATACAATCATCTCATAAATTCTGATGCAATATTTCAAATGAAGTCACCCAGCAATATGTAAAGTATCTAAACTTAGGCTCATCTTTACCAGCTGCAACATTTAAATCATGAACACATGAATGCATCAGTAAATATAATCCTGAAATACAAGATATGATTCTAAGTCGCAGCATTCTGAGTAATCAATACTTTAACTTCGGGGTACTTTCAGAGTTGGGTCCTACTGGTTCAATATTTTATATTAATTGCATGGTATGCATGGTATATTTTTAATTGTAGCATAGGACTCTGAAAAGTGGCTGCAGCTGTTAAATAAATGCAGTCGAGTAAAAAGTATAATAGTTCTCTCAGAAATGTAGTGGAGTAAAAGTATGAAGTATTAAAAAATGGAAGCACATTTTGTACTTATCTTACTTTGGTGATATCTTTTATTTACTATTTATGTTTCTATGTGGTGGCAGAACTAAAAACAATTAGGTGATTACTCAAACAGAGGTATTTGTTTTTATTTGTTTATTTTGAAAATACGAACCGGAAAAGCCCTGTTTAACACCCCTGCTAGCTTCTCGCTGGTGTCCGCGGCTCTGGTAGCTTGTCGCTGTCAAACAAATCCCCCTGCCCTTCCTCACCTCTTTGTCCGGGACCCACTGCGGCTCGTCCAGGGAGAAGGGGCTGTTAAAGGCGCCGTTTTCCGGCACCATGCGAAGGCCGCTGGGGCTCCGGACGAGTTTCTTTCCATCAGGCACTGAAGACATTTTGCTTTAGCAGCTGTTTCTCCTCTTTGTACAGTAGAGACTCCCACAAACTCCTGTCAGAACACGCCCTCCACAATGATTGACAGGGCCTTTAACAAATCAGAGCACGGTGGTGACATCACGTGGGTTTTTTTTTTTTTTTTTTTTTTTTTTTTTTTCCAGAAGGAGGGAGGGTATTTAGATTGATTTACGCTTTTGCATCGGAAAGTATTGCTCCATAAATTTCATGTTTGTTATGTTTATAACAGCCTACTTGATTTATTATCTGCTCGTGCTAATAACAGAACGACATGGCTGTATGAAACTTTCCTCTCTGACAAGGAAATATTATTATATTAAGAAATAAACAACAACAAACAAGGTTCCTAATTTCATTTTTCATTTTCAGGCATTCCTAAAGAAATCATATCACCAAAAAGGACAAAAGTTTCATTCTTCTGAAAGACACTGTGTTGTATGTTTAATTTAATTTAATGTATTTTCATACCTTCTCAGGTTTATGTTACATGTGGAGCTGTTACATACAGTGTGTAGTTAAGTAAAAATACTGCATTATTTATTTAGCTGTGATGATGAAGGTACCCAGAGCATTTAAATGTGTTTAAAGGGAGTTTAGTAAAAGTACTGTTTTCAGTTACTTGGACTCGTCAGAATATGAAGAATCACAGTTGAAGCTCATGAATTTGAACCATTTTATTCAAATACAGTCGAGCTGTACAAAAGTTTGCTGGACAAACGTCGACACGTCTGCGAGAGCAGCAGCTGCAGAGGAAAGCCAGTCTCGTCCAGGAGCATGTTCTGTGCAAACCACATGTACAACACACACACAGAAAACAATGGAGGACATGTGCAACTTGACCTTCAGCCTCGTGCTGACTGGTCGTGCCTGTGGAAGTTAGATTTAGCCGACTGGACGTTCTGTGGACTATCTGAGCTGTGGAGCAGTTCAGAGTAGAAGTACTGCGTTATGCATTAATGTGTTTTAATTTATGAGTTTTTTCTGTTAAGGCTGGTTGAGGTAGAGCTAATCTGAATTATATTTAAAGGGTTGTTTTTCTTTTTCAAGGTGAAAGATGTCTTCTGTATAAATTTGTGAGCTGGTTTTTGATTTATTATTCTTTAATGTTCATTATCCAGAAAGAAAAACACAAGAAATCAGAGAAAATAAAGACAGAAAATTACCATCTAATGTCAACCCAAACGTAACCTAACGACCACAGCGAGATGATAAATCTAATAACTACAGCAACTTTATTATAACTTAATCCTCACTATCATTTAATTATACTAACATTCAGATTTACACTGAATTTATGACAATGCATCATATATTAAGCTGTATGCTTTGTATGTAAAGTAACTGTAAGTGCAGATAAATGTAATGGAGTACATAGTGCAATATTTCCCTCTGACATGCAGTAGAGCACAAGTATAAAGTATTACAGTTTTATTCTTTTAGAACTGAAACTATTAGTGGATTACTCAGCAAACAGAAAACTGATTTGATAATCAGATAAAAATATTTTATCTAAGTAAAATACCTCAAATGAACTGATCAGAGATTCATAAATGAGGACTTTTCTTTTTACAGTTGAGCAGTTTTATTATTTAATTTATAAGCAGCAAAAGATGTAAAGTACGTCAAAACTGTACTTCAGCACAGTACAGTAGTGGAGTAAATGTACTTTCATTCCAGCAGTGGGAAACTCAAAGGAATATCAGATATTTATTAGACTGTGTGAGGAGGGAGAAGTTGTAGGTCACATGTTTGCCTTTAATTTACAGAAACAGATTTAAAACCATGTTTGTCTCGACCTGAGAATAAAGAGCTTTATGTCACGTCCACGTCGGCGCTCCACAGACTCAAAGAAATACAACAAAACGCAGAAATAAGACTGCAGCCAGAGGACGGACTGCGAGGCTTCGACCTTCACGGCTTCAACAGGAAAACTCATGAAGCCAGCTGACGTTTCCATCACTGTCTGAGCTTCCATGAATCCACAAATCTACATTCATGTCATCATAATCATTGTCATTTCGGGACAGATTTGAAGTTTTCCATCATTTGATAATCAGGCTGCTGCAGTTTGTCCTCCAGCAACAGTTTGAGCAACACTGAGCTAAAAGTGATCGAGACCAAGAAATCTACGGAGGACAAAGACTGACCAGAAGATGAATTTTGATTTAAAGAATTAGAAATCATTTCAAAATCTTTGTTGAAAAATATATTTTCCTCCGAATATGACATTTTAGCCAAAGAAGCTACATCAAATAAAGAGTTTATGGCTATGGAAGTGAAAAAAGGCCAAAAAGATTTAATACTTCGACACTTCATGTGGAAATTTAAACACCACCTAAAACTTAAAAAAACACCAACTGAAAATTTCAAACCACATAAAATCAGTATTCTGTAAATAAGTGTTAATTTTAACATTTTAATTATTTCAGCGTTTCTTTGCTTCCATATAAAACTGCTTTACATTTTGTCCTCCAAACATTAAATTCCAGTCACTTCGTCGCCAGTTGCTGAAGGCTAACGTTGCTCAAAATGTTGCTCAGTTCATCAGACATAAAGTTATGTGCCTCGTTACTTTGCAGGAAGACAATAAAGATTTTAAAAAAAAACACAAGCACAAAGCAGGTTGACGAGCAGACTGATCAACAGTCACCACGAAGCTTCAACACACTACACAAAGTGTCAACAAAATCATCGTTGAAAGAAAAAAATAATAAGATCTTCGTTCCAAAAATGAGATATTTAACCTTTAAGAAAATCTCCACGACTTTGGTGGAATTTGGTGGTGAATTATTACCGACACAGAAGGAAAAATGAATATTATTCAAGTTATTAAATCTATTCAGCTTTTCTATTTACATTTCAGGGGACGGCTGTTTTTTATCATTTGGGGAAAATTTTCACTTAAAAGCAGAAAAATCAGATTTTTTTTGGAATCATGTAAATTCTCCACTTTGGTTCAGATGTGAATTCACTTTGATCAGATTTACAAAGCAGAATCAGGACGGAAACATGTTTTTCCACCAAACGAGGGGAAAGTCAGACCGACGCTTATTGCACAACCCTGCAGAGAAACGACGAGTTCATCAAAACAAGTAAATGAATTAGTCACCAAATCTGATCTGAAGTCAGCTCAATCATCAATAGTTTGTTTTCAGCCCGTCTGATGTTTCCAGTGAAAATCCTAAAATCCTGACTGAAGCATCGTCCAATCACTGACTGACGTCCACAACATGAACATGTGATATTTGATGTTTTAAAGACTTACTGATCGATGAAAGGGTTAAAGGTTAAGGTTGCAGGACGTTCCTTCATCACATATTTCAATTCAAGGGGCTTCAAGAGTCTTTCTGTTCTCTGTATGTTCTACAAATTCAAGCTTGTCACCAGAATACGATGCTAAATATTCATCACTGTGTTCCCTTTAAAAAACAGAGCATGTGCTGAATGCAGAGTGGACTTCATTTAGCTGTTGTATATAATCAATAACGACATTTTCAGTATTTCTAACAGGATTTTGACGCTTAGGTTAAATTCAGATTTTTATCAGGTCAGTAAATTCATTCCAGTTTCAAACAACCCCTCAAAGTGAACTTCAGCGACGTGTTTATCTGTGTATTATTAGAAATACTCTGATTTTGGTAACAGAAAATGTTCATTTTACATTTGCGACTTAAATCTCAGGAATTTCACTGTAATAATAACTATATTTAAATAATCTATAATTTGCACTTTTTGGTTGAATTTGCTCAACTTTACATGGTAAAGTGTTGTCGTGACTAAAATAAGTAAAAAATGCGGCGACGTTTGTGTGAAAGTGTGCCGTGGCCTAAAGTTTGCAGTCAGTGTGTGAAACTGGAGCCTCAGTCCTGAGAAAGAGTCGGTCGGCCTTCATGTGCCAATAAATGTCGTTAGGAAGGCGGCAAAACACGATTTACAAAACCCGAATGTAAACATAGAACTGCAAAATCTTCAATCAACACAGAACATTTCAAGAAAACAATTCTTAAGAGCATTTGAGATGTGAGTTCCCTCCACAGGTTTCCAACCTGAATCTCTTACAGGTTTTCAAGAATTCATGCAGAAAATAAGATTTATGTTGTTCGAACCTCAGATGTGAATTTCAGTTTTGGCAAATGTCTGCTGGTTTGTGAGGATTTTCCTGCTCAACATGCTTGAACATCATGACTCTTTCTGTGCTGCTGATCTTATTTTCTCCATGAATCAAGCAAACCAGTTCAGAACTTCCATCGGAAAGCTGCAGAGCGAGCGCAGAGCTAAGCTAACGTCCGGGTCGGCCTTCAAAAAGACGTCATTGCTGGACGGGTTCTGTGCAGAGTGGAAAGCTAAAGTTCATCAAACATTTCCAAAAAGGCAAAGCTGCTCTCATTGGTCGAGTTAAACGTCGGTGGGGGAAGCCAAACAGTTTCCGAGTTTCCATCAAGCCGTTTTTATGTTGAAATATCGCATTCGTAAAAATTCACACTAAATGTTAGATGGAGGCACTTTTACTGAATAAGCTGTGGAAGTCCCAATCAACACTCAAAGTAAGTGATTTTAGCTTTTCTATGCACTTCTTACATTCCAGATTCTACATTTATTCTTAGTGAACTCGGTTTCTGCAGCTCACAACAATTTAACTGAGCTGATGTTATGAGAGAAATGTCTGTAAACCTGAGGCTCCACTCTGCGTCTGCCTTCATTCAAGCGATGGCATTAAATATTAAAAAGGACTGATCTGAGATCAGTCACACCAACACACACACACACAAACACACACACACATATACAGTACACGCACATACAAAAGAAGATATACTGTACACACACAAACCACAACATGCAGCCGGTCACTGCATGTTCATATTCCTCTTGTTCCTCGATAGATATTGATTAAAAAACACCACAAATCCCCTCTGAGGGCACAAACCCTCAGAAGTGCAACGAAACACTGAAGCCTGTACAGCGAGCACTCGGCGGCGTGATGCTGGCGTATAAAGTGGGAGATATGAAGCTTTCACACAGCAGTTTACAGTGAGGAGGGTCCGATGTTTGTGGGTTTGACCTCTGTGACCTGTCGGGCTCCGTCCTTCGCCTCCGATCAGACCTTCAACGCGCCAGGTCCGTGTGGCTGGCACTCAGGTCGCGGCTTTTCCTCAGACGATTATTTCGTTCCTGCAGAAAATGAAGTGAGAAGAAACTAAAGTTAAGACCAAACAGGTGGATTCTTTACAAACACATACAAAAACAGTTAAAAACGATCTACTTTTTAGCTAACCCGGTGTGAAAAAGTATGATTCAGTGTTTATCTGATTTTAAAATAAGCTGCAAAGGTTAGCATGCCCAGCTAACTAGGTTAACTTAGCATTACTTCCAAAGTAATGTTCACAGCTAAACCTTTCACCTTGCAGTATTTCAGCACTGCGTCGAGGCTAATGCGTGATGCTAACAGAGTTTAGGCTAACACAACTGGCTCTGCCCTCTGTCTACAAAATGTCACAAAATATTGGAAACGACCCACAATTTCTCATTTAAGTTCTTAAAATTGCTTGTTTCATCACACAAACTGTCCAAAAACACAAACATATTCAACACACAATAACATTTAACAGGACAAAGCAGAAACTTCTCATATAAGCCTAAATCAGAGAATATTTTGCTTGATAAACGGGAGCTAACTTGCTGGAAGCTGGTCCTTGATGCTATCAGAGTTTAGGCTAATGTTAAGCTAACGGCTACGTCCTGCTTTTCATTGGATTTAGGGCAGTTTAACATTACACTCCAGCAGTGAACGTTAGCGAGACAGTGCTACGTTTATACGACACTGATTAGTGTTCATCCTGAAAGCCTTTTCTATTCTAACATTAAAAATGAGAAAATAGGTTTGAAAATACGACAAATGAAGCATAAAGCTAGGCCTAGCTTGTCCGACCATTTCAGCTAAACAGCCCAAGAGGAGGCTTACTCTTTGTTAGCTTCTGTTAGCTTTAGCTTCAGTATTTTAGCACAGTATCATAAACGTAGCCATCAAGTGAATATTTAAGAGTCCTTTAACAGGACTTTTTAAAAAGACAAGTCATTAGAAAGCTTGAAAAGTCAGCCATTTTCAGCTAACTAGTGGCGCTAACGATGTGATGTCATAGAGAAATATTTATTCATAGACTTTAATAGCGTTCATAGTCCTTCAGTATCACAAACTACACTCAAAGTGTGAGGTAAAAAAAAGAAATCTTGTTAATAATTTGTGTTGATTAGTCAAAATAACGATGGGGTGAAGTTAGTGTGTGAGTCACACCGATGATCAAGTGTCATTAGTGACAAATCTGACTCGACAAATTATATTCAGCCTCGAAACTGAACCAGAGTCCGAAGAGAAACTGTTCATAAAGACGAGAGAGAGAGAGAAGTGAAAACAGAAAGAGGAGGTCGAAAAGTATCTGAAAAAAGTTCTGCAGGAGTTTGTTTAACCCTGTCGGTAATCCAGGTGGGCAGATTCAGTATTTTTCTGAAGTACTTTGAGGTTTCAGTCTAAATTAAAAGCTGTGATTGAGCTTTTGTTGTATGTACCTTCTCATAGGACGTGAATTTGTACAATAATAATCAGACTTAATTTCACTGTTTGAATCTTGAGGCAAAATTTTTCTGCTTCTTCTGGAATAAAGAATTCTGTCTGTGTGGTTGCTTTCCAAACAGCAGTGGTGGGAAAAGTATTCATGTACTTTACTGAAGTAAAATCAGCAGGTTTTAGTAATCAACTGAGTACTGAGTACAAAATTTAAAAAAATAGTGAAAACTGGCCACAGTTACTCGTATTTTGCTGAATAAATGATAATTTACTGATTATAAAATAAATATTTTCTAACTTTTCAGCAAAAAGCAGAGTTAAACTTCAATTAATAAACTTCTATGGATGACAGGCTAATTGATTTTCTGCTTTTCTGTAACTGTTAAAGGCAAATAAAGCTAAAAAAAAAAAAAAAAAAAAGTCGCTTAAATCTTTATATTTTAAGCCCTTCACTTTTTGACCTTTGACCTTTGAGTACCAGGATGTGATCAGCAGCAGGGTTAGAGACAGACTGAGACTCTTCAGATACTCTGCGTCCCCACGCTCGGTCTTACTTGGTAGTGGTCACTCGCAGCCTTGTCCGCCACGTTAAGAACCCCCAGAGAGCTGGCTCGCTTCATGCTGCACCCAGAGCAGTGACATGCAGGGGGGGCGGTGGGGTGAGGGGTCAGAGGTCAGAGGTCAGAGGTGAGGGGTGGAGAGTCAGGGGTGAGGAAACGATGGCAGGTATGTGCTGGTTAATGACATCCATGATATTTTCACACAGAGGTTAGTTCCACATATTCTCTCATCCGGTTCATGAAATCTAGAAATCTAAAAGTTTGGCACCACTTTCTCATATTTTATTTACATTAAAACAGCGTCAAGCGTCTTTGTTTTGTAGCATTTCTGTTATAAAAAGACTTATTTCTGCTGGAGTTTTTGTTGATGACTCACCTGTTTATGACTCAGCAGCCTGTCGATCTATAATGTGCTCTTATAAACTCATTAGAAAATGACTCACCAACCATAAAATAAGTCATTAGTTACACCTGACAAAGCTTCTAACAGGTTCCTGATCAGAAAGTGGCACCAACGCATCTCCTGTTCTTACTGATCAGCTGTCGGTGGTGTAAACTGACGTGAGTGAAGTTCATGCAAACAACATTCATGCCTGAAGGAAAACTTGAGTTGAGTGAGGCGACACTGCAGAAACGAGTCCATCCTGACAAACGTGACCCTAAAAATTAGAAAGCTTTTCCTTTGAACGTGTCAAAACCAGACAAACAAGCACGATTCCTGGATGTTTAAGGAAAATCAACCGAAAGCATTTTACAGTGAAAAAACTCAAGAGCAAAAACGTGATTTGAAATGTTTCTGGGGGTCCTGCCAGCCCTCTGCAGACCCTTCAGAAGTTCTGTTTCCTGTCTGCAGTCATACTGCCAAAAAAAGGCAAAAGGAATAAAGATAAAAGATTCAAATGACTGTTTTTGTCCCGACTTTCGTCTCAAAATATGACTTTTTTTTTCAAGTCATTACAACTGAATTACATTACCACTATCATGTCGTTTTCTCTCGTATGAATTTTCTCAATGTATTGCAACTTGTCGTCTTGACTTCACACCTTTTTGTATAAAAATATACAAAGTCTGGACAAAACTTTTTTTTTTTTAATATCTTGAGAAAACAATTGTTATTGAGAAAAAAGGCAAAATATGTTGAGAAAAACAAAATAATGGCAGAAAAAAGTTGTAATGTTTCAGGAAAGAAGGCATTATTTTTGTTCAGGTGGAGGTGAGAGAGTGGAAAAGTAATATTCTTGATACGTCCACCAGGTGGTGCCAAAGTGAGAACTCTCAGTTTTGCACCTAGAAGACGGCAGCCTGGAACATTCTGGTGGATCGTTTGCAGCTGCTGAAACAATCACTTGATTTTCTTTTCATGGTGATGTGGAAAAGTTATTTTCATTATTATTCAACGTGTTGTGACGTTTCAGCTGCAGTGAAATCTGGCTCCATCTGCTGGAGGGAAGATGAAACTTCCACTTGAGGGCAAACTGAGAAATAAACCAGGAAACAGCAGCTTCCACACACGAGGTAAAAATGCCAAAAATAACCTTGAAGAAAAGGAGTTTTGCAGTGACTGAATGTTTAAAGCTGAGGGTTGGCCTTCAGCTGAACTCGTTTCGTGCGGCTGATCTTTAACTCCGACTTGTTAAAATGGACATTTCTGCAGTGACCTCACACGACCGAGAGCCGTCAGATGGATGATGACGATGATGGCAGTGACATCATCATGTCCATCATCTTGAGGAGCCACAGAGAAGAGCAGCAGAGAAAGGAAAATGGAAACCAGTGAGCACACAGATGAGGCATGCAGGCAGACAGTCCAATGAAGAAATTTATTCATAAATAAAAACTCAACACGGCATAAAAGTGGAAACAAAAACAGCCATGCAGACGAGTCTGTTGTTCCAGAGTGAAGTTCACAAAGAACAGGAAACAATCCAAACCGAAGCCGAGTCAAACTGAACTATATTTCAAAACAAATTGAAATAAATAGTCCAAAGCCACAAAATGGAATAAATATATTTAACCTTTAGTGGTAAAAACAGAAAAGTAAATGAGTTCCACAGGCGTAACAAGCACTTCAGAAGCAGACATTAGTGGTTTGTGTCTCATCTCAGATGCTTCTCTACGCGTCAGCCGTCTCAGCGTCTCATTATTTCCCGTTTCATCCAAACCTGTTCTGTTCAGGTGCTGCTCGCTGCCCGCCGTCAGCTTTGGTTCAGTACAAGCTCCACCCCACTGAAGTTTAAAGGCCGTTAAAAGGTGAACAAAACCAGAATCAGTCATCAAACTGCCATCATCCAATCATGATCCTCTCACCTGTTACCAATCAGCCTGTTTACCTGTGGAATGTTCCAAACAGGTGTTTTTGGAGCGTTCCACATCTTTGTGAAGCGTGTTGTTGCATCAGATTCACAAACCATTTACAAGAATTTAACATTTTAAAAAACTGCTGTTTTCAGGTGAGTTCATGTGAAAGAGGAGGAGCAGGTGATCACATTCTGGCTGATTTCCGTTTCACACGGCGTCTTAACTTCTGTGGAATTGGTTGTATCTTTCTGTTCAGGTTTGGTCATCGTGAACATCAGGACCACTGGAAGGAAAAAAACCTCAAACATGGACATATTTTCAATCCCATCAGCAACATTACTTTTTGTATAGAATGTATATGTACATGGTTGACTTCTTATTTTCCATTTTGTACTTTTATTCCCTTTTTATATGTCTGCTACTTTTGCTGCTGCCTGTAACACCTTAATTTAATTTAAGAAAGTGTTATCTTAACTAAAATTTAATGAGAAAGTTCCTAATGTTTTTCTCACAATATTTTTATCATTATTCTAAAAACAGAGGGACTTTTTCTCAGAATATTTTCCCTTCATCTGTATTTTTTTCAAACAGTGGTCCTTCACTCACTGACGACCAAACTGAAGTACAAAGTGAAGTCAGACAGCGCACAGCGGCAGCGTGCGAGCAGAGGGGTCGAAGGATGCAGCGCGGGATAAAGGTCACGTGCCAGTCGAAGCTCCCTCGTGCAAACAGCTTTAGAGTTTCACCGCTTCACCGCCAGCAGAGCACAGCCAATCCCTTCTTTTGTTTTTGGTTAGTATGCAAACCGCCGAGCTGAGGGCTGGAGGGCCGGCTCGTTCCTCCAGGCCTGCAGTGCATAGAGTGAGAGTCACCTGTGGCGGGTCGCTCAGGTGTCTGGTGGGATAGTTACCCGGGGTTTTTGGGCTCGCTGTCTCGGGACGAGCCGCCGCCGCCGCCACCTTTCAGCTTGCGGACCAGTTTCTCGCTGCTGCGGCGGATGGACGCCCGCAGTTTGCTGAAGGAGCCGCTCCTCTTCAGAGAGCCGGAGCCGTCCTGATGGGAGACGTCACAGCGTTACATCTCTCTCTCCCTCTCTCTCTCTCTCACTCACACACACACACACACACACACGACACACACACGACACACACACGACACACACACGAGGAGGAGATTCACGCACGGACGTTAGCGTCAGACCAGCGTATGTTTGGCCTTCAGTGGGAATCAGCACGTTTAAAACACTGATTCTGTCCAGTTCTGCATTCAGAGGCTAAAACAGCAGCAGAGCACATTCAGTCTGTAGAATTTTAGGGTTTTTTGGGGCCATGACATGTCACATTCAGACTCTAATGGCAGATGGAGTCAAAGGTCTTCAAACACTGGTCAAACTCTAACGTACGCGCTCAGAGCACGAGGGCGCCGTCCTCCATGCAGACTCGTGAACACGATGCAGTGATGCAGATACACACTGGCTTCAGTCACTGCCTCAGTAATCTGTGCGCTGAGCTTCCACACAGCACACCTGAGGTCCGTCCACACAGGTGAGTTCACTCATTTTGCTGCAGCTGTTGGTGTGGGTCCAGCGATCTGTGTGACCATCTACATTCAGCCTTAACACCTGTGTGCTCGAGTAAAGTCTTTAAAGGTTCCTCCAAACCCTGACCTGGACCGGTCCAGTTTTTTAAGAGGTGACTGTGTCTGTGTGAGTGGAACAAAGAAGCCCAGCTGCATGTATTTAATGCAGATACCCTGAACACCTCCCTGAACACCTCCCTGAACACCTCCCTGAACACCTCCCTGAACACCTCCCCGTCTGCCTGGATCCTATGACACCATCTTCTGACAGTCACATCTGGTTCTGACTTTGTGTACGGGCAGACAGATGCTGCACAGTCGTGTGTTAGCATCATTAATCTATGAGCAATCCATCATCATCAAGTAGGTGTATCTTTCATTAATCTGAATCTGAAACATTTGCCTCTGAATTGCAGGTTTTGGAGCATCAAATTGATCGACTGAAGTAAATGTACCTCACATTAAGTGCAGTACTTGAGCTACACTCCACCGCTGCTCGAAGGCAACATGGACGTCTGACCCTCCATCAGCCGGAGCATCGCTGATGGCGTCAGGTTTGACGTCTCAAACCGTCTCTGGGGGTCAGACCTGCTGACCTTCACAGCTCAGTCCAACCATGTTAGCCTGAAGCTACGCGGCTGAGCGAGTTAGCTGCTGAAGCCCCAACATCTTCACCAGTATGGAATAATGAATATTCTTATTTTCACATCAACAAACAGCAACAGACACACTTGTCTGTTAAATCTCTGTGAGCTCTGAACTGTGAGCTGAGTGCAATACAAAACTCTGACATCTCTGAATGACCTCAAACGCATCTGCTGCAGGAGTACAGACACACCTGTGAAGAGCCAATATTGGCTGATGAGATCAAACTGCACATTAGAAACCCTCAAATGATATGTATGTACATAAAAAGGTCAAATCTGTGTTTTTCTACCTTTTTGAAACATCTAGAACGTAAACGGTCTTAATAAATGAAACCTGCTCGTCTCAGTAACCGGTTAAGATGATCTAGAATGAACGAATGACTGTAGTGATGAAGTCTTCTTCTATTCTGGGGGATCATGTCTTCTCTTCAGGGTTTGATCAACACTCAATGAAAGCTCTCGTTAGTCGAATGGATTCTGGACCTCCAGCCGATCAGCTGGCAGGCTGACGGTCGCTCGGTGTCAGGATGTGCTGCTGCAGAGAGGTGTTAATGCTTGGAGCTCACTGGGTTATGAAGGCACACAGAGAAAAGAGAGGGAACACACAAAGAGGCGACAGGCACAGGTTCAGGTGAGCAAAGAGTTTAGGTTTTATTAGAAGTTAAGAAAGACAAACTGTCAGATGCACAAACAGGACAGGACACGCAGAAGATTATTAGCAGGAGCGAAAAACAGAGACGAGGAGACTACTTCAATTCCCGAGTTTCCAACAAATGCAACAGTGCTTGTTTACAGTAAACCCTCTGCACCCCCTGCGCCCCCATCCCGACGTCTATATACAGAGATATACAGGAGGCGGACAGGCTGGATGCACGATGCTCAGGCTAAAAAGCTTCGGTTCTCTTCCCTTCAAATTTTAACTATGCTCTGTCACGGACTTTAAACGCATCGTGCATGAACCCTGCCACCTGTCACGTGTCCCCTCGTTGACATCACAACAGTTTAGTCTGACATCAGCGCGAACAGATGACACAGAGCGACGAGCTAACGACGAAAACTCTACCCACGGAGCCACAATCAACGGTGCTCTCGATCATGCTGACGAGTCACGCTGATCTTATTTACAGCGCGTTAAATCACTACGAGCGTTGAGTCACCACGAATGAGTCTAGATGCAAATGCTGAATCGAACCGGATGGACGACAGAGGACGGGCGCAGAGCTTCTAACCTCTGCAGAGACAGACGGAGAGTTCAAAGCTTCAACTCTGACCAGTTCACACCTGGAAGGTATCTGTGGAGTGTTTCTGTCTGATCAGCTGACCGTGATGTCAGCAGGACGTGACCAGTGCTGTGTCTGTGTGTTTGTCCTCAGTCGCAGCCTGGTGTTAAACGTTGACTTTTTTAAATGCGGTTTGGTGCAGAGACTCTGATCTGTGCTCCTGCTCAGCTCTAATGGAGGACACACAGATAACGCTTCCAGTTCATTTCTTTTACTGGTTTTTATTTCTCTTTTTCCCTGACTGGTTTTAATCACACAGACTAATTCTGACCAAAATCTCTAAAAATAAGGATCCTTTTTGGTCCTTAAATGAACCACAAGAACATAAGCAAAAACACAATCATCTTTTCAGCTGATTAATCAATTTCATGTTTTGTTTTTAAGGGTTTCTCACTATAATTTACCAGTTTTATCTGACCAGAATTCAAGATATTCAGTTTTCCATCAAATGACCGAAGAAAAGCATCAAATCTTCACATCTGTTTTTGGTTTAAAACTGATATATTTCATCAATTATCAGAACAGTAGTCGGTTGAGTTCCCCATGCTGAACATCACCCTTTATTTTATACTTTCTGTCTCTAGCAGCTGCAGTTGTCAAACAGGGAAACAGTGTAATACTGAAGCAAAAACCACTCAACTATTTCTTTACTATCTATCCATGTGCTGAAACAGGAACATTTTTGGTGCTTCTGAGCTCTATTGTTGGTGTCCAGTCACCTTTTTTCACCTTTTTATGGAGTCAAGATCCAAGAAAGCAAATAACTTTAAAGCAAAGCCACAGCTGCTATTCTGCTGTAACGGTTTGTTGAAAGTCCAGGTCAAAATGGAGAGAGTTCAGCTTCAGAGGACAGCTGAGAGAAGAAGGTAGGAAGCAGAGACTCGGTTTACTGTCAGCCTCTCCTCACAATTCTTCCAACAACCAATTAAATGAGACTACAGCCAAAAGTACAGTTTAAAGACACTGGAGAGAGAGAGGAGGTGGAGGAGCAGAGGTTAGAGTGAAAGGACAGCAGAAAGAACAAGAGAAGAAGCACAAATTTAAAGAAACATCACCCCGCCCCCCCCACAGCACAAACACACAGTCGAGTACAGCGCTTCGACACAAGCAGGAAGTCTGGGTTCAGACACACGTTTCCCCTCAACCCCCTCCATGAAAAAGCAACGCTATCGGTCTGGTTCGACCCGGCCCGTGAAGAATCCCACCAGAACCCGGAGGCGGAGGTGGTGGTGGAGGAGAAAGAGAGGGGGAGGCAGAGCTGAAGAAAACTGCAAAGCTGAAGGGGTTGAGGCGAGGTGAGGTGAGGCGAGGCGTCCGTCATGCAGAAGACAAGTTTTTAGAACCATTACAAGGCATCTGGAGTTATGCCTGCCGGTCAGACAGAGCAGGAAGAGGAGAGAGAGAAGGAAACACGAGCAGTGAAAGAGAGAAAAAGACATGAACAGACAGTTTAAAGAAGCAGTGGAGGAAGAGAAAGAAGGGAAACAATCAATTTAAGAGACTGACGAGGTTATCGAGCAGGGTTTCCAGGTCAGACACAGTGCGTCTCCACCAGCAGGTGCGTTAGCTACGGGGGCATCAGCTGACCTTACAAATCAACACAAACAAGCAAATATACTTTGGCTGTTTATTCCTGTGCTTGGCAAAGAAACGGAGGAAGCAGTCCAAAAAACCTGAGGCCATAAAGACTGGAAAACCACTAAGGTTACCAACGGTTGCATCATCAGCTGAGTAAAACACAAAGACTGCAGGCCTTCAGAGCCTTAAAGACCAGCAATTAGACTGATCCCTCAGAACGGAAGGGAGGCACGAAGAAACACGGCAAAGCGGGTAGACAAAATATTAGAAACACCTCAGTAACCCAACATAAAGCTGAACATCCTAACCTCCGTGAAGGATTTACTGCAGGACTGACTACTTTAATTTTAGCGCAGTGTACCTAATAAACTGGAAACTGACTGTACATCCACAGTTTTAACGTGATGCATTTCTTCATCACACAGCCAGAAGACAAACAGAGGCAGCACGGAGGACAAGTTATCATCAGCTCTGTCCAGATGGAGTTCACACCTCCGGCTTCCTGCTTCAGGTGTGACAGGTCTGGACTGCCTGAATGAACCTCAGCACGTTGAATACACGACAGCTTCTGACATGCTGGGAAACAACACCAAATATACGCTGATGAACTCAACTCTCTTCTCCAAACTAATTTAATTCTAAATGTGTATTTTGGGGTGTGACAGCAGAGCGTTCGAGTTTCATCCTGATATTTCAGACCAAACACGGCCAGACAGCAGACGGCTGTTAGTTATTTTATCTTCATTTTCTTTCATTGGTTCATTCTGTCCGAGTGGCTGTGATGTAATTCACAGGCTTCACCACGAGGTGGAGCTTTTGCACAGTTTAAGGTGATGGAGAGCGACTGTGTCTGAACCTGGAACATTGTTAGAACACTTACATCGAGCAGAACAACGTTAAACTTAGTTAAAGCACCACAGAACAAACACAGAGGGGAAGCAGGCAGAGACACATGAGAGCAGCCAGACAAATACAGAACACTGAAACCTTCTGCTGGTCCACTGTGTTCTTTGGCTACATGGGAACCAAGCAGGGCGGAAATAAAGATCAACTGTTGGACTAAAGATGTCAGAAAACAGTAAAGATGTCCACCACATTTTATACAAACCCAAACTCATTCACTAAAATTGATTGTTTTACCTGATCAACAGTGCAAAAAACAAAGATATTCAATATTTTATCACAGAGAGATGAAGAAATCCAGCAAGTTTCCACACTGGAGAAGCAAGAAACAGTAAATTCTTTGCTCAAGAAATGACTTCAATGATTAACTGATTCTTAAAATCAAGTTAATTCTATTATTGCAAAAAAAAAAGTCTGGATTAAAAATCAGCTGAAGGCCTAAAATGTTGAATGTAAAGAAAAAACACACATTAGTCGATATAATAATAAACCCAGTAGAGATTACAGAGCTAAAGGATATTTAACAGCAGCTGAGTGATAATCAGCATTTATTGTGTTTGCAGTGTTTTCTTGGTTTTTAAGTGTAAACCTTTAGCTTCACCGTTAGCTTACAGGCTACATAAACATCCTTTAAACATCCTTCCTCTCCGGCTGCTAACATGCTGACAAAGCAAGCGAGGGGAAGGAATACAGATCAGAGACGTTTCATTCTCAGGCAGCAGCTCATCACACAAATGCAGAGGAGGGACAGACCGACACAGGGACACACAGCACAGTGGACACAGACCACAGACATCAGCAAAGTGTCCAGAGGACGCAGAAGGAGTACAGTACAGAGCCCGTGTTGAGTCAGGAGAGCAGACTGATGAGTCACGCTGCTTCTCACAGGACTTTTTGTTATAATGAAAGTAAGAAGAAAGCAGCTTTCACGCCTGCCTGTGGAGAGAGCTGCAGCGGAAGACAAGATTTCTGTGACAGGCTGGAAGAAAAACGCAGCCTGAAACCTGCAGGGACGCAGCGGAGGGTAGAAATACTAGAGCCGTGTTTTTATACACCCAGTGCTCATTCTCCATTATGTTCATTATGCATGCATACTTGCTAATGCTAATCTATATATAAATATTCAAAGAAACTGTATCTACTGCGCTACTGTGACCTGAATCTTCAGAAAACAGCATCATTACGCTGTTCATTTGTGCACATCAGTTAGGTGTCATACCTGCTTGATATCTGATTTTTTCTAAACATTTCTTTAAATTTATAATCCATAACAATAGAGTTCATCTTAAATCATAACCTGGCATGTTCGTAACTTCAGTTTTCTTGTCGTCTTTACGGCTTGGTCACATCAAATCTCCTTCCAGCTGCAGCTCTTTCCTGACAGGACGGTGTAAATAGAGATCAGCTGGTGATGTGAGAATCTGCAGGAGGCTGAAGGCTAATAACCGGCTGACAGGACACAGTGTGTGCAGACGACGATGTGTCTCACACCAACCCTCCCAGAGGTGCAGGGGGAGATGCTGATTGGTTGTTCAGGGCGCTATCACTACTGTTGCTATGTGAGCAGGCCAGCCCTGAGCAGCAGGAGGAGCAGCAGCAGCAGCAGCAGCAGCAGCAGCGTTTCAGAAATAAGATGGTGAGCAGCCTACAGAGACTCTACATCTACATGTTCTGCCACTGCAGTCACTAGAGGCTGAGAAAATACTGCAGCTACTGTGAAATGTACTTCGTTAGAGACGTGGCTCTGCGGCGCAGGGTGTGAGGTGGGGGGACGTCAACATGTGTAACCGGGGGGGCTTTACTGCTGCTGTGAAAGCACTTTTTTAAAGAGTTAGCTGAGAAAGCTCTACAGAAGTTTTAGTGGAAAAGAGAGTTTCTCATGAGCAAAGCACTACGGAGGCATGAACCAGTACGACTGAAGCAGAGACGTGAGATCCAGCCAGGTGAGCGTCTCCGCGGAGCAGCGTCTCACTTGGTTTCATTAATCAGTGAAGGACAAGCAGCAGCTACTGTAGTAATTCTGACAGTCAATCAGCATTATCAGTGTAGCACAGTACAAAATGAGCTTTTCACTCCACACAGTGTGACAGAATTTACAGCGATTCACTGAGTTCAGCATCAACCTCGTAGATTCTTTCTCGACTGAAGCCACTGGAGCCCCCAAAACACTGACAACTTCAATCATATGATGGAGTAAGGGAGGTTTTCAGCTTGATGTGTAGCTTGTCAAGGACGAATTAGACTATTTAGACAGGATCTTTATCAAAACTAGAGGATTAGGTAAATTGAAGGTAAGGTCACAGAATTGATATTCGCCATCATCCTGAGACAGAAATCAAACACACATCTGATTCCAGCTCCTGTAACTTCTACAAACTGGTCTACGATGCCTCCTCTGCTTACTGCATGAAGAAATAGATGAATGTGGGTATCAGGTCTGACCTTGTTCAGTCACTTATTATCACATAACGACAGAGGAAGCAGTTAGACACATTTTACATGCAGCTGCAGAACTACTGGAAATGAGCATGGATGGTTACCACATCCACCTCTTTCTCGTCAGGAGTTTGAGGTTTCTGGTTGTTTCTGAGGTTTCAGATTGAATTGTTACTCGTCTACGGTTGCTGCATTGTGTTTTGAAAATACCCCATTTTAACAGCATCAGCCTCTCCAGGACAAAGATGACTAAACAAAGCAGCTGGTCTCAGAGTTAAATTGATGTGCTCGGGACCAGCTGGATGAGACCTCAGTGGTGCCTGGAGGGGCCGTGCTGTCATATAGATGTCGAGTCTCTACTTCGGTGAGATGAGATCACTCTGAATGTGGCTTCTGTCCAGAAAGATCCCGGCGGTTTGTCATCTAAACACATCAGCGCTCCTGGCCTGAGGACTCTGGGTAACGTGTCGAGGGCTGTGTACTGTACTTACCCCGTTCCACTCCACGCTCATACTCACTTCCTCGCCACCGTCGGGCCCGCTCTCGTACTTCACCGTGTCAGAGGTCAAACTCTCGCGGCTTCGCTGCTTCTCGCGGGCCTCCGGCTCGCTCAGGACTTCCGCCACGCGCTGCTTATGCACATTGTCCAGACCCTGATGAACACACACACACACACACACACACACACACACACACACACAGAAACACAGACAGCAATAAATGCCAATTCATCTAATCCAATTAAAGCAAAAGCTGAGCACCTCTGCCACCTGCAGCTCGTCACACACATGGACACCGCACAGCTGACAGGAACAAGTACATTTCATCCAATCCAATTAATATTAAAGCTCTCGACTTGGACCACCTGCTGCACTGAAGCCAGGCGCTGGCAGGCGCTCACGCCTCCAGCAGGACGAGGAGGAACGAATTCAGCAGTCAGTGACTGAAGCAAGATGGAGAAACTTAAAGCTTTCTTTGAAGGAAAGTGCTGCACAGCAAACACAAACAGATTTGAGGTGAGCTCAGAGAAACTTTGCTCCTTCAGCAGACGGACGTGAGAACAGAAACTCTGCACAGTGACGATCAGATGAACAATTCACAGACTTGAAGTTTTCATGTGAAAAATGCTCATTTGAAAGCCATTCAGGCATCTCTTCAGAAACCAGTGGGTAAAGTAAAGGAGCCTCTGGCTGCTGATTAAAGCTGGACCACTGATACTGTTTGAGCACAGTGAGGACTGAAGCACAGGCGGCTTCCTTTGACCCTCTGAGGAATCAATTATTCAGAGGGGAAAAACACAGAGCAGCAGGACAACACACTGTAGAGCGGTGACGTGTCAGAGTCTACGAGCCTGTTATTTTACATCTATTAACATCTTCTCCCTCTCACATTACACAGACTTTCACATTTTACTGATTCTTTTAAGGACGGAGAGCAGGACATGGACTGTTTCGAATGTCAAAATCCACTTGAAATGATTGAAAAGAAAAAAAGAGAAATGTTCACAGTTTGTGCTTTTAAACCCAATAAATATTTTCCCATTCTCAGCAGTATAAAACAGCCCAAAATATCCATGTGGGTGTTTAAAACTGGACTGATTACCAAACCTCTCCACAGCTGTAACACACAGTTTAAATGGTATCATGTGTTACTTCCCAGCTGAGGATACTTGGCATTAAATCCTGGAAGGATATCCTAATTCAGGATAAAAGCTGCAGGGCTTCACCACCGCCTCCCACCTCTCATCTCCACATGAGACCCCATTAGGCTGCATAAGTAACACACCATCAGAGGCAGCTTAAAAGCTGCAATCCAGACTTCTCAGCATCCAAAGAGCCTCATCTCATCCCTAATTTTACACTAGACTGAACTTTTTCTGTGAATGCTGAGCTGTTTTGGTAACCGCTGTCGGCCGTCCGCTGCTATCTGTGCAGTTTAACACCGACAGCGAGGATTTAACCCCACACACGAATCCTGTCGTATCAGTCACGTCGCCCGGAGACCACACCTGCTTTCTGGAGCGCATGGCAGCTTCCTCCAGAGTCTCGGCCGCCTCGAACTTGCCCTGCCGCCTGTAGAGGGCGCCCAGGTTCTTCAGGGTGGTGGTCACCGTGGGGCTGCAAGAACAAGGAGGAGGAAGTTTTTCACTTGTTTACAGCCATATTTCACGGTTAGTTAAACTTTTCCTTACATGCAGAAGCTCTTTCTCTCAATAAACGCTAACGTGTTTTGCCTTACAAAGAATGTGATAAAACACAAGAGTGAAGCGTCTTTATCAGGACTCAGACCGGCAGGATATGTGCTTCAAATGTGTTTTTGTGAATATTTTCTTTGTACTAACCAGGATAAGATAAATTAGATAGATTCTGCTACACAAAGTTAGGTTTCCCTTTTCAGACTTCACTCTAAATTTGCAGTTTTTCAAGCTAATTAACGAATTCTCGCTCTTCGGGCATCTAAAAATACAGTAAAGAAATGATTTCTTTTGGGTGCAACTCGTCACAGTCGGCCAGTGATGGCAGGTCAAGAGTAGACAAAGCAGCCCGTCTTCACTCAGACCCTGAATCCATTACACACACACTGACCTGTCCACTTTGCAGGCTTTGTACCAGCCTCCATATTCTCCAAACGGTGAGCCGTCCTTCTGCTTCCCCTACAAGACAAAACTCATGTTCATCAGTTAACGAGAAAGCTGCTTCAGGGAATCCACGTGGACTTACCGGAACGTTCCGAGTCTGGACAGAAAGCACGGACCCTTGAACTTCACATGTGAGGTGACTCGTGCTTTAACGACTTAAAAACTAGAGGCTTTTTAATACCATCAAAGATAACATGAAGGGGTATTTAGTGGTGGGATTATAGTCGAGTCAGGATTCCTTCCCTGAACAACTAAACCTTTTAAACCATGACGGGAATAAACTCCTCGTTGGGAAAGTCGGGCACTCACCATCAGCACTGGATGGTTATTACTGAGCCTTAATCTGCTAATCCAACTCATTGCAAAGTCAATCCTTCCTATTCCATCTTAAATAAGATCATAAAACTGTCACAGCCGTTTAATGCCGCCGTCAGTGTTGCTTAGTATTTTCATATCTGAGTGTGTGTGACACGGTGTGGATAATAATTAAATGTGGTGACTGTGTCAGATTTCTTGACTGATACATGTAAGACTGTGGGGACAAACATCACACACACGACTAGAATTTCTGCATACATGATAAAACAAATACGAGCAGACTGGGCTCACCTTGCTTTGTTCCTCTCGCTCCTCAGCGTGCATCCATATTGGTTTGTTCTCATCTGCAGACAAACACACGTTCAGACGTGAATGAGTGCCGACAAACACTAACTCAGATGAACAGCGTCTCGTTCTGAAGGAGCACAGTTTTCATTTTTCGGCTGAAAGGTCGTTTTTGTTTACGCCGAACCAAAATGATAACAGCAGCCTGAAAGCATTAACCTTTACATGAGAAGGCGAGAGCAGCACACGTTTGTTTGTTTGTGTGTGTTTGGCTTGTTTTAAGTCACTGTGGAGAAGAGAATAGCGGCTGACATGTCCAAACTCTAAGTGTGTTTGTGCTTGTCGTCCAGTCACGTGTCGTACCGTCAACAGAGCCGAACTCCCGCTCGTGAGCGCGGGTGAGGATTTCTTTATACAGAGTTTCAGCCTGCTTGAACTTGCCCTGTTTCAGGTAACAGGACGCCTGAAGAACACAGAGAAGCAAACGTTAAGAGTCAGCATGGCAGCATGCAGAAGAGGTCGTCTTGCACATCACACACTGAGGGGACGCAGCTGTTTTTAGTAGAAAATGTTGTTTGTTTCTTGATCAAAAGAGGAAGAACAATTAAAATCGGCATTTCAGACAAACAGAAAACAGCTGTTTCTTATCTGATTAATAATTCAGACTCAAAGTCTGGTCACATTCAAAAGAACCAGATTTCATTGGGGGATCAAATCGATTCACTCTGATGGAATCTGCTGCAGTGCTGGTGTGCAGGGTGTTAATGGCACAGGACAGAAAACTGTGACTGACTCATGCTAGCTTGGCTGGACTGTGTGCTAGCAGTTAGCTTGCCAGCTACCGCGGTGTGCTAGCTGTGAGTCGTCTCTACAGAGCTACGAGACACACTGAAGGCTTCTTCTGTGCCACTTTCTGGTGTTACTGGGCTTCAGTCCTGTGGTGTTTATTTTCATTGGGAATCTAGCCTCTATGGTGAATCTGATTGGACCAATGGAATGAACACACAAGTGATACTGGCTAACGTAGAGCATGTCTACAGGTTAGTGCAGAATAAACACAGTTTAGCCTGGACTACAGCACTCCAATCCTGATTCCATTTAAACTGATTTATCTGGTATCAATACACTGAAATACCCAAAAGTGGCTTTCCTCCACCCAGCCTCCACCCTTCTCACCAGGTTGTTCTTGGTCTTGGCCACGTTGGGGTCGTCTGGGCCCAGTTTGGTCTGGTAGATCTCCAGCGCTCTCATGTAATAGTATTCCACCTCTTCATACTTGCCCTGGTTCTGACACAGCAGGGCCAGGTTGTTCAGCTGCTTGGCCACATCTGGGTGGTCCTTCCCCAGCACCTGGGATGGAAGCAGGAGCAGAGAGGGGTTAAGACAACAGCCTGTACGTCCAACAGAACGAGTTTAAGGCAACAAGCTGCGTCTCCTCTGTGCCATTTGGTCCACAGCTCTAAACCTGGGTGAGAAACTACCACCAGCCTGTAACCAGGTGCTGGAAGCTCTTGTTGTAGCTCGTAATCTGTCATGGAGCAGTTTGTCACTCCACCACGTTTTGTGTGTCAAAGAGGCTAGAAAACTCTGGAATTTACTTGTAACTCCTCAGTAATTCTTTTACTTCATTCTGTGAATTTCCATCAGGGTCAAATGTGTGACCCTAACCCACTTTCAATCCTCGTGTCTACTTTAGTAATTTTGGATTCAATGGAAAATAAGGCTGTCTGCCAATCTGTTGGCTTCTGCTAATTTGATTTGTTAGATCTCTTGCCAGGCCGAGTCGACCTTTGCACTGCTTGCCACAGATCATTTGTACTGTTGCTGATCTTGGAATTTAGGCTCTACCTTTACACATAAAAATGTCTATTTGCCATTTTAGACTGATGAATTTGGGCCCCCGGAAACGACCTGGAAATCAAATCTGTAACTGCTGTTCACACCACAACTTAACCTCCAAACGTGTCTCCTAAAAGATTTTGACCTGAGCCAGGCTGGTGGACGACTGACCTGCTTGATTAAATAAAAGCTGAGCACAGAGGACAAACACATCAGCTCAGCATTTATCAGAGAAAACGATATCCTCGCTTCACAGAGCGAAAGAAGCAGAACGAACAGGAAAAATTGCGAAAAGTGGATGTTTGCATTAATGTGGATATGAGAGCAGTGTAAGCTTTTCCTCTGTGCTGAGGAAGCTCAAAGCCATTAGAGTTGAATGTAGGAAGCATGAAAGAGATGCAGAAGGATCACTGGAGACTGAGGTGGATAGATGAAGAAAACTGCAGAGAGGGTTTAGTCTGAGTCTGAATGACTGGAAAAGAGGGGGATCAAAGAGAAGGAGAGAAGTGGAGACAGGCTGAGACTTTGGAGAGGGAGATGCCAGGCAGAAAAAAAAGATTCAAAGAGGATGACGAAGGAGAGAAAAGGAGATGAAGTCACAGAAAGCCAGAAGTCTCAGCTCACTGCAGCTCACCGAGAAACCACTTCATTAAAAACAGTGGAGAAAGAGAAAAAGGGACGTGAAGTTTGAGGACGGAGACAAAAGCTAGAAAGAGAAGCACTGGAGCATCGGAGATGAAAGCTAACCCAAGTTAGCTCGTTGTTTGTCCTGTGGGGGATTTCTGGCTTCAGCTTATTACAGTATAACGTCTGTGGGAGGTCTGAGATCAAACCCCTGCTGAGCACCACAGATCATCTCCCTCCCCGCTGGAGACTGACAGCCTCTCAGTGTCTGTGATTGTCAGGATGGTGCAGAGGAAACTGAGCAGAGCCTCAGACAGTATTCGGTCCGTCCTGGCCTTCCACGCCTCCTCCTCCTCCTCAGCACAACACATCTGACAGCTTTCCTGTAAACGTCATTAGCTGCAAAATGATTGCCGTAAGCCACCAGTGAGCTGCAGGTCGCTGAGGGATTGATCGTGTTTATTGATGAGTGCCCTGCCTCTGAATACCAGAAGTGCTGCAGTCTGCGGTGCTTTCTGGGAAGCTCGTAGGATCTCTACTAACAGGGCACTGACTGAATCCACGTTTTACCCAAATATTTACTGAATATGGGAATTTTTGAGAAATTGGAGAGCAAGTTTCTGTCCCTCTGAGACAGACGAGCATATTTCAACAAAGACGTCAGAGACAGATAGCAGCAGGTGGCGCTTCAGTTTGTTGTTCAAGGACATCTGAGCAGAAAATAAAACTTGTTCTTGATTTCAGTCAGGTTCTCTGCTCCGTTCAACCAGATTAAATACTTATTTAGTGCTTCATGTTTAAGGGAAATGGCAGAAGTCTGTGCCTGGTCTTTGGGTTTTAAAGGATAAGGCTGCTAATATCACAGATATCTGCTCAGTGGTTTGAAGACTTTCTGTTCTCAGGGCCCAGAGGACAAGCTGAAATCTAAAGACACGCCTGTGCCCCTGTGAAACATGCTATCACTCTGTAAACACTTGTTTTTATTTACTCATGCCAAATAAAATTTGACAAGAACAACTGTGCTACTCATGAAATATTTACTAAAGAAATAATTCAAGAATTCATTTGAGACTTCGTGAAATAACATCAAAGCAAAAGCTTTTTATTCACCATCAACATGTTTTTGTTTCCTCTTGAATAAACTGAACAGCCAAAAGCCTTTCTATCAGTTTCGTAGGTTCGCCCCCATCGCATGAAGCTGAAGCTGAGCTTTTCCTGAACATCTCAAAAAAGGAGAAACTGCAGGAAAAACCGCTCTGCCGCAGCCACCTTGCACCGCCTGCCTGTGCAGCGGTAAATCTTCCAGCTTAAGCAAGAGCATTATTATCTGAGTTTAAGCAGCACCAAAATAAAATGAAATCGCTCAGCTTAACCAAAAGTGACGTCTCATCCCCAGAGGAGTGAGACAGAGAGTGAGGCAGGGTTTGTTCAAAGGCAGGAGCTGAGGACAGACGCAGAATAAGAAGTGTCTTCCACTCTCAGGATTGCTGAGCAGCACCTTTGTAAGCATCAAAGCCGAGATCAGACAGAATAAGGACGTTCTCCCTGGACAGACGTGCTGTCCCGTGACTTTCATCTTTGAAATATACAAAGCGAAGTGAGAATCTGAGTCAAAGGAGAACAAAATCAGTCCAATAAGTCACCTAATGTGATTCAATGTATTTGTGGTGACATGGAAGTTCTCACTGTATTGACACGTATGATTCCAGTGAATAATGTCCAGAGAGAAACATGCTGACTTCACTTAGAGACCGTCTTTCCAGAGGAGTTCAGAGGACTGAGAGAGCTTCATCACATGGTGCACGACGATCACCTGAAGATCAATATCAGCACTGCCGATCAGCTTGTGACGCTGCTGCAGAGAAGCTACAAACTGTAAAACGTGGACGCTTCACACACGTTCAACCTGCAGCACAGAAGATCTAAACAATCAGCAGCAGTAAGTCTGTCAGTGTTATCACTGTAAAGTCTGCTGTGCTGAAATGGAAAGCTTGACGGAGCATAGCAACAGTACGTGATCGCCCTTTATTCTGCTGCCTTTAAAACAGCTCATGGGAACCATCTTGAGTGAAATCTTCAGTTTGGTGTTTGACTGCTTTTTATTAAAGTAGGACACACAGTTTGCCTGAAACTGAAAGTTAACTTTTGCTTGAAAGTGAAAGTTTTAAGTTTGGTGCAGAAGAAAGTACAAGTAGAAGCAGCTTTCTGATGGAGAATCAGCTGCTGAGCGCTGCTGCTTTCCTGTTATTTAACTGCCACTGAATCTGTTCCGTCACGGTGTTTGATGACCTTTGACCTACCTTTTCTCTGATCTCCAGCGCTCTCTTGCACAGAGGCTCGGCCTCCTTGTACTTTCCTCTCTTCCCGTACAGCACAGCCAGGTTATTGAGGGTGGCAGCGACCTGACAGGGACACAAACACATCCTTCATTTCAGAACATTTTTCAAGCCTGACGATGAGCTACAGTCATCAATATTCCTTTATTTGTCCCGCGAGGGGAAATTCCAGAAACATCAGTGTGTGTGTGTGTGTGTGTGTGTGTGTGCAACCGCAAGACTCCACGACAGCAGCAGAGCGCCATTGATCTGGTGAGAGAGTAATTAATGAGAAGGAAGAAGGCGTGCGGAAACAGGAAGTGATTATGGTGAGCTGTAATTTGATCCCAATCGCGTATGCTGCATCTCCAACACGTGCACTGAGGAGGAGGGAGACTACAGAGGCGCCTGGGGGTCACCTCTGATCTCTGATTCAGGCTCTGCTGGCCATGTGGACAGAGCGGGAGCAAAGGAGGGAGGGCAGAGGGGTGAGATGACTGGAGGAGGGGGAGCTCATTCAGAGAGGAGCGGTGATGAAAGGGGGTGAAACACGAACAGAGGAGGTGAATTTGAATCACCTCGCCATGTTCAGTCTGATTTTTATGTATGCTGCTCTCCACTTTTCCTTCACAATCTACGAGAAAACCCCAAAGATGAAGCTTATTCTTCACGCCTCAAATATCAGAGAACGATAACGATCTTGTGTTTCAAGACAAGCGGCTGCAGATCAGATACAAAGAGAGACACTGAGTTACTGCCGTTTGTTGTGTCTGAAGTCCACCACATCTCTGGTCCGGATCAGACAGGCCCTTCCTCTCAGTCGCCCTCCTCCAGGTTTCCCCGCCATCCCCCAGTGGAGTCTAAAGGCGGACCCCACGTCTAGACTCAAGAGCCGGAAACTTCTGACAGCTATTTGATGTGCAGGCAGAGACCACAATCAGAGGCTTCTTGTCTCTGACCCTCGTGGTCTCTGGAGAGTGCTCCAACACAGCCGTGATCAGCTGGGGGCCCTTAACTAGTTCCACATGGGCCTGGTCCCTCTCACCCTGGACAGGCTGCAGCCGGTCCAGCAAGATGAGTTCAGAGGTGAGTCCAACAGTCCCACCTTTCACACAAGCGTCAGCTTGAGAGCCGGTTCTCAATACGGATCATTTGAAACAGGGTGAAGGAAAATGCAAACAGAAGAAAGACGAGCATGATTGAAGTAGGAGGAAGATACCAATTTACCAGATTTAAAATGACAAATACGGTGCGAGGAAAAAAAAAGAAAAAAGTGAATCAGATAACTGTCTACATTATTGCCAAAAAGATGATTTTCTGCTGACAAAAATCACTGGAAAAATCACTTCCTAAAGGAACAGAAGGATCAGGGTCTGGTGGCAGGATGAGAGGATGGAGGTGGGAGGGGAGGGCTAACCTCAGCTTCACACAGTGCAGAGTGACGGAGGTCCTCACTGTGGAGGCACAGGCCTGCTGGGGTTAACACAGTTAGTCCACCTGCTGCATGTTTACAGTCACATCGACAAGCAGGTTAACGGTCTGAGAACAGGCCGCAGTCAGTTATTAGTCACACCCACGCTGATGGTCCTGGACCACAGGCCCGATCGTGGACAAATACATCTGGGCTGTTTGGGAGAAATGTAATCGGATTTTAAAAAAGTGGAATTTAAAATGTATAAGGTGGGTGGCCTGAGCACAGCCAGCATTTCCCATGAGGCTTTAGGTGCCGTGTGCTCCTGCCTTCCACTGGAAAAGCATTGAAACTTACATCAGCAGTTCAGACGTTGTTGTTTTGTCCTAAATCGGTAAAATGACCCTTCTTCTTTGTGCATCTAGTAAGTTAATACAGAGACACTTGTGCAGCCAAATACCTAACCCATCTTTTCTTCTGACTGTAAACCAGTTAAAGCTCCTGTTATTTAGAGAAGGCTTTAAGTGTTTTTCAGTCTTAATGATTCAAAGACTACACTTTTAAAAAACACCTTTTTCCCAGGGGTAGACTGTGTCGAGGAGCACAGCTTAATGACTTTGGAAAATCGCTGAAGGGAGCTGGGTACAATATTTTTAAATGAATCTTATTGATCGCTGAGGGAAAACTGGGCCACTGCAGCAGCCTGAAATAGGTGTCGACAGAGTAAAGGGTAATAAACGTGCGAGGAACAACAGAAAATAAAATGAAGCATGGCTGTCTCAGTCTAACAAGGTGAAGAACTATTTTCTTTTCCATTAACTGGACTAACTCAGATTAACGTGTTTACCACACGACAGCCAGGGATCCACCTTTTCTGTTATATGAAAGGAACAGCTTGCCATTCTGGGAAACACATTTAGTGGCTTTCTTGTGAGAGTTAGATGAGAAGATAAATACCACTCCCGTGGCTGTAAGGTAAATACGCTGCTAACGCCAGAAGCTAGCTAGCTTAGCATAAAAACAGGAAACAGGGGAAAAGGCTAACCTGACTCTATCAGTCTACCAGCATCAGCACATAATCCCTCATAACACCACATGTGAATGAGGCTGAAGCGACGCAGAGGCAGATGTACTCACAGCTGGATGGTCCCTGCCCAGAGTCTTCTCCCGGATGGCCAGAGCATCATTCAGCAGGTTGGCTGCCTCCTTGTATTTGTTCTGATCCCTGACAGACAGAAGCAAACAGAGTCAGACTCGAATACACAGACACCGGTGGGCAGAATAACAGACAAGCACACAAAGAAAAGAAACATAAACTACGCTAACAATTTCCACTAACAGCCCATTATTTTCAGGTGATGTGGTCCAAATAGCTTTGCAGCAGTTCCCACAGTCTGTGCAACAGTCTCTCATTCCTTCAGGGCAACCAAACCAAAAAACTGCACTGACTATTCAGTGGGTAAGATTTGTGGGAGTAAAAAACATGGGATCAACCCCTGTAAAAGACTTGTCCAGCTCTCTTTTGTTCTCTTCTTCTTGCGCCGGGGAATGAATGATTCCACAGTTTCATTACTGTACGGTAAATCTCCGGTCGTGTCTGATGTGTTTGCTATGCTCCACTGCTGACGTCGAGAGGCATCCAGCTAACGTTGGAGGTCCTACAGAGGCCTGTCACACAGCGCTTTGCGTTGTTACCAGAGGTTTCAAGGGACATGCCTCCATGTTGTGTGGGTGAGAAAAAGATAACATGCTGTGACCCTGATCACATCTTTCTCTCTGGGTTTTTGTACGATCTGAAGGCAGACTGTGCTATGACACCAACAGGGTTAAAAGCATTCCTTTCATTGATAACTGCCGAACGCTGTCCCAGAATCCACTAAGAAGCTTCACTCTGAAATCCTGGACCGGCTTGTAAAACAGTCAGAGTGGCTGAGACACTGAGGATTTACGAGCTTGTGAAGCTTTTGTTTTCATGGTGGTGGCAGTGTGATGTCAGAAACAGAAGCGTTTCCAGCAAACTGAACTTTACCTGAACCACTCTTTATCCTAAAAATCTAGATTCTGAAGAATACATCAGTTTTGGCCTCTTTTGCACGGTGCATCTTTTCCAAACTGCCCTAACATGCATTTCCTCATATCTCAGACAGTACATTACTGTCAACAGTATTATTAGTCCTTTTTTTATTTTGCAGGTAGACCAACCTGTAGACAAGGGCTAAGATGTTGAGCATGGTGGCCACGTCTGGGTGGTCGTGTCCGGAGGTCTTCTCCAGGTCTTCCAGGGCCTGTTTGCAGAGGGGCACAGCCACCTCGTACCTGCCCTGGGAGGCGTACTGGATCACCAGGTTGTGGAGGGTCCTCAGACGGGCTGGGATCTCATAGCCTCCCTGCTGGGCAGCCGCTGCCGCAGCACTGCCGTGGCTCGGCTGGACTGGAGACACGTGAGCAAAGAGAAGGAAAGAAAAGATGAGACATCAGGAAACAAACATCTGTGCCTCTCACCATTTCATGAGAAGTTAATACATATTTGACCCATTTACCATTTCTTTCTTATTATCTGAAACTGTCAGTTGTTCCATGAAAGGACAGAAACCACAGCTAGAGTCAGTACTGCATGTTTTAACTGTTAACTAGTGAAATTTAATAGTTTTGGTTACAGTTATGTACAATGAAATACAACTTTAATATGTTTATATTGTCCAACCAACCGTCCAAAACCCACAGATGCTCAGTTTACTACCACATAAACAAAGAAAAGCTTCAAATCTTCTTGACTGAGCGGTTGGAAATAAGCAAATGCTAAAAAAATTAAGAATTTTTATTCTGTTGATCGACTCATTGATTAATTCTTTCGGCTCCAATAAAACTAACTTTAACTTATTTTCTTTTTGCATTTCGTCCAGCCGTAGTTACAAAAGCCAAATGGACTTATTGTATAATGTGTTTGAACATGAGTCAAACTTTGTCTCAGACGTCACAGCTTTTCTCCTGCTTCATTTTAACATTCCTCAGGAGCCATTAGTCATTGCTTTCCTACAGATGGGTCAAAGCTGAAACCACAACAAACAAACAAACAAACAAACAAACAAACAAACAGGCTGTTTGTTAACATAAACAGATTATTCAGACATAAACGATCCTCAGTCTACTACGATGCACAGCAAATGTGGCTGCTGTGTTATGTTTAACAGGGTCAGAAGAACGTGACTGGAATGTCTTTCATGAGATGTCTGTCCATCTGTCCGTCTGTCTCTGTGTAAGCGTGTGTGTAAGAATGCATGAATGTGTATGTGTGTGTGTGTGAGAGAGGTCAGGAAACCACCTGATTGGGTTTCTTAGTGAAGGCAGGCAGCTCTATATTTACTCTGGAGGAGAGCCGGTGGGCTTTGGAGTGGGAACCCCCCACTGACAGTAATAACACCAACCACAGCGAAGAGTCCGGACACTGAGTGATACCAGGTGTTCAGGTCCACTGGCACCACAGCAGCCCGGCTCCACCTATGCTAGCTCACAGAGGACTACAACCACACAACACACTGACACGGAGCATTTACATCCATCACCAGTGGCTGGGAAGCAAATCAACTGGTCTTCATTCACATCCAGGACTAAAAAATGCCCAGTATGACGTCTTCACATGGCTCGTTTTGTCCAACCAGCAGTCCAAAAACAAAAGATATTCAGTTTAATATCACAGAGGAAACAGAGTCTCCATCTGAAGTGGAACCGGGGACGTTGTGGTTCGTGATCTGCATCTTAACTCTGAAGCTACAGGGGCGCTCAGAACTGGACCAGCTTTACACATCAAGGTCAGTTTACCAAAATTCAGGAATGTGTGTTCAGCCAAAAAGCCATCCATCCATCCATCCATCCATCCATTCAAAAAGCCATCAAGTGGCATTAAGGGAAGTGTAGGATGGACCACTGTTCTTTGTAAAAATCTTTATGGAGATGCAGCAGCAAATCCCTGGAAAATCCATTCGATAAAGACTGCAGCCAATTGGTCCAATTCATTAACAGGAGCAGAGCACTAAGTCTCTACAAGCTCATTCAGTAACTCAGTGTGGATGACAGAGTCTGCTAAATGACAGACATGTAAACATTTTTCCAGAAACAGCAGAGTATATAAGCTTAAGGCCAATTTAAAGAAAGGCAGAGCTGTCATCACCATTTTCTTCCCCCATCCACCATTATCTTCTTCCTGCTGACAGCAATTTAGCAAAACCCCACAAGCTTCTCAGGCCGTCTGAGTAATCTTGAGGAGGGAAGACATCTAATCTACTCCAGCGTTCACACACGCACGTGCACACAAACCCACACACACACCGGTCGGGCAGCTCTGTTTCACACTGAGAGGATTAATGTCAGTGGAAGCAGCGTTCGATGATGTGTTCACTCTGCATTCAGCAGCAGATCCTGAACGCATTCTGCATACACTTCTTTTCCTACTCTGCCTCATCTTCCTCTCTCCTCCATCCATCCTCTTCATTCAATCAAAACACACACTGCTTTAAGCACGGGCATCATTTTGAGCCATCTGTTTTATGTTTCCAGCAGTTTGGAATCATAAAACCAATAAAGTACAGCTTCTCTTCCCTCAGGCTAACGCCCATCTGTTCCTCACTTTCAGTCCTTTCAGGTTTGTAGATACCGTCCTCAAATGTAGCTACCTGACTGTATCTACTGTCAGTACTGACGCAGGTGTGAGGAGGAAGGTGTGGGTGTGAGCAGGACTGTAACAATGAGCGTCTGAGGCTTGTTTATGTGAGTGGCTGCGGGTGCATAATTACTGCATTACAACATGAATGTTTAAATTGTGCGTCTCTCTAACCTCACTCACAATTACCCACAATTATTTTCAAAGCACTTTAAACCATTCCCTATTTCAAATTCATCTTTGAAAGACGGCTAATCTCTGTCACCTTGTCTGTTTACGGCTTCACGACTTACTATTTTAACAACTCAGGGCAGAAACGTCACATTGTTTTTGGATTTTTCATCATTATGCAGTGTTGACCTCTAAAATGACACCACATTTATTGAGATTTATGCAGCAGAAAGTCAGTCTAATGCTCCCCTTATTTCCAAATCCAATACCTACCTCACAGCTATATTCTATTACAGTCTGTGTCTCCTGTCTGGTCATAATTCATATCCGGCCCCGGTGCTCTACTAACACTGCCAGGGAACATGCTGAAAATCAGCATAATGAAGCCAGTTTTCAATCTAACACGAAGAAATGTCGTCCTTAAGTTTGACACCGTTCCTTTGCTCCATAACCTGCACTGGAATCATAATTTCAGCCAAAAAAAAAAACTCGGAGGAGTCTGGATGAAAACCTGTTTTACACTTTGGATGGTGATTGGATGAATACAGCAGTTAGACAGTTGACATTATTGTTTCTTGATCTCTCTGTTACTCAAACAGGGTAAACAGTGTGGGCATTTGTTGGGCACTATTTCCAGCAGCAGTTTAATCCACATTAAGTGCTCTAGTGAGTATCTGGGGCAGCAGGACGATGCAGTGGAAGTGAGTCAACTCTTAATTTCAACAGTGTTTGACTGGACTTCATGCTGTTAAGATCATTTAAAATAACATTAAAACTTGATGGAGGTGTGAAGACTCAGTCATATTTCACTCAGTCTTTGCAGTATCACAGTATATCATCCATCACCTCCAGCTGTAGGTTAAATTAAACAGTTTAAAAAGAGGAAACAGAGGGCTGGAGTGCACAGAGCTGCAGTCTCGCTCAGACAATGATCTGCTGCAGTCTGCTGTCCAGTTTGTCAGCAGTTTAAACTGGCTGACAAACTGGTGCCAGGAGCCAAATGGGAATCACCTTGGTGCAAAAAAGAGTTTAACAAAACTGCATCAGCGCCAAGTTTGGGAACAACCTGCTGTTTCTTTGTGGAAACCAGAAGCTTGTCGGTCACTTTGTCCCCCAACAAAGCTCCTGTGTATTTCTTTAAATTCAGGTTTCGAGAATTAAAGTGTGGCGTTGGATGTAACGGTAATCCCCGTCAAACGGGCTGTTTGTGATGGCTTTTATGAAGACGAAAAGGTTGAAGCTAATCAGAATGATGTGCTTTCACTTTTTGCATTGGTATTTTTTTTGCCAAATGTTTTGATTTTAAGCATTTCATCCATATCAAAAGACAAAGCAACTGTTCATACCAACACCACTGCAGCCTTCTGCCAAACATTATTTCACCTGACTACAGCCGCACAACAAGAACACGCTGTAGAAATCCTGGTACTACACAACACCAATCTGGCTGGGAGGTTTTCTCTCATTTGGCCTCCCTCCAGGCTAAACCAGGTCCTGACTAATGGGCCTTTACAGCCAACACAGCTTTGTGGTCTGGGGTACTGAGCTATTGAAAGACAACCCCATCAAACACCGAGGGAAGGGGAGGACATGAGGCTGGGAGCAAAGAAAAACTGGGGAGTGCATGTGTGAGACAGTGGTCGAGAGAGAGAGTGTGAGACAGTGGTCGAGAGAGAGAGAGAGAGAGAGAGAGAGAGAGAGAGAGAGAGAGAGAGAGAGAGAGAGAGACGAGGAAACAAAGATTTATGACGCTGAAGAAAAGTGCAGAAAAGGGATGTGCCGCAGGACAAACTCACCAGTAGAGGTCGACTGATGGTGGATTTTTAAAAGCTGATGTAATAACGATAGTTTGGAGGAGGAAAAAGCTGACAGACAGGGCTGATATACCCCAACATCAACAACACCCACGGCCCAAAAGTGGTCAGAATTCAGTAACAATCAAGTCATTCTGAACTTTGAATGCAGTCTTCAGACCATCAGCCACTACTGGAGCAAAGAAAGGCTGATTACGACAGTCTGTAAAACATCTGTCAGCACAGATTAATCAGCACCATATATTATGTGACATATTCTGACTCTGGGGACATCCACTGACTCGACTTTGGTGTGTTCCATGTTGGTGCACAGATTGAAGTTTTGCTCCCAGAGGAGGACTCCGTTTTACGGCAGGTACATTTTAAAAATGACTGCCATCATCAAAGAAAAGAAGAGCCTGCGTGTCTTTACTCACAGCTTTGTTGTGGAAGCTAAAGTTAACTACAGAAAGTCTTTCCACTACTCTGTACACACTTCAGGTAACTCTCTTTCAGAATATACAGCACTGCATTTTCAGAAATAATCTCTTGGTGATGTTTGCTTTAATTTTCCCCTGAATCTGGGTCACAGACGTGCTTCACATCTGTGACCACGACAAGAGCAGCCCAAATATTACATCTACATCCCGAGGCCAGGAACTAGTTTTCATACTTGGGTGCTGACTGAAAATGCTTGAGAATCCCCCGAGTAGAGGAAGAGGAGGAAGAGGAAGGCGGAACACTCACTGCCTGGGGCTTGGTCGTCCTGGTCATCTGGGAAGAGATCGTCCAGAGTCTCTTTACTGGAGTCAGAGTCCTTCTCCTCCTGAGAGGGCAGTGAGGGAGAGGAGGAGAGGGGGGCAGTGAATGAACTGACTCAATGTTTGCTAAATTCATGGAAGAGCATTAAAAACTACTTATTGACTGTATCTGCTAATGCAGCCGCTCTGCAGCCTGGGTGTGTTAAAATACTTGAGATCGTTTGTACTGATAACTTTAAATCGACTCCGCTGCTGATAAGAAGTTCAGAGACTTAAAAGGAATCAGAGGGAGAGAAGGTACGGAAGGAAATAAGACTCTTTAAGGAAGCTACACGATGAGACAACTCGGACAATCCTGGAGAGACAAAACAAACCAAACTCAAACAGACACCAGAGCTTATTCTGATCAAACCACAAATCAACCACTGTTTTCTTCATATATCCCATGATTGTCAAACATTATGTGTATTCTGACTATAATGCAGAGTTTGAAAAGTTTAAATGTTTTCTATGACACCTGCTGATTCGACCTCTGCCTTGCTGTTGGTTTGCATATCTGGTCAAACACGAGGACACACTCTGAAGACGAAGTGAGGACTCACAGATGGGGACAAGTCCTCGTCGTACTTCTTCAGCTGGTTCATGAACTCCAGGTGCTTCTTCTCCTCCTCCAGCTGGGCCACGCTCTGCTCGCTCTTCTGCAGTTTCTGCTGTGTCCCGGCCAGCTCGTCTCTCAGCCACTGGTTCTCCTGACAGAGCCGGCGCACCTGAGCCCGAAGCTTCTGCTTCTCTGACTCCACTGAGCTCAAGTGGCTCGACAACGCCATCATCACCTGGACGAAGAGTTTTCTGATTACACATGAGTCGCTTCACGGTTCAACAGTGAAAATCATGTCACATAGTTTGCATGCTGGGGTCGATCGTTGGAGAGACCAAGACGACAAGACATCGTTCTCATGAAGCTGCTATCCACACATTTACTGACGGCAACGACCATGGCCTGAGTGCAAGGCTGACTGGGCTACACTGAAAAACATCTATATGAACACCTTCAACATTCAAGAGTATGTCAAGAGTTTCTATCATGATACCAACAAAAGTGCTTTTAATACAAGAACAAATCAATCGTACATCTTAATCCAAAGAGATTCAGTCACAGATTCAGTGGCAGCGTAATGTGTGGTGGACTCAAACTGTCAGGGGTAAGAGCACACTCCCTGCCAGAGCTAAAAACGTGTACAATAATGTTACTGAGAGGCACTTTGGGTAAAAGCATCCACCTAATAGCATATGTTCAAAGGTGAAAGGCTGTAATTAGACGACGAGTTCGAGGCATAGAGACATTAGGGGTGTTGTAACAGGAAAATTATGCAGAAAAATATGAATCACACTTCACCGTCACTGTAACTGCAAGCTACCCAAAAAGCTGAAGGTGGATGTTAGAGTGTGCCTGGTGCAGTGTATTGTATATTTAATAGACAAAGCCTGCCGGGAGATGAGAGGCGAAAACTTAAACAATGACTCATCAGTGAGTCACAAGCCCGCGTTTGCCAACTTAACAATGAGGAAAACTTTCAAACTTCCTCTGAAAAAAAGCTGCTTTTTAAAATGATGTAAAAGCTTCTCTCTTTGTTTCTGTCTCTGTCTTCAGGAGGATTTGGGAAATCTTTGTTTTTTACACTACTGGAGATGAAGTCAGTGTTTGGAAACACTGATTTCAGAAAACTGTATGTATTAAAAATTCAATTTAAAAGAAAAGGCACCATGACGACTTTAACAACTCTGCACTGGAAACTTTGTTTTCTTCCTCTGTCATTATGTGCATCACTACAGGAAGTCAAACTGCTGTGAACTAAAGGACAGTCTGCACCAGCAGCATTTTTTTAAGTGTTTCAGGAGCCCTTCTGAAGGCTGTCTCTCGTCTTTCTCATGAAACTGACGTGTTTCTATTTGAACTAATGTCTGAATCCACACCTGTAACCCTCTGATTGAGCCTACAGGACAGCTGGTTCTGAGGACAGTGAACCCTAAATGAAAGCCGAAGTTGGTGTGGACTGACTGAATTAACACTCCGGTCTCCTTGATGCAACGCTGACGCCTTGTGTCTGGTGTGAATTTGTGCTAAAAGTGGGTGTTAAGCCTTTGTGCTGTGCAAAAGAAGAGCTCCAGCAACAAAAACTACACAGAAATGTTAACTTTACTTTCTTGAAGTGTAAAAATAATGCTCCAGTTGAAAGCAGAGCTTGTTGTTATTTAGTGGTACGACTAAAACCGCTGTTTATCTGACGTCCGGCGCTTGTCATCGCTGAAAATGCAATTTTTCCCCAGTTACATCAAAATGTTTACATACAGTCCTTCAGATAAACATGAATAAATCCTGGTTAGCTGCTGCACATCCTTAGACAAAAAGGGGAGTGAAAAGAGATGGTGATTCAGCATTTTCCCCGTTTAGACCCTTTGATCAGCACAGACTATGGATGTGCATGATTAGTCAACTAGTCGATACCTGAGCCTCGCTAAGCCCGAGCTCCAGCATCTCCAGGGACTTGCGGATCATGTGGGACTTCTCCTCCACCAGGACGCCCTCCTCATCCTGCTTCAGGCAGCGCAGAGTCCCCAGCAGGCCCTCCAGAATGGAGTGGTGCTCCTGCTTCAGGGCCTCCAGGCCTTGGATCACCTGCTTGGTCCGGGAGATGATCTCATCCTGGGACAGCTTCTCCCCAGGGTCCTCCTCCTCCTTCACACACACCATGGTGGACATGTCCTCACGCATCCTGCAGATTTGACAGCAGGGATGGGAAGGTTAATGTCCAAATGATGTACAGATCTATTTCACAGTTGTTTTAACTCGATACAGTATAAAGATCAAATCAAACCAAAATAAATCAATGGCAAATTAATGTACAGATTTACAGAACAGAAATAAATCTGGAACAAATGAATATGATACGGATGTCCTCATTAAGCTTAAGAGTACAAACAGTCAGGCTCCGATGACTGCAGGAGGGCTAATAATGCTCTTCACAGACACAAACAGTCTTGTTAGGAGCTAAAAGACACTGAACTTGTTGACTCGCCTCATGACTTCTATGCTTGTTTAGAGAAAAAGTAATTATATTTAATGCAAAAAAAGGTCGAATCACTCGCTGCTGCAAAAAGTATAAAAAGTCCAGCAGAACAAGCTCCACCGGGCACGTGAGACATATCGATTAAAGTAGAGAAATCATCAATGGGCAAACACGTAACCCTCGGATGTTTCATTCAAAGCTGGATCCTCCCGGCCTCTCCTGGTCTCATGGCCTCTACTGAGCCTTTTACAGCCCAGTCAGTGATTCACCTCCTTTACAATCAATACGCTGCTCAGAGAGAGAAACAACATTGGCTTACACGAAAGGTTAGAGGCATGGCTTTGAGACTGGACAGCTCTTTAGATTGAGAGAATTAATAAGAAATGCTTCAAGGTGCCTGTGAGTGAGTCTGACTGCTCTGCTTGCTGCAGGGTGTAGCAGCAGAAAAAGCTGGATAAACAAAGGTTAAATATATTTGTAAAAGGCAGTTTGGAGAGCTCTAAAAAGAACCTGACAAGTCATCACTTGAGATGCTTTAAGTAAAAAAGAGGGACTTTAGTGCAGCTGTGATCAAAGAACAAACCAAACCACAGATGCCAAACCTGCCGCCTGCTGACAGTTCGAATCCAGATCTGAGGTTTGTGAGCTGCGTGTGGTTCACAGACAGATACGAGCCGAGGAAGCCCTGAACGGAAACCAGCAGAAAACCTGAAGAGCGTGACGAGCGGCTGCCACAGGTCTCCACATTCACTTTGTTGGTCAACCATCTTATTCTAGTGCTGCATCAATTTAAGTCCACATTTTCATCCGACCTACTAAAACACAACAAATTCAGCATAATCAGATATGATATGCGCCTTTTTTACCACCTTCAGAGGTTTGAATATTAATCATCCACTGCAGTAGCAAAATGCTGTACATTAAAGCAATGCCAGCCTATTCAAATTCATGATTACAGTATCTCCAACAATAATCGGTTTCTTAGTGCTGCCATAATGCGGTCATAGCACATAATCAGATCCTGAATCAGTCTTGGCGATTAAAGGGGAAGACTATTAGGTGCAGCAGGTAAAACAGATGTTGTTAATATGCATATATCAGCTGAACACTGCAGGGTAAAACCTGCTCCTCTGACACCTTCAACACAGTCCGAATCGCGCACTCCTTCCCACTCCATCCAGACTTTCTTTGCTTTGTATTCATTACACACACAAACTTAAGAGGATTATGACTGAGCGCTTCAGCAGCACTTGTAGCAAGCTGCCTAATAAATCTCTGCAAGCACGCCAAACTGAAACTGCAAACGCAACTGAATAATTACAGAAACAGCGTTTTACTCCATGGCTCCGTGAAAAATACAGAAATGAAACGACTCCAGGGTGTGCCTCAACTAACATTAGCCTTATCCTTTATGTTGTGAAGGCACGGTGAGTTGAACCAGCTTGCCCACCTCGGTGTAAAAGCTGCTATGGCACCGGGTGAAAACGGCAGACTTGTCCTGAGCTGCCTCAGATTTCACATTTCAGCTCAAGTGTAAAAGAGAAAAACACAAAAGCCGAGTTGGAGACGGCCCTGAGCAGCCGAGGCAGACGCAGAAAGAGCTGCAGCCCTGATTGCTCCATGTGACTCAGCAACCAGCCCGCAGCCTATCAGCTGACAGCAGGGCAGGAAACTGACGCTGTGTGTAGGAGGGGATGGAAAACAGCAGCTTCAGGTAAGCTGAGAGGGGATTTTCAGCAGAATGAACATGAATAAATAGATCATATGAACCTCAACCTTGTGCTGGAGAGCCCAAAATACATTTTCACAAGAATTTCCTAATATTGTTGGTGAACTGCCAAAAGGCTGATAAAGGAAAAACATTTCCTTAATGCAACATCAGTCTCCAAAGATGCTTAAATAATGCAATTATTTTCACACAAACACCTACAAATAAAAAGAACTGGGCTGCAATAACAATTATTTTCATTATAAATTAGCCTGCTGACTGTTTTCTCTATTGACTGTTTGGTCTATAAAATGTCAGAGAAAAATGAAAATCCAAATCCATTCAGCTACCAGTCCCTCGCTGCTGTGAATGAGCTGAAAAACTGATGCGCAGACCTTTGCACAGCTCACTGAGGGGAAACGCACATCCTTGAAGATGAAAGTACCTAAATAAAAGTTGTTTTTACTCTGTGAACTTGATCCCTGAAAGGGCCAAACAGGGAACTTGAGTATCAATCAAAAATCACTGCTTTGTGCCCCAACAACACAAACCAAGGTCAGCTGTCAACCACTGGAAACAACCCAAACTGGAAAGAACAGACAGACACCAGCCATCACTGCAGGCTGTGTAATACAGAAGTGAAAGTGACAGCACAAGCCTTTCTTCCTGTTCTGATCCAACAATCTTTTATTTCTGGCATCAGATGAGTCTCAGAGCACAAAGGCCCACAGGGAAAGGCAGGGAAAACTATTTCTGATGTTAACTTTTGAAATGTAAATAGCTGGCTTGAAGCTGAGCGCCCGGGGATGCTGCAGCTTTCCCTATAAGCATGTTAAGGCAGTGATATAAGGCGATGGGGAGGCTGAGGACAAATGAGGTGGGGGAAGGGTTTGTGTTTGGGAACCAACGAAGAAGAGGAACAGTAAGCACTAGCTTTGGGCTTCATGCGTGAGGATGGAGCCAGCAGCAGGAAGAGCAGCACTGTGAGGAGCAACCTTCGTCAGCGATGTGTGAGCTGATAGTCATTCGATGATGAGCTGTGAATCACAACCTCATTTTAAGAGAGAGAAAGTATGAGACATGCTGAGCCTCTACAAGTTACACTCACAGGATATCTAAACTCATACACTCACAGATGTGCGTTGGTTTGGCTGCTCTCCATCCACCATTCAAACCATTCAAAAGTTGTTCTACCTGCATCCCGTGTGTGAAAACATTTGCTGCTCTGCTACTCACAAAGTGATGCCAGTTTGTCCGGTACAAACAGCTTTGAGACCTGGGAAGGGCAGCTGACAACAACAGCTAAGTCAACCATAGCTGAAGAGTAAAAGGAGTGCACCTACCGATGCCACAGCACAGCACTATACCACCCAGTTTGATTTTCTGGAAAGTCCAGCGCAGCAAACCGAGCAGCTATGAGCGCTGAGAAACTATAACACCATACTCTGACAGTTTGACACCTTAAACCTGCAATAACAGATGCTTCGGCCACTTGGGAGCAGCAAAAGCAGGCTGTGAACACTGTCATATTATCACCTGTTAAGTTGTGACCTTTTGCCATTATTTTGCGAACAGCTGCTTATTTATACATCCAGCAGATATGGAGCAACATTATCATTCATTTAAAGTCATGGTTCCGGCCACCTGAGACACTGAAGTCCTGTCAAGTGATCCACTGTCAGTATAAAATACTCATTACAGCTGATTTAAAATGATCAAGGTTGTTTGCATGAATCTCATTCTGTTACTTTGGTGCTTGATGCGATCTTCCTCTTTAATTTAACAACTCCTGAAAAACATCAGTCCTACTAAACTATCTACACACCAACAGATCATGTGACGACATTAGCTCTTAGCTTCAGAGAACAAGAGAGGGTTAACGAATCAGGCAGTCACGAGACGCGACACTGTGCAGCTGAAACACAGGAAGTGACAAGTGAGACTGGTACCAATAATGGACAGAGTTGGTCTTCTGTGCCTGTGGACATCAGGACAATAATACTAGAGGTTGAACACTGAAATGTCTTATTCTAAATGAACCCAACAGGGGAAAAGCATCTTCTGTAAATCCCTTTATTGCTGTTAAACTATGTGTCATCTCCTGAAATGAGTCGCAGGCTTTCTTCTGGTAAGTCCTCACATGACGAGAGCACCAATGATTTCTTTATTTCCACGAGCGGGCCTTGGGCGAGAGATTAAATTTATCATTCGAATCACTGAAGTTGTTTAAGATGCTCTGATCTACAGAGACAGTGGTGGCGCCCCGAAGGCTGAAGGATACTGAGAGAATACACTGGATTTATTTCTTTAACACACACTGATGTCCATATATATCTTGCTCCAGACTCTCCACTGATGAAGTTCAGCTTCTAAGACTGTGTTACCAAAACTGGGCTGAATAAGAAATCTGAGATATTAGACTGCATGAGTCCCTCATTAGGCTATAAACAGGGTGAGAAGTTAGCATCAGCCAAATGCAGCTAAAATATGACAGCAGCAGGTAGATTTCAGACAGAAAATAAGAATTTACTATTGTTTGGCTGCTGAATTTGAACATTTATCTGTCAGTGGCCGGTAGATGTAGATGTTTTAAAATGTTAAATACCCACCCACATAAGTATTTCTGTGCCTCTTCCCCAGACATGTCTCATCGCTGATGGTATCGTTACACCGTAGTCATTATGAAAGAGCTGCTTGTCTGATTGGCATATGACTGTGCCATCCCACCCTGGGGTCAGGATGTCCGACTATTCAGAAAATATGTTTAAAATGTGGTAATTTTCATCATCTGGAACAAGAACAGTAGCTCGCAGGTGATGACGGCCAAAAGCAGAAACCTCATCAGTAACTTTCATATTTAATATTTCAAGTATTGCCGGTTTCACTCTCCAGGTTATTGGTCAGAGGCTCAGTAATGCTCGATATTTACTCAGGACTGAAAGCGAGAGGAAAGACCAAGACTGTCAACACCAATACACAGGTTTGGAAAATCTTACCCTTTACGACATCTACTGTTTGTATGCTCTAGGTTGATCCTTGGTTTTGCATATTGTAATTTAAGCCTAGACAATAAATCAACCTGGCTGATTGAACAGTGGAGATTTACTGCAGGTATATCAGTGCAGACATATATGTTGGTCAATAAGTAACAAGAAATCACAGCAAATGCCCAAAGACGTCCAAGGTACTCTAGAAACAGTGTCCTAATTCCAATATAAACACAGTTAAGGAATCCTTACCAAAAGCATCTGTTAACAATTTGTTAAAAGAAATAATTATCGGTTGGTTTACTTGCTTCACCTGCAAAAAGCGTCCTGTGCTTCTCAAGCCGCCCTGCAGCATTACAACAAAATCTGCTGTGACAACACATAATTATCATTTCCTACCAGCAGTGAGAGCTCCATGAGAGGTCAACACACAAACCTCTGGGATCTGTGAGCCAACAACAAGCTGTCCCTGGGGAGCGGAGGGGTGTTAGCCGGAGGGAGGAGCCCTGCAGGTTGTCATGAGTGCTCCTTTGGGCGGATTAAACATTAAATGCACCAGGGCAGGGTAAACAAAACTCTGACACTTCTGCCATGCACTCACAGATTGTGTGTCCTAAATCTCAAATATACAGTCTTTTTGGCTTTCGGGTCCCAGCTGTGAGCCCCACACTGAGATCCACTGTCCCTCTGAAGCTGTGTCCTCAACACAGGCAGCTTTCACAGCCATCGGTGCTGCTGTGAATATCAATGAAAGGACAACCTGCACGGCTAACTATCACACGACAATCCAACATCGACACTTCAGGGGGCTGCGGTGGCCAACAAGCGCATCTTTCTGCCGGGTGACAGGCATGTTTTAGCCGTGTCCGTGCCCTTCTAGTTCCTGGTCCTTTGCCCTAGCTATCCGGGTAACAAATGGATTAACCTGAAGAACCAGTTAGCCAGTACTTTCCTGTCTCACAGAGCAAGCACAGTGCTAACTCTGAGCTAGCACTCTCAGTGACAGTTAATGTGCTCATGGCGTCTAATTCCTGCAATTAACGTAAACACCAACCACACATCAAAGGGGGTAATGCTTTAAAACAAGCTGACCAAATTAACATAACGTCAATAATTCAAATGCTTACAGTCTGACAAAATGACACTTTAAAAAACAAATGAAAAATTCTGAATGTGGTTAATTAGCTAATGATCGTTCCAAGGAATACACGGAGCCATTCTTACCGTTCTCTCGGACATCCGTTGCCAATGTAGCTTGCTGTAACGTTCGTTTTCCTCGCCGCTTCACCTTTTAAATCACGCCTTCTTTCAAGATGAGGGTGTTGCTCCTTTGACTGACGACGTTTTCCGATAAGTGTAAAAAATACAAGTTACAAAACACAATTTCCAAAGTGTCTCAGGCTGGGATACGTTTTGCCGACTGACGCTGGGCTTCACTGCATCAACCGCCGTTAATGATGAGCAGCTAGCTACATAGCTAGCCACCTCACTGTCAAACGCTGGCTTTAGTCTGAGCCGCTCAACGCCAGCCTGCTCTGCTTTGGTTCCATGGCAGGAGCAGCTCCGTAAAGCTAACCTGATAGCAGCTTCATTGGGCTAAATAAAAAGTTGACGAGTGGCCCATGAAGATGACAGCTCGCAGGTCCACTGGCTGGATGACTGACTGACTGACTGCGCGCTGCGTGAAAATGGCGTTACCCGGCGGCCCCCCCACTCTTCCTCGGTAATGATGTCATGGCTGGTCGGATTAAAGCGGAAGCTGTGGTGCGAGTTGAGCAACCAGATTTACTAAATACTTAAACAGTGAAAACACAAACTACTGGTTATACATTTCATTTTCACAACTCTAATGTGGTTTAATGGTGTATACTCAATTCAAATGTATTTCGGACTCATTGGTCCATATCAGTTTAAATAATATTAATAAAAATAGACGAAGAAGAAGAAAAGGGAAAAAGAAGACGAAGACGGAAAAAGAAGAAGAAGAAGAAGCACCATTACAAGGACAATAACACAGATATAATCATTCAATATTCAATTGGTGGAAGTAATTAAGTACATTTACTCAATTACTGTATTTTGAATCAACTGTACTTTATTTCCACTTTCTGCTGCTTCATTTCAGAGAAAAATATTGTACTTTTTACTCCACTAACTTAATTTTGAGATGAAGATTTTACATGCAGAACATACAAGGAGTTTTTAATATGCAGTTATTTACCATTAAACTAACCAGGAGTGCATAAAGAAACTAAAATTACAGAAGTATTACTACATTTTGCTGATAGTACTTCTGTCCTTTTACTTTTCTGTCTACTTTTACCTCCACACTGTGTATTATATTTATGATTCTGTAAGCCAGCAGGTCATTATACAGATACTTTACTTATAAGTACTAATGCTACACTGTGGAAATACTCCACTGCAAGTTAAAAGTCCTGCATTCAAAACCTTGCTTCAGTATGTAGGTATTATCAGCAGGATGTACTTAAAGTACTCATGTAGTAGTAAAGTGTCCCTGTCAGTGTTTTTCTATCTGCTCCATTCATATGTTTGCTGCATTTTACTGCTTTAGATGTTTCAGCTTGAGCTCATTTCAACTACTTTATATCCTGTTGGCTGCTTTAAGCTACAGCAATGCATCAGAGTCTATAAGATCATCATATGTTTGCAGCACGGCCATCCTGTGAGAACCACGCATCTCCAAAAGTTTGACGAGCTCAGAAAAACAGATGACAATGTATTTTCCAACTGATCTGAGAGGCTTTTTAGAGAGTTTATTTAGCTGAAGAAGGAGGAGAAATTTCTCAAGACATAAAGGAAGAATTCATCCTTCAATTCAGCACAAACATTCAACATCAACACATCTGGAGATACAAGCTTTTCACTAGACAGGAAGAGGATGAAAACTTGTAATCTGTACAATATTTGCCTCAGATGTGGAGTAGAAGTTTAAAGTTTGTATAAGGTGGAAATAAACAAGTACAAGTACCTTGAATTTGTACTTAAGTAAATTCACTGAGTTACCTTCCAGTGCTGATCCACACACTTTGTTTATTTAGAAAAGTACCAGACTTTTGGTTTGTGCTTTGAATGAACCGACCAGCCTGTGACAGAAATGTTCTGTCTTTTCTCATCATGACTGAAAAACGTGCAGAGTGTGAGAAATCTGACAGAAAGCAGACAGAACTGTCTCAGCTGCCTCAGATAACACCGTGAAGACGAGACTGGAGCAAAGTTCAAAACACGCCTCGTCAAATCCGACTTTTCCGTGGAAGCCCAGAATCACCAAAACCTGCAGTGACTCAGAGACCCGGTGCATCAGGTCAGCGTTGACTGATACAACGTGAAATAACCACTGTGGGTTTTTTAGTAAAGAGCAGGCAGCTGTTAACAGCCTGTTTCAAACAAATGTCCTGCTGACATCTTTTGTTTTTCAGAGCAGTTATAAGAAAGATGGAGAGATTGAATTAATCACATCGACAGCTCATCTGTTCGTTTGTAAGTGAGCAGTGAAAAATATGTTTCAGCACCTGAGGAGGATCTGATTAAATCAACCACACATCAGAACCAGAAGATGACGAGACAGGCAGAAAAAAGACAAATCTCCTGTCGGATGAGCGTCGGCACTGTGAGTGAATGACAGAAGAACACAGGCAGGAGGAGGTGAACCTTTTATTTCTCCTCAGGAGGGGGGGGGGCTGGTTTTCTAACAGTCCTCCACACGTTGCTGAGGGCGACTCGGGCCATGAGCAAAGTGATGGTGAAGTTCCGTCGGTACCATTCCCTGAGAGGAGGAGCAGGAGGAGAATTAGAGGAGGTTCAACGCAGTGACTTCAGCAGATTATACTGCAGCAACACATCAAGTGTCTCCTTTCATTCTGGGAGAAAATACAGTTTTACAAAAGAAGTTAAGCTCATTGAACTTCTGTGCTTCATATCAGTTTATCTGGCTCAGCTCGTCAGCTCGCCGCCGCCGCCGTATCCACAGGAAACGAGCTGGTAGCTTCATATTTAAAGTACAGACATCTGAACAGAATCAGTCTTCATATTTAAGATTCAGAAGTGAAACTCAGACTGTATGTTCATTTGGTTCCTTCCTCTTACTGGTTAACTCGGCACTCACGACCTGTTTTCCCAGCTGAGGTGATTTTGAGACCACTGTCTCTGACGCTGACACGCAGGTCGTATTCACGCTTTCATTTCTGCAGCTTTTCACCCGTGTTAGAAAAACATCATTCTGTGGTCCAGAGCGATGCTGCAAAGCTTTTCCCCTCAAGTGGCTTCGATCGCTGGCTTCACACCAAATCAAGAGTCTAATTCGGGCTCCTTGTGATCAGTTTCAAGCTCACAGTGGTGATCCACCGGCTCTTTGTTGACCCTGCAACACCAGGAGGTTTCTGAGCTCCTCTGATCTCTGAGCTGATTCACTCCACACTCAAAACTGAAGGAAACTCTTTAAACTGTCTTCTTTTGGATTAAAGATCTGTGGAGAATCGACTTCCCTTTGTTTGGTTTTACATCTGTTTTAATCTCCATTTCATTTATGACCTTTACTCTGTTATACGTCTTATTTTTGTGTTTGTGAAGTGACATCATACTGACCGCAGAGAGATGAAAAATATATCGAGGCCACATTTTACGACACTGAGGGCTCAAAATGACTCTGAGTCTCTTTTAAAGGCCTCTTTTAAACCTCATCTGGTCATCTAGTCTGCGTTCGCACAGTCGGTCCAACACTTTGCCGAAAGACTTCAGTCCATGTTCTGAATCATGAGTCAGAGTTTATTCCGACCTTCTGCTCTGGAGGCTTATCAGAGCTCATTAAAAACAATTCAGATATTAGAGCGAATGTCCAAATTAATGCAGGAACATGATCGACAGAGGAAACCCAGAGACGACGGCTGAGTCAAGTTTGATAGCATGTACAAACAGTCAGCACGCAGCGCTTTTCATTGAGGGGACAGCTAACAGCGGAGCACGTATGGCTGGTGTTATTAAGACGCATCATAGCCGATGTTCACAGTCTACTGACGTGTTAAACTGAGCTCTTTTGCTTCTCTTGTGTCCAAGAATGAACCAAAAGGTGGGAATGAACTGAATCTGGTGCACACGCAGCTGCATTTTGAGCTCTCGATGTAGTAAAACACGACCTGGATGAATTTATTTTTCTCTCCAGGGCTCCATAACATCGACATATGACTCCTTTTTCAAATACAAAGCACTGTACGGTATTTATTCTAATGGTCACATCATTTCTGATGCTGCAGCAGCTGCTAACCTGAAACACTAAGATCACTGCACAGAGTGGGAATAAATGTGGATCAACGGGGATGTTTCGCTGCACAGCACAAAGCAGCACAAGCTGCGCTGGAGGCTCATTTGTACAGTTGAAAGATTTTAAACAGGCCGAGACAAGAAAGCAATAACGGCAGGGGAGAGGAAACAGGGAAATGCTGTTATTTCTTAGATTTACAGTAAAAGTTGGAGTTTGAATCCCACGCAGGGAAGGCGAAATGAAAGCAGCTGCAGAGGTGACGCGTGTGGGCAGAAAGCGGCGTTCTTTCTGGAGGATTCTCCACCCGAACAACGAGTCGGCCACTCTGCAGAGCGAATTCACAGCCTGCCATGTTTGTTGTTCTCTGTACACAAGGTACAGGCGTCAATTAGAGCCCACGGCTCCCACGGAGGGAGATGTGCCCGCCCACCCACGGCGCCGTGGGAGCTGCCCTGCTGCAAAACAACTCACTTGTTATAATTTGCGTGTCGTTTTCTGTTTTTGTCGAGGAAGCTTTTGTAAAACACGGCCATTTCCTCGCTGCTCAGGGAGCGGCGGCGTCCTGCAGGGAGAGGAGACACAGCAGAGGAACGTTACACTCTCATTAAGTTTCCTCTTTACATCCTCAGCTGTTACATAAAACCTCCTCAGCTCACCGAGTCGTCGGTGTCGAGTCTGTCGGGCTTCATTTCTAACGTGTTCTGACAGACTGTGAGTGAATTCACAATCCACGCAAAAGCACAGCGTGCAGGAGTTTTTAATTCTATTCCAGAATTTAATCTTCTTTTCTGAGTAAAGCCTGTGCACGTTTGCTGTGCACGTAAGACGCCAGCGCTGTAATGTACGTGGAGGCTGCACGTCCTCACCTTGCTCATCTCGCACAGTCAAGCCTTTTGCACTCAGATGTGAAACGATGAAAGCGTGTTTTTCCTGCAGAGAGGACACAAACGTGTTATTTATCTATTTAGATTTGACAACATTCACAAACAGAAAGCCAACAGTCAACACAGCGACTCACATCGAACGCAGACGATAAGTCAGACAATTCAAAACTGAATGAATTAGACAAACAGGTCGTTTAAAGTGTCCACAGAGGCCTGAATACACAGAACAAAAGAAATCAATAATCCAGAATAAACCAACAACAGGAGCAGATTAACTAAAAACTAAAAAATGATTTTCATATAGAAAAATATCTGTTAAATACTCTGAAACTCAAGGTACTTAATGCCTCATCAGATTTAAACACACACAGACACGCTGCTGTCACCTGTCAGAGCTTCACCTGACAGCTGTGTTGTGCGATGCTGCCCCCTGCTGGTCAAAACAAGAACTTTAAGAGAAAGAGCTCAGCCTGCAGAGGACGCGACACTCAGGGACATTATGAATAATGACGACAGTGACGATGTGATGCGAATCCACACGTGGAAGCTCTGAGGTCTGAGGTCAGAGGTCAGAGGTCAGAGGTCAGCCGCAGGGCAGCAGCTCTGGGGTCGGTCAGCAGGGAGGATGTTTGCTGATTCAGAGGCTTCACATCAGTTCATCTGCTTAACACGAGCGTTTCTCTGCATCATCCTGCTGCTCAAACACGTCGACTCTGTCAACTCTGTACGTCTTAATGTATCCGCTGAAGCAATCAATCCATTAATCGATCGACGGACTCATGATGTCCACCGTTTATCCAAACGTCTTTTCTTCAAACTTCTCAAATTTGCTGCACTTTATAGAACGACTGATTCATTTAGAAATGTAATTTAGAGATTTACTGATAATGGAAATCATCATTAGTTTTTTTGGGGGGGGCTCTTTCTGTTCACACTAACCCTCTGTGATGGGCACTAACCTGGATATCATGTATTTTATTAGCACTTCCTGTATTTTAACCACGCTGCCAAAATAAAGCACAGCCTGTGTGACAGATGAAACCGAGACCAAAGGACGCAGAGACTTCAGAGTCTTAAAACCAAAAATAACGTTTAACTCTGAGCTGTGAAGCAGTGGACGTGTCGGGTAGTTTCTGCGCCTGCGTCTGCGTTTGTCTTCGTCTCGTGAGTCGTTTTATTTAAAAAGCTGAATCTCGACCTTGCTGAAGGTGATGTTCTGCTTGGTCCAGAACTCGTGGTTCCAGTCCTCCGTCTCCTGCCTCAGCTGTCGCAGCCTCTTCTCCAGCTCCGTCTCGCTCTCTGGGACGCGGTAGACGATTGGCCGCAGGTTGGACAGAGGGTTTGGTGGACCAATCCAGTCGTGTGTGGAGCTCGGTGCCGGTCTGAAGAGCGATCTCTGCACGTGAGCAAAAACAAGAGAAACCTTTTACTGCGCTGCCGCTTCACCACTGCCAGCTTGGAGCAGACACGAGCAGCGGAACCCCGACAGATCGTTTTCATTTTCAAACTTTCAGTCTTCAGACCAGACGACGCCGACTCACGTGACATCACTTGAGGCAATTTATCAGGCTTCGTACAGCTCCCTCTGGAGCCCAAAAAAAGGATTTATACTACTTCTTCAAAATACCCAGCGGGACCCCCAAGACCTGTAACTAGGCCGATTCCCCACAATAACAATAATAAGATGTGCTGCAGATACAGAAAACGCAGCCAAACACAGAAAAACTTCAAACTGCTTCTCAATTTAAAAAACAAATACAGGACAAAGAGAATATTAAAGCAGTGACTTCGTCCACAGGAGCTGCAACCGATTCAGAAGAAGAACAACATGAGAGGAAATCACCTCCTGCAGATCAATAAATAATTAAAAAGATGGGACTGATCACTTAATTATTACAACCTTAGTGTGTATAAAGTGATGTAATGCTCCACAGAACAAGTTAAAACACAGAGCCTGATGAGGTGAGGTTCAGGGCGAGGCCTGGGGGGCGGGCCGGCTCTCTGCAGGTGTGTGTCACTCAGGTAACAGTCTCATTTGAAGGCAGCAAACAGCAGACAGACAGACAGACAGACAGACAGACAGACAGACAGACGTCACATGGTTTACACCGGCAGCTGACTCACAGGGAGCTGCTTATCATTTCTAACCAGAGGACCTGATGAGACGAGCAGCGAGGCAGAGAACACGTCAACGGACTCAGAGAGCAGCAAACAGGTAGATACACCTGGGAAAATAACCTGATACTCTGAGGAAGTACAGATGTTACCAGACTGTAACTAAGTGTATTTACCTCAGTACTGCACTTATACTTTACTACTTATACTATCATTGTGCATTATGTGTACTTTTACTTTTACTTGAAACTTTACTTTTCCTTAACGCTGCCAAATCATATATAATATGTAGATCTACCACAGCCCGCCTACAAGCTGCAGGTGTTAATAATACATGATAATGAGTTAATGTCATGTATTCATACTGTACCAGCATTAATGCAGTTAAATGCATTTAAACGGAGCGAGTTTTACTTGTAATGGAGTATTTTTACATAGTATTAACCGCATTTATACTTCAGTAAAAGATCTGTCAGCCCTGATATTACTCGACTCGATCCAACAACAGTGGTAACACACACACACACACACACACACACACACACTGCCGGTAGCGGTTCGTTTGTGGACGTTACTGAGGATGACGATGATGGCTTTCCGCACTAACCTTCGGTGTTTTGTCCTGCTGGGTTGCCAGTTTGGAGCTGCAGTGCCGCCTGTCCCCCGCGGACGGACGGCGTGATCGCAGAGCAGCGTGGAGGGTGGAGGGGCTGAGCAGCCTCCATGTCGGACAGCCCGCCGCTGCTGCTGCTGTTCTGGACGCCATTTTTAACGAGCCGAGGCTAAACTGCTGTTAGAGTGAGTCATTGGCCGATACTGTTCGTGCTCACGCGCTCTACTCCACAGAGGAGGCCATGTCTGCGTCCTTCGGCGGAGATAAGCAGCCGTTTGGTCACGTGACGCCCACACTCAAAGGGTGTGTTCCAAAACTCTATCGGAGTAAAGCAGGAGGGAGGGTACATTATTTGTCTTGAAAGTGTGGTGGAACAGAAGCATAAAGTAGCAGAAAATAGAAATACTCAAGTAAAGTACAAGTATGTTAATTTTATACATAAGTACAGTACTAATAATCACACGATATAAGAATACTCTGTTCCAACTTAAGCCCACGTTCAAAATTTTACTTTAGTACATACAAAAAGGACACTTAAACTTAACCTAAACTGAAAATACTTCACATAAATAACCATTTGTCCTTAGTTCCTGCATTTTAATGTGATATAAAAATTTTTACTACAGTATTTATACTGCTTACTACACATAAACGTCAGAGTTATTAACAAAATGTATAAAAGTAAAAGTAATTACAAAGCAGCCAAATTGAGCTTACATTATTTTTCTGTAGGACATATTATACTATTGGGAATTTATTGTCGGTGCATTAACATTTAATCAGCATTTTGATATTATACACACACTATAACAAGACCACATACTGTAAAATACATATAAAAGTCCTGCATTCAAAAGTTAAAAAAAAAAAAAAAAGCATGAAAAACTCAAATAAGTAGGCTACAAGTACACCAATTTTGTACCTCCTGCTGCACTCCAGTTTGTTTCCCGCTCTTGCCGCCACGTAACAAACGGCCCGGCGGCTCTGTCAAAAGGAGCGTACCCAAGATTGGACGACCAAAATTTACACTGTGTTAAAAATAGTCAAGTTGATGTCCGTTAAAATAACGTTGATGTATTATACTTCTACATCGATATGAACTTATTATAGGTTAACTAAACACAGATTCACAACTCTTATTCGTTGAGTCACGGAAACGCCGATTAAATTGCTTTTATTTCCCCCCAAATGAGCAAAGACAAACTCCGTGTTAGTTTCATACGCAGGAGCCGGAAAGTAAGTAACTGTTACTCGAAGGTAGCTAGGTAGGCTAATGTTTAGCTTTAATCAGAGGAGGTGCGCACTTTTCCACAACAGTTCAGATGGCTGTACGCTGGCTATGCAGGTAAGAGTGAAACCGTGAAAGTGAGGAAGTGGTGTGAATGTACAAAGACCAAAAAGCTGAAGTTATTCGGCCAAGGTGGGGCAGAGTCAGGTGATCATCGGTAGCTAGCTTAACGCACTGGCACAGACAATGACATTCACTGAGCGCCGGACGTGGAAAACGGAGTTCGACTATTTGATTCAAAACGGCCACTTAAATCACCCGTAAGATTCAGAAACATATGTTTTAATAAAGCCAGATGTTTTAACGCGAGCCTCGGCGGAGGAAGCCCCTCACGGTCTGTGGGAGGGGCGACACCAGCCCGACCGCAGTCAGTCAGTCAGTCAGTGAGGCGTTCGGTGCTGAGGCTGACCGGAGCACCATCGCCCCCGCCGAAAGCTCTCTGAATCGGGGATTATCCATTTGGATGCCTCTTTGCTCCACGAACCGACCTGCTTTGGCTGATGGAAACAGACATCCGCGAAAATGTGCGCGAATGTGTTCGGAGTTTTGAAAAGGTGAGAAATAACGATGCTGCTGGTGTGTGTGTGTGTGTGTGTGTGTGTGTGTGCGTGCGTGCGTGTGTACGTGTGTACGCGCGCGCGTGTGTGTGAGAGAGGATACAGCTGACAGCCTCTGGAGATGCTTCGAGCGGGTTTGTGAGATCTAGAGGTGTGGTGTCTGCTGGTTCTGGTACAGCTGTGCTCATTTGCATACCCTCACAGAGGCACATACCTTCCTGCCAACCAGCTGGCCAAGCAGGATTTTGGACGGTGACATAATGCGCAAAGCCGTGCAGGACCGGTGCAGGCAGCCTGGAGATGGGGAAGGTGCATGCACGGTTTGGGGGAGATTCAAGCCGGGGGTGCTCGCTGCATGTTAGGTCCAGCTCAGGCAGCCTTCATGCTGAGTGACTCATGGGAGGGAAGGCTGATGCTCAGTGGCGAACCTCTCCTCAGCTGTGAGAGCATGGCTTCAGCCTCCAGTCCTTTTTTCTTGTCTCTCTGGACCAAATGAAGGCACGAGGTGTGTGCCAGGCTGGAGTGGATTTTGCTGAGATTATCCTAATAAATACTCAGATTTGTAAGCTCTGGCTTGGCATGTGTTCATCCACTATTCTGCAAATGCCCAGCCCCTCGCACTCTTACATAAAAGTACTTTAGGGAATGCTAATACATAATCCTGTCTACTCTAATTATTGATGCCGTGAATAACAAAACATCATATTGTCGGCCTCGGCATTCATATGCAACGATCACATCGTGCTCACAGGCACCTCGGCCGATGATGACAGCCCGTCTCATGATGCAACCTCTCCCCTGAGCCATGTTCTTCTGCCAAAACTCAAATCTTCCCCGTATCTTAATCCTGTGTATCACCATTCACCCTGCAGACACGGAAAGTTCACTTTGATGGAGGCTGGGCGTTCCTTTCCTCCGTAACGGTTTTCCTGCTCGCCATTTCCCTTTCTTTGTCTCTGATTTTTAAGATCCAAAGTGGGATTTATCTGAATACTGGAGGCAGTTTTTCATTTCAGTAGACTTGAGGTTTGCGTGGTGATCCTGGATGGATTACTGGTCCATTACTGGGGCAGAGGGGTCAGGGGGTCCCGAGGCCGAAGCACTGGTTATCCTTCATATTACAGCTGCAGAGGATTCTGAGGCAGCAGCAGCATTTCATCCAAATTCACTACAATTAATAAAACAGTTGAAAGAACAGCAGAAAAGCTCCACTTTAAGAAAATAAAACCTGAATCTCAGACTTTGATGTTTTGCTGTAACGTACGCCTGCAACTAACGTTCTTTTTCATAATCGATTAATATGCAGATTATTTTCAGTACTGAGCGATTAAACGTGTGGTCTATACAACATAAAACAATTGTGAAAAAAGCTCATTACAGTTTCCCAGAGCCCAAAGTAATGTCAGCAGCGGAAAAGCTCTTCATGTACTGTCACGAATGACAAAGACGAGCAGCAATTCCTTTCATTTAAGACGCTGGAAGCAGAAAATGTTTGACATTTTTGTCTGAAAATGAAAATGGCTGACAGTCAATTTTAAAATAGCTGGAATTCAATTTTCTTCCAATCGACTAATCGTTGCAGCTCTGCTGTAGTATTTTGTGTAACTGTATCTGCCAGGAGTCTGCGTTTGGACAGGTGTCAAACAGCCGCTCTTCATCTCCAGTGTGAAGTAAATCCTGAAGTTCAGCTGCAGTTCAAGATCTGACAGCACACCAGAGAGTTCAGGTTCACCTGCTAAATGCTGAGACGTCAAGCAGCTACAAAGAGCCACAAAGACGACTACAGAGAGACACAACACAACTACAAAGAGATGCAAAATAACGACAGAGCTGATAACTGCACAGCTGAACTTCAACGAGATGCAAAACGACTGCAAAGATATGCAAAAAACTATAAACAGATGCATGAATACAACGAGATGCAGAATAAATACAAGGAGCAAATTGACTACAAAGAAACATAAAGTGATGCACAGTGACTACAAAGAGACAAAAAAACACTACAAAATGACAACAAAGAGATACAAAATAACTGCAAAAAGACACAAACTACAAAGAGACAAGACAACCACAAAGATACAGCGTGACTACAGGTGCAACATGACAACAAAGAGACACAAAACTACAAAGAGACAAAAACAGACCACAAAATCACAACAGATAGAAAATGACTGCAGATGTCACACGACTAGTAAGAGACAAAAAGACACTACAAAATGACAACAAAGAGACACAAATCTACAGAGAGGAAACATGAGAGCCCAAGGAGACGTCTAAAGATGTCTTCTTTCGTCCAACCAACAGTCCAAACCCCGAATACATTCACTTTACAGTGATTCAGAACAGACAGAAGCAGCAAATCTTCACGCTGGAGAAACTGGAATCAGCTAATTTTTGGAATTTTGGCACAAAAGGTAATTTGCTGTTTAAGAAGCCTGTTGTTAGTCGGACAGTTAAATTACGCTGAAGACAGATTTCTTGAAGCGTTGAACTGGGAATACATTTCACAGCTCGAGGCACCTGTGACACACTTTGAGGCTGTTTGACCGAATTTCCTGCTCAGGTGCAGAGACGCTCTGAGGGGTTTCATATTCGGGGCGTTGGTCAGCGGCGTTCTGTCCTCCTCAGTGTGTAAAGCTCGGTGTTCAGGCAGGATGCTTTGTATGAGGATGAGAGAGCCATCGCCATCATGTCACCACGAGCCTGCTCCCATTGGTTGTCATGTGGGTGTTCTTTTTGTCGACAGGAAAATGTAGGTTAACCTCATTCATTCCCTCGCACAATTGTAACGACAGCGTTTCACATGAATGTGTCATGTGGGCGTTTCTCCTCGTCCTGTCTTGAGCCGGGTCGTCGTTTGGCTGATCTGGAGTCTGTGTGACGTAAAATAAGAGCACGTCGACAAAAGAGGTCAAGGTCAAGAAGAGACTCCTCTGTCTGCTGCGTGGTCGTTGTTATACTCACATTTCAAACACCAATCAGCTGTTTGGAGAGCACATAGACACATTTACAGTATTTAACAGGGTTTGCACTGTTTCTAACACTGTTTATGTGTGTGGGGTCGTTTCTGTCATCGTGTTCTGCTCATTAATACAAAGTGATGTTTTGATCTAAGAGCTCAGTGGCTCTAAACCCTTTAAACAAACCCTCCACATGTGTTGTTATTAATATTAAAGAGTAACGAAGCACCAGGTCACATTTACCTGTTTGGGTTAAAGTTTGGAGTCTGTTGCACCTGTAACTTCACACATTTTTAATCTCCGTTCAGACATTTCCTGTTTAAATAAAGTTACTATCACTGTTTCTTACGATATGTTTTTATGTAACAAGATGGATTTTGGCTCATATGTTGGTGTCAGATGTTTGAACTCTTAAGTGCAGCTTCAGAAATCCAATGTAGGTCAGATTCAGTTACAGTTTGGAACAAAAAGGCCTGAAGGAACGAGGAGAAACCTCCTTTAACAAACTGAACCTGCGACAGATCGTAAACTGCGGGTTGGTTTTTGGGTGACGTGACAGCTCCTCATAGATGAGGCTGGCAGCAGGTCTGCAGACCAGCAGCATGTTGGCAGCACAGCGGTAGACTGTCAGGACTGCTCACACATAAGATGGATTATTTTCACGTTTAATAACTCTTAAGCCTGCAGCCTCGATTTCTGACATGTTACGCATGACAGAATCGCCTGTAAATTGGAGATAGAGCTCCTTCTCCTCGGCTGATTTTTCGTCTGAGTTTATATTTTAGTTTCAGTGGGCGAGTGTCTCCACTGCAACATAACAGCCATTGTGGTTATATCCAAAGGTCATTTGTTCTAACTGTAACGTATTGTGTGTGTTGATGCTTTCGTTCCCACTGGAGCTGTGCAGAAAGATTTCCAGAAATCTTAGCTTTGTTTGCACATTTTGCCCGTACAGAAACACACATTGTTTGCATATTAAGTTTCATGTGAGAACAAGGCCAGCAGCATTTACATCTGACCGCACTGTTGATCATTCCCATGGAGCCGATGGAGTTTTAAATGTTCAGCTGAGGTTACAGAGTTTGTCTTCATGCCAGCTGCTTTGGCTGACATCCAGACATTAGTTGGAGGTCCTATTCAGTCGTGTTGGCTGTGAGTATCTGAAAAGAAACTTTTGAAGTAATCCACCCATTCTGGCCAGTAGACAACAATGTTAGCGCGGCTGAAACTGCTCTGAATTGTCGCTCATTGTTCTGACGTTCCTTTCATGCTGCCTTTCTTTGCAGCCTGTTTGGGAAGCCCTTTGATGGCGGGAAGAGGATGGACCATGGTGGTCCACAGCAGCAGCAGCAGCATCCAATGGAGCAGCAGCAGCAGCCGTATCATCCGCAGCACCCTGCCATGATGCGGCTGTACGAGGTCCAGAAGGAAGTGGCGTCTCTGGGGCCTCAAGTGTGCACCTTCAGCGGCATGCAGAACGACCGCGACTACAAGCGTCTGGAGCGCGAGCTGACACGGCTGCTGCTGGAGGTGGACCAGGTGGACACGGAGGGCAAACCCGAGCTGCAGGGGGCGCGAAAGAGAGCGGCGCAGGAGGTGGAGGGCCTCCTGCGCTACCTGGAGGAGAACGCCACTCACCCATCCCGCCTGGCCATCGAGCAGCTGAGCAACGAGGCGCGGCAGCTGGTGGACGAGCGCGTGGTGGCGCCTCAGCGTGCCGGCGGGGTGGCCGAAATAAACGACGAGCTGGTGGATGCGCTGCAGGAGCTCGTGCTGAGGCTCACGCAGGTGAAGACAGAGGGGAGGGTGCCGCTCCGCAAGGCGCGCTACCGGGCGCTGACACGCCTGTGCGCCGTGCAGGACGTGATCGAGGGGCGCACGCAGCAGCAGACCCTCTCCCTGCCGCTGTCGGGGGACACCCACGAGGCCGTGCACCGCATCAACCAGGTGATGGTGAAGGTGAGCGTGGCGCGCAGTCAGCTGGTGGCGCTGCTGATGGGGCTGAGTGGGAGGGACAGCTGCGCCCACCTGTCCAGAATCCTGACGGAGATGCAGGTGGAGCTGGACGCCCTGGATGTTTCCGGGAACGCAGCAATCAGAAACTACCGGAAGCAGGTTGTGGAGGAGATAAACGGGCTGCTGAAACACCTGGACCTGGAGGGGGAGGGAGACGACACGCGCAGGTGGGCTCAGCTGACGATTCTGCTCTTAAAGATTCATCTGCGCATTGTTTTCTGTATTAACTGAATAATCGCTGTGAAGTCAGTTCAAAATCAAAGACATTCAAATTGCTGCCATAGAACGCAAGCGAAGTCATTTTTTGGCACTTTTGCTTAAAAAGGACCTAAAATATCTCAAAAGGAAGGAAGTACCAGTTGAACATTTCGGCTCTCCAGAGTACGCCTCTGTTGTCCTTATATTGCACATGAGCTGATGTTACTGTGCATCGCCAGCAGCTTGGGTGGTGAATCGGAGGAGGGGCTGGGCATTGTCGAAGTTTGATTTGAATTATGCTGCACTGTCAGGAGTGAATTAGACTCACATCACCAGAGAGGCACTGATAGCAATAACACGCCCACCAGGTACTTCATTATGTGCAACAGCAGACTCGAGCACCGATTTAAGCACCACTCCATTCACAGGCTTTTCTTTGTGCTGCCTTGTTTTGCCCTCAATTAGAGCAAAATAAGGTTGTTTGATACAGTTTGCACTGAAATAATCATATATGTCTGACCAGCCAGAAAACAAAATATCACCTTCCTAAAATAGAGATCAGAATAAAACTCAGTAACGCACTCGTCTAAAATAACACGTTTCAGGGTCACTCCTGAGCATACCTCAGATTTAAAGGACATTAGTTGATGCTTTTATTTTGGTAGAGTTGCCTGAGTTTGACACCACACTGGAGACATTTTTGCAAACAAAGAGTTTGATCACATTTATTCCATAACATGGAACACAATTCCTGGCTTTGAACATCAGTTTTAATTGTTTTAGGTCTAATTTCGCTGTACGTTTGTTATATATTGTTGTCTATTGGATGACTAGTATCAAGTATGGATACTTGGGTGCCGACTGACGTGCAGCTGGTAAAGATGTTTGTCACAGGTTTGATCTTCATCTTTGTGAAGCTGCAGTTTGTGGTTGAAGTTCAGTGATTGGGTGTTTGTCTCTTCAGGTACGACTTGGCGCAGAACAACTCCATCCGTGAAATCGAGGCGGTGCGAGCGCACGTCTCCCACCTGCGAGAGGGCGTCCTGCGGCACTGCGTGATGGGGGACCTGAGCTTCAGGCCCAAAGCCGAGCTGCAGAGCCTCCTCACTCACCTGGACCAGGTGGACACCGCCAAGAACCCGTGCATCAGGGAGGCCCGCCGCCGCGCCGTGGTCGAGGTCCAAGCCATCATCACCTTCCTGGACCTCCGCGAGGCCCTGGCCCGCCGCCAGCCGGGCCCCAGTGAGCACCCGTCACACCGGGCCGTGTGGCTGGTCCTGGGGAGCCTGTCAGACCTCCAGGCCCAGGTTCTGGGCTTCGATGGCAAGCGGGCCGACAAGAGCTACATGATGCTGGAGGAGCTGCTGACCAAACAGCTGCTGGCGCTGGATGCCGTGGACCCGCAGGGGGACGAGACCACCAAGATGGCGCGGAAGCAGGCGGTGAAGTTCGCCCAGAACATTCTCAACTACCTGGACATGAAGACGGACGAGTGGGAGTATTGATCCATTCAGAAACACGGGTCACAGAGCGGAGGCCGTGTTGCTCCGCAGGGACGCCGGACGGGACGTCGCTGCAGGAACGAAAGGAGGTGATAATGTGTGTAAATCCAAAAACTAGTACGTTATCATTCCACGGGCTGTAAATATTGACTCAAATCCCCAGAATGCACTGCAGCAGCGCTTTTCTTTTGTCTCTTTGTGGTAGTTGTGGCCGACCCTGCTGAGAAGTCAACAACACAGAACTCCTTTTGTGAAACACTTTGAAAAGTTTTTTTGTGCTTTTTGAAGATTTCTTTTGAACTCTCCCGTACGTATGTGTGTGTGTGTGCGTGTGTGTGTATGTGTGTGAGTTGTCGTCTGTCGTCTTCGTATTCGCTGTGTGGTCATCAAAGCCTGCTGCCAAAGCACTACATAATGCCTGTTACAGTGGTCGCGTCCTCCAGGCTGCACTTGCTATCGATGAATTACCCGAGTGTGATGATTGTTTAGCAGTGTCAGGTGTGAATGAGACCGCCGAAGCATGTGTTAGCGACAGCGACCTGATCAGGCAGGGCTGTCCACTGCTACCGTGAGACCTGGTGTCTGGTTGTACTGGGCTGATTTTGGGCGTAAGAATATCAAAATCTATCCAAAAATGTCAGATTACAGGAGCGTCTCTCTCTTGTTTTGCTGCGGTTTGTATTGAAATTTGGCCTGATTCTATTTGGCGAAGCAGATGGCGTGAACAAAGGTTGACCAGGAAATTAATGCTGCAGTGAAATGTGCTTTTACACAATGGAGGAAGATTTTGGGGCATTTTAAAAGCAGCATCAAAGGTGAAACAGTGGAGGCAGAGCTGAACATCAAGCTGGTGCTGAAGCCAGACAATCTGTGTTTAAACAGAGATGTAATTAGAGGGAGAACAGTGGGAGTTTGCATCACTGATGGAAGGTGACGCTCCCCCCCTGCCTGACCCTGTTTATCCCCTCAGCATTCGGTCATGTCTCTGGTAGCGCTCCAATTCAAACAACCGTGGCAAGCTCCCCCAAACCCTGCACGCCGCAGCTGTCATGAGGAAAAAAGGCAAACCTCGGCCTACAGCTGAGATACAGAGGCGTCGATGAGGTTAGATGAGGGGTGTCATCCTACGAGGCGTCCATGTTTAACAGACAGCAGGATGTTTGAAAACATAAGAGAACCTTTCCCCCCGCCGCCCGTGTAGCTGTTAGTCTGTAGTATGCTTCAAATGTTTGTTGTGACTTTGTATGATTGGCTGTAAACGGATCAGGTTTGAAGTCAGAGATGGAGGCGAAATTTTGCTGCTGCTTTCGGTTTTTGTTTCTACCCACTGCTTTCTACCGACGGAGGAGGAGTGCGACTGGGAGGGGTCCCCGGGGAGAGGAAGAGGAAGGGAGGCAGAGGCGGCGATATCCAGTGGATTGACACATCAAGGCTGACGCTCAGAGGGCCGTCGGTCGGCTTCTGCGCAGCGGAGAGGATTGATGGCGACGGCGGCCGACAGAGCCTTCTAGAAACTTCTGCTGGAGACGGTGGGAGGGAGGGAAAGGACTGGAGGAGAAGTCCAAATCTCTGTGCCTTTATTTTCACCCTTCCCTGTGAACCAGTGCGTGTAAAAGCAGCCTTGTAGTGCAGCTGAATGAGGAGCCGGCAGCCGCCCGTTTTGATGCGACGCTGAAGCACCGAATGTGTTTACGGAGAGCACCTTGGCCATTATCGCCACAACAATTTGCACTACTTGTCAAAAAATGAGGCTTTTTTCAAATCAGTATCTATTCCCTGATAAAGACTAAAGGTGGTGGTGTTCTGCTCAGTAATTTCGGGGTCACGCAGACTGACGGCGCTCCTCGCAGCAGGCGGTAAAATGAGTCACGTTGCTGCAAACGGTCTCGCTGATGGGGCTCTGAAAGCAATCAGGCTGAAATTCAACCGACAAAACAGAATAATGAGCCGATTAAATGGCTTCACAGCTTCCCGTTGACCTCTGAGAGTAAACGAAGAGAAACGAGACGTTCGTCCTGCAGGAGATTGTCAGTGATGTGACAGAACAGCCACACGAGCAGCTCTGGAGCTTTCAGTCACTTTGGATGAGCTTCATCAGCAGAGAGAGTTCAGTTTTATGTGAACAATCGATCAAATGACTCGTATGGAAAGAGGTCGCTTGCTGTGACGAACCCAGACTGCAGACAGACAGAGTTAGTGACGAGCTGGTGAACATGGCGGAGCATTTAGCAGCTGAAGGGACAGATGTTTTTCTCAGGCACTGGTGGAGAACAAAAACAGAGCTAAAAGGAGATGATAGATCAGGTGATCATGATTCTAAATGAATGCTTATTTTCCTCTTTGATGGCAATGACATGTCAATTTTACTCAAAAACATAATTTAATACAAGTTTAAAGAGAGAAAATTTCAGAAATAATAATTTCATTTTCAAGAATTAAAGACTGACAGTGTTTGGAAAAAGAGGATATTTGAAGATGAGCACTTGTGTGACAGTTGTTTAGTGTGGTTTCATCTCATACAGTTTGGATTATATTACATAGACTGAAATCTACGTCTGCTGATGAAGGTCATGTGATATGATAGAAAGCTCCACACACTGCAGCGCTTAAAGGACCTGAGCTGAGACTTTGTGGCAGATTAGTTTGGCGATCATCAGGTCAGCGTTTCCTGTCTGACGAGCTCTTCCATCAGCTGGGCGTCATTGTTCTCTCTGCTCTGACTTGCTGGTCGTTCGCAGCGTGAACTCAGGCTCAAAGGTCGAATGTCTCAGCAGTTTTGCAGCAACAGGTTTCTCATTTGCGACTAAAGCAGCAAAGCTGAAGCGAATCTTGGGGCTTTGTCGCTCGTTCCAGCTGCTCAGAAGGTCGTCCTGTGTATCACTGCTTTTTTAAACACCAAAACATGTTCCAGCAAACTCCCACAGACCCTTTTTGTGTGCATTAAGCTGCAGTCGGAGGCATTTTCTGGCAGGTAGCCTGCGGCTCGGCCTCCTGGGTACGGAGCTGACTCATCCGGGGGAAAATTAGATTAAACAGTGTTCATTAAACATCGTCAGCCTGCCTGGCTGTTGTTGCAACAGATGCTTTCTCACAGCGAACCTTATGCTCTCTCAGACCAAACCAACCCGAACACACCTTAAGTTCACATGCTCTTTTTGTATGCAGTAAATATATAAAGATGTACATGTACTCCTCGCAGATCACTGCATCTCTGTACATTGCCTCCTTCTTAAACGTACATCTGAATAGTTTATGAAATGTTTTACACTATATGAAGAAATGTCGCTTATATCTTTTTCTGTCTCGTCATCTTCGTGTCTCCAAGCCTCTTTTTTTATTCAGTATTCGCGGCGCCTCAGCGAGTGGGCGTTCTGGCAACCGCACAAATTTATGCTCTGTGGATCATATGTGCAAACTTAAAAAGGAGGATGTCAGTGAGGTAAAGCACCATTTTCTAAATGTTTCGCTGAAGGGAAGGTTTTTGTTAGAGTCTGTGCCAGCGAGACGGAGCACGTAACCCTTCCCAATTACCACCACTGCTCCTCTGATTCTGTGCCGAGTCTAAATGGACCCTGGGCCCAAGCAGAGTTACAAACAAATTTCTCTTCTGAATTCATAAGAACTGGGATCGATAACAGTGTTTGATGCATTTTTTGCGACCGTATGTGTTTGCACAAGAAAAAAAGATGGATTTTATAGGTTTAAATGAAGGCTAACATGTCTGCGTTAACTAGTTTGTCCCTGCATGAGTGTGAACGTTGGTCAGATGACTGGTTTGTATTTAAAAGATGTCTAAGAAACATTTTAAACAGCATTTTAAAGGATAAGCTGGTAATTTAGTCTCTTATCAGTGTCATCGTGAAGAAATCCCATGAAAAGACCAGAGAAGAGAAAGTCTCAACAAACCTTGAAAAATCCTTTAAAACTGGCAACAAATATGAACTTTTATTTTGAAAAAAGGCTCAATAATTTCCTCAAACAGCTGGACGCTGGAGTGAAATGTGTTCTAGTCTCGTGGATTAGCGGTGGATTAATCAACATTTGGTGTTCTGGGATGATTTCAGGCAGCAGGATGGTGTCTGTTAACCTGATGCTCGTCCATGGAAACTCTTTGGAAAAGGGCCGGCACTGACAGACAGTAGTTGGCCGGTGATTGGACGAACTGTCAGTCTATCACGGGCTAACCAATCGTATGTCAATCTTTTCCATCCAGAAAATCCTTCAGTTCATATCTCGTCTCTCAGTGAAGGGTTGCTCTGCTACAGCAGCGTCTGCGTTACGTGTCCAAACAAACAGCTGCTTCTCTCACGATCGACACACCTGAGCCACACCTGTACCTGCCAGTAGTTCTCACAGGAGGCTGATTGGTCTAAAACCAATGCAGTTTGGCCACAAGCGCAAAACTTGAAGCATGGAAAGATGGATTCTCGCCTCACGTGATCTTTCATGATTTGGTGATCCAGCTGCTAATGAAGCTAACGAAGGAACGCGGCTCACTGATGTGGTTTTAATAGTTTTTGGACAACAGTGAAAAACATAATCAGTTTTTGGATACTGGAGGTTCTTTTCATGGGATTTGTTGACAACAAGAAAAAAATAATATCACTTTTAAAAAAAAAAAAATAGCCCTGCTTCTCATGAAAACAAAGCGTCAGAGTCTTTAGCAAACTTCAAATATCATATTTGCAAAGAAGAAGACAGTTTCCTGAGAAGGATGTCAGCTGTTCCAGAAAGTGGCACGAACTGGTTTTAATACCCGTCGGTCATTAAATGGATCGCTGGTTTAATCCTGACCTGGAATCATTTGGTATTTCAGTTCCTCCTGCCTGCATTCACAGTCCTCTCCAGCCAGACGTTCAGGATTCCCCAACACGCAGCTGGACGGCTAAAAGCAGCTCCGGGTCGTCAAGAGTATCTGAACCTGGAGTCCGTTAGAGATTCAGACCTGGCGGCTTCTGAAAGGTATCTGTCCGACTTCTGTCCTGCGATGCGTTGACACCACTGAGCGACTGACGTGCACATTTAGAGGTTTAAAGATTCCATTTTCCTGCTTTGGGTTGAATGTAGTCATTGGAGAATGTTTTGCGTTTCTTAGTACCAAAGTTGATTTCATTAAGGAAAGATCTGATGATGATGATGATGATGATGAAGGTGGCAAAGAGGGAGGTGAACACATCACAGAGCAACTTAACACCAGCTGAAAACCTTTTCTTAGCACACCCACAAATGATGCTGCAGTTTAAAATCAATAAAGCAAGCGATCAAAGGCGGGACAAAGGTCGATTTTAGAAAGTAAAATGATCCACCGCGAGGGAGGAGACCTTCCTTCGAGCTTAAACGTCTTTCATGAAGCGCAGTGTTCGTTCTTCGGCCGCCGGTGTTGTTACTGCTCCGCCTTTCTTTATGCGAACAGGAATGTGTTCTGCGACTGAAAAGGTTTTGCATTTCTCTTTTTGTTCCAAACATGTCTTCTTAAGTCGCCTTTAACTGCATTGATTGTGACAGGCTTTCGCTGTTTCTCCTCCGAGACGCGCTTGTACAAAAAGCACACTGAGACTGGAAAACATAAGCTGTGTGAATGCTCCGTGGATGGTTGTGTTTTCAATTTGTATTCCCACTGCAAAATAAAGACGGCGTGTCTAGATGAGTGTTATGTTAATGTCTTTTTTATTCCTGAGTCTGGCAGCTCTCCAGAGGACACGTGAGGACCCGACAAGTGTCTGAAAAGTCGATCACAAGCTTTCAAACTTTCAAAATGCCTACTCAGGGTTATTTTAAGAAAACATGCAGCATCGCCGAGGGACGCCCGATAAAAGGCCTTTCATGCACCACGACGCTCCGCGCTGCAGATGGGCATTAAACTTTAAAGTGACGCTCTCATCCAGAGCAGGTGAGGGGTTCAGTGTCTCTCACAAGGCCACTGTGACAGGAGACACGTCTGCTACAGGAATCAAACCTGAAATATCTCAGATTTTAGTTTAAACATGAAGCGTCAACCCAGAAAGAGGCTCCATGACACCTGAGCAAACGCCACCCGCTGATGAAGAAGAGTGGAGATTGTTCTGTTTCCACTACTGTGCTAATATACAGACGAGGTTAGCATGCTAACATACAAACGCTAAATATAAAGTGGCTGAAGGCATCAGTAACAGTGATCTAAAGACATGATGTGTAATACTGTAACACTGACAGTGGCTCTTCTGCCTGCAGCAGAAGTACTTTTACATAAGTACAAGTTTGAATGCGGTACTGCTGCTTTTACTAAAAGCTGTTCAGTAAGTCATAGCTGCTAACAATGGATCAGTAGACAATGATGAGAGAATTACCAGCAACCCTTCAAAGTGTCTGCAGGACATTTGAGTCTTTCACCTCGTTTCGCTTTGAAAGCACGTTCACTGTTTTGGTTCAAGCTCTCATCAACCTTGTTTCCAGCACCAGACGGACAAAGTTTGGGACTAACGTTAGCTGGCGAACATAGAGGAGCATTCAGCAGCTAAAGAGCCAGACGTTTCCCTCAGGTGTTGGTGGAGACCAAAAGCAGAGCTAAAAGAACATTGAATATTCAAATGTACATATAATATCTATATATTATAAATAGCTATTTGTAAACGACACCCTGAAAAATAAACCCTCCATAAAAAGCTAACATTTGGGAGTGCTAACACTGGGAAGCTAACATGCTGGTTTTAGCATGCTAACATGACCAGTAAGTGCAGCTTCAAGGCTGATGAATTCTTACAGCTCAACATCTGAGTTGTCCTAAACAGGCCACCATACAGAGGAAAACCCCTTTTGATCCAGAAACTAAAGCTTCCTCAGGCCGGGACAGCGTCCCTGCTGATGGTGGGACCAGCTCAGAGGTTTGAGGGGTTTTCCCAGTGACGAGGAGAGAAACCGGGACAAGACCACAGTCACGTTTTCCAGTCTTTGACCGCCAGGCCGCCTCCACAGAGAGACTCTCCAAGTGTGGGATGAGGTGACCTTTCGCGCTGTTAGCGGCCAACTCGAGTTGCTCTCAGCTCGAGCTCACGTCCGCCCTCCATCACCAGCACCAGCACCAGCAGACCGAGTTAGCCGGAGGTCAAGTGCATTTACATTTCATGGACGAAGCTGCTTTTCATTCACAGTGAAACTGAAAAGGCAGAACAAATTCCTAGAATGCCAATTTCTTCTTTGTGTGGAGACTTTCTGCCAGATGCCACATTTCCGTCTTTGTCTTTGATGCGGCGCCAAAGTGCTTGCTGGAGGGAGACATAGTAAGTGGGCTTTAATCTGCTTAATAATACTTGAAGACAGGCTTATGTCGCTGAAACTAATGGATGGGACTAGAAAAACATCCAAAAATGCAAACACACAAAGTGCACAAACATGTTTTTTACCTCCTTATATTCAATTAACCTTTCTATTCAAAGGTCAGACACTTTTTTTTTGTATTTTTAATGCTGTAGATGTTTAAGGTGGAGCTAATTTGAACTACTTTATATACAGTTGGCTAGTTTAATCTACAGAAATGTATGTACTTCTTCTTGTTCTGTCATTGGCAGTTCAGTACTTTTCAGGCTAAACTCCTGCATGCAGGCTACAAACCTCATGAGCAGTTTCACATAACCCCACAGGTGAGCCTATATTCATGTCATCAGATGAATTGATGAAAATATCAACGTGAAAACCTACAACCTGTTATTGACTTGAATCCAGCTGCTTGTGTCACAGGGATGTTTATTTTGGGCGGCTCGTTTGAGGCTGAGTCTTCTTCAGAGGGAACCTGTAATTTCCTGCATCAACGCTGCAACAGACGAGATGATGAAGAAGATTATTTTGGTCTCGAGAGCAGCGGCTCCCAACCTGGGGGTATTTATAATGAAGTACTGGATAAGTTCATCTTTTAGGGCCTCTAAAAGCTATTAAGATTAAACGATGAGTGATGGAGGAAGTATTCAGATCCCTCCCCTCAGTTAAAGTACAAACACCATGCTGTGGAAATACTGTTACAAATCCTACAAGGAAAATATCACTTCAGTAAAAGAGTATAACTTGTAAATAAAGCCTCCAAGTAATTATTATATCATCATAATACTTAATAATTTAAATTCTAATGTGAAGTAAAAAGTACAATGTTTCCCATAATGAATCATAGTGGAGTAAAAGTAGAAAGTTGAATGACAATAAAATACTCAAATATTCAAGTTCCTTCCTTGTACTTAAAGGTCCAGTGTGGGGGATTTAGGAGGATCTGCTGGCACAGGTGGAATATAGTATTCATAAGTATGTTTTCATCAGTGTTTAATCACTGAAAATAAGAAGTGTTGTGCTTTTGTTACCTTAGAATGAGCTCTTTATGTCTGCAGAGGAAGCAGGCCACCATGTTGCACCACCGTGTTTCTACAGGAGCCCAGAATGGACAAACCAAACACCGGCTCTGGAGAGCGCCTCCAAAACCCTGCAAGGGTTCAGTAGCCTCACCACTAGATGCCACTAAATCCTCCACATGGGGCCTTTAAATACAGTACGAGTAAATGTATTTCAATGAGAAGACAAAATATTTTATTCTGCTGCTCACAGATCACGTCTACACTGAGGCTGATGAGGGGTCACGAGCCAAAAAAGACTGTCCTAGAGAATCAGAGGAGGGACAAAAAAGTAAAAAAAGACACACCTACTGAATCCCCGCCAGCTCCAGAGTGTTGTTCTGTGGCTCACCGTGACCTCTGACCTTCCTGTAGAGGAAGAGGAAAGAAATGTGTCATCAGGGATCAGCGTCACATTCCTGACATACCTGTTCCACACACAGCCACCAGAGGGCGCCGCATGCTCGGCTCTGCAGGCAGCCTGTCAGGCAGCGGGGGGGGGGGGGGGGTCGCATGGACAGAGCTGCTCTGGGCGGAGATCCAGCACACACATGCACACATACACACACACACACAGATGACAGCAGACAGTGGCGTGTTATTGCTCTATGAGGCTGTGCTGATTGCATAAGCTGCAACACGGAGGTGATAAACACTCATTTCACTGCATCACCACAGCAAAGTCAACACCCTGGAGGCTGTGATGACTTTACAGGCAGCAAGGGCCTCAATAAACCTGTTAGGAAGAATGGTCCACTTCAATGGTGCCCGTGATACGAAGCCGTGTTCTTATCTACTCATTGCTTGTAACACCTCACCCCATATGATTTCAAAATGAGCTTGTGTCTCTCAATATGTCAATAAAACATTTATTTTCTCCAGTGTTGTAATGTTTCTTACTATATCTTTGGCAATGAAAAGCATGGATCAGTGAATCTGCAAATCCACATTTAAGACAGTTCCCTGTTATATTTGTCAATATCATCTCTTGTACGGCAGGTTCTGTCAATTGTATTAAATCTGTTCATGTGTTAAATTTCGGCTGCACAGAGTTTCAGCAGTAACTCCATTACAGTGTTAAAAAAACAGCACTTTAAAATGAGTTACATAAGCACTATCGTGTGGACGCATTTAAACCTGGAATAATCCGACTGTTTGGGCATTAGGCGCTGCAGAAACAAGCTGATCTATTGTTAATATGAAAACACTGATCATAAGCTCTTTAAGTCATAAAACATTAGCAAGAAGATTATTGAGCACAAATAATCGTACATTATCTTATGAGACAGCTACGTACCAAGAACACAGAAGCAGAAAATATATTTAAATTCCAAGATTTTGGTCTCTTGGTCCTCATCAGAGCAACTGTGTGACCGGAGGGAAACTCATTCATCATTACTCTATAATGAGACCAAACAGAGCCCACCTGTGCTGTGTCAGGTCACTCATGGGAAATGTAGTTTATCACACACTGATCATGGTTCCAAGTTCTAAATGCACGAGGAACCACAGAAATAAAACATATGAGATGAACATAAATCAATGATGGCTGCAGCCAACAATTATTTTCCTGATCGAGTAATCCAACAATTATTTTCTCAAGTAACGGGTTTTTTCTGTATTTTACTGCAATCCATCCAATAGTTGTTGAGAAATTTCAGATATTAGACAGTATCTTTTTAAAGGCAGCTAACAGCTAGGCTTAGCTACCATTTAGCTTTAGCTTTAGCTATAGCTTTGTCAATGTTAGCTTTTTTTGTGTGTTTGTCTACAGATGAAATCCTGTACCTTGTTCGGTATTGGACAGAAAATAGGCAAAAATTAAACAACAGAAGAAGATGGCAAACAGTTGCTACCCATTAACTTTAGCTAGCTTTCCCAATGTACCTTCACTGTTAACTGTAAGGGATGAGAGTCTTCTTCAGAGCCTGTAATGCCTTGTTGTGTTTGGTAGAAAATAATCCATCTTTGAGGTGTAGAATTCTTCTTCAGATAAAATCCTGTAAATTCTTTGGTGTGTTTGGTAGAAAATAAACCAAACAACAAAAGATGATTATAGCTAACTTTAGCTTACAGCAGCCATCAGTTATCTTAAGCTTTATACTTTGGCTATAGCATTGCCAATCGTAGCTCTTTTTGTTAGCTTTAAGGCATAAAGGTCTTCGTCAGATAAAATCCAGTGAATTCCTTGTTTTGTTAGCTGGTCTCAACATCAGAATCCATCACTACAACATTTTATTTTTATATTTATGCTTCCTGTCTGTTTACCACTGTTAGCCTCTATGTCGACTTATCGTGACAGCCCTTTTTTTGGCCTGAGAGCGAGTCGGGCAGGTCAGCTAAAGAGCATCAGGAGGGAGGACGTGGAGGGACAGAGATACAGGGAGGACAGAGTGTTTAGTGTTCGGTGAGGCTTATGTCATGAGGAACATAACATCCAGTATGGACCAAGACCAAGAAAAGGATTTGTCAGAGAAAGCATGAGACTCTGAGAAGTGCGAGAGTGTGGTGCAGCGCCTGAAGATGAATACTAAATTCCTATTAATAAACCGAGTGTATGTCTGCTTTTTCTGTGTAAAAATAGTCACACTGAAGAATTGCTGTGAACAGCGAGGGAAGCAGAGAGCGCCGGGGGGGTAAACGTACAGAGATGAAGGGAGGACAGTGTGCAGTCGGGTGTGTGGGGGGTTATGTCATGCAGTGTGCAGCAGGGTCCCTGCCGCTGTCAGCTGTGCAGCAGTGCAGAAGCCGAGGAGGTTATGTAATATTCCCAGAGCCTCTTTACTGGGTGAGAAAAGCCTGCATCGATTAGTGTAAGCTGCTACAACTGCAGGGCTGAAGGGGTTAAAATAAAATGCTCTATAATCTGTTTGACCTTTGTGGCAGATACAAGGATTGGTTCAGTGGGTTTGCGTTTTGTGTCGACACGGGTGAAACACAACCCTGTTATCAATCAGACTGAACGTAATTGACTTGAACAGAGCATTGTTGAATATTCAGCCCTGAGAAGCCATCAAATGTACGATGACCCTGAATTTCTGCAGATGAGGTTTAGTGACAAACTGGCTTCCGCTGTTCTGTGTTAATGTGCTAAATATTTCTAGAATAAAGCCAGATCATCCGTGTGCAAAACACAGACAAGATGTGTATTTTATTTAGATTTTACACAAAGTTGGTTAAAATTTGCAATACATTTGGATGGAAACCTGCCTATTACAAGCATTACAGCCATGCTAGCGGAGCTGCTAGCTGGCATTGATCTTAGTGTTGTTCTGGAGAGTATTAACAAACAACAGATGCTGTTATTATAGATGCTGTAGTTCTGCAATTAAATAATACTACAGTTTATAAGATATAAAACAATCCAACAGCATAAATTTTTCTTTCTGACTTTTGTTCTTTTTCTCGCCTGCTCACAGTTGACCTCTGACCCTTGTCTTTGTCCGTCTTCGCTCTCCACCCTGTCTGTTACATGCTGGTCAGTGTTGTGGATCCAGTGCTTCCTGTATGCGTGAACTTGTTGGTATGGTAGAATAAATACAGCTGCACTGCATCTCCATGTTAAAAGAGGCTGAACTCTTTTCTGTCCATCAACATCTCTACTGAAAATCTAAGCAGTGATCAGTTCCATCTGGATTTGGCGGCTCAGTCTGACACAAACACTGTGTCATCTAATCTTTTTAGATGTAAAATTCATCTTCGAATGATTAAGACAATTAAGATGGTTGGATTGATTCATCTCCAGCAGCTGCTTCATGAACACACACATGCACGAGCCCTGAGGAGAATTTATCTTCACAATAAAAAGATTAAATGCTCATTTATTGATTAAATAGACAATAGTTCCTCCAGTAAGCACAAATTAGAGAAAATCATAATCCTAAAAAGAAATAAGCAGTTTAAAGGTACCTGATTATGAAAAGCAGGCATCCTGCTGTTCTGTGATAAGCAGAAATTAGTCCATTTTTTATCAGCTCTTTTCTTAATTGAGCATAATAGGATGGTTCAATGTGTGTGTGTGTGTGTGTGTGTGTGTGTGTGTGTGTGTGTGTGTGTGTGTGTACTTAATATTCATGGAACTGTGGGGAGAAAAAATCTCTCCAGTCAAACTGTAACAACTTTCCTCCATCTGAGGACAAACAGCTGGTCCTCACTGTATAAACAGTTTGTTCTAATGTTATGAGCTGGTTCCTGGTTTAGGTTAGAATTATATATTAAATAAATCCGTGAATGATCCACCACCACTGGTCCAACTGGATGAACTGCTGTGAAATTTTGTTAAGACATGCATGTATGGTCCCCAGAGGACGAATCCTTCCGACTTTGGTGGTGATCCTTTCTTTTTTGGCGTCACCATGAGGTCGCAATACGTATGAGATGACATATTTAAAGTCCTCAGAGCAATAATTCAAATTACTCTGGCGGTGTCATTTAATTAAACAAATATATTAAATGAAATAATCCTATGACATTCCCAACAGCCTCAGCTAAAGGCTACTTTGTAATGATTAGCAAATGTTAGCATGCTAATAGGCAAAACTAAAATGCAGAACATGGTGAATAATAATCCTGCTAAACACCAGCATGCTAGCTTTGTCACTGTGAGCTTGTTAGCATGCTAATATTAGCATTTAGCTCAGCTACCAGCTAGCATGACTGAAGACTCTTCTCATTTTTGTCTTTATTGGCCACATTTTTTTTGTATGTTTTTCCCTGTTTTACGTTAGTTGTTTTAATGGCTTCAAATATTCTAAATCCTTGAAATCAAATGATTTCACCCACAAAGGTAAAACATTCAAAACATGTCAATCTCCCTGTTCGGGGTTTTTAACGTCACAGTCGTCCCCTGGAAGGACTGGGGATTACTGGGAAGCCTCCCAGTGTCTCTTCACCCGACTGGAAGTGTTGGCCGTGGTCCAAGGTCCATCTGCCTGCTGTAAATGTGGTTGTGGTGACTCATTTTGCTGGAAACCTCGACAGCTTCAGCTCAGGACGACAGCTGGAGATTCAGTTTTTCCTGCAGTCAGGCCTGTTTTGCACCGTCAGTGAACAAGAGACAGATTTGAGATGGATGACTGCAGGTGGGACAGTCATTGAGATTTTAGCTATGAATCAAATTCCAACAAACTGCCTCATGTTGTCTCCTACTGTCTTATTTATTCTGTTTTTATGCAGAAAATCCAAGTTTGACTGGTAAAATGGCAAACCAGTGAAAATAAATTATCACACATAAGCAACAAAACAAGAATCCTGCCAGATTAGTGTTGTTCTCCCAGATTTTCCAGAAATAGATGAGGGATTCAAACCAGTAACCAACCAGTTTCATGTCTTTTGGGTTGTTGTGACCTGACAGCCTGAGGGAGTGAGACATTTGGAGAAAGGACATCACGCTCCAGTTGAAACAGTATTTATATAACCTCATTCAGTCCGGGCCAAGAGTTTAGAAAGACCAGAATATATTCCAGAGGATTATAGTTCAGGAACACACAACAACTCCGGAGCATTGGTTTTATTTCTATGTTTTTACCCTCGGCCACACGTGCCCTCGAACCACGTGTAGCTAAAACATTTTGGCTAACTCATGAAAGCTGAGTTAGCGACTGCTTTATTTAGGTGGTTTAATAAACCCTCTAAAATACTGGAGCATCAAAATTTGTTTTCAAGCAAAGGACACAGGTCAGAAAAAGTTGGTAAATTAACTTTAGCTAATGCTAGCTGTGGAGTGCAGTGCAATGCTAATTTTACATACTGGTTTTCATTTTTTGGCATAATTTTTATAAGGTAGAATGTTGGTCAAAAAAATTGCTGTCTACTTACTGTGTTTTGGCCTCATAGAGAAGAATAAAAAATGATTAACAAAACAATCAAAAAAAAAAAAAAAAAAAAAACGAGTGAAAATTACAGATTAAAAGAAATTGAGCTTCTCTCCTTTTTACCGACTGACTGGAGGTGAAAGAAGAAGGGAGTCTTATTATCTGTTTCTATGGTCTGTCCTGTAAACTAACAATAGCTTATTAGTTATTGAACGTAACCAGTTGGCCTTTATTTTTTTTATTTGTCTGATCATTTTTAGGACCTTTTGTCTGTTTTGGGGCCCAGTATTTATATGTGTGTGTGTGTGTGTGTGTGTGTGTGTGTGTGTGTGTGACTCAATTTAAATTCATCCCTGAGTTCATTAACATAATTACATTCATATTCATTTGAATGGAGACTTTCAGCGGCCCCTGAGGCTTTAAACACTTCTTCGGAGGCTTTTCTGACTCTGACAGGAATAAAACGTTGGTATAAATAATGGTGTTAGCATTCAAATTAAAAAAACAGCGTCAGTAATGAGTGCCAGAGTCTATCTATCTCTGTGACGTGTAGCAGCTCACTGGTTTCATCTCTGTGGAACCGGTACCTGGCAGTGATGGGGACGGTGCCATATTTGGCCGGTTGCCACGGCAACAGCAGGACTCCCTCCTCCGTGGCAGCTGCCCTCTGTTTGGCCTGCGGATATTACTGCGTGTCTCCACTCCCACGTATCACATCTGCAATTCACTCTGAGGAAGAGGCAAAGGGCACCAGCGGTGGCAGAAATAGCGAGGGAGTTACCTAACGTGATTTGCAGAGGAGTATTAGTGTCATGAAAGTCATTTGAAAAAGCCTCTGAGGGTTTTAAAGTCAGCTTCTCCTGAAATACAAACAGATGTGGCTATTTATCCTCCACCTCGGCAGAAGTGCATCATGTTCCCCCTGCAGGGCACCGAAAAAGAGCTTGTATGTAGAGAAATGGCACCTGCACTGCATTTTCTATGTATGCTCGCATGTGCAGACACACAGGAAGAGCATGGGCACCTTTGCTGAAGCCTGCATGGGTGAAAGCTTGAGTGTCATATTTTATTCAGGTCCATAAAGTCTAATGTAAAGAGCCATTTGTGGCGATGGGGAGCTGAGAAAGCGGACGTCTCTATTTCAGGAAGCAAAGTGCAGAGCAGCTGAGAGACACGAGGCTGGCACACCTCTGTCTGAGCTGCAGGGGGCAGCCGATCATCGTCCCACGTCCAGGTCTTTTCACCTTCAAAAAGATGTGGAGGGGGGCTGATGTTCCCCCTCATTACCCCTCTGTGGGGGTCTGTGCAGTTTGTTCCCAGCCTGAGATTCTCCACCTGTGACACGCATGTTTTACAGGAGGAGAGTTTAGAGTCCTTAAAGGGGCAAAATGGCTGTAAGTCGTATTAAGGGTGTCTGCAAAAAACAATAAGGAAGTGAAAGAAGACAGAGTCATGAAGTGCATCCTCTTTTTAGTCAATGAATGTCTGGAAGATATCAGCTGCCCTAGAAAAGTGATTAAGTTTACAGCTCCATAGAAAACTGGAACAAACTCTGGCACACTTTCTGCACCTTGAGTCCAACTTTAATACGACGATTCTGTCATCAGTCCAGGTGAAAAGTCTGATTAAGATACATCAAAGCTCCTTGTCAGGAGCGTCTGGTTGTCCATTTTTGTGCATTTTTCCTGTTTAAATAAAGACACACAAAACATGAATAGATGCTATGAGGCAGTATAGACAAATAAAGGCTTACATTAGTGAATTAGAGGGCTGATCAAGCTGGTAAACAGCAGGAAATACACAATGGCAGAGGTGCACTAAGTAAGTAAACATCCTGTGGGCTAATGGGGTGATTCAAAGCAGGTGAGCAGGGTCAGGTGGCTGGTATGAAGGACACTATATAAGGACAACTAGTGGACAGGTGTGGAATGACATGATCTGGAAAGGTCCACAAAATGCAAAGGTTGAGGTTGAAGGTGGAGGAAGTGAGACATAGTTTTTGTTATACTGCAAACCTTTCGTATGGTTCAGCCTCACTGCTTCTTCGTATAAACCCATTTCTAACTTATCTACCCAGCACCAGCAGCAGACAGACACAGGTGGAGTATCTGGAGAAGAAAGTGGAACATGTCGCTTCTAAAGAGTTTTTCTTGGGAGAGCGAAAAGACAACAGCAAAGCAGAGTGAATACTGGACTTAAGTTCATTAAGTGAACTCCAACACAACTTCTCATCACTGATAATGTTGTTCCATGTCTGCTGACATGTTAGCCACAACAACTTCACACGGTCATAACATGTCAGGGATGAGGCTTCCATCTTGTTTTGGAGTTCTTCCGTCTTCTAGTGGCTAAACATGTTGGTTGATACTGAAAAACAATGTACAAATGATTTCTTCATGAGGTTCAGGAAATTCTGGCTTTCAAATCACATTTACTATCGTGCACTGGATGAAGTAAGATTTAAGGATATAAACAAGGCAGGTGAATGAGAAGTGGTTCCCCGTCTCTCAACTGACCTGACTGTTTCTACTATATGGAGATTTTGGAAGAGGTTCAAACCAGAGTGCCAACTTTTATTTCTGTCAGGAGTCACAAAAAGCTGCAGCTATTAACCACACAAGTATTGATTCACGGTGGAACCACATGGAGCTGATGGAGGAAAACGTCTCTGCTGCTTCTTGGCTTCTTGGTGCTGAGCTGCTGCAGTGTCGCCTCTTTGGACAAAATCCAACCTGCGACGTGACGTCTGCCTCAGTGTTCAGTCACAGAAACGCCTTCTGCACCATCAATCGGATGGATTAGCATGAAATTGGGTACAAACATGAATGTTTATCCAGGATTAATTGTAATTCAGTAATTTGGTCTTTGTACTCTCCCTTTAGCGCCACCATCAGGTTGAAACTTCATTTGTCCAGTGCTTTGGTTCGTGACCAAATGTCTTCAGAAATAATCCCATCAGCCTCAGCTGCACTTTCTGTGAAATGCTAATCTACCAAATGTCTGCATGTTATCATGCTAAACCAAGATGGTGAGCATTATAATTCTATCTGCTAAACATTAGCATGTTGATATTAGCATTGTGAGCACGTTAGCATGTTGATATTAGCATTGTGAGCATGTTAGCATTTAGCTAAAAGCATTGGACTGTGTCTGCAACTCCTCTTGTTAGCATTCATTTTGTTTTTATTGCCATGATTATACTCTCTCACATCTTTATAGCGTCTTTGTGTTTTTATTCCCTCTTGGTACTTTTCGACTTTAATGACCCAGTTTCCCAAGTTAGCATGTTGATACTAGCATTGACCTCAAAGTGCCACTGTGCCAAAGTTGCTTCTCAGAGCCTCTAGCATGACTGACTCTTAGTTTATTGTTTCACTGTATTTACTTCACAGTTTTTAACAGTACACTGTTAAAAGCACTATCTTTATAAGGTTTTATTGTACATATTTGTATTTTAGCTGCTATCTTTGCCAAAAAAAAGTGCAAGAGTAGATAAAGGGTCACTTTCAGGATTAGAAGCATTTTACAAATAGCAAAGCGTTCAAAGTCTGTATAACCTCCAAAGATTTAATTTAAAATGACATGAAAACAAGAAATTTATTTAACTGGAAATATTCAACAAAATGCTGCCTCATTAAACCTCTTTAAGAGCTTGTTCTGTAAAACATCAACGGATCAACACAGAATGTTTCCGGCTGCTTTTAATATTTCAAAATGAGCGTTTCTGCAGACGATCTGTCACTGATTCTGTCAGTTTAGGTGTATTTTCTCCAGCTGGGAGAGATCTCCTGTAGGAATGAAAATCTTCTTCATAGGTTCTATTGTTAGCCAGATGTCAGCTGTGTGTGCTGTTGATCAGTCGCAGCTGACTCGTCCCATGTGTGTGTTTCCTGAGGAGAGCACAACACTGGGCTGCTGCTGGATGCATCCCATGACACAGTGACTCATACGTAGGCTGCACGTACTCGCATGGAAAATATAGATCTGATTTAACTCTTAGCTGCTCGGCTGTGACAGCCTGCATGTTGAGAAGAGTACAAATCAAATTCAGTATTGTTTCCTCACTGCTCGGATCACATTTGAGCCGCAGAGCATGAGATTAGATTTACTTTTTTTTTTTATTACACCTCCTGAACCTTCCCTCTGAACATCCTCCTCTGCACAAATGTTTACTGTAAAAACGTCAGACCCTTGTCGGCCCTCCAGTCATCAATCTCACAAAGAAAAACACAATTTGTGCTGCTGTGGACTTTCTGAAATGTTGGTTTGAAAGTTGTGTAAAACGCTAGCGTACTTGATCGACCAGCGACATTAAATGCTGCAAATCACACCTGAATATTTCCTGGGCCTCGAGTCAGCGATACCTCCAGAGCAGACCCTAGAACCAAATATGAACCCTGCTTCTTTCCTGACAAGGTTCTTGTGCTGGAAACAGGGTTCTTACTTAACTCTTTGCAGGTGTGGAGCTACAGTTTGAGTGAATATTGGACAGAGTTTGAGTAGGACTCTGTATTTCTGGACGATGAAGGTTCAGTTGCTCTGAGCTCTCCACGAGTCTGCTGCCCTTTAAAAGTGTCGTCGACCTGTTTTCTTATCACAAGGTTGAACTCTGTCAGTCCAACCTGTGACGCTCAGCGTGCCGCCGAGACGACATGAGGCTGGCGTGGACACACTGGGTCCTTGTCTCTTATCGCCTTTTTATGACTTTTAACTTCCTCAATGACAAGTGTTCAAACATGTGACATCACCAGCAGCCAATCAGAGAGTCTGTGGCGATGCTATTAAAGGGTTTTACATTTTCCTGATAAACTGTCGGTTAGTTTAATTGAACTTGTAAAACTGTGACAGATTGAGTTTGTTAAAGCTGATGCTCATTCAGCTGATGCCCTATTTTTCAAAAATGTCTCGGTTCTATTTATTATGGTTTATTCAATTCTGTTGAATTTTCTGTGCTTTTTAAAGTTTTCTTTAAGTGTTTTTCTTTAATCTTGATTTTTCCATGTTGAGTACTTTTAAATATAAAGTTTCTAATCTTATTACCTGAATACTTTTAATTCAGAAATAATCTAAAAGAGCATTTAGAGATTTAGAAATTGTAATTTGGATACTTTATTGCTGATTAATGTAACTCAGCCTGGTTTGAAAAGTATTTCCATGACAAAAAGGGAAAATGATAAATGATGCAAATAAAACCAGAGAAATTCGGTTTCCTGCAGTGAGCGAACACGCTGTCTGTTCATGTCGGAGCTGCAGCCGTCAGTATCTAATCTGAACAGAGTGTAAATGGAGGCCTGTTCTGTGCCTGCAGACCGAGTACATACAGGAGCAGCAGATATGCTGCATGAACGCAGGCTGTTATCTGTGAGTGTGGAGGTGAGCTCACTGCTGCAGAGGTGACTGAGACTCAAAGGCAGGGAGGTGATTGGAAGTGATATCATGGTCTCAAGCAAAAAGAAGGAAGGAAACCAGGCAGTGAACAAGTTTTCAGCATGTAAACGAGAAACTTTTTGTGGCATTTTGTGAAAAAAACTGTGAATGTGAATAAACAACCAGAGCCCTGATTCCAAAAAAGTTGTGACTCTGTCAAACATCAATCAAACAAGATGTGATAATTGATAAAAGAGATCATTCCATGAGTTCAGGAGTTCCAACTTTTTTGGGATCAGGGCTGTAATTATATGACATAAGATGACCATAACATGGTATCATCAGCATAAAAGTGGTCATAATGGTGCAGCATTGGAACATAAATACAGCAGAGGGCCTGATATTGAGGCTTGTGGACGATTGGGAGACTTGATTTGAAATCACTGAACTTCACCATGGAGACATTTGATACAGCTATAAGTAACCTCGACATTTACAAACCATGTTTTGCAGTTTGACCCTAAATATAAGGCTGAAACTCAGAGAGCAGAAAAAACCTGTGACTCCCTCCACGGAGGACGGGTGTATTATTACATAAAATCCTGCCTTCTGAACCTGGGGGGTGTTCCTCATCAGGTTCACTAGCAGGTTGCTAAAAGTGTGCCAGAAACCTTTAATCTTCTGCCTCTCAGAGCTCCGCCGGTTTGTGCAGAACACAGGATCCATTTTCAGAGCTGCAGAAACTGTAACAAAGACTCAGCTGACGGCCGGGTGACGTCAGAGCGAGGCAGAACAAAGCCTCGCCTCTGACCTCTGAGAAATCACCACTGATAACACATATCGACCACAAGGCAGCCAGAGACACAAAGACTTACAGTACAGCAGCTCACGCTCACACAGAGTCCGCACTCATCGGCAGGCGTGGACGCTTCCTGTCTGCAGGAGCGTCCACGTCAAACAAAGTGCGCCCGAATCCTCGCCGAGCATTTTGTCACTTCACCTTACATCCCTGAAAGACAACAACACGGGGATCTTTGTATGTGATCTATGGAGCTGAGTGACAGGACACTTCTGATGTGACTGGGCTTCTTCTTTTTAACTTCCTCTGTGGTTTAGAGAAGCAACGTTTAGCTGCTTTACTGTCATTTATTTCCTGTAAACAAAACCCACAAAGAAAAAAAGACACCGAAGGTTTCTCCTAACAGGTTCTGTGTGTGCATCAGTCTGACAGCTCTTCTTCCTCTGTGCTGTAGAGCTCCACTGTCCAATGCTGCTAGCCTGGGCTCTGTTTTTGAGTGCCTGTTTATAGAAGAAAATCTGAACTCTGGGACTTTTATCCAGTTAAACACAAGACAAAGAAGGTTTTAATTAAAAGAAATAACTTGATATTTTGTGAAATTTGCTTATTTGCAATCTTTCAAAGAATTTGACGAGGAGACCGAAACTCACTCCGCTCTCATTTCTGAATGCTCAGTGTGAAGCTGCAGCCAGTTAGTTTAGCTTAGCATTAAGACTGGAAACGGGGAAACTGTTAGCCTGGCTCTGTGATATTCTAAAATACTTCTACCAACTCCACTCAGGATCACTGACTATAAGGCTGAATCTGGAGAAACGGTTGAAGAAATAGTTGCAGCCCATCATTCTTCCTAAAACCATAAATTCTCATTTTTCCATCAGTGTTTGAATACAGATTAAACAAAGAAGACAAAACGCTGCCATGAATGTCTTTATCACAGACATTTGTTGTTCATTTTGTCTTTGTTATTGATTTTTATTTCTGGAATGTGGACAAATCTGTTTTTAAATATGTCCCTAACTGTCCCTGTGAGCAAACTCCCCTCAAACATACACAACAGCCCTCTTTTCCCAGGCCCATAATGGTCCCCAGTGTTCCCACTGCTGAGTGCCCCCTTTCAGCCGTGGACTCCTGCCAACCAGTCCGTCCATTAAATGAAGACGAGCTCTCTGAGCCGCGGCAGTGAAACTCTGATTAACCCTCCGCTGTTGTCCTACTTAGAGGGCGACCCCGCACCTCAGTGAGAAAGACGATTGGCTGATGTCCAAACGGCGTTGGAGGAATGTTGGTGGAGGCTCGTAACCAGACGGGAGGGGTGTCGGGTTTTAATGAGCCTGGTTTCCAGCGTGACAACGGCGTCTGAAAGCTCAGCAGACGGCTGAAAAGCAGCGTAACTGTCCTTTAATGCCTCTTTTTATTCAGCAGTCCATTCGTCATCGACGTTATCGAACACTTTTGTGCATTTTGTTGATTTTTGTTTAATGTTTCCCCATCAATGAGCCATGTTTGAAGCATCCTGTCCAAACATGCCGCCTCCTTTGACCCCACTGTGGGTCCAAAGCGGTGGACAAAAACTGCAAAACGTTTTCTGTTTCTGATTGATATCATTTCAAACTGATTAATGGGAGACTGTGGACACGTTTCCATGAATACATTTTGAAGATTAAAGCGTTCATCTTATTGACGAGGCCGTGGCTTTCTAAGATGGAAAGTAAATCAATTATTCATGCACATACACAAAAGCGAACCTGTAATTTCATCCTCACTCTGCTGTTTTCATTTCTTCAGATTAGCTGTGTAACTGTCAAACACGGCGGCATCTTTTGTGTTTCCCTGGCAGGACGCAGCAGCATCGGCTTTCCATCCCAAAACCGATCAATAGTAAATTAGGAAACAGCTGGAGCCGATTCAAACAAGCTTCTCATCAATACTTCATACAGTAATTAGGGCTCAGAGGAGGCCTGTGGCTCTTCACGCTCTGCAGGATGGAAACATTTGTCCCTCAGTGACCATCGCTGTGACAAACTGGATCACAGACCGGTTACCTTCTATTGTGGTGGAGCCTCGAATGCAAACATGAAGCTTCTGTCTGAGCTGCACAGAACGATTTTCTTACCTCATCTGCAGCTTCATGTTTCCTTCTCACACACTCAAATATGTTCTTGTTGCATTTCATCGTGACTTACCTGAACCACAACATCCAGCATGTCCAACAAACAGCAAAGCAAGAGAGCCATCAGCCATCAGCCCACCTGCAACAGGTAACAGCTACACAGCACAGTTCATGTTGTTTATGGTCATCTTTATGTTTTCTTACCTTCAGCTGGTCTAAAACCAGTGATGGAGGAAGTGAAAGTCCTCCTGCATCAGAAAAATGTTTCCTGTCAGTGTTTTTGAGGATTAATATTCCTGCTTCATTCATGTGTTTGCTGCATTTTACTGCTGTAGATGTTTCAGCTTGAGCTCAAGCTCTGTTTGCAGCGTGGCCGTCCTGTAAGAACCACCTATCTCCAAAAAGTTTGACGAGCTCATAAGAACAGGCTGTTTTCAGCTTTGTGACGATGCATTTTCAGCTGATCATAGAGGCTTTTTAAAGAGTTTGTTTAGGCGAAGAAGGAGGAGACTTTTCTCAAGGCATGAAGGAAGAATCCTTCAGTTTAACACAAACATTCAATACATCTGGAGATACGAGCTTTTCACTGGACAAGAAGGGGGTGAAAAACTGTAATCTGGAGATCAAAATCAGACGGATTGTTGATCATTACGAGACGTTAAAGCACCACAAACTTCAGCCGGCTGCGTTTTAAAGTGCCTTCAACCAACATTTTTCTACAGGCATCAGCTCAAGAGACTGTTTGTAATGTGAAGCAGCTGACAGACAGTTAGCAGTTAGCTGCTGAGCATTTAGCTCGGGGTTCACTGGGTTCACTGGGATCAGCTGTGGGTCTCTGTTTGAGGCCCGTGTGGATCTCCAGTCATAAAATCCTTTGGGTTTATCCTCGGGGACCAGGAGCACTTCATTTAATGTTGTAACGAGGCCAGGAGAGCTCCTCTGTCTCTCTGCCTCAAAAACAGATCAAAACCAGAGTCCACATCTCTGAAATCTGGAAGCATTTTCATTAAACCTTCATGTTTTTGAACGTCTAGTTTGTCATTTTTCAGCTTCTTGTCGGCTTTACTGTCTCCTGAGCTGACGCTGTGACAGAGCGCATTTTGAGTCAGTCTGCTCGTCAGACTTCCTGAACACAGGACTTCACTCGCAGACGGACAGGAAGCTGGATGTGCAGCTTTTTCCTGCTGATAGTGATAAAAATAGAAGTGGACACACGGCATGTTTTCATCGTCTCGACCGTAACGTCCAGCTCGATTATGTTCACCTGCTTTCATCACTGCAATGCTTTTTATTAGTACTTTGTTTTTTATGTGAACTCATCACACTCGTTTTTTTCGTGTGTTAATGAAAGTCAGTGTATGAAAAAGTCAAATCTGCCCTTTGCTGCAGAATCAGTGAAACAAAAGAGACAAAACCCCAAACCTCTCTGACGACCTCTGACCTCTGACCTCCAGGAGCAAAGAGAATCAATAAATGATCTCCTGATGGTTTCAGAACTGGAAACGTCTTTCAGTCTTCTTACTGACATTAAAACACGGAGCGTTCAGAGTCGTCAGGCTCACTTTCACTCTGTTATTGATCCAATTAAAAAATCCATTCACATAACAGCGCGATGGAGAGTCGTTTCTCTGAACCAGCTTTGCTCTCTGAGTCTCTTTTCAGCCTCTAATCTGATCATCACTAATTTTCTCTCCTTCTCTTTTAGTCCCACCAGGATTAAAGGGTTAAAACTGCAGATCAGAGACAGTCCACTGTTGACCGCCTGTGAGTGGACCGTCCTCTGCAGGACTGCTCAGCTCCTGACACGTTCTTCATCATTAGAATAAGAAATAATGAAGAATATTCTTTATTTTACAGAAGAAACAGTGAGAGGGACTCAGCTCGCTCTACTTTTAAAGACTTTTGATGCATTTTTCCTCCCTGCAAACCACTGAGTCTCAAAAAACTGGTTATTTGAATCTCATCTGTCCTATTTTGATGCGTATTTCTCCATCAAACATCTTAATCTCCTTTTAAAGTCGTTTTAACTGAAGAAATAAAACTAAAATGAAATTCTCCTCTTCAGCATGAAACCATCTCAGCTCGTGCTCCTCTCTGTGAATCACCAGTCCCTGGTCCAGCTCCTGAACCCGGTTCCTGTCCTGTCATGGCGGCAGTGCAGCCCTGACGTGCCCTCTCGCCTCGCTGTGATCTCGTAGCGTGCGCTCCGGTCTCGTGCGGCGTTGCTTTCAGGCCTGAGTCGGTGCCGGGCTCAGGAGGCCAGAAGACAAGCTGATTAAGCATCAGGATTTCGAGCAGCTCAGAGGAGCTATTCCCGGCCTCGGCCGGCGCAGATTAGACCCTCCGGAGCTGCCTGCTGCTTCTGGGACGACCCACCGAGGGCTCGCCGTTACTCCCGCTTTCATGACTCAGATTTCTGGAGGCTGAGCAGAGATGCTGGGATTTCTTTAATGGAGGGTTGACTGACATCCTGATCAGCCTCCTAGTGGTGAATATAAGAAGGACCTGAAAGAAGAGCGTACGCTTTTTTTTTTTTTTTTCCTTCAAATAAGCACCATACGGTTTGTCAATCGTACAAAAATCAAGTTTAGAGTTTTCACCAGAACAGCAAAGTTCAGAGGCAAAAAACCAAAAGACTGAGCCGAAAGATGCTAAAACGCTCCAGAGGACGGAGGAACAGCAGGTCACAGGCATCAGTCACCTGATTATTGATCACTGCGGCTTTAAATGGTCATAAAGCAAATTATGTCCAACTAGTTGCATTAAGCAAGATAATGCAAATAATAATTACTCAGCGTAAACTGACCACAGTTTTGAAATCCTCATGAGTGGTAAACTTTGACAAACTGAACCATGTGTAAGATGCACAGCTGTTAACGTTTCCTCCCTCTGAACGATGAAAAGATGAATGTGAAGACTCCAGGTTTAATCACAGCGACACCCACCTCCTCTTCAGGGAGCGTTACTCACTCACTTCCTCCACCCACCAACCCCCACACTGCTGATCAGGAAGACAAACCAGAAGACTCAGGACACCAAACAGTCATTTGTCCAATCAGACTTCCCTGTTTCCACTGTTTCCAGCACCAGCCGGGACTTTTTTATCATCTGTGATCGTCCTAATGAACGTTAGATGGTAAAAACAGGGTCTCGGCCTGTGACTGCTGCTGGACTTTGGCCTCGTCCAGAGGTGGAAAACTGGCAGTTCTCTCTCAGCCACTCGGTCAAACACACTCAGATGCAACAAGCAGACAGAAACCACCACGGTGCTTTTTATAACCCAGAGTAAGCCTGAGATTACACCCTGAACCGGTCCGTAACGTCCCCGGTGAACACCGGCAGCCTCCACATGCAGCGGGAGGCTTTGACTAACAACAGCGGCAGCAGTCATGTGACAGAGGACTCATCCACTGGGATACGATCAGATAAAACAGTCAGAATGGCTTTTTAACGTTCATCCGATTTCTCCGACATTTAGAAACAGACTTCCTGTAAAGCTTTGGAAAAGAAACGGGGGGGGGGGGGGGGCACTCAGGCTGTTCCTTTCAGACTTTTAACTGATTAAATAAAGAAAAAAGAAGGAAAAGACAGTTTCTATTTGAAGGATTTGTCCTTTGTTAGATGATTGATAGCACTCTCATTTCTGAATGTTCGGTGTGAAGCTGCAGCCAGTTAGCTTAGCTTAGCATAGAGACTGGGGGAAATGGGGGAAACTGTTAGCCTGGCTCTGTCTGAAGCTCACAAAATCCACCTACCAGCACCTCCAAAGCTCTCTGATGACCTTAAGTTGGGATTGATTTCTTGAACAATTTCCATAAAGAATGAAGTCACGCCTCATTTTAAAAAGGCTCTGAATGAAACCGTTACAGCTTCTGAGCTCGACGGTCAACAGATCTCCACGATAAACCAGCTGATGAAGACCATGAAGAGTCGAAAGCTCCAGAAAAGGCTCATAAGGCTTCAGTTTGACAGGTGATGAATAAAAGTTACCCAACAAACCTTGTGTTGCATTTTCCCCATCACTCGTATTGTTGATTGATCTGGTTTATGATCAGCAGCTGATATTAAACCTCTGACTCATCGTTTCTGGACTTCCTGCTTTCCGTGACTCAACGATACAACAGAAGAAAAACAAAGATCATTTCACACATTTATTGTATTTACTTGAATACAAAAGTGCAAGAAAAGGTCAAAATAAAACTTCTCTTCCCCCAACAGATGAGAACATTGATTAAAATAGATTTTTCTAGAAGGGGAGGCCTCGTGTCTGAAGCACTTCACCGACATCTCACATGAAATCATTGCTGTCTTGATTTTCACTCTTGCTTGATGCAAGCAACGAACCGGTGCCAAGTGACAGGAGCTCAAAATTATGTAACACAACACTGTAAATCCTCTTGGTGCTGCAGTGCCAACCGGGACCTGGAGGGACCTGGTACCCTGCTGGATTATCACAGTCTTATTAATGTACACGGAAAATAACAGGAGCGAGGACGGATTATGGCCCACGTCCTATTTCCTGTTGGTGTGACTAAAGGAAACCACTGCTCTGAGCTTTAGGTTCTTGGTTTGGTGGCGAAGGTGAGGTACCCTGTGTGACCCGGTATTTCTCTGGGCGGGGTGGTGGTCTTCATGGTGATGGAGGCCTGGTTTGGAGCAGAGGCGGGGGGCGTTTTCTCTGCGGCGTCGGGCTCGGGGCCGAAGTCGGGCAGCGGCAGGGAGACGGTTCGCACGTCGTGGACTCTCAGCAGGACCTCCACGGTGCTGATCTCCTCGAAGCCCTGATTCACCAGAGCCTCACACGTCCTCTGAACCTGCTCGATGCAAGGCGAGAACGAACACAGCCGGCCTCCTGGAGACAGAGAACAGCTGCTGTTGGACAGTCAGAACAAACATGGCGCCTTCCTCTGAGCGCTCACTGTTCTTTCCTTTTCGGCCAGTCGGACTCATTTTAACGTCAGTTGGTCTGTCCACCGTTTCGGTTCAGAATATCTCAACAACTATTAGCTGGGTTTGCCATGAAATTTTGTACGACATTCAAAGATGTTGGTGATTCTCTGACTTTTCCTTCAGCGCCTCTAACAGGTCAAAGTCTGACTTGTCTAGTGAAAAAGCTCCACATCTACTGGACGGACTGGGACGTATCTGCAGATCTTGTGCCCTGTGAATCATCAAATCGGTATTTATGGGCACTTTTTGTGCTAATCTGTTGCCTCTGTGTCGGTACTACTCTGCTTGTCCAACCTGAGGGCGTGTCAGCCAGCATTTACACTGAAGAAGAATAAGCAAAGCACTTAAAAAGCACTTAGAAAACCTGAACAATCCTTCAAAATAAAAGCATTATTGATTTCAGTTAGTCTGCAGTACTTGGACGGAGATAATGACAGGTAGGATGTGTAGAGCGCACAGCACACAGCATTAGCCTTCCTAATGGCTAGCATGTTAGAAAAACAAAGGGTCCTTCAGACAATGGTTCAGCTTATCTGGCCGTCCCAGACGACTTTTGACAATCTGCAGAATCATTCAGGATGCGACCCTGAGAGGCTCTGCATGGCCTCCAGTTAATTGGCCGCCCATGTTTCTGAGCTCTTTTGGGAAATCCCAACTGTTAGCAAACATGGTTGATATTTGAGATGTGAGAAGTCTGGGAAAACACTGATGAATCAGTAATGACAGAAACACGACTGCTTCAGCATGTTAAAAAAAAAACAGCTGAGGATAAACGAGAGGACGTCCTGACATATTTACCCCTGAACTCTTTGACTGTCTCTGCTGCTCAGGACACCAATACTCACTTAACAGTTGTTATTTACTCTTAACGAGTCTCTTAAAGATCAACACGAGATCAGTGCAGATCCACTTAACCTCGTTCCCTACAGGCCAACACAGAGCGAGGAGCGCTCGGCATCCCGGAAACAGAAGAAAGGTCTGTTAAACTGGAAGTTCATGAATGAGGATACTCAAAAAGATTTACCATCGGGTCATGGTTATTATGGCCAGGACACATGATGGTGCTTTGGGCGAATTAAACATCAGACATGTGAGCAGGAGAGGAGAAGGTGCCTATTTTCATTGTTCTCTCTGCGTGTAGTCTGTTAAAAAAGCAGCTATGGGCACAGAGAAATAATGTAAACCAGATTCATAAACCTGATATGGACTCAGGAGGAGTTTCGGCCCACTCGAGGGAAACCCATGATACTACTACGACTATTAATAATTTGTTTTCCTTCCACCCAAAAAGCCCTTTCAAAGCAGATTTCTTCCTTAACAAAGCAGGCTTGTGACCCGTCGGGCTGCAGGCTGCAGTCTGAGGATCATCGGGGGATGAGCCGGCGCTCTCACAAACAGAGATCACCCGCCGGCCCCGGCCTCTCGTCTCCAAATGAAAGCCCGCTGTGATCGCGGCGGGAGGCCGAAGCAACGAGCCAAGAAAACGTTCACAGCTGAGCTGAAGAGTGAGGAATGTGGCTCTGATAGCTCAGCTGGGGACAGGAGGGGTCAGCCTGTGTGTTTTCCACTTCAGAGGGGTCACTGAAGTTACTGCAATTCATTCGATGGATGTGATTGTTCAACTGAACCCAATTCAATGTCAATGTCATCTCAATCAACAGCTGAGATACTCCAGTCTGCACCACAGAGGCGACCGACCAACAGACGAAGGCCAAACGTCTCACTTACAAACACATACGAGCTAAATCCAGATTTATGATTTCCACATTCTGCATGAAGATGAGGGTTTACATAACGTCCATCATCCGTCCATGTCAACCACCATCTGCTGCCTGCACTTCATCTCTTCATATATGTTTGTAATCCAGCTACTGAGTGCTGCCATTCTGTTTCTTCATGTTCAGATTTTATAATCGTTTCTAGAGTTTCTACCTGCTCTGCACACACGACATCGACTGCATGCCTACAAATTCATGATTTACAAACGTGGGACTTGTCAATAATCCAGATGCTTTTAAAGCTTTGTATAAGATTTCTGTGTTAATTCTTTCAATGTGTTTTCTTTCTCCAGTGCAGCCAACACAAACATGAAACTCCATCAGCACTCGAGTGTCGCTGAAACCCTCCTTTTCCACCTTTTACTCGCCACAGTTCTGGGTTTTTCCACCTTTGCAGCATCACAGCATCAGAACACATCTGTGTTGCAATCTGCCCATTTAATCTTACTTAATCTGCAGTCACTGCTGCAGGGGCACCGGGAGACAAAGTGACGCCTGTGACCACAGGAACGAAGGACAGGTCTGCAGAGGACGGCCTTGTTTAAGGGTCCATTGTGTCCGATAAACATTACCGAGGAGACGTGGGGATGTTTCAGATAGCGCTTGTTCCTTCTGCTAACACGACAGCGTTCTCCCTCGAAACGGTCGTAAACACAACTCAATGGCCTCCTAGCAACCAGGACGGACACACAGGGAGGGGGCCAGTTGATGATTATACAAGGACGTCTCAAGCAGTTATTAATAACCTCGAGCATCAACCGTGTGTCCACATCTGGGATCTATACATGCAAGAAACTATGACTCCTGATCAGAGTGTTTGTGTTCATGGGACGTGTTTGCTTTTTGGTTGCATAATAAGAGTCTTTGAGCAGCAGGGAGGGAGGGGTCGGCCTGTCGGGATCCCGGGTCCTTCTCAGGGAGCAGCTAAATGGAGGGCCGGGCCGCCGGCCAAAACATTACAAGAATTACAACTTGGAGGAAAAAGAGGGAATATTTCACTGGCGCTCTTGTTACACTGTGCACACACTGCAGTAAACCAGCTCACAGCGACTTCATCCTGAGGCTGAGAGAAGGTCTGCAGTCAGTCCTCCTGCCGATCCCACGCTGCAAACTACTTTTACAAAAAACAGCTTCCTCTCATGTGGTGCACAACACCTCAGACCCACAGGTGAACCCTGTCCAGGCTTCTATCCTGTGGCCTTTGGCTGAGGCTCTCCGGGGCGCCGGTGCTCAGCTTGGCTCCGGCTCTCTGGAGAAAACAGGCAGTCTGTGCAGTGTGAAGTAAATCAAGCCTTTCCTTATGGAGCCACATTCACCAGCTCTCCCCCTGCAGCATAACCCTGTATGGTCATGGGACTGCTTCTACAATGGCTGCACTCTATTTATCTGTATCTGTGTGTGTGTGTGTGTGTGTGCATGTCAGGGTCAACAGCTCATGAAAGGAATATGTAGCAGTGGCACCATAAAAGGGATTGACAGAGGAGGAGAGAGCAGCATCCTCGCTCCTCCTGCATTCTTCTTCATATTGGGGCTTGCTTTTTGAAATGATGCTGCGTTCATGTGCCGCAGGAATATGAACGTCTGCTCAGGCCTTCAGGCTGATGAACCACTGATCCCGTGCATCTCAACAGCGTTGAATCGCTCTCTTTTTTCACTGGATTAACTGATTTGAGGAAAAAGATTTCTTACAGCTCTGATCCATTTTTAAACAGATATTATTGTAAATTTCTATTTCAATGAAGGATTATTATCTCATCTTAAAGTTTATCTTAAAGTTAATACATCTCCATGGACATGTTGCTATGACCCATATAAACACTGACCACCTGAGTGAGCTGCCAACCTGCCCAGACATGCTGCGCGCGCGCACACACACACACACACACACACACACACACACACACACACACACACACACATAAAGTTAATGAGAGCTGTGTTGGCGAGGGTCAGTGGTTGTTGGCTGGTAATTCACTGGCTGGTATTTTAAAATGAGCTCAGTCACAGTCATGTTCCTGCTGTGCCAGGACGAATCACAGCAAAGTCAATGTCAGGTGACAGTGAATGGCGAGCACACACACACACACACACAGTCAAATATTTGAGTAACATTTACTCAACAGGACACCTGAGTGACTTCCACTCATTCATTTTCTCTGCAGTCTTCATTAAATGCGAGTGTTGGGCCTCATGTTTTTGGGCATCAGCTCGACGGCTCGACGGGTCAAACTGAACGTTGACATTTAAACAGTTTGCATCATTTTGCAGAAAACGACCAGCTCTGGTTCACATCCTGCTGATGTTTCTACGAGTCAGACCAGTTATCTGGAAAACTGCTGATAACTTCTTCTAAGATTTACAACTGATGATGAAACGGTGACTAATAATGAGTCACAGGAATTTTTTTAATGTTACACCCTGTTTGAGAAACTGGAGGTTTGCAAAGTTGAAGGAAGAAGTGAAAAATGTCTTTTCTGGAGCTTTAATGTGCATCAAGACAGCGGCAGCGTGTCGGATCTAAAACTGAAATCATACACTGTTGGCTTGAATACCTTGAGAAGTGAACCACTGGTGTCCAGCAGAAAATGGGAATGTTGGCGTGGGATCATGGGACATGTAGTCTCCATTGATAAACAGACACCACTGCTGCTGACAGTCAATCTGACAGGACTCACGCGGATGTTTTAAACGTTTTATTCACGTTACTTTAGTCCCATTTGCAATCCTTAATCTGAATCCTTCCTTAATCTGATGTATCATCTGAAATAAAATATCTCACACACACACACACACACACACACACACTCACACACACTCACACACACACACACACACACACACACACACACACACACACAGAGTGTCGTCTCACCTTGTTTCTTCATGGCCGCCTCGGCGTGTCCCACTGCCTCCCAGGGGCTGGGGATGTCCAGGAAGACGGCGTCTGCCACGCCGGTCACTCCGAACCCGTCTTTGCACACGTCCTGGTTCCTGACGGTGACCAGGTGATCCACGCGGTGCTCCTTGAACTCCTCCTCCGCCTTCTCCGCCCGCTGCTGGTGGAACTCCACCGTGTGCAGGTGACCCGTGGGGGCGATGGTGCGCAGGATGGCGTGGGAGAGGGAGCCGCTACCGGTCCCTGCAACAAAGACGCCAGAGACAGGATGAGAACAGGCGGGACGCTGCAAAGACTCTGAAGCTCTTCAAACCCACATTATGTCCTTCTGTGGCCTTAAATCTATCAAAGGTGGACGCTCAATAAAGAAAATCACAATTCCTGTTAGCTAATGTCGCTAAACGTCACTGCTTGAGCTTCAGGGGACAGATTTACAATTTTCCGACACAGACAAAGCAGCAGTGACTCGTGGGGGATGGATTGTTTTTGTTTTGTACGTATGGAATATAAAACCAAGGTCAGAAAACCTCAAACGTGATGTTTCAAGCTTCCCTCCACCCTGATTTAGTCTCAACAAAGAGCTCCCAGCTGTTACAACACCACCCTCACATCTCCACGCTGCTCTCCTCAGCTCTCTGGCTGCTGAGTGGATGCTACATTTCTGAGTGGGCCCTCTTCGCCTGCAGTGCCCCGGCTGCTCCTTCATTCCCGCTCACAGCGAAAGAAGGATGCGAGTGTGTGAGATTTTACAAGGAGAGAAATAACAGCGGTCACGTGACTTGCAATTAATGCGGGGGGGCTGGAGCGTAGAGAACACAGCTCGATCCCACCCCCCCCCTTCTTCTTCTTCTCCTGACATTACGTCACCGCCGCCTTTGTTCGCGTGGCGACAAAGAGGCCAATGTTTACTCCTCGGCCGCACTTTGACTTGCTAAAAGCTCACACTGCTGGGCCGGATGGTCTGTGGCTGGAAACAACAGTAAATAGGAGACTGTGGATGGATTGTAGTAAACTTCAGGAATGAGGATACACAGATGTGAATAAGCAGGTTTGAGTCGGATGATAAACAGCCACCGTCCCATAGAAACCCACAGAGAGAGCGCAGATAAGCTTTGTGCTTGAATTACCTCATTAGTGATTAAGACAACCGTTATCATTGTGGGTGAAGGACTAACTGTGCTGATCGCCTGCTCTGACGCTGAACTGGAAGTTCTGAGGAACTGGACTTCATGTTGATTTACATCAACATTTAAAGCACGTATGACGTCACGCAATCCAACACAAATCCTGAGTGAAAACTACTGTTCTGTTGACCCCGTGCGACGAGGCGTGGATTCAGTTTTCATATTGTTTTTGACCTGAATTACTTTATTATCTCCATCAAGGAAGTTATGTTTTCAGTCCTGTTTGTTTATCTTTTCATAAGCACAATATCTCAGAAACTATGTGACAGATTTCAATGAAATCTGGTGGAAATTTGGACCAGAAACAGACGTGTTGATGGAGGAGATCAGGAGCAACTTCTTGGCTTATGATAAGTACAGGCCGCTTCCACCAACAAAAATGTCTGGATGAGACCTAAAAAAGGTTATTTATTTTTGTTCCGTACCATTTTCCTGTAACTGTTTGCCAAATAGTTGACAAACAGTGCCATAACATTTTAATCCATTGTGCTAATGTCCGCTAAGACAATGTGTAAAAAGCTACAACTAGCAACCATTTCCACTCCAAAATTAGTCAATAAAAGGTCTGAAAATGCTGAGAAATGTCCAGCACACTTTCCCAGAGCCCAAACGTCTTATTCAGCCTGATTAACAGTCAAACACACAAAGATATTCAATTGCTAATGAAAGAAAACTAAGTAAAGCAGCAAATCTTCTCAAACCAACGACGCTTTGGCTTTACTTGTTTAGTGGTTAAAGTTTTTGTGGACCAACCATTTGTTCCAGCAGTGGTCGACAGTGGAGCAGAGATGTAATGGCATTTGATCCATATGCAGCGAGATAGCAACGGGATACATTTAAGCATATGATCCAATACAAGCACATCACAAACCACAGGCTCACACTGTAACACAGTTAGACAGGCTGAACACATCGATCCATCTGTAACGCAGAGTTTACCGTTAAGGGAAATGGCTGAGTGGCTCCGGCAGAGTTCTGCATATACAGACGATCAATCAGCACAGAGCCCACTCGAGACCTCAGGCTTCATGCCAGGGTGCTGATGGGACCAGTTTCCATCCTGGTTTATCCTGATGTGCAGGCTGGAATACAGTCAAACCCACCAGAAACACACAAAACATCAGGAGCTGTGTCTAAAATCATGTCATAAGTATGTAAATTCTGCATGAAACGTGACCGTAGAGCACAAATCTTTAACCTCTGATATAAAAATGGCATTTTTATTCATCAGCTGACGCATCTGAGCACACAAAGTGCATTTTCCACTCAGATAACAGAATCTGGGAACGGACAAATTTGATAAAAAGGGATCTGGTGCTGTAAGTGTGTCTGTGACTGGAGACAGTCCTAAAGTCCAACAACAGCGTCCCTCTGAAGCTGGACTGCTTCTCATCTCTGCAGACTGAAACACGTTCAGGTCAGTATTGGTTATTGGTTCGATATGAGCCACAAACAGATTGGAAGACAGGAAGCTAGACTCCAACCTGATGGAACGCATTACAGCAGCAGCTGCCCGAAGCCAGCTGTGTGGAATCAGTGCTAACTTCAGAAGGATCACAAATGGACAACGATGAAGCTGTGCGTGCAAGAAGTGCCAAGAGCACGAGTGCTGGGAACAAGAAGGCGAGAGCTGCTCCAAGCAAGGATGAAGCATGACACAGTCAGCACAGAGAGCACGCTGACAAACTCTTTCCAAAGTTAAAAATGTCGGTTTGGACGCCCAGTGCGAGCAGCTGTTGAGTCAATTGTGACTCAGTGCTGGAATTTGAGCATTTGACCATTTTTTCAACTTACTTATAGATGTTGAAACAGTGGACTTGGATGGTTTGTTCACAGCTTTAAAGAGGAAATAAGTCTGCAGCTGTGCTAGCAGCTCAGTGAGGCTGCACTGAGACTCAGACGTGCTTTTAGCTAAATGCTAACATCAGCATGCTCTCAGTGACAATGCTTACATAACATACTGATGTTAAGCAGGTTTATTATATTCACTATCTTAGTTTAGCATATTAGCATGCTAATGTTTGCTAATTAGCACTAAAAGTCCAGCTGAGGCTGATGGCATTGATTTTCAGGTATTTGGTCATGAAACAAAGTATTGGACACATCGAAGGAAAAGTCAGGTGATCACCAAAGTTATGACAATTCATCCTGACGGGAACGTTAATGTTTGCACCAAATTTCAGGAAAATCCATCCAAAAGCTCTCAAGATATTTCAGTAAAAACCACAAACATCAGCCTCAGAATTCAGTCATTACGTCATCTGGGAGCCATCAATGTGGAGCTAATTCACAGGATGAATCAAACTTTGACCTGCTGGTGGCACAAGAGGAAAAGTCAGACAATGACTGAAATCATTAGGATTCTTCAGCTTTAGGCCACAAATCTACACACAGTTTCATGTCAATCCATCCAATAGTTGTTGAGATATTTCAGTCTGAACCAAAGCAGTCGACAAACTCCTCCGTCCTTAGAGCCATGTTGCTAGCATGGCTAACAACGTGCACTGTATTCATGTCAACACTGCCTGATTATATATGGTCCATGCAATAAAGAAGTGGCATCCAGCCATGTGTACATGTGTACCATGTGGCTTCCATGAAGGAGAAATACAACTTTGTTTGCTCCCTTTGTTGTGTTCGAGCTCGATATGGAGCTGGTTTAATGGAGCTGGTCGCCACATTAGCTGCAGCTCTTATTGAGCACAGAAACACACTGAAATCTCAGGGTGTTTCCACTCAGGCTGCTGGAGGTGGACTGAACAGCAGAGTGTTACACAAACGATGATCAACTGCCCTTTAATGAGAGCTTTGCCTTGATGCAAACGGTCGAGGCTGAACGTGACTCACATCAACGTTTGTAATCCGCTCACAGGACAAGACGCCAAGCCGGCGAGCAGCGACTGTACGAGAGAAAGCCGTGATACGAGGGGATGAAACTGTGGTGGGGGAGGGGGCTGCTGACCTGAACATCCCTGCCTTCTGCTCTCCATTTACTATCAAATACAACATGGTGGGGGTCTGGATGAGGAGCCAAATCAGGCCAGAGGTCAGAGAAATGATTTTCCTGGCAGGCAGTTTTAGAAAGTGAAAGTGAGTGACGTCCAGCCACCGTTAACACACTTCTGTCTCTGCAGTCTGAGCAAAGCACTCAAACCCTGAATGTTTTGGTGAATCAGCATGAAGAACATCAATATTGTCTAAAGCCTAAAATGTGTTAAAGTGTCTCTAAATAACTCTTGTCCAGACATTTTCCTTTCTTTGCACCAGGCAGCTTTCTGCATTTTTCTGGTGAATATTCACATCACTGAGGCTAGACTAACAGGATGAAATGAAATGAAGGGTCTCCACCTACAGCAATGCATTACATGATCCCTCACTGGATTCCCACCTTAGATCTGCAACTGTCTTCCCTGGAAACCAAAAACAAGCCAGAAGCACTTCAATTTCTACTTGTACGCCCCCCGACTGGTTAAACACGACATTTTCGCACCATGACTCAAAAGTCCTTGAGTTAGCCAGTATTTGCTGAGTATTTGCTGAGTGTGACGGCACTGGAACCTGCACTGATACAGGTGGAGAACATAAAACACACAGCCAACAGGAGGCTTTAAACACTCGGCCAGTCAGAACAAACTACCTCCAAGGTGACTCCACCACACGACCGGATGCTCCTTCAGCAGCCTCCTTGTGCAGGCCGAGCGGGAACAGAATTATCACCTCTAATCGCTGCATGTTTGTACAGCTCACTGACAAAAAGCCTCTCCTTCACGGGACAGCACGTACTGTTTGTACAGTAGACGATCGTGCTCGACATTACGAGTCACCGCTGTGTCGTACAGGCGCTGATTAGCGCCTCATCGACACATAACGACACTAAAGTGTTGCTATGTGCAGCTAATAAAATGCTGCATTAATTAACCGGGCATTTAATCTGATCTTCAAACCACTGTTACTCTGAATTCACATGTGATAAAGACTTCCAGAAATGGCTTAAATCAAAAGCTGCTTGTGTTGAATATGCATTAAAAAAAAGTCTGAGTAATTCGATGCCAATGCAGACAGAGCAGCCCTCTCCATACTGCTGGAGTGTGTGCTGACTCAACAGATCTCCTGCAGAACCCATTCATCAGCCTGGAGGACCCTCCAATCTCAACTTGCATGCGCGCGCGCGCGCGCACACACACACACACACACACACACACACAAAGTACAATCAATAAAGTGACATGCACGGGGCTGCCAGCAGTAAAACATGATGAAGCGCTGCACCACATCAACATTAACATCCTCTCCCCTCCCCCTTGCCGTCCTTGGACTGGAAGAAACTGCAACAGCTACCCAAAAACACACCAACACACTGCTGAACGATTGCACTTAAACAAATAGAAACGTAGGACGGAGCTGAAGGCGACGCGGTGGTCAGACCAGAGCAAGAACCGCAGGGAGTATCAGAGCGAAGACAAAGAGTGACAAATACTGTGTTACATAATGTGCTTAGTCACATCTGCAGCTACCACATGATGTTCAATATCCACAGCTGAGGTTCTGTGGAGCAAATCATCAGACTCAAAGGTGAGAACAGAGAGGTTAAAATCAGCTTTGAGGCCTTAATCATGAATATAGGTGGCAAGAGAGCGAAGCATCCCCTCCCCCAGTGTGAGACCTGGTGAACATAAAACTGGATTTATACTGGGGGCTCGGGGTTGACCACGGACCTTGTAGATATTTATCGTGCTGAACTTAAACCACCACAGCAATAACTGTGTTCACATTCTTTCATTCACTTGGAGAAACGATGGAGATGGTGTTTGAAAGCAGTGATTGAAGCAGGCAGAGGGTTTTCTGTGGAGGGAGCTTTGCTAACTGAGTGTTGCTGAAAAGAGGATTGCTAAGCTTTTCCTAAACGTGCTTAATGTTGTCTTCAGTTTTGAACAATGTCCACCAGCATAGTCACACTTTAAGGAGGTAAACATTAGCCAGGGTGTGGTCTAAAAGTCAACTGAAATGCTAAGCCATTAAAATATGTTTCTGCTGTCGATCTCCTTTGCTATGAAGCTTTACAGTCCAGCCTGGCTGCTGCATATTAACAAGCTGCATGTCTGCAGACAGTTTCCTCTTGTCGCTATTTACAACCACCAACACACAAAGAGGCACAGTGGAGTTTCAGAGGACAGAGGCCTGGTTGAAATGAGAATACTGAGACCAGAAGTAACCCAGTTGATTCTACTTTCATGTTCCAGTTTCATCAAATTCACTGAAACATATTTTTCTATTCATGTGAATCATTCTGTATCTTTAAGAACTGCACTCTTTTTGCATCAAACCATCACTGTGTTTGATATTAATTTTAGTGCTGTTCTCTTTCATTCTATTATTGAGCATTGTTATGTTGAATATGCTACTAGTCACATACTCGTCACTACTTGCTGTCCTGTCCCAGCAATATGGCTAACTAGCTGTAGCTTCCTGCTTGCTAGATACACACTTCATATGGACCGTTCTGTGTCAGCAACAAAATACCAAACATGCCATTTCTGTCCATGTTAACAAGTAAAAACAATAAAGTTGTGTTCTTTCATTTGTGTGGCTTTCATCGTGCTAACTCATTTGCCCTGAATGTGAAGAAACCCTCACCTGACTCGCAGACGATGGATCCCGGCTTCAGCTCCAGCAGCATGGTGATGGTGGCGATGTCGGTGGTGTAGAGGATCTGCGTGCGGTGCGGCAGGGAGACCGTCCACAGCTCAGGCGTGGGGTGAAGCACGTGGACCCATCCGCCTTTGCTGCAGGTCACCTTCGACCCGTAACGCCGACCAATCAGGTCTGTGGAGTGGCGAATGACGCCATAGCGCGTCTGCGTTTGGGCGCCCTGCTGCACCTTGACTGGCATCAAGGAGTCGTGGCCCAGGTAGACGATGGCCACGTCCCCTTCCTGAATGAAGTCGGAGTACTCCACAAAACTCATGGTTAGCACTGTGACAGGGAGGAAGGAGATGAACTCAGGTTAGCTTCACTCCAGAGTCAACACAGAAAACTGTTAGAGGCAAACAGCAGCGTAAAACAAGGAAGGACAGTCTTCAACATTATTCTGCAGGTGCCAGATTCTTATTTTGAACATGCATGCAGGTGATGCATGCAGGTCACTTTAAATCTGTGCAGCTTCCTCTGGAGCCACAAACACCTCTAAAGAGAAACTGATGAGTAAAATCTGTGGAGCTCCTCTTTCACTCCTCAGTTTTCAAGCAGTCAGTTCAATGTGCTTCTGCTAAGCTTCACACAAACTGTCTGACTCCACGGGCCTGGATGCTGGCAGCAGGGGCCCCTGGTTGTCATGGTCGTCATTAACGCTACTGTCACGCGCACAAGCCCGTACTTATTTAAAAACAAATCCAAACCGTCAGATTTCAAACTGAAGAAGAACGGCTGTGTGCTTCACTGTGGATAACCGACACCTGAGAGACAGAAAGGTGGACCCACTTTGATTCTTAACGACAGAGAAACGGACGAAAACATGTCAGACAACATAGAGAACATGTGAGTAACGTGAATGAATCCTATCTCTACTCGGCTAACTTAATATTTCTGAAGTGTCTTTGTGATTTTTTGTTTTCTCGGTGTGTTGGAAGTCTGTTTCTCTTTCAAACAGTGTTTCCCTTCTTGCTGCCCTCCGTTGGGTTAATTTCTATGAGGCGTCGCAACGGTTAACATTAGCTAGTGTACATTAACTAAGCTAGCGTTAGCTGGGGTTAAGGGTAAATTTTGCCTCAGATTAAAATAAGGGAAAACAAAAGTCGATGGAGAAACAGACCTCGACGCGACACCTTCAGAAACGTTTCTCTAATGTTAACTAGCTAACTTAGCAACGGTAACTTAACATCCTAACTGACGCTAACGTTACGTTAGCTGTTAGCAAACACTGTTAGGTAGCTAGCTGAGCCAACGTTAACGTAAGTTATTGGGTCGCATATTTAAAGGTTTAGAAATAACCACAATTTCTAACTTCAAACACAGAAAGGTCACAGTGCGAAATGTCTGTGAGGACATTTCATTAGCGAGTGCAAATGAAGTTTAAACGCTGGTTCGACTTGCTAACTAGCTAACATGCTAACTTTAGCTACCAGAGCCGTTACGTTTGTAAAAGAGCCGTTGGTGACAGTCGGCCTAACTTACCGGCTCTCAAACTGCCGTTCTTTCGCTTCGTCGTTTAACGCGAACACAAACTATGGACCATAAAAGATAAAATCTGCTCTTAACGCCGCTGAATGTGCATGTGAACAGCAGCGGCAGCTACCCATTCATTCCCCACACATGTGGCGTTGTTTTCAGAGGAAGTTGAGGTGACGCGACCGGATGTTGAGCCGCTTGTTGAATTTGTAAACGCCGTTCACCCCCAAAGTCTACTCAAAGAGGCCGTCCAGGTGATTTGGAAATCTACTAAATCTGCGTCTCCGCACATTTTTAGGGTTCACAAACATTTTAGAGACGATCACGTTTTGCATGAAGTTCGTGTTTTGACATGTAACTAATAATTATAGATGTCAAATAAACATAGTAGAGTAAAAAGTATAACATGTAGAAGTATGCAGTAGCATAAAATGTAAAGAACTCAAGTACCTCACAACTGCACTTGTCTTCTTAAATGTAAGTGTACATGTTTTCTGTTACTTTCCACAAATATCAGTGAATTCATATCACATTTGGTGTGATTCATATGTGGAATTCAGAATTTTACATTTACTTGAACCTCTAGCGGAATGTTGGAAGAACACGTGACCAATCGTATCAATAAATCAATGGTTGGACTGGATCTTATAATTTCATTTTATGTGTAAATTGCACAAAAAGTTGAATTAGCAAAAGGATCCACCGCTTCACAGCCGAATCCCCGCGTCCAATTGAATGAATGGACTACAAATACTGACCAATGGGAGGAGAGCTGGTCTGCTATAAAGGCCGGCCTGAAGCCGTCAGTCTGAGCGGAGAGTCGCTGGACGCTGCTGCTGGATTCTGAGCTCCTCGGCCGGAAAAATAGGGATCTTCGTATCAACCACTGGTAGTAGTAGTAGTACACAAGTCCGACGACAACAGGTAGGAAACCTGCTTCGTTTCATCCAAATTCCGTCACAGTGGCAGAGAGTGTTTGGTTTGCAGCGATCAGATGATAACTGGGCGGAACAGACTATTGTGGCCATATGAATATGAATGTGTCCGCGTTTCATCATAGAAATTCATGTTAGCTGCTGAAGTAGTTTTAATAAGATCGTGTAAAATAAAGCGCGTCTGATGCACATTTCTGCACCTGTTTAAACGCATTCAGGACACTTTGTCCACTGCAGGAAATGTCACGTCTGCCTGCGGTTGATCAGTCACTTGAGCTAAAATCTCTCATGCATCGTAAAGCTCAGACTCGATGCTTCCTGTCCACACTCTGTTTTTCACCGTCTCTTCCCTCCATCCTCCGCCCAGGGATCAGCCATGCCTTTCGGTAACACGCACAACCAGATGAAGCTGAAGTACGCGTCGGAGCAGGAGTTCCCGGACCTCAGCAAACACAACAATCATATGGCCAAGGTCCTGACTCCTGCTATGTACGAGCGGCTGAGGAGCAAGCAGACACCCAGTGGATTTACTCTGGATGATGTCATTCAGACTGGGGTTGATAACCCAGGTAAAAACCCAAGCGGCTTTTCGGCGAAAACGCCATCTGCTGTGTCCCATCGACCGCGTTTAATGGCCGCGCTGAGCTTCATGTTCCTGAGAGGAACACTAACAGCTTTTTGCACTGTGACCTTGCCAAAGGGATAAACTATGACCGACGTTCATAGACATACGGAGAGCTGAAGCGGGTGCAGACTCCTCTAAATGGGCCTCCATTATCAAAGCACTATTGCAGCTTTATAGCAAATGGCAAAGATTAGCAGTGTTACATAATGTGTGCAGAGCAGCAGCTGATAATCCACTGCTGCCTTCACTGTTTATGATGCCAGGTACAGTTTGTAGTGTAGACTAACTTCTCAGCTGACCACTGTCTCATGTTCAAACACTCAGGAGGATCCAGGTGAGCCTGGCCTCTGAGCTCATGGCAGGTGGTCTTCCTCACCCTGCAGACTGTGTTTCTCTTTAGTTCTGAGAGTATGGCCAAGCTGACGCTGAAGAGGCTGTCAGCTGAGGACGAGTTCCCAGATCTCAGTCAGCACAACAACCACATGGCCAAGTTCTTAACCCTGGACATGTACAAGAAGCTGAGAGAGCGGGCTACACCCAGCGGCTTCACCATAGATGGTGTCATTCAGACAGGAGTTGATAATCCTGGTACAGTCACGGTCCTCGGACCTGAGGACACTCAGCACATTGAGTTGGTGAGGATGTTGGTTTGTCTGTCCCTCTGGCTGCTCTGTGACCCTGCTGACTCTGTGCACAGGCCACCCCTTCATCATGACTGTGGGCTGCGTCGCTGGAGACGAGGAGACGTACGAGGTCTTCAAAGAGCTGCTGGACCCCGTGATCGAGGACAGACATGGAGGCTACAAACCCACAGACAAGCACAAGACTGACCTCAACTCAGCCAACCTGAAGGTACCGCAGACCTGTCAGTGAGCTGTGAGCAGTGGAACTGAACCGAAACTAAGTGTGTGTGTCTGTCTGTGTGTGTGTGTGTGTCCTCAGGGCGGAGACGATCTGGACCCCAACTACGTCCTGAGCTCCCGTGTCCGAACAGGCCGCAGCGTCCGCGGCTTCTGCCTGCCGCCTCACTGCAGCAGAGGGGAGAGACGCGCTGTGGAGACGCTCTCCATCGAAGGTAGAAGTGTCCCGTGTGGACATGTCCTCTGCTTCTGTCCACGCTGAGTCACTGGCCGCAGCTGAGTGATTCTGTGTTGTAAACACTGAGAGTAAAGGCAGTGATGCTCAGTGAAGTCAGCGTGATGCTGGCTGGGCTCATTTGTGCAGCAGTGGGTGCCCTCTAGTGGCAGCAGGAGAGATGACAGGTTATAGTGCAGCGCATTAAAATACAGGTCAGCTTGGATTTGCCCTCTGACACTGAAGAAAGTCCCTCACAGGACGATGATGATGATCCAGCATTTCTCTCTTGGATCTTGTTGTTTTCTTCACACTTGTCTCTCCCTCCCTGCAGCTCTGGCCTCTCTGTCCGGAGACCTGAAGGGGAAATACTACGCCCTGAAGAACATGACCGACGCCGAGCAGCAGCAGCTCATCGATGACCACTTCCTGTTTGACAAGCCGGTGTCTCCTCTGCTGCTGGCCTCAGGGATGGCCCGCGACTGGCCCGACGCCAGGGGCATCTGGTGAGACCTCACCTCCGCTGCCGTCTCCCACCAAACCTTATGTGTTTTTCTGTGAGGAGATTTCATTTAGAAGGAAACAGAATAATTGTGACGTCTTCTGTGTGAAGGCACAACGATAACAAGACATTCCTGGTTTGGGTGAATGAGGAGGACCACCTGCGTGTGATCTCCATGCAGAAAGGCGGCAACATGAAGGAAGTGTTCGAGCGCTTCTGCACCGGACTCACCAAGGTCGGCCGAAAACATTGACATTTCCATATGTATTTGTTATGTTGTGATCTGAAGGACCTCATGAACTGGCTGTGCTGTGTTTAGATTGAGAACCTGTTCAAGGAGAGAGGCCATGCCTTCATGTGGAATGAGCACCTGGGCTACGTCCTCACCTGCCCGTCTAACCTGGGCACCGGCCTGCGTGCAGGCGTGCACGTGAAGCTGCCCAACATGAGCAAGCACGCCAAGTTTGAGGAGGTTCTCAAGAGGCTGAGGCTCCAGAAACGAGGAACTGGTGCGTAGAACCGTCATTTACCTGCCACGAGTGTTTGAAACGTCAACAATTAAAACGGCTGTTTACACACGTTTGTTCCTGTCAGTAAATGCGGCTCTTGCCCCAGAATGTTTGATGGATGTTAGTCTGGACCAACGTCTTTTAGTCAGTGCATTCACTGAGTCTGTCCTGTGTCCGTCAGGTGGCGTGGACACGGCCGCTGTGGGTGGAGTCTTTGACATTTCCAACGCTGACAGACTGGGCTTCTCTGAGGTGGAGCTGGTGCAGATGGTGGTCGATGGAGTCAAGCTGCTGGTGGACATGGAGAAGAAGCTGGAGAAGGGCCAGTCTATCGACGACATCATGCCCGCCCAGAAGTGAAACCGTCCTGACACCCACCACCCGTCCTCCGTCCTCTGCCCCCCGTCTGAATGACTGAGTCTGTCCTGGAATGCGCTCTGTCTCAGTTTGGATTTGTTTGTGTATTTAAGATGAAACGGTTCCTGTTCAGTGAGGATGGAAATTAAATAAATGTTCTGGTTGAAGTTCTTTGATCTGTGCAGTGACGTCTGGGTTTGTATCGTTAAGTCTAATCACATCAGTGTTACAACACCGAGTCTGATGCAGCCTTGGTTGTAAATGTGCTTCTGTTCTGCAAACGTTGAGGCGTTTCATGACTCTACTTTCAACTCCGGACAAATGGACGCCTGCTGAGCCTCTGACTCACTTTAAACCTTCAAGATTTCCCATTTCAAACCTGGTGTCACTGTTCCTCTTCACTCTTCAGCTGAAAGACGTTTGTCCCCAAATACTCATGCACAGTTGGACCAAGATGAAGAAACACACACGAGTCCCTGAATGCATCACAGGTTTGTACTGATGCTGTTTTGTTCACGCTGTAATAAAGTTTCATTCAGACATTTGTTTGAAAGAAAACAAGATACCATTTCAGTAGGCTTTGGATGCTTCTGAATTGCATGATGGGAAATGTAGGAGCCGGTGTTTTTGTAGCTTTACCCAGACCAGATGAGTAGTGTGGATCAAGATCTGTGTCTGATTATTTTTGTCTGTTGTGCAGCGACGCTGAAAGCATCTGAACACTAACGAGAGCTGAACTGAGGTAAAGTTCACCAAAAATCAGTGAGTATGGGGAAACATCAGGCTCTGAAACTGATTCAACACCCAAATACTCACAGCTCACTGCGACACTCGGCGTGGTGTTTGGGATTTGTGGTCCTGAAGACATCGACTGGACTGTTTCCAACTCAACCTCCATACAAAGACGTCTTTAGACCACAAATGCTAACAGGGACTCTTGTTTGAAGTACACATCATACACTCAAAATACATCAGCACTTTTACCACAAACCCCCCCAAAATACTACATATCCTTTTTAGGATACTGTCTTAGTTCATAATCTCTAAATATAAAAACAGGATTTAATCTGAGATTTCCAAACGATCCCTGAAGGTTTCAGTTCGTCTCTCATGGACGAGGTGCTGCAGCTACAGGCCCAAATTTATCACAGGTTTGATCTTAAACCACATTTTTTCCTTTTCAAAAAGCCTAAAACATGTTTCTCATCCAACAAATCCATTCAAATACAGAATGAAGCTCGACACAAACAGCGAAATGGAAGCAAACGTTTTTATATTTTCATGTCGACTGTGTCCAGTTACAAATGATCAGCGTGAGACGTTCAAGTTGACAGACACTTTAATTGAGACATGAGTGACCCTTAAACCATGTGGGCATTTACACGGACCCCCCATCATCTCTACTTCTCAACGAAATACAAAAGAAAGAAAACAAAAAAACAAAATGAGTATTGCAGTGAAGCCGTCTTGAAAGTAAGATACATTATTTACACTGAAAACAAAACGCTACGTCATTTTTTTCTTTTTCCAGGAGAAAAAAAAAGAAATAAATAAGACTAGAAATGTTTTTTTTGTCCACATTCACAGCATGACAAATCATATTCAACTCGTTAATGTCGACCCCGTGTGGCCAGAAGAGACTGAGATATTAGTAGGTAATTCAGTGATTATTGCCAAAAGCCTTAATCTATACATTATAATATTCAATACATACTCTGTATTTTGTTTAAAAAAAGGAGACATTTGGAAACTGCTACTTCTTGGATGATTGTACAGCTTAAATACTTCTAGATATATATATGTATACTTTTAAACCCTTTTGTTCATAGCTTTAACTCGTTGGCAACTTTGGAAGCAATGTTTTTGAAAGCGATGGATGATCCGGATATCCGTTTGAACCTGACGCCGTTGAGGGAGAGACGGGGCAGCTTGCAAACCTCCATCTCCCACTGGACCAGGTTTTCAGCTCGCCCGTCCCCGTGGACGCAAAGAAGCAGGAAACTCTCTTGCTGTTCGTAGTCGCAGTTGTTGGCATCGAGCACCTTGCGAATCTCCCGCATGATATCACAAGGCTCCATGGAGCTGGTGGTCCTCATACTCCAAGTGAATCTGAGGGAGCGGGGTTTACTGTCTTTATTTTCCCCTTTTTGATCCCCAGGTACATGGCGACTGTCGACAGAGAGAGCACAGAGAGGTTTGATCATCGCACATTTGGTTCACGGCTTTTCGGTCAGGAGGCGCATTTCAAGCCTCGGCAGCCACTTTGACCGTTTGATGACAGAAATCCACTTTTTCCTTCTTCGCTAAACCAAGTCAAAGCGGCTGACAGCAGAGACGAGCCCACCAGCTGCGGGTTTAGAAGGAATGATTCGGCTTTTTATCGGCTTTCTCGCTGAGAGGATCCACATCTGTGAGGCTGCAGCCAGTTAGCTTAGCTTAGCATAAAGACTGGAAACAGGGGGAAACTGCTAGCCTGGAAGAAGTATTCAGATGTCTAAGGAAAAGTATTAATACCACACTGAAATACTCCACTGCAGCTGAGTTTACTGCAGTATAAACAGTGAGTTCAGTAACTTGTGTGATGATTTCGGATGAATATGCTGCTGCTCTAAAGGTGTATTTTGCTTTTTTGCTCATTCAGTAACAGGTTACATGCTGATTGTTTCATTTGTACAAAACTAAAATCAGGCTTCAAAGGAGGTTTTCATCATCCGACTCAGCAAGAAAGCCAACAAATGAATGTATTCCTTCAACTGCTGTTCATCTGGTGGCTGGTGTTTGAACCTCGAATCGTCACATTCAAGCCACAGAGCTCAGCCACGTCTGGAAACCAGGTCGTGTTCAGAAGGTTTTTCCAGGATCCTCAAGGACTCTTTCAAACATCTGGACCAAAGATTTTGAACGTGTTCTTCTACGTCAATCTGCGCCGCATGAAACAAAATGAAAACGATTCATCACAGAGTAAATCTGTCTACTCCGATGTTTTTATTGGACGACGTTAACAAATAACAGAATCCACCTGCGACGCCGCAGTGAGACGCTCCACTTCCTGTTCACCTATTTACTATTCACACATAAAATATTGTGTTTTTAATTTTTATTGTGCCGAAGAAAGTGAGCCAGGAAATATTAAACCTCAAGTGAGCAGAAAAAAGATAAATTTGAAGTTATCCGAGTTAACGTAACTTAATTAAGAGTATAAAAGCAGCTCATTGGAACATTTTGCCAAAATCAAACCTTTTTTTTTTTCTTTGTCCAGATGTTAAAGAGTCTTTGAGGACGGTGGACGAACCCTCAGGACAGTTCAGTGTCTTTAAATGTCCCCGAGTGTTTCCCATAATAACTCTGTGACTGTGAATACAACGTAAACTGGGGTTAGACACGTCCATGCTGTATTAATGCAGTTTTTTGGGAGTATTAGGAGCATTTTTCAGGCTGACATCGATGCAAAGACGCCATGCTAACAGAGCCATGCACACACGACACACAGCTGGAACACAACACACAGCTGTCCAATCACAGGCAACACTCCGGGGTTCAGAGCGGGGGGGGGGGGGGGGTTCCTATGCAAGCAGGTCGAACACCTCAATGTTCAAAGAGGGGCCGACACGGGGGGCGGGGGTGGGGAGGGGCAGGTAACCTCACCTTGAGCCCTCAAGTCTCCCGTTTCTCTCAAACTCGGTTGAGACTCTGAGGCGCATGAGAAGATCAGACAGGGAGGAAAGAAAAAGAAGAAAAAAGATGTGGATCGTGACACTTCAGATCATTTCCAGTTCAAAAAAGAAGAACATGAGACGAGTGAGCAGGAGAGAGACACTGATGTGAAACCACCACCGAAAAACAAGAAGACACAGAGACGCAGGCCTGACGTCCAGTCAAGAGTCATGGAGGGAACTGAAAGCAGTGATGGAGGCTGGAATGTTGAGAGCAGACAGAGAAAACGTTTCACACACAGCGAGACGAGATGAAGTCGAGAGCGTCGAGCGAAAACAGAAGAACAGCATCAGCTGCAGGTGAGACGCAGGTGAGACGCAGGTGAGACGCAGGTGAGACGCAGGTGGGCTTTGACAGACATTTAAACCTGTTTTCTGCTCCTTTGACTTCCTCCTCAGAAGCACATTTAAAATAACAGCAGGAAGCTCTTGAACTGAGTCCTTTTCTCCCTTTGTGCTGCTTTTAAAGTCACGATGTGCGAAACAGTTAAAATTCAAGTTATTGATAAGAAAACGTTATTAACAATCATTCGACTGACGAGCCTTTAAGTTCATTACTGACAGTTTATCACATTGAATCTGAGCCTTCAGGTGCGTCTCACAGCTTCCTCAGTGGACGGAGCGATAAAGACGCGTGAGGAAGACCATGAGATGAGGTTAAAAGCTCCAGGAAGTAGTCCAGTCCGAATCATGAGCTGGCACTTCAGGTTCAAAGCCGTAAACTGTTTTCCACTGTTAGAAATTTAACACAGAATAAACCTAAAATGTGAGTTTGGGAATTCATTTTGTTGATTTTGATTAAAATTAGTTTCTTATTCATTTATTGGTCTTATCTTCACACAGTTTAGTCCCTTTTTAAAGCTTTATTATCTCGTGTTTTAAAGACTAAAGACTAACTTTATTTCTTCTTCATCTGCGTCTTCGTCCTTTTTAAAGACTCGATCTCGATCTTAAAGACTTCATTAGATGAACTTATTTCAAGTTTTGCATCTTCACACAGGAAGGAGAAACTACGTCCACAAACAAACTACGTCATGTGAACACCGACCTGTCGCTGGTCGAACTCTACAAACAAAACCAAATGTTTTATGACGATTTGTTCCTGCGACCGAAGCGACGACGCGTTCAGCAGCTCAGCCGATCAGAGTGAAAGCACCTGACGACACCTTTGAGTGACACACCAACGAACACGTGGCGTCTGAAAGCTTCAGTCCCTGAATCGCTTTCATCCCGGAGCAGAAATGAAGCTTCATGAGGTTTTGATTCCTCAGTTTGAAGACATCAACCACGACTGCTTTTCTTTCAATAAATCTTCATTTTTACTCGTTGCATCGGAAAACGTCCTGAGAGATCCAGTCTGTGGTTTTCAGAGCAGCTTCGTCTCATCGCATGCACACAGACAGCCACACAAACAGCTAACACGGACATCTGACAGCACTGAGCTCAGCATGCTGCGATAAAAACCACGATTTTCAGCTGCTGGAGGTCGTGAATGAGCTAGACTGCAATATTCAATATTTATATGATTCAAGTTTTTGATTGATCACATGTTTAATTTCCTAAATCAGACAAACTTGCACGTTTCCGTCTTATCTGACCATTAACTGGAAGTCCTGATGACAAACTTCAGCATCAGAACGTAAATTATTTCACACTGAGTCAAAGCGGTCAGAAACGAACCATCAGAGCAGCACAGAGCAGCTGTGTTTGCTCCTCCAGGAGGTGTTAATGCGCCTCTCTGTTGATCTGCTCCTCACAGTCACTCAGGAGGACTTTTACTGGGTCAGAACGGTTTAACAGACAGGAAACCAGTCCCTGAATGACTGCAAACAGAAGGAAACCGTCTGAGGAATAAACCACGAGATCAGATTAAAGCTAAAGAAGCAGTCGATCTCTGCAGCCCGGAGCACAGAGAAACAGGACGGGTGGAGGAGGAGGAGGAGGAGGCGACTCCAACTCCCCGACAGCTCAAGAGACTCGACAACAAGACGACAAGAGGACAGACGGGACTGACAGCAGGTCCTGGGTCGGTCAGAGAGGCCGAGGGGTGAGGGGGTGAGGGTGAGGGGTGAGGACGAGTCCCTCCACATAACTGACACTCAGGACTTTAGTCTCAGAGGAGAGGTTGAGGGATTGAAACAGCCCCTTACTCTAGATCTTCATCTTCCTACAACTCTCTATATCTTCTGCTCCTGAATCTGAAAGAAAAAACGGGAATCTGAAAAAAACGAGCGGATTTCTCAACGTGACAAAAGAAAGAAAGAGAGAGGGAAAGAATATCGAAAATGAATGACGTGAGGACAGGCCAAAAAAGAAGAAAAAGCATGGAAGGATGATGAGAAGGAAGGAAGGAAGGAAGGAAGGAAGGAAGGACAGGCTGATAGAGACTGGAGGGCAGAAGACTTACTAAGGGTCTTTCCTCCCTGGGTAGAGGGGACGGCAGGCCCTGTTTTGGCCATCTGCCGTTTGGCCGGGTCAATACTGACCCTAAGCAGAGAGGAAGAGCAGCAAGAGGTCAAGGTTAAAGGACACAGGAAGGTTAGGAGGACAAAAAACACACAAACTGTGAGGAGGAGGAGGAGGAGGAGGAGGAGGAGGAGGAGGAGGAGGAGGAGGGAGGTGACTGAACCTAAAGCGTCCTGAGGAGGAGGAAAATGACAAAAACTGGCTGGTTAAGTGTCCAGATGTGATGAGGACTCTGAGCAGGATGTGGAGGGTCCAGAGGGACAGAATGACGAGACGAGCCTATCAGACGAGTCAAAGACGCAGCCGAGCCGAGTCGTTAGTCCAATGATTTCTGAACTTTAACCTCCAATCAGACGACTCAGAGTGAGGCTGGACCGCAGCCAGTCGAGCTACATGCTAAATGTCAGCATACTAACGGTGTTAGCATGCTGACGTTTAGCAGGCGCAGTGAGACCTCGTTCAGCTTCGAGTTCAGCCGAGCGCCTTCGTCAGATAAAAATCTGAATTTGTCTGATAGTTTGGTGTATGAACAAAGTGAAAACCCCCAAAAAGCTTGAATTTTTTTTTTTTTCCAAACATCAAAGGACTAAATAAGTAAAAGCTTTTCTTTAACTCTCATTTAATGTTTCTGTTCTTTCATTTTATAGATTTTTTTGTCTTGGCAAACATTTAATCATTTCATATTCTCAACATGTGAAATTTCCTATTTTTAATCACGTTTCCAATTTTCCTTCTGTTTGTATGATAACGAGATGAAACTATCATTTCATAAATCAGCAATAATTCTACAATTGATCATTAAATTCATTTTTCAAGCAAAGTGTTTTGTGTCACTTTAAACTGAATCTCTGGGTTTTCTGCTGGTTTTGATCAAACAGGACGTTTCAGGACGTCACTTTGGGCATTAAAAAAAAAAAAACAAAGTCAGGAATAGTTGTTAGTCGCAGCCTTCGTCCAGAACGATCGTTCCAGAGCAGAAAAATAACAAACTGAAAGATAAAAAGAAAAAGTCGTCATTTTTGTTGATATCAGCTGACTGGAGGTTAAGTAAAAACAAAAAGCTGACTGATTTAAGGTGAAATGAATTCATCGACACACTCCTTTAATTATTCAACTAACAATATGTTTTAGTGATTCCAGATTTTTGACTCATCTGAAGATCGTTTGCTTCATTTTGTCTCCACAGAAATGAGGACGAACACAAAAAAACAGAGTGAGGTGATAAGAGTGAGATGACCGACTCCACTCTGTGGGTGACGAAGACTCCAGAGGAAGAGGAATGTCCACCAGTCGGCCACCGGAGGGCACTGCCGAGCCTTGAGACGGCAGCCTGCGAGGGCCACGAAGCTCCTCGAGCGCTCAATCAGAGCAGAGGCTGTCTGACCGCAGCGATCTGATCGCTGGAACAGCTCTGCTTTAAGAATCACAGTGGCTGAGGGGTTTCATTTCGGGGTCCTGGCCTGATTCCAGATCAGTTTCACGGCCTCCTCTCTGACCCTCGACCCTCCATCAGTGGGAGAGAGGAGCTGAACTGAGGCGACTCGTTCAGGAAACCACAAACATGAACGTGATGAAGCTTCTGGGTCTTTAAATTGAGCTCTTCAGGCCGGAGAGGCTGAACGCTTGTTTTCAGAGCTGCTCTGGATCAATACATTTGATTAGAGGATAAGTTGATTACGTGTGTTAACGTGTTATGGATGCCGTGGTCGCGCCCGGCCCACAGAAACGCCTCCTCAAAGCTCTTTCAGCGTGCGACGGCGGACAAAACACAGCTTCTGTTCTGAGTAAAAATAAGGTGAGGACGAGGCCTCGGCGGGCACAGTCTGACATCTCTAACGAGGATCTTCCATCGTTAGAGCTCAAAACTCCCCGTTTGCTTCTGCTCGCTGAGCCAGCAGAGAATCAGCGCTCATCTGGAGCGCTTCACTGATTCATCGAGCAGACGAATAACGCAGATATCTGCCATCCTGATGGACGATTAATCACTTCTGTCAGGAGAATTTGCTGAATTTCTTCTGTTTTTTTTATAAAACAAACTCCTCAATACATGACAAACATTTATGCTAAATAACTGTCAGACTATTTATCGTTCATAAACTTTAGAACGCATTATTAATACGACTACTACTATTAGTACTACTACAGCTGCTGATAATAATAAAGTTATTCTATATAGCACTATTCAATATTTGTGCTTTACAAAGGAAAAACAAAACAACAATAAATCTGAACGTTGATAAGTGAAGTTCACTCAATAAAACAGAATAAAATAGACTGTTGGTTATTTTATTTATTTTATAATTAGAATTATTTATATTGCTCTTGTAGATTTCTGTATCCGCTGAGAGTAAATGTGATATTTTGCTCAATGTGTTTCAAAAAGATGGACGTTGTTTTGTGTACTTAGTATCTGTGAGGTTCTATAGCTGATCTATAGCTCACATGAGCGATCGATGCACATACGCCCCCTCTGACTCAGCGTCACACAGGCCTCAAGTCCAGAAATCCAGTCCGGGAACACCAACGACAAAGGAAATGAGCGACGGCCTTTAAGATACATTCAAGTTAAACTGAAGTCAGGAAGTAAAAGTGAAGCAAAGCCTGAAACGCTGAAGACCAAGAAACAGATCGACCGACGTCCTCCACAAACACGACCATCGAGACAAAGGCACAGCCACCATAAGATCCCATCAGGGTCAGAGAGAGTTAAAAAAATCTGTTTTGTGGTGAATAAATGCAGCAGAACAATTTTTAAGGCGTCTTCTGAAAGCAGGGAGAGAGTTCAGTCGTTAACAGCAGTCGTTGTGGTGAGAGAACAAACCACAATCAATGGCAGCTGGAAGAAGCGACCCCATGCAGGCAGCGGCGATTGATTAGTGGCAAGCTGCTTTGTTGTTGCTGTTGGTTAATCGACTGATTGTTCAAGGAGTTCCGGTCTGCTCTCCCAATCAGTCTTTACCCGCTCAACCACAGCCACGCCGAGTACATTTACACACAGGAACACCAGCTCAAACCGGATTAATGCGCATCTGCACCTGATGACACCATCATGTAGATTGATCACGATGTCCTCGCCAGTGAACCCCGAGACTACCGTGGTTTGATTTACTTACTTTGTTCACTGGTAGCATCACATCCGTCCTGAAGGACATTTTTGGAAGTACACTTATTCTTGCCAAGAGCAGGATGGAAGATTGATACCACTCTCATATTCATACAGTCAGTATGAAGATAGTTAGCTTAGCTTAGCTTAGCATAAAGACTGGAAAAGGAGGGAAACAGCTAGCCTGGCTCTGTCCAACAGTAACAAAATATACCTACCAGCAGCTCTAAAGCTCATAAATGAACAGTGGGGGTAAATTACTTGAAAGCAGTGATCAGTTACTCGTTACAGACTTCTCACTGAAAAAGTTTTTACACTACTTTACGAATTACAGCAGAGCTCCATCAAAGCTGCCTTGAAACGACTCCAAATCCTCCTCACCTGCACTTCACATCCTTAGTATTTAACACACGAAGAGAGAATGAGCCTCTGGTTTACCATCAGCAGCTAGCTTAGCATTAGCTGCTAGCATTACAGCACTTCAGAAGTCCTGTGAAGTTCACACTGCCTCCGACTCTGAACAAAACCAGCTGATTCCTGAATGTGGATTTACCCGAGGCTAACGTTAGCAAGCCAGCTAAGAACACACTGTATGTGAATAGTAGGAGTTAAAAGTTGTTGTATTTTAGTAGCAGCTAGCGGCCTCACACACCTTCCTGTCCTCCAAGCTACCGTGTCTCAGACCAGCCAACTGAACAGAGACCAAACGTCGGAGAAACCAGCGACAGGAAACTAGAGTTTGAAAGCATTCAACCAAAAAAATCCCCTCCCGTCAGGCCTCCCCTCCAAAATGGCTCCCACAAAACACCCGAACGAGCGCTGGGAAGACGAGCAGTGAGGAGAACTTGGTCGCCCGGCCTGGCAGCTCCCACTCACTGCTGTGGGGGTGAACGTCGCGCTACCGAGTTAGCTGCTGAACAAGGCTGTTGTTAGTGCTCACAGCTGTCACGCTAGCATGTTAGCATTGGGAAGTTTTGGCTGCACGTTCTCTTCGCCATAGCTTTAGCCATATATCCGCGCAGCCTTGAGGAAGACTCCGGTGTGCACGGCGAGACAGGCACGCAGGTAGACGGGCAGGTAGGCCATCCAGTCAGCATCAATTCAGGCCGATTGGAAAGATCGGACAGGATCGTTAGCGGCCTGCGACAGCCATGGACGCCTTTTAGTGTTAGAGAGTTTGATTTACTGACTGCTGGCAGGATGTGAAGAGAATTTCAACAAATACAACAAAAAAAGCTTCAAAAACACACAACCTATCGTAGCTTTAGCCCACCATGTACACTCAGTTGCCAGTTTATTAGGAACACCAAGCTGAAACTAATGTGCTTCACTCAGGTGATCATTTCTGGTTGAAACTGTATCGTCATGTTAGAGTGTGTTTGAAGTTTATGAAGGATCATTTGTAGCAGGACTATCAGACTGCATTTGAAGTGTACATAATAAACTGGCAATTGAACGCATCTCTGGGTAAAACAGTGAACAAGGTGAACCCACAAACTGTCCACAGTTCAGTTTATTTTGGGATTAAAACAAACCAGATATGACATGTTTATACTGAGCTGTGAAAGGTGCTAACAGGCAGATTTTGTCACCTCTGGATAGAGCCAGGCTAGCTGTTTCCCCCTGCTTCCAGTCATTATGCTAAGCTAAGCTAGCCGACTGCTGGCTCCAGCTTCAGATTTCCCGCACAGTCATGAGAGTGGTATCAATTTCCACATTTGACTCTCAACAAGAAAGTCTTTCCGAAATGTCACAGTTCCTTTAACAACAAAAAATGAGATGTTGTTTATTTGTCACTTCAAGCTAAAATCTGATCACATTGATCTGATTATGAACTGTGTGCATGTAAATGTACCCAGAGTTTTCTCTTTTTCCTGCTAAGCGGTGTTAGTTCAGTGCCAGCAGCCCCACGCGTCTGCAGAGTCTCAGAGGAAGTTTCTCAGTGAGATTGTTTCGTTATTTTTGGCACAGAGCGAAAGGCAGTACGAGAGTCCTACCTTTTGGTAAACCTGAATGACATGTTTCTACAACAGAATCAGACAAAGAAACAGTGAAAATGGTGAAGGAGGAGTGAAGGGAGGAGGGGCGGGGAGGGAGGGGGGATGAGGAGTCTGAACGAGCCAACAAAAATGGGGTGATTGGAATCATCAACAGTGAAGGGAAAGATTCATTTTTCATCGATTATCAAATGATTTCAATTCCTCATTTTGGGTCAGTCATTGCAGGATGTCGCTGGCCTGGCTGCCACTTCCAGACTTTTCATGCAGGCAGAATGTGCAGCGTCTCACTGGGATGTCTTTATTAAATCAGGGCTGCAAAGAACAATCATGACGAGTGTCTGCTGGTTATTTTCATGATTCACTCAATTACTGTTTGGGATCTAATGAGCCAGAGAATAAAATAAAAAGAAGTGCTCAGCAGAAATAAGCCTGCATTCAAGCAAAAATACGAGCCTCAAAATATAATTAAAATGCCAAAAGTAAAAGTACTCATTATGCAGAAGGCCAAAGTTAAGTCGAGTCTGGTTTTGTCCAACCAACAATCCAAACATGAAGATATTCACTTTACCAGAACACAAGAGAAGCAGACAACACTCACATTTGAATAACTGGATCATTTGATTTTTGATTGATAAATAACTTCGATTGATTGTTAAAACTGATTGATTGTTTGAGTTAAAAGCTCTGGTTTGCTTGTGCAGACAGTCTGAATCTCAACAGCCCAAAATGTTTCCAGATTTATCCCAGAGAAACCGCCTGAAGGTGTGATTTCACCCTTTTCTGCGCTGACTTTTAAAGCACTTGCACTGCATGAAAAGTTCTCTCCACATCTGTAATGCAAGGAAATGATCAGCAAACGCCTTCAGTGAATCACAGGACCAAAACTGAAATCATCAGCTGTTTTATGGCCTCCGGACTTCCTCGGACCATAACGCAGCTGCCGACATGAACGTCACAGGCTTCGTTAAAAGAGGTCAGAGCGCGGCTCGGTCGCAGCGGTTTCACGTCTCCGTGGCAGACATCCAGGCAGCGACACATAAACAATTTACACTGGAGAATAAATCACATCGTACAGGACAGTCAAGTGCTCCCCCCTGCATGTCATTCATCATCCTGACTGGACAAGGCACTGTGCTGATTGGCTGATTAAACTGTAGAGGAGGGCTGGAGTCCATCCTCTTTCTAAATCAGTCTATATTTGCTCGTGTCGCAGTGAAAGCGGCTCATAAATCGCTGCTTTAGCATGAATTCAAGCTGCAAAGTGAACAGAAAGAGGTGAACTCCAGCCCTCCATGTTCAGCTGCCGTGGCGTGTTTCCTCTCCTACCTGCGGGTGAGTTTGGAGGTCAGTTTGGAGAAAAGGTTGCTGGTTCCACGGCTGCGGGTCTGCGACAGAGGGGTGGCGTCGTGGGAGAGGGTGGGCGAGGCCGGCGGCCCGTTGTACGTGGCCGTGCGGCGGTCCCTCAGCTGGCCGCCGTGGAAGGTGCTGCGGCTGGCGGTGCCTCGTGGGAAGCGCAGGCGGTCGGGCGTGGTGGCGTTGGCGATGCTGTGGATCGACGCCACCGGGTTCCTCTGGCTGCCGGGTGACACGGCGACACTGCTGAGGTGGAGGAAGACGAGTGGAGGCAGTCAAGATCCAATCAAAACTGAACCCCATAAACGCACAGGTTGTTCCACTGCAGACGCGTTCTTGGCTGCACCCGAACCAGCAGTCAACGCTTTGTTGATCAAATCACAAGCGTGTTCAGGAAGGGCGCCCATTTTGCATAAATTACAGACAGATTTCTCTGTGAAGGTCAAAGGTCGCTGCCTCTGTGCAGTTTGGTGCCCAATCATACGACTGCAATGGAAAAACTGCTGTTACAGCTGCGTCACATTTCCCTCAGTATCTTCAAAATGGCTGCGAGTTTGTTATTCCTACATGGATGAGGTGAACTGAATGAATCCTGCGTGTTAGATGTCAACAGGGTAGGAAATTAAATAAAAAAGACAAAGATGAGCATCACCACATCTGATTAGCTGGTGAATTCAGCCAGTTTAGTGTTTTAAAAGCCGTCTGATCAATCAGTGACGCCCGAGTGGGAGGAAGGAGAAAAGCAATGAACTGCAATTCGAGATAACAACATTTTCCGAACAAACTTCAGCGGTTTGCACAAGCTCTCCCTCCTCAGGAAGTCAAACTACACATAACTTTAATGTGAATAAACGTTCGAGGAAATGTCCACAACTCGTCCTCGTGTTGACACTTGTGGCGCTCGCTGCTTGTTTACTGCGTGAATGAAGCTGTAAACATGAGGAAGCAGGTTTGAGGTTTGTGTTGGCCAATCAGAGACGTTCAGCCCTTCAAACAGGGACTTCAGGGGACGACTGGCTCGGGACAAAGCTTCCTGAGTTGCTAAAATATTTCCTTCCTGAGCAAATGGAAAAATCCCTGCAGTGCAAACAGGTTAGAGTTGAGGTAAAAGGACCAAAAGAAATTTAAATAAAAAGTCAGTGCGGGAGATTTTTTGCTGTATATTCACCAGCCAAAGATAATTTGAGACAACAGGAGGGTAAAAGTTCACCAGCGATGACTGAAATTTAGCAGCTTTCAGCTGCTGTTAATTTCCCACCCTGAACATCAAGCCTCCTAACAGTGAGGACAGTGAGACCCCGATCGGTTAAACAGAAAGAGACGATGGGCTGAGGGACAGCAGGGGAGCCGGTGAGCGGTGGAGCTCGGCCGTGGCGTCGGACACCAGGTGAGGGATCCAGACGGAGAAGATCAGGGGTCAAAGTTCACAGCAGAGGATGTGGGAGAGGTCGGGAGCAGAGCTGTGACAGGTTGTTATTGGAAATGTCTGCGGCGGAGATAAGAGGTTCTCCAGTTCATGGCTGGCAGAGGGATGATGCAAACACGGAAAAATATCATCACACACAGAGTTTAGGACCTGCTTCACCAAAGCTGGCAGCCTGATTTCACTGTGAGGATTCATATTTTTCTCCACTTGTGCCTCCACTTTCATCAGTGTCTGAAATCAACACCCACCAGGTCCAAAGAGCAGGTGACAGGTGTTTGGAGGATAAACGGCTGAAGTTCAGCTGCTACAGAGACAGTTCCTGTGACGGTGAAATCTGAATATTTCAGAACTCAAACTGTCTGAGGCTGTTTTTTACATTTAGAATTTTCTCTTGTTGACCAACGTTTATTCTGTTATTGTGAGAAAATCAAACAGAATGTGTATGTGCCATATGCCTACAGAGCTTAAGTTAGCATTCGCTATTTACTATTTCATGAGCGCAGTCTGACTCAGTTCAAGCTTTTAATTCTGATGCTGCCTTTAATTAATGTTTCCTTTATTTTCCAATATGCAGAAAACAGGTGATGTGATTCTGATCTGTTGGATCGAGCACAAAGACTGATTCGCTTTAACTACAGTTTCTCTGTTTTGCCACTTAGAGCCAACACTGACGCATAAAGCTGCCGCTGACACTGCAGCATCACTTCCTGCACATTATTCACAACAAAAGCATATTAATCTGTGGTAGGAATTTACTGTGAAACTGACAAAAACTGGCATTCACTGTAAGATTACACGCCCAAAGATTTACTGATCGTGGTTCATCGTAACCCTGCACCAGTAAAACCACGCTGAGTTTGGGGAAAGTCCGATCAATGCATCTCGAGTTTGAGTCTTTTCTTTGGCCTGTTTGTTCCCGTTGAGCACAAATTTCAGACACTGACAACAAAAACCAAGCTGGACGCACGCTTTCCTCACTGTTCTCTGCAGGAAATGGAGCCCATGGTTTAGTCGTGGTGTTACAGAGTGTGAAGCTGGCTGGATGTGTGGGTTAGCGAGGGGCCAAACAGGGCTGAGACATGAGAGGAGACAGACAGGGGGGTTTGGAGGCCCTGCCGTCTTACTTGGGCGAGCAGTAGTCCAGAGCGTAGTAGGAGTGGGGCAGCGTGGCCCAGCCTGCCTGGCAAACGTACAAAGGGCCGACGGTTTGATACCTCAGCCGCACCGAACTGGACGAGGCACCGAACGCAGCGGCCGCAAAGGCAGAAGAGGGGCTAGTGGCACAAGCCATCTCAGTCATGCTGGTCATGCCACAATGAAAAACAACCCCCCCAAGATCCACAAACACACAGGCAGAAATGAAAAATAAGATGATGAGAAAAAGGGAAAGCAAATACAAGAAAGAAAGAAGGACTAGAAAGAAAGAAAACAAGGGGATGAAACAGAGGAAACTCTTCTTGGGATCCTGTCTGGATTTTCTTTCAGCAATTAAAGAGAAAATCTGGCCTCACACGTGAAACGCTGCTGTTAGAGTTCGACCAGCAGGACTTTGGAAGGCTGACATTAATATTTTTGTATGTATCCATATTTACTAGCTTTGAATTTGACCACATTTGTGTTTATAATGAGGAGTTCTGCATTCCTGTTGGGCAGAAAAAGCTCTAAAACAGCACTGAGGCCACATTGCTGGCAAAGAAAAGCACCGACTGGTTTTGAGTTAAAAAAAAAAAAAAAAAAAAACTGGCTTCAATAAGAGGCTCCACAAAAATGTACAGGCTCCATAATCTCATTACAAAGTGCTGCTGAACCAAGAAGTCATGATTAAACTCTGACGAGGAGGAAACACACTGTGCTGATGCAGATCTCATGTTTAGGTGTTGAATCCAGGTCAAAGTCACCGTCTCTCACCTGTTCTCCTTCCCGTTGGGGATGACGGACAGGCGGTCTGTGTTGTTTCTGTCGCTGCAGACATACGTGTTCCTCCTGGTCATGCCTGCCGACGCAGTGTTATTCTGCACGGCAACAGAAGAAGAAAATCACAGGTCGTACGACATTAATTCAACTTGCTTTAGTTTGTGTCAAGCATATAAAAAAAACCACTTCCTGTTTGTGGGATCCACATTAGCTCCTGCTGATGCAGATGTTAGTCTGCAGATTAATGCAGAAACTAAACATAAAAGCAACATGAGGACTATAAAATACGGAAAAAAAACATCAGAGAATTAATAACAAAGACTGTTTAACTGAAGTGACTCATAACCCAGACAGAAGTCAGCATGATTACAGAGTTAAAGGTTTCCATTAACTGACGCAGCTCTGAACAGACTCTGATGAAACCTCCTCCAGAGGAAACTCTGTGCACGACGGCGCCTCTTAATAATTTGTTTTTAAGGTCTGTGAAGACATAATTGATGCCTGTTATCATGATTAGTGAGCAGGTTGATTTCAGCTCAGAGGAAGCGCTCAGCAGTTCATCTTCATGTGTGAGTATTAGCTGATGTGGCTGTGGCTGTACGTCTGCTGTGTGCAGCTGATGGAGGAACTCACGCTCGGGCCGGTGGTGGCGCCTTTCCTGCGGTCGGGGATGTCGGCCTTGTTGGGGTTGTTGGCGTTGCCCAGCAGAGGGCTGGAGGGCGGAGCCCCGCGGCTGCCCGGGGTGCTGGGTTTGCGGAGCTGGACTCCGCCTTCCTCCTTGGCGCTGTTCTCCGCTGTGGAGGTCTGACTCCTCTTTGGATGGGCCATCCCTGGAGGGACGTTCTGACCCACTGCAGAGAAAACAGACGAGTGACAGTCACTCAAAGACGATGCCTCCACCTTTGGTTTATCTGAACGGAGACGACCTACATTTGAAACAACTGGCAGTGACTCGCAGTGACGGAGGACTTCACCATCAGCACAGTAAGGTGTTTTTAAAGGAAGCAGGGCGATTCAGGTCGTAAAATAATCTGTCGCTTGTCTGCGTCTTAATGCAAAACGATCATCTTGAGGCCAAAGCTGTGTCACTCAAAGTGTCATCAAACTCTTTAAAAGCACAAACGAAGCCTGTGAATGTGTGTTTGAGCGAAGCTTTACGGTTCAGCTGAAGCTGCAGCTCTAAGAGAGAGGACGGCGTACACACTGAGGTTACTGACAAAGCGTTATATCACCGTGGACGGCACTGAGCTGTGCAAATAAGCTAAAGGTTGAAGAGCTTCCAAATGTGGCTGCTTTGATTTTGCTGCTTTTATCAGCTTGACGACAAGCAGGCAGAGGCAGAGCGTTCACGGCTGCTTTCATTCAGTCTGACATGCGACACGTTTTGTTGTCCTCACCTTGCTCACTGTAACGCCTCTGTTTGTGGTTGGAGGAGACGCTCCTCTGGACTTTGAGGTGGGAGGGCGACTGGCCGTTGAGCTCGCTGTTGGGCCTCGGTTTGGCCAGAGACAGGTTGCTGCTGGAGGCCGACTCGCTGGGCTCCAGCTGGGGGACAAACAGACGGACGTTCAGGCGGACGCCACCTTCAGACACTGTTATTACCTGAGTCGAGTTAAATTCAACGTGCATGCTGAGTGAGACTGGTAATAAGACCAACAGCAGACTGAGCTTTAAAAGGCAGAAGTATTGAGTCCAAACACGCCTTTCCAAGATTTACAACACGAGGTTACAGCTGTGGACAAAATCTTATGTCACTAAGTACTAAGTTCTGTCCTCAGCTCAAAATAAACCGTCTTCAGCAGCAGAGAGTGCCATCCAGACAAAGACGGATCGTTTTAATAACAAAGCCAGCTCTCGTGACCGCCGCTCCTCTCCGCTGACCTGGCCTCGCAGATCAGCTGATCTACGGTGACGTGCTGCACCGACAGCAGGTGATGTTTGTACCTCAGAGGCCTTCCTGCCCAGCAGCAGGTAGGTCGCCGTGATCTCGTCGTACTTCATCTTGGCCAGAGAGTCCTGGATCTCCTCCAGGTTGTATCCCATCCCCACCATCACGTCTGCACGAGAGACAAGATATGAGAGATATGAAAACAAGCATTTAGAGTGAAGTTCATCCAGACTAAAAACAGACAAGCTGCTGCCTGACCTTCACCACCTCTACAACTGTCTGAGAGTGACTGAGCTTTGGTGTCGAGCTGAAACAAATCGATAAACCATTCGTCGTTCAACAGAATCATGTTGTCACAATCTGGAATTCTGTCTAAATGTGGCAAGAAATTGGCTCATGAAAAGATCAATTAATGCCGTTAAGGCATCAGATGATGACTTCAGAACACAACAGGAACACAGCAGCGACTCAAACACTCCTCATCGTTCGTTCGTTTCCACGCACTCACGAGCCGCACAACGTGACCGTTTCTGCTCCGAATGCAGCGATAAAGCAGGAAGAAACAACAATACAGAACAGATATCCGACAACAGCATATGGCAGAGTATTAATTTTTCATGTGAAATCCTCAGCGCGGCCTTTTGCAGACGCTCCTCCGCGATTACTCCGTGAACGGTTAACGAGCATCACGTGTGTTTGTGCGTATGTGTGGAAACGATTCAGGTGAGTGAAGCAGACAATCAGCAGTTTCCGCCTCGATCAATCGGAGGCAGAAAGCTGCTGATTGGAGGGAGTGTGAGCATACACACGCACACACACGCTATGACCTCCCCCATCATCCAGCTCACGTTTGTAGCAGCATGTCAGGTGAAGCATGGCGGTGTTTCCTGCTGCAGCTCCTGCTCTGCTTTAAATATTAATGTGTGTGTGTGTGTGTGCGTGTGTGAGACCCTCCCCTAACATGCATCACATAAAGACTTTTATCCCTTCACCTCAACGCTCCACAGCCAATCATGTTTGAATAGACTCTGCTGTCTCTGAAACGTGTTGGAGGTGGAATCAAAGCCGATCGCTTCCTCACAGGCTCCGCTGGCTGCTACGCAAACGGTGTTGAGATGAGTCACGAGCTTCACCGCGGCTGTCGACGTGCTCCCGCTTCCTGACGGTAATCAGTGTGTCAGAGCAGGTGGGAGTCTGTTTTCACCAGCGGGTCAAATTCTTTACCCGTTAAGTCGAGTTTTGTTTTTAAAATTTGGGATTTTCACCGCATGTTCCTGCAGCCTCATCTGAGCTGGAAGGAAGTGCAGGCTGTCAGAGCTTTACCGGGATGTTTACAGCAAAGAGTGTGTGTGTGCGTGTGTGTGCGCGCATGTGCGTGAGCATCTCTGTATTTTTAGCAAACGTTAGCTTCTAATATAATACGTGTCCTTGGAGCAGAGTGCTGTGTGCACACAGAAGCTCTGCAGACAGCTGCTGTGTGCTGTCAAATACTTCTACAACAGGCCGAAAACATGATCGATTTTATTGGCGATTGGCCATAAATACATAATTTTGTTAACTAGCGATTCATTGTTAGGAGCTGCAGATCGTTTAAAATGTGATTTGATAAACAGGTTTTATTACTCATCATTAAAAAAAAAGAAGCAACAAAATCAAAGAAACACTTGCAGCCTTTTAGAAACAGTGTCTCCATTACACCATCTGTCCACCAGAGGGCGCCGACACTCATCCTGTGCTCACAATTCTTAAAAAATAAAAGCTCATATTTTTTAAAAATCAAAAAGGATTGTTGATGTGTGATTAAATAAATTAAAACATGTTCTAAAATCTGCCTATGTTGGTATCAGCCTCAAAGTCCGGCTATAATAATGAATCCTGCTAAAGCTTTTAGCCGTTATCTTTTTTAGTTAACTTACAGTTAATATTCGTGTGTGTGTGGTGTATTTGGTTCATCTGCGTGATAAAATTCACAGCATCAGAATCAAACATGAGTTCATTAATATTACAGTTATGGAGTTTTAAAGTTGGTCGATTTAGCTTCATTATCATTTCACAAAGCAGTGCTGCCATTTTTGCTGCCGTTCACACAAACTGGAGGATTGAACACGAGCATCTCCCAGCAGTCGTGACAGGAATCATTAGACTGTCAACATGAAGAGAAGTTGTGTTATATTTTGGTACTTCATTACAACGATCCAATGCTTTGGCACCGGCCGTAACCTGCGACCACAACAGCAGGACTCTGAGGAGGACGAGGAGGATTTCTTCAGCAGTGTTTACTGACGGCGTCTGCTTCAGAGTCCTGGTTTAGATCTCTGCTGCTGACAGCTTTCCAGCAAAAGTTCTATATTTAATGTTTTCAACAGACCAAAAACCTGACGAATGAACACACTTCATCCTGTCTGACAGAATTTTCTTCTTCTGCGGCAGCGTTCTGGCCGTCACGTCACGCTGCAGCTCGGCGCTGAAGGCCGTGCTAATGGCCTTATTTCTGGTGGGTTGACGGCTCTTCTGTGCAGGTTTTTACGGACTGAGATCTTCTAATTTGGTCGTATTAAATCTTTTCGTGGAGTAATCCAGCCTGGCAGACGTGACAACTTAAAGGAGGCTAATAAAAAACAACGAAACCGCCTACAGCATGATGTTAATAAGCATCTGTCTTCTTTACCTGCAGGCGAATGACCTGCAGGCGAACGGCGAGTAAAACGCCTGAAACGTCAGAGGAGCAGAGGGCATCTGTGATAACCATCGCTCACCCATCTCCTCACCCGCTCTCCTCCTCTCACTTTCACCCTCCTGCTCCTCCTCAGAAGGAGCTGAAATACTGCAGCATTAGATTCAAAAGTGTTGATCTTCAAAGCAAATGACAGATATTTTTAGTCATAGAGAGAAAAACATGGTCTGCACGTTTTGAGCCCTTTTCAGACGTGTGATACAGAACATGACTTTCTTCATCGGTCTGTTAAAGGCTTTCAGGAAACATCCGTTTACGAGGTGCAAGCGTTGGTTAAAGCTTGGTTCAGAGCTGCGGTGCCTGAGGGCCCCTCTTCGCTGGACATCAGCAGGCAGCTAAAGGTTAAAAGTTTTCTGCTCTCTCACAGGCAGCGTGACGGATTTTAAAACATGTTTTTCCATTAAGGACGTTTTCACAGACTGAGCTGACAAGAATCTCCTCTAAGGACACAACTAAACTGATTTTTGATTAATCTGTCAATGATTTTTATGTCAAATAAAACAGTGAAAAATGTTTAGCACAGTTTCCAGGAAGTAAAAGCGACGTCTCCAAAGTCTAAAACCTGATTTACTCTCGTTCGCAGCGTTTCCTGCTTGAACGACCAGATTTTTTGGCCTTTGTTTATAAGATCATCGGTGACTAAACGTGTCCCGGTGCTCTCTGAAGCTGTTCTGCTGCTGCCTTCATGTTAGTCTGACGATACGGGACGTCAGCAGGTCCGACTGATCGCCGTGACTCTTACGTAAAAGTGACTCAGAGTTGCTCAACATGTGAAACTGTCGTCATCCTCCTGACGTGTTCTGCCTCCCTGAAAAGGTTTTCAGAGTTTTTCGTGCATTATTCAGGACTCAGGGATTCCTCCTCCTCATTCCTCTCCTCTTCCTCTCTCCTCCTGCTCCGGCTGAGTGACGGGGAGTTTGCAGCGGCACATGTGCACCGACGGCCAGCCTCAGCTGCTCTTACGTAAGAGCCCCCCCCCCCCGTTCAGGGCTTTCATCCAGGGCGCGATGGGGAGGCTCCTCTCTCTCCGTCTTCACTCTCTCCTTCTCCCTTTGCACGCAGCAGCAGAGCTCCTGTTTATTTATTCATCATCACGTTTCATCTTTTTGTTTAAGGCTCTTCAGCGGTGAAATAATGAGAGCGACGCAGTTGTGGAGCTGAACGTTTACCCTGATATCGCTCCATCGCTGCTCACCAATCCTCGCCGTCGGACATTAAACGTACAGTTTTTAACTGTGATACAGAGGAGGGAGGCTGCTTTGATGCCCGTTCCTGATTACACAACAGGGACTGACAGGCCTGTGGTAGTAACGCTCAACATAGACTTAAATGACCAAGCAAACTTTGCTCTGAAGGAACAGAAAGAGCCGTCACGTGACTCTAAAGGAAACATCAGCGGTTGTTTTGACGACCATCCCTGTGTTTTGTTTTTTTTTTACCTATTCTCTTCTGGTCTGTGATGTCCAGCTCGGGTTCAGTGTAAGGCTTGAGCTCGTCCTCTTCAAATCCTGCATTGATCCATCGATCCTTCATGATTTGCTGCAAAAGCAAAGGGAGACAATTAGAATCCGACTGATGCTGGATTTCAGAGGCCGATATCTATACTTCATATCGCGATAAACTGGCCAAGTTTTACGTCAACGAAAAAGATTTTGATGAGGATCCCTTTACGTCTGCTTTGAGGCTGCTTCAAGCGTGATTTTTTCGGTGAATGTCGACATTTGAGAGTTGAAATAATTCAATAGGACATACCTTTAACCTCAACACAAACAATTTTAATGAGGATCTCTGAAGTTGACATGAACCGACGTTTTAACATGTTTTTGCTCTCTGTGCATGTGTGTAAATCACCTCCAAAAATATCTTTGATTTCTGACTCTCAGTCAAATCATGAGTCTCTGTCTCACTCTACAGAGTACAAGTACAAGGCTGAGTTTATACTTTAGAACGAGGAGTTTATTCGAGGGGTTAAGGATATTTTAATTCACGGCTCAGCGTCGGTTTCACGTGTCTTACAGACCCTTACAGACACCTGATGGTATGTGATCATCAGCCTGCATTGTGCTTTATTTTTACTCCTCATTGTAAGCGTGGTTTACGAGGGTGAGAGGGTTTGTCTGCGAGCTGACCAATCAGAGGTCTTCTCCACGGCCGCTTTGACGTGAAGTTATATTTATGAAGCTACGACGGCTCCAAAGCTAGTCCGCTAACGTGCTGCTATTTTAGTGCTCTGGTTTGTTTGCAGGGTTCAGTGAAGTGCTTCTTTATTTGTTTTGCAAGTTTATTTTAAGCTGCTGCTGCACGTTAAAGAACATGCAGAGGAGGAACCTGCACGCGCTGCATGAGGCATCGCTGGTAGAGATTATTATTCTGCCCTCTCGCAGTAATGTCTCACTTGTTTGCACCTTTTTTTTTCATCTGCTGCTGATCAATTGATCTCTGGGGTTTTTAATAAGGTCAGAGCCAAACTAATTATCAATGATGGTGCTCTGCTGTAGCCGGACCTTATTTCATCGTCCTCATGTGGAATCTGAGGCCAGCACATGTGACCCTGAGAGCCGAGCCAACGACCTTCAGTTTAATTCACTTCCGACCATCGTAACAGAAAACAAGGCGCCGTCGAACAGCTTCCTTCTCGTCACAAGCAAATAAAAAGCTGGAAAGCAGCTCTTTGATTAAACAGCCTGTTTAAAAAAACACAACTGACTGCCTTGAAACCCGATCCAGTTTAGAGTTTAGGTGCCAAAAATACTCTTGAAAAGGAAAGATGTTTTATATGTTAATGACTCGCTGCTGGTGTCGAGTGGAGCGGCAGCTCAGAAGACGATCATTAACACTCTTCTGACAACGTGATGGCCGCTCTGATTGATCTGTGGAACAATTCTCTCCCCGTCCTGTCTGCCTCTGACATCAAACACGACTATTTTAATCTCAGCAGACGCAAACTGAAACGAAACGTCTAAATATTTCCAGCATCGTCCGATTATGAATGGTGGAAAAAAGTCAAATAATGATTTAAGTTTGAGATGTTTAACTTGTATCCGTCAGGACGCTCTGACGCAGAAACACCTCTGACAGACTTCAGGAGGTCAAAACACTTTGATGTTTGAGTTCATGGACTCTGCGGCAGCGTCATCACAGCGAGGGCAGACTTTTCTGACGTCTTCGATTTGATCTCGGCTGCAAATGTCCGCTCGCTTCACTTTACATAAATAAACTATAACAATATAATAAAATTAAACTATGACTGAGGCGTTAACGTTGCTAACAAGTGCTTTCACTCCACGACATTTCAGAGGGAAATATTGTTCTTTTTACACTTAAAAACTCTGCAATTCAGTATAAATCAGTAAAAATCGCACCCACTTTGACGAAATACAACATTAAAATTCTGCTCACATGTTGATGCCTCAATAATAATGAATGATTCTCAAACACTCACAGGGGAAACTTATGTATTTTGCTTAAACTACGAAAAGTAAAACAAAATGTACTTGTGTTAAATGATCTGAACAATTCTTTCATCTCTGGTTGTGTTGGAGAAACGTCTTTGTTAAGCCAGAAGTTGTGATTTTTGCGTTTGCCTCGTCTGTTTTCGGCCTCGACATTAAACCTGCACCGGCCTCAGTCATGAATAAACCCTTTTAAACGAGGTTTTTCCCCTGAACTCTACTTTCTGCTGTAGTACTTTCTCCTACGTTAACGATGGCCTGGACTGCAGCTGCTTGTGCGTGTTGCCCTCGACTCATCGACGCAGGCGGAGGAGAGAGCGAGAAAGGCAATTTTGGTACAAACACAAGAGTGGCGATGCATTATTCATGGTCACAACATCAGAAAGCAGGAGGAGAGCGTCGCCCGGGCGCACACAGAAAAGAGGACGCCGTGGGTGTCAGAGGAGATGATGCGGGGGGTGAGGGGGGTGATGCAGGAACCGAAAGGAGTGGAGGTGGAGGATAGATGGCATTCTCTGATGGTGCAGACGTGCTGGGGGGAGAGTTAAGAACTGAGTGGTATATTTACATTTTCTGCGTCCTCCCTCACCTCGAGAGTACCCCGCTTGGCCGGGTTGAGCACCAGGAAGCGTTTGAGGAGGTTCTCGCAGTCTGTGGACATGTAGAAGGGGATTCGGTACTTTCCTCTGAGCACACGCTCCCGCAGCTCCTGCAGAGAAGAAGACGACAACCAGCCAGTCAGCGAAACGCAAACATGCAGCGTGTCACAGTTTAGCGTTCCTGTTCACCTGAAGAAGTCTCATATGGATGCAGATTTCCTGCTGGAGGCGATGTGAGGCCCAGTAAAGACATCAGGCTCTAATAGCCTGTTAAAGCCACATTTGGTCCGGTTTAGGAGAACCTGGAGAATGAAAACCTAACAGATAAAAACTGACAGAAGGAGCTTGAAGTGGCTGCTTTTCCCGATCATTTCACAGCTAAATACTTGGGTGAATTAATTTCAGCTAGTTAAGCACAATGTTAGAGGCGGCGAGCGCCCACAGAATTTACACAACATTTGACAGTTTGGACACAAAGACCAGCAGCTTTACTCTGCTTAAATGTGTAGAACTATAATCTGAGGACGTCACACACAGTGTGCCACAGCCAACAGCATCTAACACAGACATGTGTGAAGCGGCATCTTGCATAAGTGTGTGTATGAATGAGGGAAATGTGAGGAGGTGTAGAGACAAACATCTGCTGTGTATTTTCTATTATTAGTTTTAACTGGGTAAGGCTGTCTTAAGTCTTAAGTATTAATTCAAAATAGGAATTTACAATATAACTAATCAATAATTTTTAAATTTCAAACAACGTAATGCAAAAAAACTTGGATATACTTCAAATAAACTTGCAGTGTTTCAATCACAGGTAAACTCTGCCTCATTTCTCTGCACGTGTCTCCATGATTTGATTATGTTCTCTTCACGCTGCGGGAATCAAAAGCGTGTTTGTGATCCCACAGATGTTTCCTGTCTGTCTGCAAAGATAAAATGATGAACCACCTCTACACCTGACATCTCCACCCACTGTGCTTGCCTCTAGTGTCGGACTTTGCATACATTACACGCAGGCTTTTGGCAACTTTGGCAAAACATTTCATCGTTCTAGTAGAAAGCAGACGTCTGTCACAGGCCAGAAATACCTTTGAAAACAACCTGCAGCTGGATAACAGGTTAAAAAAAGGAGGAATGCCATGCGACCACATGGATCTGAGGTAATAACGACGAAGGTGTTTTTAAATGACAGCAGGTCAGAACATGCTAACATGCTAACTGTAGCACGGAGACGTCACACACTGTCCTACCTTGAGGTTCTGTCCATCGAAGGGCAGCGAGCCGCTGACCAGCGTGTACAGAATGACCCCCAGACTCCACACGTCCACCTCCGGCCCGTCGTACTTCTTCCCCTGGAAGAGCTCCGGCGCCGCGTACGGCGGAGAACCGCAGAATGTGTCCAGCTTGTTGCCCAGAGTGAACTCGTTGCTGAAGCCAAAGTCTGCGATCTTGATGTTCATGTCAGCGTCAAGGAGCAGGTTCTCAGCCTGAGAACACATGGAGGTGAGGGGTTATGGTCTGTTTCATACAGGACATCTTCAGTCTGTGCAGCTCAGCCTTAAACTGACGGACATTCAAAGTGTCTCAAAGTTTCTCTCTGTGCCCGGACACAAAATACATGAACCATCATCAAACTGAAAGGTACAGATGACACAAACACAATATATCATGTTAAGAGCGGTGGGTGGGTTCTGATGCCGTTGGACAGAACCAGGCTAGTGGTTTCCCTTTGGTTTGAGTCTTTATGCTAAGCTAAGCTAACTTGCTGCTGGCTTTAGCTTCATATTTATCATACAGACATGATTAACTGCTCCTGGCATTGTTAAGTTTATATAAAATAGGAGAAAATAGGGATTGTGTTTCAGTCTAAAGCGACGTCTTCAAACTGCGTTTTTCACTCAACCAGCAGTTCCAAGCAGTTCCAAACCCAAAGATATTCAACTGATAACAATAAAAAACCGAGTGGCAGCAGACCTCAGCTGACAAATGACTAAAACACAGACACACTTCACTAACGGACTGATAATTTCTGCTTGAATTTGCACTTTTCCATGTTAATAGATTGGTCTGTTAGATACAGTCCGATCTAATAAAACTGTGAAAATCTCCTTTGTGAACCAGTGTTCAAACATCTGCTCTGCGCTCACATGCAGCTGCAGGCGAAACACTAATGAGGAAGCTGAGGCAAAGCGAGCAGAGAAAGGACCGAAGCACCGTCCTGAGAAGCTTTCAGCCGCGAGAGGACGAAAACGACGCTCCCTGCGCCGCCGCTGGCCGTCATCAAAGGGGGAGAAAAACAACACGGCCCTCAGTGGACGAAGGCATGAGAGTCAAACGTGTTCCTGAAGAACAAAGCGGCTGCAGGCCTGACACAACGCCTCATTCGCTGGTTTAATTTTAACCTCGTGTTCTTCTGCACAATCACACCTGCGCCACATTCACACCTGCCCTCATTACACACGGGGACTAACACACATGCATCCACAGCGTATGTGGAGCAGGCAGAAGACGCCGCTCTCACATCTCCCTCCTCATGGATCATTCATGACGCCCCACAGAGGAAACGGTTCAGACGAGCGGCGAGAAACGCGGGATTCTCTTCGCCGAGTGATGAAAACGCACAAGCATCAATATTTTAAGTCAGAAGTAAAAGCGCGTCACGCCTGCGAGATGGAGGCCGACCATTTACGCTACAGCGGGTGATGTGGTGCAGAACATGTGAGCGCTTTGGAGGGCCGCCTACTTGTGCGTTCACAGAGCGACGGCGGCGTGATGATTGGCTTTACGGCGGCCGTGCGGCTCAGAGAAGGGCAGAGCGGAGCCTCGTGTTTGGAGTTGGACGTGCTGTGTTGGAGTCGTCGGTGGGAATATGGGAGCTAGGAGGGAGTTATAAAACATGTAACGCTCATGTGAGCTCCCTCCTCTCTGACCTTTCTCTCCAATATGAGTCAGAGGTAATTAGCCTGAAAGGTGGATGTGCTTTGCTACTGATTCACGAGCGCTAACAGTGTGTATTCAAGGGTGAATTTGGACGTTTTGAAGCGGGCTCGTGTGAGGGAGTCATCCATGCATTGTGTGCACAGCGTGGTGAATAATTATTTCCCCACTGCTGCGCACACTTAAGCTGATATTGATCTTTTAAGGTGGATCTTTTTTTAGGTGGATGAAGTACGTGTTGCTGCTGCCCCCGTCCACAGCAGCACAACACACTCCCGTGCTGCGGGGGGAGCTGAGCGCCACACACAAGCCCTTTTCAGACTGAAGGAACCTTTTCATTTCAGGAATTGATAAATAAGATAAACTATAAATTGCATGTTACAAAAAAAGGTAAACTAAAATGACTGCGTGGTATTTTTCCAGTTTTTGGCCTCTGACAAACACTTCAAACAGACGCTTTGGCTTCGTCAGAGTCTCCGGATGAATGACTGTTGTATTAAAGCGGTTTTTGTATTGTGTTTCTATTTGTTCCTGTGTGACTTTCTATTCTTTGGTTGAGGAACATGACCAGCATGAGGTTTTCTTTGGAACATCAGTGTATTTTTATGTGTCATGTAATCCCATGTGGTATGAACCATTGCAATGGTATGACACGAAAATGATGAATCTGGCAATTCTTTTCTCAACTGATGGTTTGGTCCATAAAATGTCTGAAAATCACTATTCTCCCAAAGAGCTGACATACTTAAATAACTTGTTTTGTCCGACCAGCAGTCCAAAACACAAAGGTATTTAGCTTAATAAAGAACACCAGCAAATACTCATGTTTGACAGACTGATACCGCTGACCAGCTCCTCATTTCAGCTGTTTAATGTGTTTCTGTTTTCTAGTATCTTAATAACCAAACCTGAGGAGTCAAAAATTAAGATAAAAATCACCTGAAACTAATGTTTTAACTGACTAATGGCCAGTTGTTTGGGCTCTAAGCTGAGGTCACTTGTGGTTTTGTTGTTTTCATGTTTAAACCTTTGCCTACATTTCCCCGGGGGCCTGGACCCCAGAGAGCACGGCGATGCTGCTCTTCTGAACAAACCATCATGTGGCTGCTTTGCATCCGGGCTGACAGAAGCTGCTGCCAGCGCAGACAAAGTCACCTCTCACTGAGATAATGTTGTGCTACCAGCCAGGGCGGCTTCTCTGAACTCACCTTGAGGTCTCTGTGAACAATGTGCTTCTGGTGGCAGTACTGCACCGCCGATACGATCTGTACAAGAAAAAAGACAAGCAGAGTTAAATGTCTGGTGTTCGGCTCTCAGACTGCGATAAAGGATGTGGTGGAGGAGGAGGAGGAGGAGGAAGAGATGTGGTCGACACTGACAGGAAAGATAAAAGACGACGCAGGTGGGGCTGAAGACAGCAGGAGGGTGAGAAAGAGCAGGTTTCCTCTGTGCAGTGAAACTATTGTACATTCATCCGTCTCACAGTCCAGAGTCAGCCTGCGCTGACGGTAAGAAAGCCTGTGAAGCTTCATCAATATCACAGCACACAGGCTGCGCTGTCTTCTGTTCTGCTGAAGGCAACGTTTCCACACCGCACTGCTGAAAACAAGTTCATGAAGTAGAACAGCAAACACTGAACCAGGCAAAGGCTCATTTAATAATGACAGAAGACGCTTTAACTAAACATCTGCTCGACAGTCGAACAGGCACAAAGACAAAACCAGTTCTGGTTGTTTCAAAGGTTTTGTTTTTTTCTTTTTATTGGGTCTAAGTGGTTGGAAAAAGCTGACGTCATGTAATTCTCAGCAGCGATCAGGATTTAGCAACATCTGAAAGTGACGACGGCTGTGAGGCTGTTTGTTGATGTCGCCAGGCCAGAATGTGATCGGGCCGTGCCCACGCAGTCCTCAGCGGAGCGACGTCTGAGTTTAACTCTTCACGAAGAACACCTCACTTAACTTCTACTTTGTGTGTTTGTGTATCTGCTCATGTATATTTAAGGTTTCAGGGCTTTAAAGGACGTCACGTCAGCCTTCCCTGCCAAAGGAAGTGATTTGATCCGACTTGGTTCTGATGTGGGTGATGAAATAAAATATAAACAGTCGGTATGAGCAATGTCAGAGTTTGCACTCTGGAGTAATACTGCACTAAAGTTGGTCATAACACCCGCTGCAGTAATGATTTGTCATTTTCACAGCACACAGAGCACCACTGTTTCTGTTGGCTGACTGCTCCCGTTTGCTCGGTCAAAGCTGAACAAAGTTGAACTGAGAGTCCACCTTGGCAAAACTGTGAATGGCACCAAAACAGAAAATGATGGCTTGAATTAATGTGGGCCTCGAGTGAAAGGAGTGGGAGACGGAGCAGAAATCCTCAGGCTGGAAGAACAATGTGACCTCGAATTCTTCAGGACGCAGATTCAAGTCAAACTGCAGCCACGTTTAGTCACACGACTCTGACAAAGGCTTTGATACAACAAACTGTCATCATCTGTGCTTTCTTTATGAGACGTGAATGCATGATTTCATGCCTCAGTGACGTGCAGTTCTTTACAGAAACGTACTAAAAAAAGGTCTTGATTTGGGATTTGTACTTTCTGTGTCTCTAGAAGTTCTAAAGCGGCGCGTTAACACAGAAAACAGTCCAGCGTTTGGCCGGTTTCTTACTGTCAGACAACACTCAGTGACTTTGGACCGTGTGTGACAATCGCTGAGAGGTGAGTGATGAGGAAAGAGGCAGGTTTGGACATTTCTCATCCGTCTTCAGACTCTGTCCCAGAAGCAGGACGGCGGACAGCGACCTCTGAGGCAGAGCCGGGAGCAGAGGTGTGAAACCAGAACACTGCAGGGGGAGAAAGCTGGGTACCTGTCTAAATTTAGCCCTGGCCTCTTTTTCCTTCATTCTTCCATGTGCAACCAGGTAGTCGAAGACTTCTCCTGCAAAAGAGAAACACAGAGAGAGAGAATTAGACAATGACGAAGATTAGAAGAGACAGAAAGCAGTGAATGAGAAGTCAGAGACTAAAGAAAAGACAGAAGCAAAGAAGGTAGAAACAAAAAGTGAGTCACGACTTAAAATAAGACGATAAAAATAACTGGAGGGTGAACTTTTCTACGCAGCTGGCCTGCACCGTCACCCATGTGCATGGTTCGAGGGTGTTTCTTGACCATACTGAGGCGAGAGCGGAGCTGCTTCCTCCACACTGAGCCTCTCCTGGAGGCACAAAGCTGCCGCCGAGCTCGGCTCCGGCAGCAGACCCTTCCCTTTCCTCGGCCCACACTTCAGCGCGCCGCCGGCCAAAACGTGACGGCGCTCGCTCGTGTGCTAATTGAACTCGAGTGGCTGGCGTGTGTGCGCGTCCACGCCGAGGCAATAAGGGGAACTAAACAAAATGACAGGCAACAAAAGCTGCAACAACAAACGCCTCCCCCACCTTTCCTGAATCCTCGAAGCCCTCCCACTCTGTCAGCGCTGACCTGCAGAGGCGGCCAGAGCGCACGTTTCTACACTTCAGAGCGCGAGAAAAGCAACAATTTCACCGCTCTGACTCAGCTGCTAAAGACAGAATGTGCCAGCTAACACCTTTAATGTCAGAGCTAAAGGGCACACAGCGTGCTGTGCATGGGATGAGATCAGGCGACAAGGCTGGAAAGTTGCGAGAAAACTGTAATCTTGCTTTAGCTTTATATATGTAAAAAGAGAGGATCACGCACAAATGGCAACGAAATTACCTGAAAGACATCAGTCGACAGCCATGACAGCAGCTCTGTGTGGTTGTACTTTAGCATAACCAGGCTTTGAGATAAATGCTAACACCAGCATGCTAACGTATCTACAGTGAAGCTGCTAACATGCTGAAGTTAAGCAGGTGTGACGTTCACCATCTTCACCTTTGTTTAGCGTGTTACTTGCAGGTGTGTGTTTTTAAACCCCCAATAGTACCTGGAGCAGGTTCAGGCTGTGTCCGACACACAGGTTAAAGCACAGGGCAGCTGAGCTAAGCTGATTTTGGTTAATCAGGACTGGTGGTGAATCTGTTTCCACTGGGAAACTGGGAGACTGCGTTATGCTGGTTTGCACACGAGGTAAAACCTTCAAGATCTTGCCTTTTGAGTCTCAAACTGTTTACTGCCGCTGCAGTAAAGGAATAAGAAGAAGGCATGAGACTCCATGTGATTTGAGATGGATTCTCTGTTTCTGATTTTATGTTCATTCTCTCTTTTTTACTGTACTTGGTTCAAGTGATTTCCTTGATGAAGGAAAAGTGATACACAGATAAAGTTTGTCTTACATTTGTCTGACTGCAGGTTGGTGAGAACGTTTCCTGCTATCCACTGAGTTTGCATTTTCAATATCCTTCCCAGTTAACAGGTTTCATGACCAGATCTGTCACTGAAACCTACAAGTTTCTGCATGAATCCATGCAGCCCTGAATCACAGCAAGACCGCAACCAGGGCCGCAGATGGAGCTCAGGGGTCGCCTTCAGATTCTGCCTGAATTCCACGAAAATCAATCCCAAAGTAGAAGAAATATTAGATTTAGCTCATTAGGCTCTAATGCAGTTTGCCTATGATCAGAGGTCCCATGTCAGTGGTAATATGATTTGCTCCTCTGAGAGCAGATCTTCACAATTTGTCGTCTCCGTTTGGCTCAGCGGTCTGAACGCGACCTTTCCAAGAAATCAATGAGGAGATGTGCTTTTCAGGTCCTCTGTGTGTGTGTGTGTGTGTGTGTGTGTGATGCTAAGGAGAACTTAAAGGAAGCTTCTCCCAAAACAAAACTCAGAGGTAAACTCGCTGGTGTTGAGATCACGACGAGGAAAAGGCTTTGTTTGTTTTCTGAAATGATAAAAGTGAGCTTTTATCTTTTTAGCCGATTAATAACTGATTCACTGAAATAATAATCAACAGATTAATTGATTATAAAAATAGTCATTACTTGCAAGAACAATCAATACTGAAATTTAACTGCAGAGAAACAGTAAATGTGATGCTTTTGCTCAGATGTGTGTTCCTCTCAGACAGAGGTAGACTCTGCTGCTCCCAACGTACATAAATTATTAAAAGGCACATTTATCACATTTTGTGTTAATAAATCATACTCGGGACCTCGGGAGCAGCACACAGCGTGCAGATTTCTACCCACTGCATTTGGTCTTCTGTGCAGCAGCTGTTCAGATCACTTATATCTTTTTGTTCTTGCAGGTTCGTTTAGTCTACCTGAGTCTGCAGAAGCTCGAGAGCAACATGTTGACGCTTTTATTTAAGGTCTCACCTCCACTGGCGTACTCCATGACCAGGTAGAGCGTCCTCTCCGTCTCGATCACTTCAAAAAGCTTGACTAAGAGAGGAGAGAGAGACACAGACAGAGGCAGGAAATTAGGAATTCAATTAGATTTTTAAGATGGCGGAGATTCAGACAGAGACAGTAATGAATTCATGGACGCAAACGGCAGAAATGTTTCCGAACAGACACCTGGAGAGAGCACAGGTGAAGAGGGAAGTCACGTGGATGTGCGTGTGTGTGTGTGTGTGTGTGTGTGTGTGTGCGTGTGCGTGTGTGTCGTGACCACGCACGCAGAGCCTCACAGCATCCAGCCCAGCTTAGCAGCACTCAACATTTACCGTTAAGTCCAAAAGCAGTTTTTTTACTGCAGTGTGTTGAGCTCACAGATATAAAGGAGTGTGTGATGAGCGGCTGAGGGCTGCACTGCTAAATATAGACAAGGTGGGATGAAGACAATGAGGGAGAACAGAGAGGTAGCGATGGAGAGCGCTGGGCTGTGTGCGAGTACGAGTGCTCACTGCCTCCCCGGAAACTACAGGCACATTTCAGCAGAGGAGACCACGGAGAAAGGAAATTAAAAGTAATTATCAGGGAATCCCGTCTCAACACCAAGTGCACCACGGCAGGCTCGTCTCTGCATGCTGTGTGTGTGTGTGTGTGTGTGTGTGTGTGTGTGTGTGTGTGTGTGTGTGTGTGCGTCTTAGAACATGCATGTGTGTGTTCATGGGTGTGTGCGCATGCTGTATAAATAAGCTTATTAACAGGTAAATAAGGACAAAAGAGGGACGTTTCAGAGGCATGTGTGTCCTCATGAAGACCACCAGAGCGGCGATCAGTTGATTGATCGATAAATAATTAGCAGCTGTCTGGATAATCAAGTAGCTGCTGGTCATTTTTAAGCCAAATATTCACTGATTCCAGCTTCGGATGGGAGGATTTGCTGCTCTGTGTCTTTTATATGTATACTTTTACTGCATTTCAGCCTCAGGTGCAGTGTTTTCTTCAGTAATTTTGTCAATTCAAAGATCATTTTTGAGCATTTTTCAGCATCTTTGCCTTCACTGAACAGTTGACAGTGAAACTGAGACAGGAATCAAACCAGCCAGTAGCCATCGACCAATGGGAACTTCCCAAACACAGTTTCTGTGATTTACTATGAATTTTATTTGACTTCAAATATCTCTCTTATTGGCCCTTTTTTAAGAAATACAATCCTTTCTATGTCTTTTGTCTTTTTAAGTGTATTTTTCATCTTTTGTGAAGCACACTGAAGGTATTTTTCCTACGAAATCATCTATTCATGATGTTGTATTAATCTAAATGTTGTTGTTCTTGTCTTTTATATTAATACACTTAACATCTCCTTGGAGTTATCTTGTGCTTTAGGAAACTACAATCCGTATTTAACAGTTCTCTGACATTTTCTCCACTAAACATTCAGTGAAAAGAAACGAATCGTCGGACTGTTAATGAAAAGAGCCGTTTGCTTCCCTGAACGGCAGCTCATGATGCCATTTCTCATCTCTCTGCTTCCATCCAGCTCATGTTCGAGCCTTCAGCAGCTGAGGTTTTCATGGCATTAGCTTGTTGTTGCTGCAGTGGTTTGGTGTTGTTGGTATTTCCTCTTGCAGCCGACGGTTTGATGCCAAAGTTTCGACTGCTCCGGGCAGCGCGTTCTCTTGTTTATTGATCAAAACCGCCTCATTTTCTAATCCCAAAACAAAGCGGAAAGAATGACCCTCCAGTTTCAGTCTCATCAGTCAGATCCGCTTTCAGAGGACAGCAGCCACCAAGTTAATCAGACGTTATATGTTCCAGATTTTGTCTAAAATTATTTCAAATTTCCATCCAAGTTATAAAATTTCAGCTGCATTTTTGGCACAGGACACAGTCTTTGTCCTCTTCTTTTAGACGGCTGCCATGTTTAGTGAAACTTTAACGTTTGCAGGACAGTTTGATTTTAAAGAACTTTTAACTGAAATAAAAAAGGACCAAAAAAGCTTAAAGCTGAACAGACAGAGCTTCTAACTGAAGACAACAGGCTGGCAGCACGTTGCTGTACGCACACACACACACACACACACACACACACACACACACACACACACACACACACAGGTTTTACTTACCTATATTGGGATGATTCAAGATCTTCATTATTCTAACTTCTCTGAAGAGCTGAAAAGAAAGAAACGTTTCTCGTTCACTTTGTGTCATTCAGGATTAAAATAATGTCATAATCTGACATTTCAACACAGTTAACAGGGATATTTTGGATTTGGTGACCTCATAAACACGAAGCTGAGGGCAGCACATGCAGCGACTCGGCCGGCATATAAAAGTGGTTCAAACCACCATCTTCAAAACCAGGAATAAAGGAGACATGAGATGCGGCGTGTTTGCACTAAGCTGCTGAACTTTAAGCCCATGGTCTGTCTATTCATCTGATCCGTCCCTGGCGATGAAGAAACACATCATCAGCGCAGCAGGTCTCACTCAGGAGGTCACGGGTTCAGACACGAACACTGGCCTCTGTGTTGTGCCAACATCAACACATTAGTCGAGGAAATGTGATCGTTTCGTCACAGCGTCAGTTTAAACCAGCCGGAGAGACGCCGCTACAGCCGCCGCCGCCGCCCAGCAGGGTGGAGCAGTGGATCCCAATGAAGTTTAACATGTACCATCACATCTCTGCCCTCTGCACTAATAACAAGACACTCGGTCAACGCACGCCGTCCTCCCCATCAGCATTCAGGACGACCAGACAAGCAGATTTGTAACGGCCGAAAGTGCTTTTAAGTCTTCTGCTGAGAGAGGAATAAAGAGGAGCGTAATTTATTATTGATCCACTGTTAACTACACCTCACTCTCCATGAAAATATAAAAAGGCATCAAAGTTTGATGGGGCGGGAGTAGTCACAGTTTGGTAGCTGGCGTGTGAGGCTGCATAGACGGAGAACACAAACACAAACAGAGGAACATCCACAGCATCACCACACGTCCCAGTTTCAGCTGTCACAGCTCAGAATGCTGTCAAAATGGCCACCGTGCCACTAATAATGATAGACATCATCACCCTGTTAAAGCGGCGACCACCACATCCTCGACATTTTCGCTTTCTTTCAAGATAAATTATTAAAACTGTCAATTTTTTCCAGCTGAACTGACAAACAGTTTCAGCAGCACTTCATGAGACCTTCCTGCAGCTTCACTCTTAACATCTCGTTCAGGAAATAAACGTGTCCACGCTGATTCTTCTGCGACTCATCTGTTCTTCTTGAGGAAGACTTTAACCAACTAATGACGTATTTTGTACAGTAAAATAATCATTTAGACTGTAAAATGCTCAGAAAATAGTGGGCAAAGTCATCACAACTGAAAAACAGTCAACAGTTTCAAACAAAGAAAATGAAGACGTGCTCCAACATCAAAGCTCCAACCTCAATGTAAAAACCTTACTTTCTTATAAAATGAAGTATTAAAACCTTGAAAAACATGTTCTGCTGGATGAATCACTGACCTGACATCAGATTTCAGCTGTGAGATCTTTTTACAGCTTCATTTTTTACAAACCAGGCAGGAAATCCTTGTTTATTTGTGATTTCTGCTCATTTATCTTTATGATACGGTTATCTATAACCTCCAAACGCTTGATAATTACATTTTAAACACGTGAGATGTTTTTAATTGATAAGCTCATCACTGGACTGACAGACTGCTGCAGCAGCTCTCTGCTCTTTGTAGTTTTACTTCTATAAATCAGAAAGCAGCCAAACCTCGCTGAGACAGCGAGCTGTGGCCTGTTGGTGCGTTCGCCTCCTTCATCTCTGAGCATTAAATCTGTTCTCTCTGTGGGAAAGTGAAAGAAACGACGGCGGCAAAGCGAGCGCGGCCGACGAAAGGTTTCGCTGCCAGACTCGAACCCACAGATTCCCCGGGACGCCCTGATGACGCCTTCTGTCCTGAACCCTGGCCTGCTGGTGTCTGCCTGAGAGGCAAACAGATGGTGGCGACCAGCGGGTGACGTTCTCACATTCAGCCTCGGCGCTGCACGCCGAGCTGCCTGAGCTCAGTTACAAAAGGCTGTAAAAACGTCGAGAATAAATGAGGAGTTTTATGTTTCGCAGCGAGCCCTCTGCACCGCCGGGCACCGCAGGAGATTCGTGTCATCAAAGGAAACGTCTTTACATTTCTGCTCTTTGTCACTTGAGCACGAAAAGACACAAAACATTATTCAAGCAGTTACACGCTCGTGACAGCTCAGTTAGCTCTGCCACTGCAGCACGTCTCCTAGAGAAACCTCTGCCTGCTTTGAAAAATCCAAACAGAAAACAGGGGGCTGAGTGCGTGCAGGTGAGTTCACCCAGGTTGAACATGGGGACGACATCTCCATGCATCCATCTCTGTGCGTCCTCTATTTCTGCCGAGAAAGCAGCTTAAAGGCAAAATCTAAATTGTTTGAAGACAATAAGTACAACTTCAAATCACTTGACTTCAAAACAGTGATTTGAACACTGGGATCCTGCAGTGAGCGCCGGCTGTGGGAGGAAGTGAGATAATAAATGTCCCTTCACACCCGGTTCTACAGGGTTAATCGTGAACTCCAGTCAGCGGGGCCTCCGGGATGGAGTCCACCGGTTTGGAGGCCATGTTAACACACCGAGCCAGGACGAGTGTGGCTGCCGACGAGGAGAAGGAGGAGGCGCAGATGAAGAAGAGGAGCTGTGCAGCGAGCCTGAGGTCTCCTCACTGTCATTACACTGTGCCTGTGATCTCGCTCTCCGCCCATCATTATCCTGAAAATACTCTCCTGAGCTCTCAAAGTACAGAGGAATAAATCTGAGCTGCTTTCTGTGTGACAGCAGAAACACTGAAGACACAGAAGCTCCATCTTTGCTGATTACTGGAGGAAACCAGCAGCTCTGAAACAGCGTGTTTAGGCTGTCAGACAACAACACTTTCACTCCGAACGCAGTGACTTTGTAAAGTCTTTGACGCAGTCTGTGCTGTTCTACATAGAAGCCTCTTTTGACACCTGGGGAGGCTGAAAGCAGCGAACGGACGAGTGCATGGGAACACTTTGTCAGGTATGTTGTGCAGTAAACAGAATGAGTGGAAAAACACGAGAGAGGCGGATGATTCACAGCACAATACAACCATTAGCTCGAGGACGTAAGTCTGCCGGTGATCCAGTCATTCCACCGCCATGACACGCCGCCGTCCTGATTACGCAATCCGTCCTGTGATCAATACGAAGCACCTCTGGACGACTGACACACGGTTTGAGGCTGAAGTCACATCTTCAGTCCAAACCTAAGTGGAAAACTTCCCCTTGCTGCCTCAATTACAACTGATCTGAGGCCTGTAAACAAACATTAGATCATTTACTGCGTGTTTCTGGTTAACTTCCATCCCACCAGGTCAGAGCCTGAGGTGAGTCACGGCCCCTGAAGCATCAGCTGAGACCGATGGATGTCGAAGCATTTGCTGTAAGTGACCCTCGGAGTTTATTTCAGCAGAGAGGAAAAATATCCGGACTGCAGTTTACCCAGAGTGCATTCTGCTCGGCTCAGCTCTTGAAGATTTGTTCCCATCTGGACAAACAAACCAACCTGAGGGAATAAACATTCTGCCTCAAATCAGGCGCTCCGATCGCAGAGTTTAGGAAACTGTACAGAAAAGTTTGTCTCTCCTGAAGTTATGAGGCCACAAATGAAGCGACGGCTGCAGGCGGACAAACTTCAGCGGCTGCTTCTGAGTCTGTGGACTCTTAATATGAAGCCTGGTTCTATTTCTGAGTTCAATCAAAGAGGGATTTTATGAGATCGTTGAATTGTGTTGAGAGGCCTGAAAAGGGAAAACTGTTTTCTGCATTTCACTTAAAATATCAGAGAAAAGTCCCAAAAATAATAATTATGTCGTAATAATTTTGTGCAGCAGAATGTTGATAGAATTATTTAATAAGTCACCATGTTGGTTCAGACCAGAGCTGCAACTTACAGGCCATCAATCAATTATTACTTGCTGACTACTTTGATAATCAATTGATCATTTCAGCTATTTTTTAAGTAAGAATGTCAAACATCTGTTGGATCCAGCTTCCAGCTTTTCTTTGTCATTTCTGACAGTAAATGAAGATTTTGAGCTGCTGGTTGGACAAAAAAATGAGCATTTTGCACAATGTTTTTACATTTTATTGAATAAATAATTGATTGATGCCATCAGTGGACGACCTCAGAGTTACAGGACGTGTTGATGAATTAATTGTTAGTCATACTGGACAAATTCTGCAACTAGTCAAAAAGATGATTTCAATCAAACCAGAGTGAGAAACTGAAGCCGCTTTAGTTTTCAGTGTTTCACAGCAGAATTCAAACCAGTAGTCAAAAAGTACTGGAGTCAAGAACTGAGCCCAGTTAATGATGTCAGAGGTTTACAGACTGCAAACGTTTGTCTTTTTTCACGATAAAGCTGTTATTTTTAAATAAAAGGAGAAGAAAAGCTCCTCACAAACACACTTCTTCCCGTTGGATTAATGGTTTTTACGAGGCGCTGCAGAGTTTCTGCCTCCAGCTTGAAAAATGGAAAAATCAAATGACGTGCGAGGCTTTAATAAGCGCCCTGCAGCCGCTTCATGAAAAACAAAACCTCAGCGCGGGGAGGCCGGCCGGCCCAGGCTCACAGCGTCTGCACACAATGTTTACATTTAATCAAGACCTCCAAGCGTCGCGCTCCCTCGCCTTTGACCTTTGACCCAGGCGACAACAAGACGGACCTCAGCAGGTTGGACGAGGACGCAGGGAGACGGTTTACCACCAGCACAAGGCAGATGTGAACGCCGACTCAGCTCCTCCAAACTATTAAGAACAGAGGCTGAAAATAAACATTGAGGCTTCGGAGACGATATCCCCCGCTATCAGCCTCTCGCCAATTCTTCCAGTTACATAAGAGGTCAGGACGCAGCGGTGCCGCCGCTGATGCAGGCTGTCTGTTCCAGCAGCACCGGCTCAGAGGGAAGAGGAGAGTCGAGAAAAATAAACACCAGATCCAATCCGTCGAAAGTCACCTGAGCCTGAACACACCTCACACACACACCTGAGGGGCCTGATGACGAGCAGTCGAGCCTTTCAGAGGATTAGGACGGCGTTTTTCTAGATTTTTCTTACTGAAAAAACACCAGTAAAAGATCAAAATCAGCCTCTTAGCTCGTCTCAGTGCTTCCCAGCTTCCCCGGCCGCTCTGCGGCTCTCATTGAGGAAATCTTTAAAAACAGCTTACAAATATTTACTGTCATTTTTAAGGTCCAGTCATTTAGGCCCTGAAGTTCTAGAAAATGTTACTCAAATGCCAGCGAGTACAGCGTTTATTTGCTAATAATTTTCAGCAAATGAACACACATTTGCTGCTCTTGTGAGCGTCCACGGATGCTGAACAACAGCGTGGCTCACCGACTCATTTATGAGCAGAGTTAGAGTTTTTGCTGATTTACGGGAACTTTCAGGAATGGGGCTAATTATCGAGGAACAGTACAATATTTTAAGAAATATGTGTTGGTTTTCTTGTGTGTGTTAGATTGATTTCACTCTCACATCTGTCCGTTCAATAGGAAGCTGCAGCCTGCAGAACGTTAGCTTAGCTTAGCTTGTCTTAGCTTAGAGACTGGAAACAGGGAAAGCATCAATCTGTCCATAGGTGACAAAAACCTCCAACCAGCACCTCTTATTTCATTTCTTTACCTGGTCCAAACACCTTAAACGTAAGAACAAAGCGCTGTGGTTCAGGGGGGTTTATGTCACACTATTTCTTGTCGTACAGACACGAGTGGTATTGATTTTTTCATCTAACTCTTGGCAAGAAAGCAAATGAGTGCTTCTCCAGATCTATTCCTTAAACAGCAGTGATATGAAAGCTGCATGATTAGGGCCAGGTTCCATTACTGACCTAAAGACTCCTAAATTACTCCACAGATTAATTCAGGATTTCCTTTGATTTTAATTATCCAGCTTATCAACCCCAGAAGAAAAAACACAGCTAGCGTATAAACGGAAACACGAGGCAGGAAGGAGAACGTGCTAATCATGAAAAATGATTTTCAAAGTACTGAGATGTAGTTTCTCTTTTCAAGTGTGCTCCGAGTCATTAAAATAAACATGCGAGGAAACCAAATCCCCGGTGAACGACAGGAAAAACAACCTGACAAATTCCTCAAAGAGTTTTTCTCCTTTGACTGTGACAAAGCAGTAACCTAAAAACAACAAGGATCGCCGACAAAAGCCTCGCGCTTTGTGTGTCCGCGAACGGCGCTGTCATGACTCAGTGTTTTTCTGTCAGGGTGGCGTCGCAGCCAACGCCAAAGGGCCCGGGCCTCTGAGATACAAAGGCCACAATCAATGGAGCTTTGGAAAAACCGATGGAAAACCACTAGCCGATCGCTGAGAGGCCGAGGGAAAGAGGAGCCGAGCGGCGGGGGCCGGCTGAGCATCAACACATCATCGCCACCAGCAGCAGCGGCCGCCGCCGCCGCGCTCTGCCCCATCCCCTCTTCTGTATGATGAGCAAAAAGGCCTCCGGAGCCACGGCCGCCGAGTCGATATAGTCGACTTTCCCGAAACCACGTCCAGGCCGAGAGGCAGAGCCAAAACGCACAGCGGCACGAATCAGAGCGACCACGCACACACACACCTCGCTAATGAGTGTGTGCAAAAAGAGGGAGGGGACGCGGGGTGACGGGCAGCTCGGCCTCGACTCAATGACTTCACACCGGAAAGTGAAACTTGGATTGGACGGCGAGCACAAGGAGCTCAAACTCGCCCCTGAAATCTGCATTTTAACAGCAAACACGCTTCCTGGTTTGGTCTGCGTGAAGAGGAGAAAGGTAGAAGAAGAACCACGTTCCATTCCTCAGCGAGGATAATAAATGTTCAAACCTTAAAAGCCCTTTAAGCCCTTGAAGCAGCAGCAGTTCCACGTCTTGCTCACTGAGGACTCGTCTCTCTCGGCTGTATAAAAGTCCTGAACCTCAGCGGAAGCAGCAGCTTCAAAAACGTCTTTAATGCAGCAGAACTCAGTTAAAACGCTCTAAATCAAACCTCTATAAACTGAGCATTTCCAGCCCACAGGTCTGTGCTTCTTCACTGAATCTGTGTCATGTGACTGCTGGTCATGTGACATTCAAGGCTTCCCCGTTGCGCTGAGGACTGCAGAATTTAATGTTTGTCTGAAGGATCCAGTCAATGCGAACAGTTTATTCTTGACAAACTTTTACAGGCTGAACAGAGATGATCAAACCAAACTCGATCACAGATGAACTCGACTTTTTCTGCCTCAGGCTGCGTCTTAACAAGCTTTACAGTCCAAACCTGCCGTGCGAAACAGCTGACGGAGGGCGGAAACATCGGCTCTGCTGCAAAAGCACCACCATAAAATGATAAAAGCTCTGAACTCTATATGGGGGCCACGTACTCCGTCCCAGCATGCCCTGCTTCCCATTTACACAATTAATACTCAATCTGCTGTGCTTCATGAATCTATAACTGAACTCCGGCACAGCGTGAGAGCGCAGCAGAAGAGAGAGAAGAGGGTGGATTACCTTCTGAAGGCTGTTTGGGTTCAGCTGCGTCTTGTCTATTATCTTAATTGCCACCTGTGGAGAGAAAAAAAAAAACATCGAAAATGAGCGAAATGGGACGTCACAGCAGAGAAGTGTGAAAAAGAGGAAGAGGAACCAAAAACAAAAACAAGGAGGGACACTGACACTGATTTGATCTGTTTCAAAGGGAAAACCACCATTTTAAGAGCCAATCAGAGAGCAGAAAGACAGTTTCAGCTTCCTCCTCCACATTAAAAACTGCGACAAAATGCGACTGCCGAATAATTAAAATCGGGAGGGGGCTGAGGGGAACAGAGCCGTCGTCGGGTTAAATGTCGCACGGCGTGTTAAGAGGAGGCTCGCTCTGTCTCTTCATCAATTATGGACAAATCAAACGCTCAGCAGCAGCGGCTCCTCCTGCAAACATCCATTACTGCCAACGAGGTTTAGAGCAGCGAACCCGTCAGCGCACAGGGCTGTTTGAAGTACACCTGATACTACAGCCAAGCAGAGTACTGCCCAAAACACAGGACCACCGGTCTGGCTGCAAACACAGAGCAGCTTTGGTGCTGAGAGTTTTCTCACTCCACATTTCCATTGATACAAAAGAAGTATTGAGGTACGATTGATTACATAAAGTGAGCGTCAGGCCAGCAGCCTGTCGTTTCCTGCCACGCTCACAGAGACCAGCTCAGCCGGAGTGAAGTGTAAAAGAACAGACTCCCTCCGCCTGAAGCAGGTGAGAAAAACTGTTTTATTTCTGCTGATTTCTTAGTCACAGTGTGAAGTGCCGAGGTCTGACTGAAGCTGGTCTGATTTATTCATTTAAGTGGACATTGGATCTTGTGGGTGTGGTCAGATTTCATGATAATACTGACGCTGCTGACGTTCAGGCTCACAGCAGTTTTCTGGGGGCTACGAGTACTTTTAGTATTTTTTTACAGTATTAATCTGACATTTTGGGAAGATTACAGATATCACACATTTTAATTCACCTGTTTTCCATCATTCCAAAAAGGCCTCTAAACCTGCTGTTACTTTGTCTGTTTTAATCCGTTGTGTCACATATTTTAACCTGATGCTGTTGTTTTATGGACGGTCTTAAGCTTCTCTGAGCGTCAGCTGAACACCTGAAGCCTGACTTCTCTCTGCGAGCGGCTCACCTCTCTGCCGGTGAGGATGTGTCGGGCCAGTTTGACCTTGGCGAAGTTGCCCTTTCCGATGGTTTTGAGCAGCCGGTAGTTGCCGACGTGGGGCTGCTGCGGCTCCTCGGAGCTGCGGGATCGCACGCCGGTCCGGGCTGAGCGCGTGCTGATCTCCTGGCGTCCATTACTGTGAGACGTGTGCTGCGGAAAAGAACACATTACTTTAGATGAGAGCGGGTCGGTGAATCGTTCTCGCTGTGAAACGTCGACATGTATCAGCCGTGACTCATGTTGACCCGCTGTGACGTATCCACGTAGGCTCTGCAGGAAAAACCACTGATATTTATAGTCCTGCATCCAGACGAGGAAGGTAAGCTTTCCTCCGCCAGCCACAGATGGCTGATAAACTCAGGCTTTTCCAGGCAGTTTCACCATTTCATCGTGCAAATATCTCAGCCTCGAAGCAGGGGAAGATGGGACTGTTTGGTTTCAATGTTTAAAAGGTGATAGAACGACAGCTCTAGATCCAAAGATGTTCACTTTTTATCAAGTGACACCACAAAAAAAGCAACAAATCCTCCCATTTAAGAGCCTGGAACAGGTTAATCTTTCAAATATTATTCTAGAAAAATGACTTGAATGATTAAATGAGTTATAAAAACTACTGCAGATGAATTTGCCTTTGACCAACTTTAAATCATAACGAAGACAAACACTTCAGACATTGAGAGACGTTTTCTGCTGCTTATTGATGTGTGACCTGCTGATTTTAATGGAAATCAGATTGAGTTTCAGCACTGAAAAGACTCACCGAGCCCGCATGTTAACCAAAGTCACGTTCGGTTACAGATCACCAACAACTAAAGTGAAAAAATGTGACCTGACTGGAGAGCAGACGTACGTCCTCAACTGGAGGACATTTTTTGCTTCTTTCAGATATTTCTGCCCACGTCTTCCTCATTTTCTTGCCTTGTTTTGAACAACAGCTGGTTAGCTTCTTAGCACGTACCTCAGACAACACGAGCGGAACAGAAACTTTCCTCTGGATTGTTTTACCACTTTGTTCTGATGCTTATTCTGCTAAATGCAAAGCGTCTTTTAGTGCCTCCATGTTTGAAAGGTGACGTAAAAAAACAGCTAAATTAAATTCAACACTGTGAGTCAAAGTCATCCTGAGGTCGGCATGCAGACTTTGTGCAAACAGGATCTTCAGCAGAGCGCAGAGCAACAGATAAGGGAAAAGGGTCAATCCATAACAGCGGTCTGGTTCACATACTGTCACCACACGCCTGCTCTGGATTACCAGGATTTAACCCAGGAAACTGTTAAACTGAGTTCATAACCACCAGATCGTCGTGCATCTCATCTCATGATCAGTTTAGTGTGAAGACGACGGTTGAAGTAATATTTACACACATTAGCGTCTGCTGTGTGGAACACGGGAAGCTCTGTTTATTGATTATCTTCCTCTCCCTGATGAAGTCTGACAGCGATTTTAACAGAGCTAACAGTTCCAGCTTCGACTGACCGACTCGGGATATCTGACATGTTTCTGCTGCTTGAGGCTGTGATGAAACAACACGCAAAAACAAGTAAAAGAAATAAATTCAGATAGCAGAAACTTAACAGAACACAGTGAGCGCTGCAGTCCGGCTCTCTGAGCATGAACAAGTCTGGCCTGGTGGTTTTCGGTGCACAGCTCTCACAGCACCACCAATGGAGGGATTGATTTTTCGGGTGTTGTGTTCAAATGCACCCCTCCGTGTCCCACCAACTAATAAAGAAAAAAAAATCTGATAGATACTCGGTGCGGCCTGAGTATCGACTGACCGACTGATGCCTCATTAGCAGTTGGTGGTGTCCTCTGCCGCACCCGGCCCTCCCCGGCCCTCCCCTCCCCTCCCCTCCACAAACCTAACTGACCCCATTCATCCTGCACACAATGAAAAGGACAATGATGAAGTAGGAAAATTTACAAGAGTTTAGACTTTAAAAGAGGTCAAACATGAAAAGAACCATCATCACTACTGCAGCTTTTCTTTCCACGGTGCAACTAAAAGCTGTCGCTGCATTACTTCTGAGCTGATATTACAGCTGAAGTCATATAATAAAAAGTCAATTAAGTTCCCATGGGGTAGGACAAGGTCACAATAAACTACACTGCAGACTTTACATGAACTGTTCTCAGATAACAGAGGATATAAAATGCCAGAAAACCACAATAAGGTCACTTCAAACTCTGGACTAAGCAGCACACACACTTTAAGTGACTAAAGGAATATTTTAGGACTTCAACAGCGATAGCAGTGGAGATAAAAATACCATCAACTGGGATAAGGTCACTGTTGAATATCACAGACACGCCGCCTAAAAAAGACGCCTGTGGGAACGTTAAACTGTATTTTTGTCTCCTTCCGCCATCGTCTGCTGATCATAAAGGGAAAAAAAAAAAACAAAACACCACGTCCATTTTTCCCGTTCACAACTTCCTGTCAGTAAAAGAAGAATCTGTGCTGAATTTGACCCGTTTCCTTTTCGGCGGTTACTCACGAGGCTGCGGTGTCTCCTGGCGGCCTGGGAGCCCGTCATGTTTGGACAGGAGCGCCTCGCCGATGATGCCCATAGATTCCCAAACACCAGATTTCCCCCAACTCAGAGCCCAGATCACCACAGAGAGACCAGAGAGGGAGACAGCAGGAGAGGACGCGCCGATGCCAAGTCAAGCCCGCTGCAGGCAGACTCACCGAAAACCGGAAACCAGGTGTCTCCCTTTCAAATTAAAAGACCTCAGTCTGCTGTTCTCTCTGTGTCATGAAGCTAGAGTCAAGTTTTAATTTGACATTTATGTTTGACTTAAACATTTATCAGAAAGGTTTGTCTGTTAATTGTCTTTTGGCCCATCAATGAGTTATTATCTCTTCTGTTTTAATTCTTGCTTCTACTTGTTCCAAGCCGTCTTTTCTGGCTACTGAATGCTTGCATGTGCAGCGACTGAAATGGCCTAATTTCCCTCGCAGGGATCAATAAAGCTTCACCCTGTTTGTGCAGGATAAGACTTATCTCTGCTCCCGCTATGAGTCATGAGAGTCTGATACCACATGTGGACATTGCCGGGCTGCAGCTACACAGAGGGGACATGGGGAGAACAGAGGAACGTAAGGTGAAGGTACAGCAAGAAGGAGATACGTGGAGTATGAGTCTATACGACCCACTGAGTCCAACAGTGGTGCAGGATGAAGTGTGGCATTACAAGAGAATGTACAAAACAGCTGCAGACGTTTTAGATAAGACATATTTGCAACTCAAGGTACATCATGGTAATAAAATATGAATGTACAGCAGCTCACATGGCTTCACTTCCTGTGAAGAGTTAATGTTCTGTCGCACTGAAACAATAAGTCGATTGACAGCAAACTAAAGGCTGACAGTTCTGATGTCCGCTGACTCTTCGATCATTTATCAAGTCAAAACAGCAAACTGACCCTTTGCTAAGCCCCGCTCTGCTTAGTTACTGTTGCTATGCCTGTCAAGCTTTCCACTCTGGACACTGCACGTGTGGAAATGATTTTTGATATTTGATCATGATATTACAAAAGATAAACCGTTCAATACAATTTCATGCCCATATTACGCGGTAGAGATTGGTTTAATTTTGAAAATCACAACCGGAAGCTTCATTGTTGCCACCTTGACGGCCTTCTTTTAGACAGGATATTCTGTTGGTCACCGTGAGGCGGGACTAATGAAGCCCATATTTGGAAGCTGAACGGTTGAAACCTTTGAGTGACAGCTGGCGAAGCCAATAGCGGGCCGGAACAGAAACTACTGTTGCCTGCCAGAACCAGCAGGCAAAGTACTGTAGTTTTGTCCGTGGTTAGGCCTAAATATCCCGACTACATCCTAATTACTTGCAGTCACATCAAAACTTAGCATTCGCCGATAAAAATTATAAAGGACATGGCAATAAATGCCAAAAATAGACACTGAATAAAATTAAAGGGCGTGTTTGACGTAGAGGATATGCTTGTTTACGATTTACCAACAAAGTGTAACACCCCGTGTGAGACAATTAACTATCATCCAGTCATATAGTGCACAAAAACGGCAGCAATCCGCCACAATTTCAGCCAAACTTCCACGTCCTTCTCGAAGCAATTCAACGACATTTCACAGCACTGACCCAAAGTGCAGCTAGCTAAATATCCCAACAAACAAGCCTTTATACTTACACTTTCCGTCACCTTCTCGTTGACCGTGGGCAAAGGAGTTTTTGTTGACATCTTTTATTCGTCCTTCTTCCTCCAGTCGCCGTCCGATGTCCACAATCCACCGACACCTTCTTCAGTCCGACGGCCGAAAACTGAGATTATTGCTTCGCTTTGCAGCTCTCTCCGGGGGAAACAGTCTCAGCATGGATCGTGACAATTTTCAAACCAGACCGGACGTGTTAGAGCCGAGCACCTGAACTGTTAGGGACCGAAAAAATCCTCACCAAAGAGCATAATATTCCCCTCTTCAGTATTTACATGGCGCGGACATACCGTTCAAGGCCTGTGTTCAAACTCGGCAGGCAAACGAAATCACAGCCCGTCTGTCCGTTTGGGTTTGAGTCCGTGAAGCTAACTGAACTGACGTTAAGGCGCTGTCGGTCGCCACTTCCAAAAATCGCCCCGGGCTTTTTTTCCACTAACACAACTCTGTCTAGAAACGAGCCATGGCGTCGAGTGTCACCGGGCGATGTTTCTCGGAGGGATTCAAAGGGTTTGGGTGGCTGGAATACTCGCCGTCGACTCGGTTTCTTCCATCTCCGACGGCCCAAAGTGAAGCTGGTCTGTCTGATTTAGGTGGGACCAAAATGGCTACTCAGCGGCTGGGCTGGATTAGGCTGCCTTCACGGACCCCTCCCAGGCTCCGACGTCAGAGCTTCATCATGAGCAGCCCGACAGTCAACTGCTTCATTACCAAATCATCTTCTAGAACGGCGGAAGAAGGTCTCACATCATTTATTTAAGTAAAAGTAGAAATACCACAGACTACTCCTTTTCACGTAAAAAGTCCTGCATTCAAAATGGGACTTAAGTAAAAGTACAGAAAAAAAATAAAACATTAGAGTATCGAAAGTAAAATACTCATGTAGTCAAGTGCTGTATTTAAGCACAGATTTGTGGTACTTGTACTTTATCCGATAATTTATATTTTGTGCATCTTAATACTTCTTCTCCACTACATCTCAGAAGCAAATATTATACTTTTTACTCCACTACATTTGTCATTTTCACAAAACATTTGGTCGATGCATCAAGTGTCAGAAAATGATGAAAAATGAACATTTTGCCCATATTTGAAAATCTAAAACAACATCATGAACTAACAATGTCTGATCATATAAGACAGAGAACAGCAGCAAATCCTCACAGAAGTCGGAGCCAGAGAATGTTTTGCTTCATGAATTAGATGATTATCCAAAAAGTTGTCGATTCATTTTCTGTTGACTAATTATTTAATCTTTGCAGCTCTAATCATCATCAGTTCCCTCTGTGAAGAAATAAATCAACTTCATGGATCATTCTTTCAGCTCCAGAAACACTAAAACGTAAGAGGACTCTTAAAACGTCTGTGGTGGTTGTTTAAATGAAGAAAATCAAAGTAATTTGAAGCTGCAGGAGGTGAAAAACACGCAGTCTATTCTTTTATTTATCTGTTCGAGAGGAGTTAATGTTCCCTGGACTGGTGAGACCCATTTCTGCCGCTCACTAATCAATATAAATGAATAAAAAGAGAGAAATCACTTCATTTATTGCCAATATTTTGCTTTCATTTATTTACTTATTTATCAGTGTTTGCTTTTGAAGGGGTGTTGGGTGCTGTATTGATTCATTTGCTGCTGATGCAAACTCTTTGGATTTTCTGTTCGTTCACATAAAGAGGATGAAATGTGATTTATCTATAAATAAAGGAGAGAAAAGAAAAAAGAAGTGTGCAGAGTTGTTGATGAAGAGATAAAACAGACAAACTAATCAACACTTTGATAAATATATACATAACTAAACATACATAACAAACTAATACATAAATAAAAGTCGACTACATAAAAAAAGCTGTGAAACAAACATGAATTAATTAATTATATGCTGTACATAAATCTCTTCATAAGCTTGTGAAAAGTTCTTGAAGGCATCATTTTAAACTCCATGTCCGAGAAGCTGTTATTGATCAGAGTTTACGTCAGTTTTTCTCATCACTGATGGATTTCAGTGTAGTTGCAGCAATCTGTTGTCTCATAATATTAATTTTAACAGCCTGGTTTTCAGGTTGGCCTGCAGGATTTATTCTCCACCCCAATTAAAAACCACCAGCAGACCATCAAAAAAGGTGGATAACATTTATAGAACATGTGATTTTTATTAAAAAATCTGAAATTCACAGAGGTTTTTCTAACGGCTGGTCAAAAATGTTCTTTACCTCTGTGGAGTTTGCATGTTCTCTGTGCTTTCACGTGATTTTCTCTCTTTTTCTCCACAGACATTTTAAATTACGATGCTCTCAAATGAAAGAAATTGCCACGAGTTGCGATTCAACTGCCGCTCCAAATGAGCACACCCACGGTCAGGTTTGTTGTGTCCAACGTATAGTGTTTATATTTCCGACAGCACGTGAATAGAGCATCAGTGTGTCCAGCTGAACGGGTGGCGGAAGTGAGCAAACCGGGTGACCTTATCTCATTGGTCCAGAGAGTCCCGAGAGGAGCGTCATTGGTCAGGAGGAAACGTCTCTGCGGGAATTCACTTCGCTCCAGAAGAAAACTGCGTGTGTGTATTTATACTTCCACAAATTAGAATATTACGTTAAACATATATCATTAATATTATTAAGCTCTTAAAATGCGACTTGTGCATGTAAATAGTTACTTCAACACGGTGGTTGAATGTAATCAAGTATAGTCACTTTGGGCTCATTGTGACCACATTTCTATTTTTTCCATACCAATCAATCAATCAATCAATCAATCAATCAATCAATCGAGGAAATAATCGGCAGATTCATCCAGAATGAAAAGAATCATCAGTTTCAGTCAAAATGAGCTCCACCTCGATCAACTCCAACAGTAAAACCCTGCTTTTTTTAATAATCTAATGATGTAATACACGAGTTTGCATTTCCCTGACGACACTTAAACTATCTAGATGCTTTCTATGCAGAACTTTTACTGGAGTATTTTTAATGTGGTATCAGTACTTTCACTTACTTTGAGGACCTGAATGCCTCCAGCGCTGCTTCACCTTCACATCAGTAAAGCTTCCGTTAGCAGCACGCTCACATTTTAACAGTTTTTCAATTTCTAAAGTCTGTTTGTTTCCACACAACCCAAAAAAGATTAAAACCCACATTCACATTTCTTAAAATCCCAATTTCATCTCACACGACTGCTAATATTCTGTCATCTGTCTGAGTTTCCTTTTCTGTCTCAGCTGTTTCCTGTTTATTCACCATCTGACACTTTTTGATGTGAACTAAAAGAAGTTAAAATGCTGAATTTCCAGCTGTTGTTACTGAGCCGCACAGAAACTGAAGCAGGTGGACGTCAAACCTCTCAGGCTGCGGTTTTTGAACTAATCTGACATTTAAGTCCAGATCTGTTCCTGTTAGCACGACGGAAGAGAAAGAAAGCTGTCAAATGTTGAGACTTTAGACGAGTCAACTAATGATTTCAGCTCTGATTTGGAGTCTTAGAGTCAAACCAGACGAGGCCGCGGGCCGACGCTCGAGCCTGCTCGTCTCTTCACGCCTCATCACATGAACCATCGAGTGTGGTGGATAGCAAAACATTCGTTCTTTATTGACTGGAAAAATACAGGAAAAAAAAAAGAGAAAAGGGGAAAAAAAAAAAAAGTGCAGTCAAAATGATGCCCAAACACCCATGATTAAAATCCCCAAAGCGACTTCATTCCATCAACTGAATACATCTGAAAACGACAGAGTTAATGTGCAGCAAGTAAAGCGCTACGTTAAGTCATGCCACGAAGCGGGGGGGGGGGGGGGGGGGGAGTAAAGGAGGGAAAGGCCGGCCATTCGGGTCGTACGGGGCATCGTGAGTCAAAGCCACAACACAAGAAAAGCATCATCATCATCATCATCATCATCATCAGTCTCTCAGATGGCATCGATGTCGATGTCGTCCTCCTCCTTTTCAGGCGTGTCTGGTTTCACAGTCTCCATCTTGAGCTCGCGGGCGGAGGACGAGTAAACCACCTGAGGACAGAGAACAGATTTACACCATCAGCCGGGTCTCCAGCCGATACGATCGACTCACATCGAGCGTGTTTTCCTACGAAACGCTCCTCACTATTCAACATAAAACCATTAAACCAAAGCAGCTGCACTGAGTGTGCACGGGAAACAAAACCCCGTGTGATTGATGGGAGGATTAAGAGGAGACGAGCGTGACTCATCAGACATTCAGCACCAACTTTCAGAACAAACAAACCCGCCCAGCTCTGGTCTTTAAACATCCCCCGCAGACAAGATTTCAAACTCTGCTTTCGCTACTTCATTATGCATGATGTGCTTTTTCCATAAAAAAGTTCAATTACCTGTTTAAAAATTCATTTACATGCAACATTTTCTCCCTCATTGAAAAAAAAAAAAAGATTCATAAATATACAAACATTGTTTGCTTTTTAAAGCTGCCCAAAGATGAAATGCACCGTAAATCCGCTGCAGGTTCATTTTCATGAAGCATCAAACTGTGCAGAACCTTCAAACGGTAACTTCAGCTGAGCTGACTGTCTGGATGTCTGAGCTGCAGTGAAGACTGAATTCATGTGAACGCTCACCGAAGTGTTCAGCCTCTAAAGCTTCAGCCATTTCTTTTTAAAGTTGAGCTTTAGTGTCGGTCAAACAGACGAGAGGCTCCGTCAGACAAACATGAGAGCCGAAAACAAAGAGGTGTCCGTCTGTCCGTTACCTCCACGTTCTCGTCTTCCTCCAGCTCCTCTTCCTCGCTGCCCTCGCTCTCCTCCTCCGCCTCTTTCAGCCATTTGACAAAAGGAGCAGCCTTGGCGTGGATCTCTTTGGCAAGTTCCTTAGAGACGTACTTCTTAGAAACCTGGCGGACAAACACAAAGTCGGGTTTGTTCACAGCTCCGATTAAACACGCCGCCGATCCAAACGCTGCTGCTGGCGACACTTTTAATCCTCGTTATTAGTGGAGGTGGTTTAAAGAGTCACTACACCTCCTGCCTTTCTCACACCTCCTGTCAGCAGCTTTACTGCCTAATTACAGGCGGCGCTCCAAGTAAAATTAGCTGCTCGCTGCGCGTCGCCGTACAGGAAATTACATCATACTGTGACAATAAGCATCACGGTTATTAAAGGCAGTTTAACGTTTGAACCCCAGTAAAGCTCCAGGAGTGGAATCTGCACCATGAACTCAGATATTCATCTAAAGATGGGTTTTGGAAGCCAGTGCCAAGATTTGATATTTTCTCCACAGACGTTTGTTAAAATACAAATTTCAGTTTTAAACGAGCAGAACTGGATGTTTAGTGACATTAAAGGTAAAACACATAAAAGGAGTTTAACACTCAGAAGCCTTAAATCTGATGATCATTAAATCTTAACTGGTGCTTTTTAAAGCTTGTAGGTAGCACATGTGGGAGGGATGCTACAAACACACATTTCAGCTCATTTCTTCCTGATCCCGTCTCAAAGCTCAGCCCTTTGACCTCTGAGTGACTCTCATATGCAAAGGAAAGCTTCTCACGCCCCCACCTTCTCCGCCCAGGCGAATATGACGTCCTCCTCCAGCAGGTCTGCGTCGTACAGGTCTTTGAGGATGATGGGAACGCGGGAGAGCAGCTGGACCTGATGCAGCTTCACGACGCACTCGAAACCTCCCAACAGATACTTCTGGGCCTTCTTGTTGTTGTGGCAGAACTGAAGGGAAATTTAAGCAGAAAACAGTCAAGAGACGACAACGACGCTCAAGAAGAGCGACAACACTGTCAGTTCAGCTCAGGTGAGAGTTTTTAAATCACATCTGGGCCCAAAAATAGACTTCTGACAACCAAACGCATCAGCCAGCTTACTCGCAGGAAGTGGCGTTTGTACTTCTTGATCTGGTCGCGGATGTTCTCGTTGAAGAGCAGCTCGCTGAGGATGAGGGGGCCCATGGCCTTCACATCCAGACGCTCCGCCTCCGCCAAGATCTCCTTATCGGCTCCGTCGATGGTTCCACTCTCCTTCTTTTGCTGGAAGAGGAAAGCAGTGAAGCTGAAGACCAGGTGTATTCTGGGAGTTCTCTGAATTCTTCTGTCAGTGACGATGTGGGAATTTATTCCTCTGAGCTCGTAGTTTAAATGAAGCCATCATGAAGCTCCATATTTCCAAACTTTCCTTCTTTTCTTATTGATCGTGTCGAACGGTGCTGGTGTGCTGTGATTCACTTTACATTATCAAACATTTGCTGGTTACTGCTTCACTAATGTTCAATAAATCCATTTCAGCTCATAAATAATCCTCCTTCCTTTGACTCTTATCAGGGATATCTGTCATCTGTTATCATTTTACTGACTGATTGACAGAGTAATTCAATGATAACAGATGATGAGACCTCGTTCCAGTCTAATCTTGAAGAAGGAAGTACAGCCTGGATGTTGTGAGTAAAGTCTAATATTGAATCCAGTCGGGGAAAACTCACCTTCACAAAGTTGTAGAACAGGTTGACTCTCTCCTCCAGGGGTTTCTCCAGGTCTTCGCTCAGCGTGAGGTTCTTGGCGTGGTCGCTGATCTCCTCCATTCGCCGCCTCTGCGCCTCCTCTGTAGTCTCCTCCGCCCAGTCCTCATCGTCGTCATCTCCATCCTGGCGACCAGACGCAGGGAGGACAGACGGAAAGAAAGGGTGGAGGTGGTGAGAACTGTTTCTAAAGTTTTCACTGCAGGTTCTTTCAGACAGTAAATACAAAACAGCTGACATCTGGAACATTTCGGAAAAGAAAGGAAGCGTTTATTCATGCAGACTAATCCTGTTGTTCAAAGGCTTTGGGCAAAGCAAACTGGAAACGACTCAGGGGTTAACGACCTAATCGTTTTACGCAACTGAAAAAGTTTGTGTTTGAAGAGTCTGCAGAAGGAAACGCTGCTGAAGCTTAATATGGACACAGATGAAGAAGAATCAAAAGCAGCGCTGGTCGGCGTGATCGGGAGAGGTTCCTGTTCTGCAGTGAACACACAGTCAGCTGCTCACAGGGGCTTTAACCTCAGCGACCACAAGACGGGGGAACATTTTCTTCAGCTTCCAGCAGTAAGCAAACACAGTACGTGTCCTGCAGCTATCAGGTCGTGTGTTTGCTGTTGAGAAACTCCCACATCTGTTTATACAACTGTCTGACTGTCAAAGCACTAAAGAGACTCCAGTGGCCTGATCCTGGAGCCTGTTTGGTCAAAAAGAATAGCAGGACACCTGATGAAGGGAGGAAACCCACCACAGCCTCAGGAGCATCGAAGTTGTCTTGGTTTCCAGCCTCTCCGCTGCCAGAGCCGTTCTCCTTGTCCTTCTTGCGGTTCTTCTTCTCCTTCTCTTTCTTTACAGACGCGGATCCACTATCAGTGCTCTCTGTTATCGGAGAAGCAAAAGTTCCCATTATGCTCAGTCCCAGAGGACCTGGACCTTCCACTGTGCTTCTGTTGTGTCACATTGTACCTGTCGGAAAAAGCTAAATCTCACCTGGCGGGTTTTTGAGGATGAACGTGCAGAGTTTGTGTCTGGTGTCTAGCATGCCACGGTATCCACAGGCCTTACAGGAATTACCAATGGTTTGTTTCTTGGGATTGACATGCTGCAGGAGACAAAGACAAACCTCATTACATCTAAACCTTATGAGATTTGCCATCTTTGCTTCTTAATCTTCACTGGACGTATGGTACAGATGCTGGGAAATATTTACCAGATCAGTTTCAGGGTTGTCACACTCGGGACACAGCACAAATTTTCTGATAAACCCATCAAGCATGTCCTGCAGCTTGTTCGCCTCATGGGATCCGTTGACGATGTAACGGTCGTTTTTGGTATCAAACTGGGTCTGAGCACCGAGTTCACAACCAAAAAACTTGGTCGGGTCTGCAGAGAAGATGAGAAAAGACACCAGATGTCACAATGAAATGAGAAATCAGTCCCATCTGAAAACATCAGTCATCAAAAAGGTTTTATGAAATTCAGAAAGCTTTTGCCTTTTATTTGATCCCAGCCCTTAAAAATCTCTGATTCATGAAACGTATCCTCCCTTTAACTCTCTGCCATAAAAACCTGAACCTCAAAAAGAATATTAAAAAGACTCAAGTGGTTGTCTCAGTAAAGCAGTTCAATTTGGGTCATCTGTGTCCAAAAATCCTGTCTCTTACTGCTGACACACAGTATGGACTCAGTTAGCTGTACTGTGTTCATATTGGATTATCTGGAATTCATTAAAATCAACATCCTGTCTCAACCAGAGACATGAAAAATTAAATATGTCACGCATTCAAAATGACATTTCCTCATGTCTGAACCGTCACGTGGTTACTTCATGAACAGAGGAGGACTTTTGTTTGAACAGTTTGTTGGAGAGATGAGCAGGAGGAAGCTGGTTTTGTAGTTTAGTTTGTTTGACTTCTATTAAAGCAGCTTTACATAATCCCTTCACACTGTTTAGTTAAACAGTAAATTAAAACGAGACAAAGGAGGGAGAAATGTAAAGAAAGCTTCCAAAGAGAAACACAGCATGAAAGCAGTTAAAAGACAGATATATGCTTCAAAATAACTCTGCTGCTTGGTTGATCTCCTTTCCACAGATCTTGGTTTAAAACCAGCCAAGCGGTGGAAAGAGGACGAACAGGATGATGCTGCACATGGTGTTACTCACATGTTGGAGGCCTGTTCAGTGCCTTTGCAACATCAACCATGTTGACAATGACCGTCTTGATTCCATTCCCTTTGCCTTCCACCTGGATGACATAAAGAGACGAACACACAGAGAACAGGCCATCAACACCCAAAACAAAGTGTGGGACAGGGTTATTTCTCAGGTAACTTTGCTATGTTAAAGTCAACATGATGAAGCTGTTACTTCAGACTTAAAAACCCGTGGCAGCGAGCCCTCACCTTGGCAATCAGACGGGGCATCTTGTAGCGATAGAACTGGTCTGACACGCTGCGGTTGACGTTGACAGACATTTTGGCTGGATGTTAGCACTATCAGTAAGATAAAAGGATCTTGGTTGGGGATTTTTCGGGATCTTCTGTCTGGAAAAGAGGGGATGACATAAACGACTGCAAGCGTGCTCGGTCTCTGACATGAAAAACGCTGTGCCGCTGTGGCCGCAAGCTCCTTGCTTGAAGGCTAGATTTCCACCACACAGGTTCCAACGGCTGCGCAACAGCTCTGAAAGAGGAGAGGGACAAAAACCATCAATATTTAATTTCAAATGAATAACAGTAACTTCATGTGTTCCAGCCAACTTTACTGAATAGAGTTCAAGTAGTTAGTGGGGATTTCTCAGTAACCTGTGTGTATATGCAGTGCAGTTGTATGGTTTGGTGCAAACAGTATTCAGGGAAAACTATCAAATATATTTACTGAATTTTGATCATTAATTTATTATTATTGTTATTATTTTTTCCTTTTACAGGAAACAAATATCTCCAGTCTGGTTTTAAATCCAAATATTTGCTGGCTGTCTTAGTTCTGCATGAGAGCAAACTCAATATTTGGGTTTCAGATTGCTGGTCAGACAAAACAAACTGAGGAAATGGGCAGATTAATTAAAATGAAAATAAGTGGTAGTTACAGGCCTGGTTATATAATCGATTATGTAATTAAACGTGGTTATGAACTCTTGATAGCCCACAATTCAAATAAACATAATAAAGCTGACTCCTGCGGTGCACGATTATTCCTGAATGACTGTCACTGTTAAACCAGAGCAGACTGAGTTATGACATATGTTAATGCCAAACCTCAGAGCCTCAGAGACAGCCCAGAGACACTGCAGAGCTCCTTATACAAATACTTCTCAACTTAAACAAGTTTGAGCATAAAAAGCTGCATTGCCAGACAGGTTACAAATATAAAAAGGCTGTTTTAAAGGGTCTGCACTGACAAAATACTGCTATCAAAAACCAAAACCAGCAAATCCATGCAACAGTGAGCACACACGATAGATTAGCCACAGAATAATAATAAAAGACAGCCACTAAACTGGGTGCTTTTGTGGCCATATACAGAGGAAAAATTGCTTTGTGAAAGCCTTTTGTTTTACAGGAGGGCCTCTGGCTTTAGTCACATAAGGCCTTCTCTTGTTAATAGGTCAAAAACAGGAGGCCTAGCAGCTGCCAAGCAAACTCTCCCCCCGCTGATGCCTTTAATACCAACGATCTGCGTTAGTTCTTATTTCCTCAGCTACGCCAGTGTGATTCGACGTTATTAAATGACTCACTGCTGGTTTGGCAGTGTCCACAGCTGAGGTGCTTCAGAAGGGCAGAGGTCGAGTCTATTTCAGAGGGAGGCTAGCTAGCCTAGCTGACAGCTTGGTGCAGAGTGCGTCATACAGCCACTGCACACGAGTGAGGCAACTGGGAGACGCCATTTTGATATCGAGGCACAGAAAACGTGTGATATTCCACAAAAACGCCTACTGTCGCCTTGCTCGTTTTGGGAAAACATAACCACATATCGTGTATCTCGCTAACATTTAAAATATGTAACAAATTGTTCCCACAACTTACCGTTTTCGCAAAACAAAGACATAAACACAACGCTGATCGTCCAAGAGCCGCAGTGAACGGTGGTCGATAGCTGGTGCTGGTGTTGTATTGATTGCAGCAGGGTCCGTAATGATTTTTTGGCTCTCAAAGATGCACAGTTAAACACCCTAAAGCGTCCAAACAGTGCAGGTGTCAGGCTCAGAGAAAGAGGTGGGTTATCTGGAACGTCCTCGGAGTTTGGGGACCTTTAGGACAAGAAGTGCGACGTTATTGTTATTCATACAAACTGCGGACTAAAACGCTAACGTTAGCATCATCAGGTGTGACAGCCGTTGTCGTTCGCTGGGTGGGCGGCTCAAACGTCACGCACAATATAACCGTTGTGAGAGCTAACGCTAAACAAGGCCAGTTCAGTTCTCAAACGTTCCGTTATGTCAAGCGCTTTTAACGTTATATAACACCGTTAGCATGTTGACGACAGCCAGCAAACTAGCTAAAGTTAACATTACACGTGTTTCATCACCAAATTTCCCCATATTATCTCGAATAACGTTACGCGTTCATAAAAATGCGGTTATCCTCGACCTGATATGATTAAATTCTACATCTAAGTACAGGTGCGCCGAGAATACGTTATAAAAGCAGTCACTCATAACGTAGAACTCCAGGAAATAGTCGGAGCCAGATGCTAAAGCGAAGCCAACTGACGTCCCGCAGCTAACACAGTCACTAGCCAAGTGCTGTCGACGCGGTTGGGTGAAGATATTGTGATTAAGTGGTATTCTTAACGCTGTCTAGCTAGCTAAAATTTCTATGTGGAACTACGACCATCAGTGTGAAATCTACGGCAGGATGAGCCTCGAAAAACGTGATCAAATTATTTCGCACCTTACCTCTCGAATGTTCTGCGAAATACTGCTACTCACGTCGCTTTTACCGACCACTGTCAAGGTAACAAACACAACAAACTTAGCTATTTCCGGTGATAGTATAGTTTTCAACTAAACGTCCGTTCTCGTCGTACTTGTTTATGTGATGCAGAAGTCCTTTAAGATATCAAATGTGGAAGTTTCATGGAGCCCATTTGCAAGGCTTTTTACAGTAAAAAATAATATTTATCATGTAATCTATTTTAAGAGCAGATTATAATTGTTTATGGAATTTCCCCCATCACCATAGACGTTACATTTCATTGATTTATTTTGAAAGGACAAAGGGAAGTATTATATCTTGTTTGACGCATACGCTAATTTTGCCCTTTCTCATTGGCTGACGGCTTGACGCCGTACGTGCGTAGGCGCTTCCTCAACTTGATTAGCAGAAACAGCAAAATAGAAGATGGTGAGTATGAAATGGCGAAAAGGCCACGATTTCCAGCATTTACAGCGCGCGGTCCAAGCACTTTGCTTCCATGATCGTGTCTTAGATTAGTTGTCGACGTAAGGAGAGCGACATGATGGTTTCAGCGCGTCCACACCGTCTCAATTTTGGGGTTTTCAGTGAAGCTTCATTCCGAGTTGGATCAGCGATCACATGACAGCTGAACAGTTTAGCCCCCAAAATTCAGTTGAACAAGCCGCAAGCACCCCTGAAGTCTCTCTTTTCATTTGCACGCTGGCCTTTCGGTTTGTCATGTTTGTTCTGCAAACATTCTTGTTGTCTTGTTTAATTGATTTCACGACATTTTTTTTACTTTTTCTTGTTTGCCAACCGGTTAGCTAGCAGGGCTAACAGGCTAACAGCTACTTCATACGAGCCACTTTCCCTGTGCAGCATTACTGATGTCTATCAGTCATTTATTAACCTCAATTATAACGTTCAATGATTTCAGAGGTAAGATTACTACTAAGAAGAACGTGCCCTTTAGGTCTGCAGCTACACGTCATTCATTAATTCATTCATTGTCTTTCCTGTCGGGAATTACAAAGAGTTGGACGGTAATTTGAAGATATTTCTGCAAACAACACGTTTAGATGCAGTTAAAATCTAAGTTGTTGATTGATTTTAACTGATTTCCAGTCAGCACATGATTTTGCATTTGCTCCCACTCAGTCAGGCGTAACTGTATATTTGCTTCATCATCACCACTAACCATTAACCATTAACAGTTGATTCAGCCATATTGTCGTTTAGCTCTTTCTTATTTGTTTTACAATGATTAATATCTGTCTACTCAATCCATTCACTTTTTAATTTCTAATTTCAGTTTTCCTTTGTCCCAATTCTGTCTTGTCTTTTTTTTTTTTTTTTTTATCTTTGATCATGCCTCCTATCGTTCTCTCCATGCACATCCTGCCTTTCTCCCTGTCTCACCCCCTCCCCGCCTCCCACCCCTCCTTGCCTGTCTCCGATCAACTAGGCTGGTCACCGGGTAAGTGCCCTCGCTCTGTGTTGGATCCCTGTTTTCTGCTCGCTCTTCTGCCCGCCACACTAACACGGGATGGGGATTGCACAGCTGTGGAGGTCTGCAGTGTCGTGACGGGGCGCCCGGCACGCTGCCATGCTTTAATTCCACCTGCTCTAAACAATAAATTGCTTATCTACTCAAAATACTCCAGAAATTAGTCAGAACAGGAAACCTTAAGAAACCCACATTAGATTTCAAACCCGGTACGGACTTCTGAAACGACTCAGGCAGGCGTGGAGGAACATTTCTCAAATTAATGTGATTCATTTTGGGGAATATTTACGAATGATTCATCTTTTTCAAAACAGGAAGACGTTACGAACCGAAGCTTTCCACCTCAGAAATAATAAGATATCCGGATTGGACTAATTCAAGTTTGCTGTTTCGCATTTGGTGACAGATTATTTGATGCAGTTACTGTTTAGTGTCTCTAATTAAAAAGCTTGCAATGCTTTGAAAGAAGAAGTGACAAATAATATTCCTGTAAGTTCACACATTGAGCTTCTGTTCGTCAGTCACATTTCCTGGTTTGTGTCAGAATTCACCTGGTGTTTGATCAGCTAACCTGAAATCCGGTGCAGGACAGAACCTTGAAATGCTGGTTTGTCTCTCACCAAACTTGTAACATCCTCCCACATTTAACATCCACAGCGTCGCTCTGCTGGCCAAAGGACGTCTGAGGTTATTTATGGGTTTCATGTTTAGTACAAGCCTTCAGTTTGTTGGTGTTCTGTTGACTCATTGTGTTGTGTGAAAACATGATTTTCCTGCTCTTATATTCTACATCTGTTACTGAGTGTCTGAAATCCAGCTGTGCTCATTCGGTCCATATTTTTCCTCCATTGGCTGCTTTGTTTAGGTCGTGTAAGAGGTAACGTTCACAGCCCAGTTAGAATTCAGACACTGAATAACTCAGCTTGTTACTCACAAACTTTGCTTGTTGACAAGTTTGAGCTTCATGGATTAAGCCTGTTTACCTACTGTACTGAATTCATCTGGAGTAGATTATTGCATTGATGTTATTTTGTTGGTTTTAAACAAGATACGAGACAGTTTAATAATAACTAAGTGAGGAGTGAAGCGGCTGTGGTGGAGTCTGATCTGTGGCTGTCCTCCGTCCTCGGCCCACATCCTGTCAGCCTCCAGCTGCGTCGCCCAGCCTGAGCTCCCCCGAGGCTCGACGCTGCTCGACTAACTCGTCTGTGTGTTTGTGATGCTGTCAGTTGGTCCTGGTGTTAGGTGACCTGCACATCCCCCACCGGTGCAACACCCTGCCAGCCAAGTTCAAGAAGCTGTTGGTCCCGGGGAAGATCCAGCACATTCTCTGCACAGGCAACCTCTGCACCAAGGAGAGCTATGACTACCTGAAGACCCTCGCCGGAGACGTCCACATAGTCCGAGGAGACTTCGACGAGGTCTGTGTGTGTTTGTAGACAACAATGAGAGAATGTAGAGTGAATCTGTGTTCATTACACCCCACGACGTGGGGGTTTCATCGAGGAAGGAGATTAATTAATTCAGTGGATTTAATAGAGCTGTCAGTGTGGGTGCAAAACAGAGATTTCAGCTTCTTGTTAAGTATTTAACAATGTGTTGGAGGCAAAACGCTTCAGAGAACAGCAGAGATTTTATTTTACAGTTTGAAGTAAGAGTTTTTGAACTAAGGCCACCGACGGAAAAGAAATCTAATTTATGTGGCTGAAGATTTACAGAAAGAAAGATGGAGACTGGTCTCGTGCCAGTGCTGAAGATTAATTGTGGTGTAATGAAATTCAAATTGCTCGCCTCTTTGAGCTTTAACTTCCTATTTCACAGTTTATAGAAACATCCACATTGAAAAACTGACATACTTTAATACAGTGATCCTGCAGCTCATTTGTGGTGCCTGTGTAAACCTGTGCAGGTCACAGGTTTCAGTGACTGACCACCAGGAAAAAGAGCATTAGTAGAAGAAAGGCTCTTTCAAATGAAAACAGTGCATAAACCTCACGGTGCTCGTTTCTTTTCTCATGTTCCCTCTCAGAACCTGAACTACCCGGAGCAGAAGGTGGTGACGGTGGGCCAGTTTAAGATCGGTCTCATCCACGGTCACCAGGTGATCCCGTGGGGCGACATGGCCAGTCTGGCGCTGCTCCAGAGGCAGCTGGACGTCGACATCCTCATCTCTGGGCACACACACAAGTTCGAGGCGTTCGAGAACGAAAACAAGTTCTACATCAACCCTGGCTCGGCCACGGGAGCCTACAGCGCACTGGAAAGGTAGAGGAGCTCCGATCCAACCCACAAAGGCTTCATTCAGTTTTTTAGCCTTTCGCAGTGACAATGAAACATCAGACTTCCTGTCATGTGAGCAGAGTTAATTAGAAGCAAGAAACTGTGATTATTTGTATTAGAAACCTCAACATCCTCAAACCGGATAAAATGTCCAGTCAGCATCGGACATAATTCATCATAACTCATAACTTGGCAGGCTAACGTTTGCAAACTTGTTGCACACACAACACACACACACACACACACACACACACACACACACACACACACACACCAGCAAGGATCCAAGAGCAGAATGGACTGTCAGCAGCGCTAACGCTAGCTGAGCTAGCACTGCGGTATAAACACACACCGGCCTCAAACATGCTACTCTCATGATTTAGTTGGTTGATTGAGGCTGAACGTTCACACAGTTTCTCAGTGTTACAAAATTTGTCCAACATCAGTCCCAGTCTGTGGGAGCAGCCACGTTAGCTTAGCAAGGTAAACAGGCGGAACAACAAAATCAACCATAAAACAGTGTAAAACATGGCACAACTGACAGCTGCCAACTGTTTCTGGACAAGATGTCAACAAATAAGATCTTATTCTGACCACAAATGCAAATTACAATAAAAACGTGTTTCCTCTCTCACATCTGTAGTTCAGGTTTCATGTGCTGAGGTTGTGAGATTCTGCCTCAGCCCCAAACACGGTGAACATGATGGATTTTTTATTAATGCTGCTCGTAGCGTTGAGAAATGACATTTCACAAACTCAGCTGCAGCGTTTTTGGAGCTTTCTGTCAGACAGAGTTTGTGGAAAGCGACGTTGCTGTGGATGTTTTTCACTCTGAGACGTTTGCGATCGCCTCCGGTGCGACGTACAGCACAGGTGTGCAGGTGAACAGGTGTAACAGTAGAACCAGACTGAGTGTGATTACAGGCAGTGTGGAGTGGAGGAAGAGCCTCGACCTAAAACACATCTGTCTTCTCTCCTTACAGCAACATCATCCCCTCTTTTGTATTAATGGACATCCAGGCGTCTACGGTGGTGACGTACGTTTATCAGCTGATCGGCGACGACGTCAAGGTAGAGAGAATCGAGTACAAGAAATCTTAAAGGGCAGCAGCAGCAGGAGGAGGAGGAGGAGGAGGAGGAGGAGGACGAGTTGGGTTAACGTTGCTCAGTGTATCGTTTCATTCCTTTCCACCAGGGGGCAGCAGCCCCCCTGCAGTCACCACGACGGTAATGCTGTAACAAACTGTTCAGTAACGTAACTCTAAAAGATCAATGTATTATATTGTTTATATGTCATCAGCATTTGCTTGTGTCCAAGCTGTCAGTTGGTAACTGTAGAGAATGCAATAATGTCACATGTGTTTGTTATCAACAGAATTATTTGGTGCCATTTTCTTTTTTTTTTTTCTTTGTTGTTTTCGCCCTCGTCATGTCCTGCACACGTAACAACAGGCCTTTAGCTTCAGGTAGTCGGCCTTTTTCATTCATTTCTTCCCCACAATAAAGATCTAATTTCACTTCATCAGCTGTTTTTGTCTTAAATGTTATTGGAAATAATCACACTTGTGTTTATTTGATGCTGCAAACTGCTGATGAAGCATCCCATGAATGTGTTCAACAGTCTGCCCTGTTCTCATGAACATGACATCTCAGGAGGGAATTTCTTCACTTTTGGCTTAAACTTGGACTCAACGATGAAATCATCAGGATCTGGTGGTCAAAGCTCAGATGCACTGTGACACCATGATGTTTGTTTATTCAGTGTCACTGAGGAGCAGAAGGCCGACTGTGACCATGTTTCACATTTGCTCAGATGCTGAGTTGGTGACTCTAATCACCTTCAGACCGTTGACTGTTCGGATCTTCTGTGTCGGGTTGAACATGTGTTTTACAGTCTAGCTTCTCTGCAGCAGCGTCCGTATTTGAAATATTGTAGTCCAGCAGAAGCTGATTGGTTGAGCTGATGTTGATCTTCAGGTGACTGTTGTTGTCTCTATCGTCTCCTGAACTGCTCTGGACAAACAGTCTCTAAGTGAAGATGATGTGTTTATCTGGACATTATTCACTGGAATAATTGGGTGGATGGATTAGATCCCAAAATTCCCCAAATTTTCTCCCAGCTCATTGTCAACATCAGTGGAAGTCACCAAATGTTTGGCCAAAGGGCCAAAAGCATGTGGATGCCTGAACATCTCACTCCAAAACCATCAGCATCCATCTGCTGCCATCTCAGCCTCCACCCAGCAGGTCTCAGTCTGTCCTCCAGATGTTGAACCTGACTGTCAGACTCTGTGCTCGAGGCTGTTAGGAAGCACGCTGCGGTCTAAAACATGACTGCCAGCTGCGGTATCGAGATGTCCTGTCTTGTTAAAAAGAGGCTTTGTTTCAGTTTCAGTTTCAGTTTCATGGTTTGTATGAAAGTTAACACAGGGTCAACATTTTGGCTTTTTCCAAAACCATGAAAGTAAAGCCTCAGACTGAGAGCTGGGCGGACACGGCCTCGAGCGTTCAGCCACACGGTGGAATTTAGAGTGCAAAATAAACACTGTGCTGTGCTGTAAGCCTGAACTACCACAGAGGTCACAGAGCAAACGGTTTCAGTTTTGATTCTGGTGATGTTTGGATTTTTAACACCATTACACATTTTTAAGGGGAGATTACATCATTTTTTAGTCAATATTGTTGGATTTGACTGTTTTTAGTGAACAGAGAACTCTTTGAAACATCATTTAGATCTTCATGTAGGGAAATATCTTCCAAAAATATATTTTAGCAGGCAAATAACTGTTCAAAATGTGACAAAATCAGAATATTATGCTGACTCTTTTGTCTAAAACCTCTTTAGGGGCATGAAATTAAACAGAGCTCACCATAATAAAACAGCACTATGGATGAAAGGTCAGACGGGACAGGAGACACATTTTTAACTTATTCAAGTCCGCTCTTTAATACAGCCAGAGGGTCTTATAGGTTTATTATTCACATCGAGTAAATCAGCAGCGCCTCGTCTTACAGCGTATGAAGCACGTGTGCAGAATTTAAGATCTACAGCTTAAACAGTGAATTTTATGTCAAAAACACACAGATGCTGGTCGTCTTTCTGAATGTCAAACTTTCTCCAACAAGCTAGATTTGATCTGTTCGCCCACATGAAACTCCGCTCACTTCTCAGATATTATGTGGAAGAGCCTTCAGTCTGAAAAGTTGCCTTAATCTCAGGCTGGATTAAGCATATTTGACCACATGGACCCTACAGTCGAAGGGATTTAATCTAAAATGTTCAGTCACTTTTGGAGAAATAAAATCAGCTGTGGCTTTAAAAAGCAGTGAAAACAGTGTGTGTGTGTTTCAGTTTGGCCTGAAGGTGCTGATAAAGATCTGTGTGTGTGTGTGTGTGTGTGTGTGTGTGTGTGTGTGTGTGTGTGTGTGAGCTCTGAGCTCATTTAGCACTCATACAAACTCTGGAAATGAAGAGTTTTCAGAGAGTTTTCTCTGCTGCACCGACTGCAAATCACTAGTGCAGCTTTAATGACGACTCTGCAGACTGAGCTGCTGCCGTTCTAGACCTGTTGTCTGTATTTCACCTGGATAAGACCTCAGAGGTGTGCAGTCTCACCTGCAGCGCTGAAATCTCAGGTTACACAAAATCTTATTGTGACGACTCAAATTATGACCTAAAAACGCCACAAATCTGACAAAGTGTCATCATCTGGTTCTCCTATAGAGAGTGAACTCAGAGAGTCGTCCAGTCCTTCCTCCTCCTCTTCCTCCTCCTGCAGCCTGATCCTGGCTCCTGGCAACAAAAACCAAAACATTCAACCACCTAAACATGACTATGAATGAATGAAATGAACACGGATGCTCTACATATAACATATCAGAGAGTTTACAGAAACGTTTCCGTCATTGTGAAAATCTGCTGACTCACTTCTTGGACTTCTTCTCCTCAGTGAGGGTGATGAAGTGCGTTTCTTCATCGTTCTTTGTTTTGATGCTGATGTGTTGGAAAGCCTGCGGTGTTAATCAAAGGTCAGATATCAGTGAATTAAAACATGTTCTGACACTTTTAAAGCCATCGGCCTTCGGACTGCGTGAACAGAAACAGTGTTACTATCAGTGATTTATTCATTTCTAATCGCCTTGAAAATGTGTCTTTTTATCATGTTTTTGTATATAAATATCTGTTGAAACTGTGTGTCTGATGCTCACCTGTTTGGGATTTTTGGAAGAAAGGATTTCCCAGCATTCCTTGCACTAGTGTTTATCTTCCCCTTGTGTTTTGCCCCAGAGGAAACTTCTGATCGCTGGTTGTGGCTCTCATCGGTCCTCGGTGAGGTGACAGAAGTCCCAGCAGGGTCGTCTCCTTCAGGGCTGCGACCTACAAACACAGCAAACAAATTAGTGTTAAAACCTGTTTAGAGACAGAAAGCAGGTGTGTAAATAGGATTAAAACAAGCAGGTGTTGATGGAGAACATGTCTGACCATGAAGGTTTCCAAAGAAGAAGTTGCTTTCATATATGTTCTGCAGGCCAGTAAGGAAGCAGAACCACAGAAACATCAGAAGAAGATGGTAAAATTAGACTCCGCTTGGTCAAAAACAGGACAAACGAGGCTTGGACGAACCTTTTTTTCTCACCTGCTCGTATACACCTGTGCAGCACGTTCATGTAGTGCTGGGCGATGAGGTCACAGACGTGTGCGGCGCTGTGCGAAGCCGCGATGGTGTACAGATACTCCTTCTGGGCCGGTGTTAGTGCTGCGTGCTGAGGACAGAGGTCAGAGGTCACAGACGCTCCAGCACAGTGGACAGTGACGTGAACACAGCACAGTCGCTCACAGTTCTACCTTCAGAAACGGGGCTGCGGTCATGGTTTTGGGGATCTGAATGGTCGTCACGTGTTGGAGCTGTGGCTCACGTCTCGCAGCCGGAGGTCTGTTGATTTTCCTGCTGTAATCTGTTGATACTGAGAGGACACAGACAGACAGTCAATGTGTTTCTATCCAGCTGTCTTTATGCCTCTCCACATGTAGTGTTTTTTGGACTCACAAACTCCCATTAAATGTTTGTATGCTGATAAACCAGAAGTATGGCAGCTCCATACCGAACGCTCAGATGTGACCCTGAAGGTGACGTTTGGCCCGTAAAGCTGTCAAAGACACGTGAGCCTGAACTGAGGCCTTGTATGTGGGCTTATTTAAAGTGTCAAACCAAAGAACTTCTAATTAGAAGCAGCACGAGAGTTTTCTTCCTGAAACTCATCAGGCGTGACCCGGGTCAGGCTCAGGTGTCGGATTCCTCTCTTTTCCATTGATCTGCTCACGCTGCTGTGTCCCCGATAGAAAACCTGGCTCTTGGGTTTCAAAGCAGACAGGACACTTGGCATGTTTTGTTAATTTAACAAGGAGACAGTGCTGCTCATCTGAAACCTGACCCAGAGGAAGACGCCAAAATAGACAGAGTACAGTGGATTCAATACGCTGAATGAAAAGCTGACCATTATTTGGGTTTCCTCACATTTCTGCTTGTGCTTTTCTTTGCTGCTGACTCATTTATTCTCGATAAAAACAATCTCTTTGCAGGATGTAAACTTACCCATTTTTGACTCATTCGTCCCGGTAACGCTGCAACAGACAGAGCAACATGAACGCATCGACTCAGTCAGACTAGCACAAACACACGGGTCAAAATATCGAATTAGGACACATTATTATTTGTAGACATGCAGTGAAGTGAAATTTCGCCTTTACCTTGGCAAGGCCTCGTCCTGATGGAGCCTGTGGACCGTCTGACTTCCTGCAAATGTCACTTGTTTTTTCATGTTAGGAGGATGTCCAGTGACTCAGTCCGAGCAGCAGCTGCAGCCAGTTAAGCTCCTGTTTGAGACAAATCCGTCCACACTGCAGTCAGAGCAAGTGACTCAGGTAAAGGTGTCTGATCTAAGAGGACCTTAAGGGCCAGTGGGCGTGTCCTTTCCCATAGAGCTCCAGCTAATTTGCTGGAACAGAAGAGGGAAAATACAGGAGTTCTATAATAAATATTGAAATCTGTTAAATCTGTTTTGACGTATATACAACATTAAGACAGTTTTGCATTATTTCACATTATTTATTTAGATTTAGTCCAAATCTGTGAGGAGGATGTTGATGTCTGTCACCACTTCAGTCCAGACTGTTATATCTCTATAACCACTGTTCTGGATGGATTAGCATGAAACGTGTTAAAGACATTCATGTCCTCCTCAGGACCAGTTCTCATCACTTCAGGGATACAGAAGTTCCCCTCTGGCACCATCATCCGGTTAACTTTACTTTTGTCAAATACTTTCATTTAAGATAAAATACTCGACTATGACTAGTACTTTCGTGCCAGTTAGCCAATATTATCATGCTAATACATCCATCCATCCATCCATCCATCCATTTTCTATGCCGACTATCCCTTTTCGGGGTTGCGGGGGGCTGGAGCCTATCCCAGCCGTCAACGGGCGAGAGGCACGGTACACCCTGAAGTCACCAATTAACGTAATGAGCATGTTTTCGGTCTGTGGGAGGAAGCCGGAGTGCCCGGAGAGAACCCACGCATGCACGGGAAGAACATGACCGGGGATCGAACCGGCGACCTTCTTGCTGTGACGCACGCGCACTACCTGCTGCGCCCCATGCGAAAACAATAAAGTAATATTATCTGCTACACATTAGGCGTGACCATGTTAGCATGCCGCCGTTAGCATTTAGCTCAAAGAAACACAGAGACTCTAACATGCCTTTAAACTCTGAGCCTTCTTATTGTCAATTCTTAGTATCACAACTCTATTTTTATCTACGATTAAAGTATCTATTACAGTATTGTGATTTTTATACTGTGATGTATGCATATTTAAATCTTTATCTTAATTTTTCATTCTTTTTATACACGTGCTTTCTCTCGTTTGATTTGATATTGTACATTTGGTACTTTTATATTGTTATTTTTATATTTCTTTTGTGACTCTGCTCCTCATTGGAGCAATTTTCAGATAAAAGCTCTCTTGAAACTGGACTCTGGTCTGGTTTGCATCACATTCAAAACCTCTGAAAATACCAGCCCTGCAACCATATAACAGCATCAGCCAGTGGTAATGTGGCTTCCGCTGGGGTTGAATTCAGCCGGTGACATTTAATCTATTTCTTCCCACATCATAAAAATGTGATGTTTACTGTGTTGGTTTATTTGTTTGAAGGGAACATCCAGCTCTGTAATGGTAATGGACATCCCCCACGCTCTGGCAGTGGGTAATATCCCTGAAACATTTCTAATGGCTTTCTCTTCCAGGATGCTTTTAGTTCTCTGACAGGGAATTTCGGTATCATTTTCAGCATCGGACACACCTGCACAAAAATGCAACTGTGCACTGAGATGAATCAGTCAAACAGGTTTTATTGGCACTGTAAAAAAAAAACAAACACCGTTATACGTGATAAAGGAAATGATCCACATGACTGAAGTGCGTTTGTGAAGTCAATTATCTAAACGCTGTAAATGTTACACGTGTCGTGGTGAAGGACTCACGTTGAATGAAATTAGAAAGACAATATTAGAAATAATTTTTTTCATAAATTGTTTCGTGTTCTAATTCCCTTTGTATGTCTTTCATTTTCATACCAGTTTGCCAGCAGAGACGTGTACGCCCAGCAGCAGCTTTCCACTCATGACTCAGTCCAATGGCATTCCTTTAACAATTAATAATACACACATACCTGCAGGCACAGGTAACCAATGACTTTCACTCACTTTCCTGGAGTTTCCTCCTTTCAGGTCTGCAGAAAACAAAGAAAGTAATGTTAAGTATGCATAATCTAATTATTAAAAACACAAAACTTTGCATTGTTTTGGTGTGTATAAGATAAAATCTGCTGGTCCTTTTTAAAAACTGTTGGCAGTGCTCAGAGCACAATGTACAGTCACTGTAGCTGTGAGAGTCAAATGCAAGAGAATACACAGAGCATAAAAAGACTCTTAAAGTTGCTGTAATTACATTTACAGAGCTCTCTAAAACACGACTCTAATGACAGCGATGACAACATTTCCGTCTGCCAGTATGTTGTGCTCCTTTAAGAAATTAACCATAACCTTGGTTTTGTGTGCACATGACCTGACTCAATCATTTGATAAAATAGTCTCACCAAAAGGTTCAATTAGCTTTGAACAATTAGCTCTGGAGCTAACGATTAAATCTGAACATCTATATTTCTTGACAGAAACACAAATGTTGCTCTTACTCTCATTATTAGCAGTAGTAGAAGCAGCAGCTGTAGTATTAGTATTTGGGTTTATGTAGTAGCTCTGCTCCACATGATGCAGCAGCTTTCACTTTCCCAGCAGTCTCTTCCACGGGAAAACCAAACAGCACTACTGATCCTCGGGAAACCCCTTCATGCCCCTTTATAAAGGATCACCGAGCTGCTGATGCACAGAGAACTGCAGCTCTGAGCAGGAACGTGCATCACTGTGCGCTAAACCAGAAAAACTTCAACTCTGGCCATGAGGAAGATGTGGAGATTAGGAGGAAGGAGAAAGCTTCGCAGGACTGACAGCAGGAATGCTTTGATCAACGATAGCAAAGACATACAAGATAGTAAGAGTCTGTTATTTATTTATTTGCTTCTTTTTATTTAGATCATCATTATAAAATGTGTAGAATTCAGTGCGCAAAAAAAATTGTAAAAAAAAAAACTTTAAAAAGTAAAAAAATATATTGAAATGTTTGATTTATCCTGTGTTTGTGGAACTGTTACTGATAGAATAGGACTAAAGACAGTCTAAAGCCATGTTAGCTCTGTGAGGCTAAACTCAGGTTCTTTGGGCTAAAAGCTAAGGAGCTAGCTTGCATGCTAAAATGGTTAAAAACACAGAAACAAAAGACAGAGAGAGCTTTATTGTAAGATAAAAAAAAAAAAAAGAAGCATTAGAGCAAGTAGATATGAAAGAAATAAGAGTTTTCTGTCATGCTAGCAGCTTGTGAGCCTGCATAGTGGCACTTTGAGCTAAATGCTAACAGCAGCATGCTAACATACTCACAATGACAATTCTAACATGATGATATTTAGCAAGTGTAATGTTCTCGATCTTAGCTTGGCATGCTAGCATGCCAACATTTTTCTAATTACTACAAAGTACAGCTGAGGCTGATGGGAATGTTGTGAGTTTTGTGAATATTTGTTCATTAACAAAAATGTCTAACAAATTAAGATTTTGACCTCATAGTCGTGCTAGATAGAAAGTTGCCGCAGTTATTACAACACTAAAACAAAGTCCTTGTGCATGAAAACCAGATTCATCATCTGGGAACCATGAATGTTTGCACAAAAACATTGTATCAGTCCATCCAGTAGATGTTGAAGTTGAGATGTTTCAGTCTGGACCAAAGTGGTGAACTAATAATACATTTCTGTCACAGAATACGCCCACGCAGGTGACGGGCATGACAGCGCCTCGGCTCAGAACACCTTGAACACCGACAAACATCAGCTTTTGCAGAGTTTGGAGGAGATCACGCTACCGTTACTGGCTGAACTTCTTGGTGTGGCCTGTCCTGACAACGTCTTTGAGGATGGATCTAGTTGCTCAATCCGGCCTGAGACCATTTCAGGACAGCAGAACGTGAAACTGAGTGTCATCCGCATCATGCAAAGATCGGTGTCCCAGCACTTCCCAAAGCCGCCTGCAGATCTGGACCAGAACCTTCAGCAGCACCTGATAAGTGTGCAGGAAACTGTACGCCATGAGCTTGTGAAGCTGGCTCCCCAGTTAGGCCGTCTGGGGTTGATGGGATGTCTGATCAACTGCTACCATCGCCAGACATTTGATCACCTCAATGATCTACTCCAGAACACCCACTCCTCCAAGAATTCCCTTGTGCTGATGAAGTGGGTCATACATACATATCTGAGGTACCAACCAGCCAACCTAACTGGATTTTTACCTGCTGTATCTTTACTTCATTTTTACTGAGCATGTTTGCATGAGCACCAATCCCCTAAGAGGACATAGTCACATGTTTGGTGCATCTCATGACCTCCTAGTTCACACAAACAAATTATGATGTGAGATATCCCAAACATAGCTTAATAAGGCCAAAGTCCACCTAGACAACATCTGAACCTTGAAAGAGACCTTTAACAAGCTTTATTTCTATCTTCATTTCATAACAATGCAAATTTGAAAAGGCGTCACTGATGTATTTGATGGATGGTCGTGCCAACATGCAGCTAAGATACAAGCACACTCTAAATGGCTCTTAATGTGTTGCAAAGTCACTATCAGTGCAGATGTTTGAAGAAGTTGGCTGAGATGCACCTTTTTTCTTACATTTCCCAACCGTAACCTCTGCAGTACAACATAGTGACAGAAGTAGAACCTGCTCAGTTCTGATGTCGGCATTTGTGGTACTTTCCCAGTCAGGAGCTGCTGGATTATCCTGACCTTCAAGAAATGGATCCCATAAAAAAAGTCGACTTCCTGCTGCTCACTGAATGGGTCGCAAAAGCAAATGACAAACTGCTCAAAAATGTGCAGGTAGGAATACTAATATACGTTGTTCAGGCTGCTTCATGTTTATTGAATTCCTCCTCTGAGGATCAGTAAAGGTTGATCTTATCATGACCTATAAGGAAACACATGCAAGGGAAAGTGGGAGGTCCAAATAAATCAGAGTTGGCCGAAAAGATGTGAGGCTTAATTGTTTGTTTTGTCTTTGTGTTCATTCTTTATTTGAGAACTGTAGAAAACTGCACTATACCTTTAGAAATGCATGTGGTTACAAGTGTTGTGATGGCATGAATCTTTATTTAGAAAACTGAGACAAGTTTCCACATCCCTGACTTCAAAACAGTTGGGACGCTGTGTAAAACATCAATAAAACAGAATGTGACCATTTGCTAATCCTTGTTGACATAAACTCAATTGAAAACAGCACAAAGACGTATTTAGTGTCTGACCTCATCATCTTCACTGATTTTTGTGGAAACAATCTGGCACCGAGTCCTCTGCAGTCCACGGTCTTTATGCAGTGCTTGATCGTGATGAGTCTCAGGTGTGTTGGAGCCAGCTTTCAGCCACCTGGAGAATCACGTCCAGCCTCTGCCAAAAAGGAAACACAGCCCTACAGCTCTCCACAGTACACAAGAAAACACAGTTTTCCAAATCAACACATCCTGGAAAGGCTCAAAGCCTCTTTGTGAACACATGATTTGATAAAGGAGATTAACACATGGACTCAGAGACACTTTAGAAAACTGCTGTGAGTAAACACAGTTTGACTGGAAATGACTGATTCTGGTCCAGACTTTTTTCTGACCAGGGTTGTAGTTTTGGCTGGTCGTTTATGAATGATGTGTGTCTCTGTGGGGGCTCACTGGGGGATGAAAACCTATTATCACAGTCTGCTCTTAACTATATGTGAGTGTGAGTTACTGTTATTGGTATTTCTGTGTTTTCTGTCCACAGAAAGAAGTCAGTACGTTCCTGGAGAAAATCCTGCAGATTGAGAGAAGGCAGGAAGGCGATCGTGATGAGGCTTACGTTGGACTTTATGTGGACACTATTCAGGTACTTGGTACTTTTCTGACAGCATTTGTCTGTCTGTTTATCGGTTGTATAATAGTACTTTCCATTTTTTTGGTTTTTCTTTAAGTGCATTGATGCCATGCCCAACGAAGCACAGAAAATCAGCTCAGAACTGTCAGATCATGTCCGGGAGGTTTGTTTCCAAGAGCTGCTGACCTTTCTGGGGAGGTGAGAATCTATTTTTTTACCTCAGGAATAAATTATTTATCACTCACGATTCTGAGATTTGATCATAAAGATCTGAGAATGAACATAAATTAAACTCAGTGTGCTGCGTTGTTTAGCATCTTATCTTTGGTTTGCAGGTACGCCGCTGAGCAGACTGAGATTCTTCAAAAAGAAGCAAAAATGGACAAACCAGAAACAACACACTTCTTCAAGACTTTGAACACCTGTGAAGAACTCAAGTGAGTATATGTGAGCTTCTGTCTCTTTGCCAAATATGAGCCTGATGTATTTGGTGTGCAAACAACTTTTAGAATAAAAACAAGCCAATGCAGCACAGAAATGCAGTTAAAACACATGAATCAGGACGTACATAGTTAAAAGTTTTAATGTAATGTAAAGAAAACTTGACGATGACATCTATGATACTTCCTCTCAGGCAGCACGTCCAGAGCAGAAGTGAAGGCATCAAAACATCCCTCGTCCAGGAAACCGTGGCCACGCTTGAAAACATGGAGGCTTTTACTTTGAAACTTCTGATGGACATTGTAGCTGACCTTGCACAGGTAGCTGTTCAGCTTCATCACTCACGTCCTGCTTTCTGTTTGCTGTTGATGCTTAGATTTCTCCTGAAGCTTCTTTCTTCAGCTTACAAACAGCAGTTTGACAAAATAAGATTTTTCAGTGGCTGTTAAATCAGTTTCTGTCCCACAGAGTCACCTCAAGAATTACTTCAAAACGGAGAACAAGCAGTTCTTCTCCTTGATCATCGCAGTACAGACGTGTTTCCCCAAGCTGCTGTGGTGTCCGGACATACAAAAGGTACGTTAAAACGAGGAGCTTCAACATTTGCTCCAGTAAAGGGAGAAAGCATGGTGACAGGTCACATTCATGCAGTCGTTCTGATGGATTCGTGTGCAGCTGTGGCCATTTTGGTCTTGTATAATGTCTTAATTCCAATTGTGCTTCTTACAGTCTCAAGATATGTGTCAGTCTTTCCATTAAGAAGACAGTTATTGGCCATTGGTCCTTAATTAGAGAGCACTGCCGTCCCCAAATTCCTCATAAGCTTTTTCACTTGATGTCAATGCATTTTGACCAAATCTTTGTGTCTAAATGTATTTCTGTTGTTTTGGTTGTTCTTCTTGGCAAACACTTCACTGTGTCTCTGTCTGTCTTTTTGTCTCAGAGCGTGATGGACGAGGCCTACAAGCTCATCGCTCACACTTACCTCAAACATCTTGTCCAAAGCAGCCAGAGCAAACTGACGAGGTGCTGGAGTCCTAATGTTGGCCAAACAGTCACTGCCGACGCGAAGCTGCTTCACAACAGCATCTCAGACCTGGTGAGATCAGCGTTTGTTCTTATTTCTTATGATGACACTGACTCATTGGAAACGTCCTGACCATATGTGTCGTGCTGTATCAGGCTCCGGGTGTCCAACAGTGGAACCTCCTGCTGCTGAACATCACAGAGCTGCTGGAGTGCAAAGACATCGACGAGGTGAAGCTCACGGTGGCCAGCATGCAGAAGGAATGCCTCACATGGAGGTAAATCGTCCAGATGAAAGATGTTTCTTAAACACATCTGGGTCCAGTTTCCACCGTACTGTTGCTTTGACCCTTTGAAGAACTGACCAATAACCACAAATACCCAAAGTCCGTGTCAGTTACTGTAGCTAGCAAGGACAGCAACGACTCTCAGGACACTTTGGTCATGGAAGGAGTACTGTTACTTTTGGTACTTTAAGTATTATCTTAAAGTCGTCTTTAAGGGATATTTAAGTTAGATTGTCCTTAGATTAGGTGATACTTGAGAAATTAGTCACTAACTATTGAGTCACTTTATGTTGTTTGGCTGCATATTTATAAATTTCAATATGATTTTCAATGCAGTTTTCTTACTTCTCGGCCAGAACCTAGAAGTTCCAGTTGTTCTCTGTTGGCTTGTATTTCTTCATGTTGGGTTTTCATATTGGAGTTTCTTAAGGACAGCACCTAGTGGCCATTAGAGGAACTGCAGCTTACTAACCTCCTGGTGTTCTGTCTTCAAACGCAGTGTGGACGTGGCTCTCCTGCCCAACCTGCTGCGATGGAAGGGTCTCTCTGGATGCCAGGTAAGGGAGGTGCTGGACGCCCTTCCTGGACTGCAACCCAGACCCAGATCTACATCCTGGTTCTCCTGCTTTGGCTGCTGGTGAAGGCTGAGCTGCTCTGCAGAATCCACTCCTGCGGTCGCTACTCAAATCTGATCTGAAGCTACAGATAAAGAGGAGCAGACGCGATACAAATGGTTTTTGTCAGCTGTGACGCAAAAGGGATAAATCTGTGTACAAGAGCTGCTTAAGTTAAGTTAGTTGAGTTCGCCCAGGTGTCACCAACTTCCTTCCAAAGGCTGTTATCATTCCAGGAGAAGTTAACTGAATCTTTTAAAGTCTTGTTTGTCAAAATTACTCGTTTTTATTCAAAAAACAAACTTCCATTTTAATGCAATTTTTCTTGTCACTTCAGCTTCAAAACCAACAAAAACCTCAGTGGAAAACCAGATCTACTTCATTTCTATAGGTTAGGTTGTGTTTATGTGTGTATGTTTTTAAATATTTCGGGGGATCGTGGTTGAGGGAAACCTCCATGATGTCTCAGGATGTTTGCACTCTGTTAGTGAAATTTGGTTTGGTAGGTGAACTCAAGTGTCACATAATTTCTAAAAGGGAAGATTTTTCTGTGGAGCTCTGATGATCCAAAGAAAAACACAAGCAATTTAAAGCGTAGTTCCTCAAAGCACGGCCCGTGGGCCGATGGGGGCCTTCGTAATCATTTTGTGTGGTCCCTGAATGTTTCGTGGATGCATGCTTAATAGTCTAGGCATCTGTGAGAAGGTCTGATTTAAAGACTGAATCAAAGGGAAAAGTTCACTGTTTTGTTCTGACTTTTGTTTTGCGACATTTAACTGCACTGATGAAGATGTTCCGTTTCTTCACTGTTAGAAGTTACCAGAAGGGGAATTTTCCATTAAGTTCTTATTTATTATTATTTATTACGTTTTAATTTATTTGTTTATAAGAACACACAAATCTTTTACAGAAACTTCCCAGTGTTCACTAGCCTGCGATCAATCATACAACATCAAACTTTCCTGCTGAAAGTGAAGATTCTGCTGTTTCTGAATTACACTTGAACTACAGATTGTGTTCAAACTTCAATGTTTTTATGTACTTGAGGAGCTGTGCTGAGTGCCTTCTCTTTTCCCTAAACTTTTTAATGATAAATTCCACTGAAACCACAGAAAGTACATCTTGTTCAAGGTGTTGATTTACTACTTTTCATTCCCTCTTTAATGTCAGTACAAAGTCTTTTTTTCTGCTTCAGTGTAACAGTTAATGCTTTTGTACTTTCTTAATGTTTCATAGTGTGTTCTTGATATTGATTAATTGAAATGCATATAGATTAGATTGGTACGTTTCCTTTTCTGACATCAATAAACTTCAGCATGGCTTAAGGAAACATCAGTTTGTGCGTCATTGTATCACCACTAGATGGAGACTAACATCACCTTTCCACAATGAGACTGACACCACTGACTGGCTCAGTCAGACACAACACAGACTCCAGAACAGTGGATCTCAGTCCGAGGGACAGGACCCTCAGGGGGTTGTAAGATAAATGTGAAGGGTCACAAGATCATTAATTCTTACCTCTAAAGACCTAAAAATAGTCATTACGGCCATACAGACAGTAGACAACCTGCAAAGACGACCCACAAGCAGACCTATACGTGCACCTGCTCTGCTTGTTGCACTGATGAGTCAGAGCAAAATAAATGAATGTTTAGCGCAGGAAAAGACGACACAACCTGCATTTACACACTGGACAAAGCAGACATGAAACAGCACAAACAGTATTTTGGAAATCATCAAAAGGTTTCCAGCTATGCTAGCTGCTCTGTGAGGCTGTGGGCCGACCTGTACAGCAATGCCTAGCGCTACGTGCTAACATCAGCATGCTAACACCCTCACAATGCTAACATGCTGATTTTCAGCAGTTCTAATGTTTTTCATGTTAGCAGAGCGTGTTGGCATGCTAATGATTGCTATAAACACAATTCACAGCTGAGTCTGAAGGGAATGAAATGAGTTTTTTTAGATTTGATCATAAAACAAGTATTGGTCGAGATGACTTGACGATGGCACCAGATTAAGAGTTAAAGGATCCTAATGGGGACATGATAAAGGAACATTGAATTGAATTTGAATTTGATATTTTATGTACCAAAGTAGTAATGTTGACCATGTTCACTATCTTAGTTAGCATGCTAGTGTGTTATGCTAACATTTGGAAAACTGTCATCACAGCGATTACAAATGATCCTGAGAGAAGCATGAATGTACTAATTTTTGTGGCAATCCATCAGAAGCTGTTGAGATATTTCTGTCTGGAACAAAATGCTGGATCGACTGACTGACATTCATTTTCAGAACTGATAATGAAACAAAATCTTTAATAATCGTCGACAGCTCACAGCAGGAAAGCACGGTGAATTTCCACCAACCAGCTTCCAGTTAGCGATCAGCCTGATTATTCCCAGTACATCTTATCACCAGTGGCTTTAATGAGTTTACCTTCCTTTGCTCCACCTGGCTTTCCAGGAGGAACTTGTCGCTATGACCCCCGTCTTCCTGAGCAGTCCCTTCCTCTTGCGGCGACGTACAAACAGGCAAAACTACACGCCGACATAACCGTTTGCACACTCATATCCTTCCGCTGCCTTTAGGAACTACAGAACTGAGAAATAATAAACTGGAAAACACCTCGGCTCAGCATGCACAGCCTCTGTTCCCTCTCAAGAGAGTCAATGATTTCCCAGAATTGTTCAGGCCTGATTGGGCTGCTTGTGATGTTGGTCACCGAACAGCGTTTGAACAGGAGGCTCAGGTGTTTTACTACCCCCCCGATTAAATGTTCATACACAATCTAGTTCATTAGAGCCCTGACCTCTGACCTTGCTGTGGAAAATTCCTTCAAAAACATTGCTTCAGAGCCATGTTGTTGTTTTTAGGACTGCTAGTGACTTAGCAAGCTATGGCAATATTAGCCTGACTTTCCAACTAAAATAATTTAAAAACAATCTTTTCTATGTAGGGCCACCAGCAGCAATTAGCAAGGTTAACATGCTAATACGCTAAACTTAAATGGTAAATTTTACACCTCCTTAAAATCAGCACGTTAGGACCGTCATTGTTAGCATGTTGCTGTCATGTAGCCCTGAGCACTGTTGTACCCACGTACACCCTCACAGAGCTGCTAGCATGGTGTGCAGCCGTGCTAGCAGCGTCTGCGAGTTCATGTATGTTCAACTGCACAAAATAACCATGAAATCACAGAGGTTTCACCATATTTATTTAAAAACCTAACTTACATTTAACACGTTCTCTCACAAAATTCTGTACAGATGATGTGAAACATCTTGTAAAACTATAAAATTTAACCTTGACTTTACCATTTATTGCACATTTAAGTATTAAAATAACAAACCATAACACTGATTTAAAAAAATACACTATCAGACACAAACACAAACCTGGTCCTTATTATTATTTTTTTTTCTTTACATATAAACAAACATTCACACACACTCCAAACTAGATTCCATAGAAAGCACCATATTTACATCAACACTGTGAGCTCAATATTATACATTCGGACGGTAACTCTAACGCTCACATGAGAATATTCTCCTCAGATTAACGAACATTTGAACCAAACACACACACTGTAACACACTGCATTGTGCAATCTAAGTTTCAGCTAACTTTAAAATGACTGAAATGATGAGAACTGACTGCATCAGCGGAACGTGCGGCTCATTTGACGTGAACTGTGGAGAAAAACGGCTGAGCATCGTCGGAACCTTTGTTCTTCAAAGTGTCTAACAGAGTGTCTTTGACGATCTTCCTGTTGGCTCTGGAGAAGTCGGTCTTGAGTTTGAGCAGAGCTGAAACGTGTTTCTCACTGTGGGCGAAAGACGAGGAGGAAAGATTAAAAATCAATATTTTAATCTCTGGAACTACAGACACACTCAGATGCTGGGTTTACCTTTTGACAGTCTGAAGAAATAAAGTCATGATGTCAAAGACTGACATGTAGAGGACTAAGCTAATCTGGATGTTCTATATACGTTATATAGCCAAAAGTAAGTGGACACCCAAGCAGACACTGGTTAAAGTACACCATGTAACTCCCTGTCAAACCACAAACTGTCATTTTTAAGTTGAAGTTTGTGTATGGATTAAACAAATGACATGTAACAGGTTATCGGTGAGGTTTAGATGTGCCGGTCGGCTGGTTTTATTACCTTTGGAAAGAGTCAGGCTAGCTGTTTCCCTCTGTTTACATTCTTTATGCTATGCTAAACTAGCCTCCAGCTATTTTCTGTATGCCATCAATCTTCTCATCTAAGTGGACAAGTGAGGCTTATGTAAAACCTCTGACTCACAAAACACACTAGGACTAAGGACAAGATGGTTTACAGTCCTGAGCCACCACATCAGACTGTTCACTCTGCCTGAGAACATCACCATCAACAAACACACAACGAGCTGCTGCTCTGTTTTACTGCTGTGCTCGTGTCAGCTTCACGCGCTCCAGCTGCAGCGTGTCTGCTTTTAGCTCCTAATCTCAGCCTGCTGCCAGGAAACATCTGAAGATATTTCCACTTCCTGTTGGCCCTCAGCTCTCTGTCATACGTTTCCACTCGTCTTAGAGTTATGCAAACCACTCACACCACCACGCTTGTCTGTCCTTGTTCGGTCAGTAACACTTGAGACAACAGACATGAGGAAGACCAGCACACGCCTGATGAAATATGCCTTACGTATTTGTATTAAAAGTAAATAATGTTCATAATCCAGAGCGCAAATCTTACGTGAGGTCAGGATAAGAAGCTCCCAGTGATACTATGTGCATCTGGATGGCGGGGAGGTCCTGGAGTTTCAGCACTTCTGCAATCATGGTCAGGACTTCCTTCAGCCAGAGTTCCTTTGATCCCTGTGAAGCAGCGGCAACGAGTCAGTCAACAAGTTTCCTATGACGGTAATCTACACCAGAGAGGTTTTACACTGATTTTCCTGGATCAGTGATCAGCTCAGTTCCTTAGAATCTCAGATGTAAGAAGCTTGTGATTTATGATTGTGTGCTGGAGTCTCACCACGAACAACTCCTGCAGACTCTCAGCGTTGTCCTTGATGGTCGCGTAGGCCTTCAGCTGCAGCTCCTTGTTCTTCAGCTTGACGTTTCCTTTCAGGAGCCTCTTCACATATTCTGCTGCCACTTCCCGGTGCAGCTGGCCAATCAGCTTCTGAAATCAATCCAATCATCAAATCAGGAATCAGTGTCAAACAGCAAGCAGCCTCATCTTAAAATGTAATAACTTTGAACTTGTTTGACGAACCAGTGAAGCGTTTATAAAACCATACCGGTTATTTGACATATTTTAATCCATTTACTGTAAAACTAGAGATACTTCACACTGTTGATAACTATTTTACAAACCATATTTAAGAGTTTTGAATGCTTTTTCTCTCAGGCAGCCACAGGTTTGCATTCATTTCTTTACAGTTTGAAAATCAGTGTGCAGACTGTAGAAACCTGCTGGATTTAAACTACAGCTTGTTTTGGAACATTGATGTTTGTAATATTAAGTTTACATGATTTGTAGTTAAAGACAGCAGCTCCTCTCTTTAACTGAATTCAGAGTGTGTTCCATGCTTTCTTGGTCTACCTGGTGGCAGGCTTCAATCGAACCCTGAAGATCCTGCAGCTGTTGTTCGATGCTGACCAGCAGCTTCTCGAACGGGTCGCTGTTCAACCAGTCGCTGGTTCCCAGTTTGCGGTAATGTGGCTGTGAGGTACAAACACGATGCATTAGACAGTTAACGGTTTGATCGACACCAGCAGAGAATTTAGAATAAAATAAATATTTCTGCAGATATCCTGATTTGGAGCCTGTGAGGAGCAACATTTGTATGGTACATATATAAAAATGTCCCTCTCCTGTCTTAACTGACATTTGTCTTTACTGTTTATGCTTTTTCTGTTTTATAAATGATATTTTGTTTCTCTCCTGTTTTAGGGCTAAATGCTTTTATTGTGAAGAACTTCATCATCTCTGTGTTGCCATATAAAAGATTCTTCTTTTTCTGCATGAACACCAAAATTACAGTTCAAAATTACAGCTGTTCACATTCACTGTCATGACCGACCAGTGCGGCTCTCTCTTAATGGTTTTTGGACAACAATGGAGCTCTACGGCACAGAGGAAGAAGACACAGCATGTTCTGACACACACAGCAGTTAGCAGATACAGTGTGAGGTGATTTAACGTACCTTGAGGTTCTCGTGCACTGGCTTTAATAAATATGTGTGGGCAGATTGCTTCATGTCATCCAGGATGAGCAAACAGTCTCTCTGCACCTCCTCTGGGAACAGATGGCTCTTCTTATGGAGGACGTCGCTGCAGACAGACCACAGACGTCAGATGTTAGCTCACAGGGAAATTTTCTGCTGTGATTGTAAGATCTGAATTGAGGCAGATTTCTTTCTCATCCAGCATTTGAATGTCAGAAATGTACCTGAACTGTTCGATGCAGCCCAGATTGGCCTTGATGAACGGCCTGCTGTTGGGTTTGTTTTGCTTCACGATGTTGCTTTGGAAGCTGCTGAACCTGCGGAAGTTGAATAAAAACTGGTTATTTTTACCTCCACAAGGCTGCTATTGTTCAGACAAAACGCCTTTGAAACGGACACTCTCACAAGTCTCCTTACCTCTGCATTAAATCTTTCAGTTTGCACGTTATGCTCTGGGCCTTCTGCCGATCTCCCACAGTCTTTTCAGCGGACGTCACCATGCCATTGATAAGCTGAAGACAGACGGACGATACAGATCAATAACAGCGTTTAAAAATGACTGAGAGGAAACATTTTTACACACCTTTTCATTTCACTGATAATCTTCTTGTGAATGGAAGATCCAAAGCCGTGCAAACAGTGAAACCAACAGGAAGTGAACTCCTCTCTCGACTTATCAGGCTGCAGCTTTTCAACACTGAGACCTTGATCTGAATATGAATTACTTTCTATAAATTATTAAAAGTGCTTCTTCCCTGGTGCTTGGTTAATCTTTTTCTCAAAGTTTAGACAGTTTGCTTGTTCTCCGGTCTGACGTTAATGAATATGTGAAACAGGATGGAAGATGCTGTGTCGTAACTCGTCCTGGTCTGAATGAGAGACGACTCGGGTTAACATTTAGTTCACATCACGTTCTCACTGTGATCACAAGAGGCTAATTTCATGAACATGAGAAAACATTTCATGTGATCGTTTACTGATTGCAGCACAGAGATCATTATTACTCACTCTTGATGTTGTACGCTGTCCAAACCTTTTCAAAGATCAAGTTTGGTCGACTCAACACAACAGAAGAGCTTTCTGATCAAAGCTTTTTATATTGAGATTATGATCAGAAGAAAACAAACCATGAAAACATGTCGTCTTCACGGAGGCTTTGATTTATGTATTAACTGGTTTTCTGGCCATTTTGGGGCAACGGAAACAAACTGTGATCACAACAGAAGTTAATATGATGAACTTGTTAGCAAACAGTTTCTTATTTACACATCCAGCCTTCATAGAGAAACATTAACATTCATGTGGATCCATGTTTGTTTCCACCTGATGAATGAAAGTCCGATATTCTCCCTCTTTTTGCTCTGTTTTTGGTCTCCACCAGCACCCGAGGGAAATATTTTGCTCTTTAGCTGCTAAATGTTGCTTGTTGTAAGTGTTCAGTGGGTTTTTAGATTCAGATTCAGGTGAATATTCTCTGTATGTTCCTCACTGGAAGCAACATCCTTCACGTTGTGTTCACGTCATTGTTGATTCTTCAAATTCGTGGTACCTGAATGATGTCGTAGGCCAGAGTACTGTTGAAGCAGCCGTCCTCTCTCGTCGGTTCCTCCCCTTCCTCCCACTTCTGCTTTGCTTCCTCCAGGACACGACCGATGAAAGTGGTCAGCTCGTCCTGAACACACATTTAAAACACACAGTGTTTCCACAGCAGCTTCTGCTTTGATGTCTGGACATTTAATTATGCATTACTAGAAACAGATATGAGATACATGTGATGAATTCTGCCTAAATAAAACTAAAACTGTAATGTTCTTCACACAGTGTGTTGGAGCAAACATACTGATGATCTAGACTAGATCAATGAAATGAAAACAGGTTTATTCTCTGGAGAGCAGGAACAATCTCAGTAAATGTCTTGACAATCTGCTGTTCAGATTTTGATATTTCTTGCTCAAATGTGGTCCGGTGGTGGTGCCTCAGATGAGCTGAAGAGGCCCACCGAAAACATCAGGATTTATCCGCTGGGGACCATGAACATCTAATAACATAATTCATGCTAATCTGACCAGCAGTTGTTGAGTTTTCTCACTCTGGACCTTCTGAAAGTGTCATATGTGTAAACATAACTAAAATCTTGAGAAATCAGGTTACCTGTTGTTTGCTCAGGTACTGTTCTTCCAGAGGTTCCAGTGACTCTTTGGGCAGCAGTTTTCCCAAAGCTTCACCATCGATCTCATTGACCAGCTCGGCCTTTTGAAGGATTCTGACACAGACAGCAAACACCTCAAGATTATTCACTTTATCATTTTATCTGTTCTCCTTCAACCTGCCTGCGTCCTTGTCTTCAGCTGCAGTTTCAAAGTTCAAAACAAGGACAAGAGGCAACTTGTTTTCAATAAAAGCCTTGTGACTAACTGGTTCCTGAACATCAGGGTGTGACTGTTCTGTCTTTTTGATGCATTGCATTCTGGTGTATTTATGATGTATTGTGGGTGCAGAGCCGCATGATTTGTGCCACTCCTGCAACGGGTTTCCACACTTTCCACACGGTTGCACAACTTAAGGGCGAGCTGTTTGGTCCATCAACAAGCCTCAGTAGTGAGGGTGAAAGTGGTGCTTCCTCTTTCATTAAACTGATTCCACATAATAAAATCACGAAGGACAGGCTTCAATGGAAGAAAAGGAGACGATTAAAGAAATACTGATTATTGGTCTCTTTTTAGAGTGTGGAGGTGTAGTTTAGCCCTCTGACAGTGGCCCCTTCTGCAGTGGGACCCAACCACCTTCAACCAGAATGCATGTGTTACATTCCCATCATTAAAGTGACTGGTAATCCATAAAGGTCTGCTTTGGATGGACAGAGGACGGACTGACAGGCCTACACACTGACAGGCTGCTACCTGGACAAAAATACACCAGCATAGAAGAGAATGGACCCAGAAATGCAGTATAAGGTGCTAAGTACTTCAAACATAAGTCAGGACTCACTGTGGATAATACTCGTTGACCCAGCGCAGGAGGTAAGTGCAGTCCTTGTCACCCAGACCAAACTCTGCGATCTTTCTGAGTCTGGCGCTCAGGTACTTGTGGTACAACTTGGCATAAAAGTTACAGATGTCCAGCTCAGGTGGGTAGCAGCTCTTCACCATTTCCACCACGACCAGCAGGTCCTCCTTCAGCTGTAAGCCCATGCGCTGGATGTCCACCTGGATGGACGACCCCTGCTGCTGGTCAGCAGGGGGTGTCGAGGGGTTGTCCATACGCTGCTCCACCAAGTTGCGAAGCGTCGCGTCGTGGAGCTTCCTCCAGCCGCAGGGCCTCCAGGCCGGCATCGTCTCACGCCTCTGTTTCCACTGCTGGTCCTGGTCCATCTCCTGGATGATGGCCTTCACAGCCGAAGTCACAGCCCCCATGCTGACCTCTTCCTGGGTGAGAGACAGCCTCAGAGTCTGCAGCACTTGGACTTCCAGGTCTCTGTAGTCTGCTGCAAGTTTGTCCACTTCCTCCTTGTGATGTTTGAGCGCCTCTGCCTCGTTTATTTCCACAAACAGATGCTCCTCTCTCTCTATCAGCAGCTGGCTGGCCTCACACAAGTGCCGAGCCTCAAGGATCTGCTCAAATGTGAGGGTCACTGAGGGGGAGAAGCAAAGACGTCTTCAGTAAAATGAGGCATCTAAGCTTCCTGGAGTGTCTATTCAGGGCTGCGGCTAAATCTACACAGAAAAATGCCCTTATGATTATAATTCTTTGTGTTTCAAGCTGTTTGACACTTTAAAGAACTCACACTTAATCGACTACCAGACAAAATCATTGACCAATTAATTACTGATGAAGACAATCGAGTTTAAAGCATTTTTGTTCATTTATGTAAAATATCTTGTCAGAATTCTTCATAAAATCACTGTAATAGGCTGATGCTGTCACATGTCAGGTGTGTGTCTTCCTGTTATGTGCATGTTATCTTAAAAAAAGATGATTATCCTCGTGTTTTTGATGAAACGTTAGCTGTTAACTGACCGCTCTGGGGCTGCTCTTCCCGGGGTGAGTGCCGTCCATCGACCGCGGCGGAGGTGTTGTTCACGCCGGCCTGAGCTCTCTGGCCTCCCCATAACTTCGGGAATTTAAACCGTCTCCCTGCCGCAGGTCTCCCGTTTTGATCCGGGGGAAAGTTCGACCTGAGGCCGTCCATCTCGGTCGAGTCTGACCGGAGCCGCATCGTTATCCAGGCGAAGCAACGGGACCAACAGTCTGAGAGTGGCGGTAATGAATCTATGAAGACACACATCCGCCATATTAATGTCAATAAAAAGATAAAATGTATCGTTAGCATTCCGCCTAGCTAACTGCATTTGCTAGTTACCTTAACCGTTTAATTTTAGCCAGATTTATTTTAATTTTAGCTAACTTATCAACGACTTTCCTGCTTCTTTATATTTCAATTAATCATTTCTTAATGGCAATAGCTGTCTTGCATTTCAAATGACTGTATAATGGAAGCTTCTTATATTTGTAAAGAAAATAAAGTTTTAAAATTAGCTTAACAATTCTGGAGCTAACGTTTGCTAACAGCTCCTAACATAACGCACCTGTGGTGTAATTTTCAAAATAAAAGCCTAATTAACAAATTTTACTTTGGCAATGCAACAGCTGTGTTGATTTTGAACCAACAGATGAATAAACTGATAAAATCAAAAAACACAACTGTAGATGAGAGTGTCCAGTAGTATCATATCATCATCCTCATCCTCATCATGTATGCTTTTACTTTTATGTTTTCAAAATAAAATCATACGGTTTGAATGAACGATAACATCAATTTATCAGCTTCATTAATGAACAACTAAAAACAAATCCTAGTGATGGTACACAGAACTTCTGCTTCAGGCAAAATCTCAGTCCGTTCATAAACATCAAACTTAACATCAACGGTAACGTGCTCAAGAACTTTCTAAAGGTTAAACGTGAAACTTTCTTGAGGGTAAATTGGCTCTCAGCTGATCCGGACTGGCCGCATCTTTGTCTGAACTCCCCCAGCAGCTCTTACTCACCCTGGTCCGTCTGTCCTCAGTCCTGCTCTGTTAGTCACAGTGCAGCTGGAGGATCCATTTAAAGCAGAGAGCAGCGGCCCCTCCTACTTCAGATGGTGTAAATATAAATGACATCCCGGGGTGGGTGGAGGAAACTCCACACGCTCGCACGCACGCGCGCGCACACACACACACACGCACGCACACACACACACACACACACACACACACACACACACACACACACACACACACACAGACGCACGCACGCACACACACACACACACACGCTGGACTTTTTTTTAGAAACACTTGCTGAGGCAACGTCTGTCACTCCTCGTCGGCTAAGAGTGAAAACCAACAAAGATTTTGTGGATTGTTGTTGTTGTTGTGACATTTCGTACAGACATTCATGGTCACCAGTGATGAATCCTGATGACCTTCAGTTCCACAGATCCACAGATTATTTTCTCAATTAATTGATTAATCATTTGGTCCTCACACGCAAACAAACTCTAAAAACTCACATTTGAGAGGCTGAAGCCATCAAATTTTTGGTATTTCTGCTCAAAAATGACCCCAAATGATTAATAGATTATCAAAGTAATTGCAGATTATGTGGGATAAGCATGACCACCTCCAGACAAACCGTCCTCACCTGAGAAATCAGTGCAGGTTGTTTGTTCAAATGCTTTAAACAGGTGGCCTGAGGGAGCACTGACTTATGAAGAGTGGCATGAAGCACAAATACGCACATACACGTCACAAGAGGATTAATCCAGCATGTCTCATGTCTAATTTAGTTACTAACATCACAGTACAGTTTCTTACATAACTGTGTTTAAAATCTCTATTATCTGTTAGTCAGAGGGTGGCAGCATCCAAATTTATTCTTGAAGTCCTGAAAATGAAGCTGTGCCTCTAAAAGTGGCTGCACACGAAAGAAAACCATGAATATTCAAAAATACTCCTCAAACAGCTGTTTTGAACTACGGTCCTTCATCTCAATGGGCAGATAGCCGATCAGGACAATGAGCGGCACCTGTCGTGACCAATCAGATTTCAGGACACACCCCTGACCATGACCAAGGTCCTCTCCAAACCTCAACCGAGCAGTTTTCTTATGCCTAAATCTAATTAACCTGAATTACAGAGCGGGCGGATTACATAACAGTGAAGCACTGACAAACAGCCTTGTTGTTCAGGCTGGTTAGAACAGAGTTTAGAGAGGAGATAATAGTTTCAGGCTGTGGAAAACAACCTGCGACTGTTCTGAGGTCAGTGTAAACACAGGCTGAACTCCTCGTTTGGAGTCATTACTGACAACGTTCATATGTCAGCTCTGCATTTCTCAAAGATGGTGGCTCAGTTTTTCCCAAGTTTTCTTTGATTTCATCCTTTTTTCTTCCGTTTTGTGAATTTAAGATGATATTAATTGTTATTTTGAGTCGTTCTGTCAGCAAACTTCACTTTGCGTGTATTAGAAATGAATTTTTAAAATTTTAAAAACAATATTTCTATTCATTATTTTACAGATTAGATTTTTGTGTTTTCAGTAAATATTGAGACCCTCTACAAACCAAGTAGAAAGCAGGATTTTAGACATTTTCAAAGCATATATATAAATATCATTCACATCTACTGTAACTTTTGATGAACTTCATTCAGTTATCTGTCTTAGCAACATGTTCGCTCGTGGAGTTTTTGCTCTTTTACACCACAGATCCGTCCATCAGATGGGATGTGGAGTCTTGGGGGGCCTCCTGAGGCAAGATTGACTTCGCTGTATTGAATATTCAAATCCAAGATGCTTTTTATGGCTTCAGCATTCCATCAGAGGGACATAATTGCATGTCGTTATATCATTTTGTCCACAATCTCCCCAAATTATGCCTTATATCTGCCATATGTGGCGTCCTGAGCTAAAGGTGGAGTTGTCCTGGACTTCATTATAGTAAGAGGTGTATCAAACCTTTTGTCCTCCAAATTTTTAAACATGAGTCGAAACACCTCTGAATATAAAGGCCTCCAGTACAAGACCAGCATGAACCAGGACCTCATACGACTGAAGACCTCTGTGTAAAAAAACCTGAACATTTCAGACGTCATAAAAACTGACTTAATGGCTGAACAGTTGTAGTTGGACTGCATTAAACTGCTCAGGGGTACCTAATAAAGTGGCCACTGAGTAAATAGATACAGTGAAATGATCACATATTAATATGCAAAACAGTAAAATGAAATAAATGTTACATAAATCAATCTGAAAAGCTCATCAAAGGGACTTTATGGAACAAGCTCCATATCATAAAATGTGATAAAAGCCACGTTTCACATAGATCTCTACACATAACGTATGCTAGTATACGATTAACAGACCCTGCTGATAACTTAAATAACCTGAATGCTGTATCATAAACGGTTTTTCTGACCTTGTGCTCTGCAGAATCTGCAGGAAAAGCAGCCGCGAAGCGTCAGACACATCGCTCCTGAAGGCTCACAGGTGTGTAGAGTTCATCCGTCTCTGCAGCAGGTCAACGAAACACTGAACTGAGCGCAAGATGCAGATGACACATTTGATGTCAGGATGTTGGTTAAGTCATTCTCTGCGAAAGTGAGCTCTGTTTCCCATTTGTGCACCTATACGCTCCACCTATGCACGTTTCCTCTGTGAACTCAGGCTTGCAGAGTGAGAACCACAGCATGACATGAAGGGTTTTTAAATGTCAGCGGACTCTCACGCTGCGGAAAGGTGTTACTGTAGAGGCACAATCCCACAGTGGTTTATTAGAGAGAAAAGTATTTCCATTTTTTAAACACACCAGCCAAAAATACACAGATCAATAATGCTTTTACAGTAAATGTTTTCCCTCCACAGAGCTCACACCACAAACTGCCCTCACGTACTACAAATACATCTGTGGAACCCGTTTTCACTTCCGTAGAAAACAGAGATAACCAAAGCGAGGTCAGCTTTAAGTCGGTCTTCTCTTCCCTGACCACTGCTTTTATTTTTAACTACGTTAAAGTCGCACAACACACACACACACACACACACACACACACACACACCTTTATAAATACGCAGTGTTGTTCCCAGCACTTCCTGTACATGCAGCTTACTTGAATTTAAAGCTGTCATCGCTCACTAAAACGTGCAGTAAATTCCATTTTGCTGCATGTGAGAAGTGAGAAGGTTATTGATCCGTATCTGCGATTTTAAATGATGGTTCAAATTTTGGGTCTAAGAATGAGAAGATGCCACTTTATGTCTGTGTGTTACTGTAAGTACAAAGCTGGAGTCAGGGTGTGGTTAGCTTAGCTTAGCATAAAGACTGGAGGCAGAGGGAAACAGCTAGCCTGGCTCCGTCCAATAGTTGGTAAATGCTCCTACCAGCACCTGTAAAGCTCACAATTAACACGATATAATGCGTTTGTTCAACCGATCGACCCGTGTGTGCCGTCATAACCTGAACTCAAGGTCAGCTCAAACATGCGTACCAGCTTCTTCTGACATTTCAGTGGTTTATGCATTTGAAAGCTCAGGAAAAGCTGGTAGGTGGATTTTGACTTGACATTATTTTCGTTCGTACTGATTCTGAGGTCTCAGCTTAATTTTCCACTTTCATTATTCACTTTTTGGTTTGAGGGGGTTTTACATACTGAAGGTTTTTCCATCCACTCAGATCTTCACAGGAGTTTCCTCAGCTACAGCGCAGGCTGCCAGACAGGGTGAGTGTGAGCACAGGGCTCCATGCAGCACACTGGTGCCAAACATGGCGACCTCACTGTGACAGAACTGAACACTGACTGTGTGTCGATGCCCAAGAAACAGTTCAGCTTTCAGTTTGTCCTTGAAAGCACAAACCGCTGCACTTTTAAGAGATGCTGACCTTCTGAAGACTGGATCCTCGTCCAAGTTGTGCTGAAAGTTTAGCTGTTATGATTTAAAGTTTAATGTATGCAAGAAGACAACTATAAAAATGTTTCCTTATTGATTAACGGTTTCATATTTTTCACTGGTGTTGTTCAGTCATCATGGAGCTCTGTTTGATATGTTGATTATTTTTCTGGTTTTCTTGGTTTAGCGTGTTAGCATACATTCGCTAATTAGCGTTAAACTCCAAATGCAGCTGAGGCTGATCAGGCTGCAGGTATTTGGTTAGAAATCAAAGTATCTGACAAAGTGAAACTTTGACGCTGGAGCTCGATGAAAAGTCACGAGATCAGAGTTATTAGAAATCATCCCCAAACGTCTGCACCAGGTTTTAACATATTTCAATAAAGAAGGAAACACTGAGCCTCACGGTGGGTCAGAAGCTCCACAACAGCCACTGAATGGACGAAAAGACTCATCTGGATATTTTTGTGTTTACATGTGGATCAGTTTTTCCATGTTGCCCATTAGTGTTCATGTCTGCTCACATAAGAGGAGGTTCGTGTTTTCATGCTTTCTGTCAGTGAAAACATTTACACTGAAAGGGTTTTTTTTCCCCTCCAGAATGACACAAACTCCTTTGGTCAGGCTGACATGCAAAAGCTGTGTTGGCACACGATAACTTCTGCAAAACATCACTTAAAAGAAAAGTAAAAGCATCAGAAATGTTGCTGCTCAAACTTGCATCAGCACCAAAAGGGAAACACGGCAGAAGTCGTGTAAGACTGGAGCTTTGAGACGCCACAGCAACAACAACCGCAGCTGAAGCCAGTGTTTACATACGGCTTTCAGAAAAAAAGAGTCTTTACAGGAAACGAGGTGTTCATCATCTGCCAGCTCCACATGTTTGCTGGTGGCTGCAGGAGGCTCAGTTTATCATCAGTGATGATGCTGTGCTCTCCTCTTCACAGAAAACTATGAAAAATCTGCATTTTAACGGCAGATTGAACTGACAGGGATCTTTCTGTAGTTTGTGATTTGAGAGCTGTATGTTGTAATAATGGACAGCAGCAGAGGGTTTTACAGTAAAGAGGCAGTTATCACATGTTTGCTCAGTGGGTGAATCATTTTTTGGCACGGTGAGAAGTGAACTGGATGAATAAGATCCTCCTCAGATAATCTCACATCTCACTCCCTCAAGGATTTTATCATCTTAAAAGACAATCTGGACCCGAATGTCTGAATCAGTGTAACTCACAAAGCTGAGACGCTCCCTTTGCTAAAGGAGGTAACCTCGCACTTTAATCAGCGGACTTTGGTGAAGTTGGAGTGAAGGTTTAATCTTTGCAGCAGCAGAAAATTAAAAATATTTGTTGCATTAAGTAATTTTCCAGTAAGTCTGACAAAGATGAGAAAGTTCAGAAAGTGTTCAAGGTCGACTTTAAGATAATGAAGAACAGCAGAGTGAAGGTTTTAAAATCACTCACACTGAGCACATCCACGTCCTTCAGGATATTACAAAACACGTTCATTTTCATTTTGTATATTTTACTGCATGAAATCCACTCGAAGCATCTTTTCTCCATTAGAGTCTCATTTAGAGAGACTGCACTCATGACCTTCACTTCATTATGAAACCGGTTTGGCTCGTACTAACGCTGCTTTCTTTTGTAATTTTTAAAATCTTTTTTAATGTGTGAATCAAATAAACATTAAAGTAGAATTCCTGTGAAGAAGTAGGAGAAGGCTCAGATCGTGTTTCCTCCCTCAGATCGTTCAGTGTTTCTGAAGGAGGGAACATGATCGGAGTGGAGCTTGTTTACCGTGTTTAAAGATTAAGACTTCGTCCTGTGCCTGACTTTACTCAGGTTGAAGTTGTGCAGAGCTCAGCTGGAAGTTAACCTGCAGTGTCTCGTCTTTATCTACTCAGAAAATCACTAAGTGTAGCTGTTCTGCTCAAACAAGTGCAACCAAACAGATGAATGAAGGAGACGTCAGGCAGTCACAGTGTGCAGATGCTCTGAGAGGAGGTCCAATCGGGCAGAAGTGAACACACCTGTGTGGGCGGGTCTTTACAGGTCCTGCACACCCACAAGTGTTTGCTAAACATCCAAGAGGTAAAATAGAAACAGAAACTTGAATGTCTTTACACAATGTTCCTGCAATTATGTTAGTTTTGATCAATTAAATGGTGTTTAATTCATGAATTACGGCCTCTTTAAAATGTATTTTTAGAAAATTTCAATAAAGAGCTTAAATGTACTTTCTGTAAGACAAAATGAACAAATTAAAGCATTTATAATTATGAAAGTTAGACTGAAAAACCAAAAAGGCTTCACTTCAGACCAGGTTAAAGCTCCACTCAGATCATGTTTCCTCCATCAGAGTCTCATTCAGAAACACTGAACAATCATCAACAGTGCAGAAGAAACAAAGTCTTCTCACCAGTTTCCTGCTCTGAAGGAAACATCTCAGCTCTTCATCGTGGGCAGCGAGACCAAACTCTTTAGAAACACATTTCTCAAGTCGAGACCTGAAGAAATGATCCCTGAAAGTATAGTCTTGGTTTGTTCCGGATGTTTCTCAGGGTCTCATGTGAGGAGACGAGGACTTTGACTCCTGGTGAGCTCCTGTGGTTCAGACAGAGGCTCCTCCTCCTCCTCCTCCTCCTACGATCATCACAGACACATTCATTCATGTCGATGTCAGATGTCGTTTCTTTGACATCCATCACTCTGACATCTGTTTTCTGTGACTACAAACTACTGTAACTGCTTTAACTGTGGACGAACTGTGACTAAACAAACATCTTCTCTCAGTCATTTGTCTCCTTCACTGAACTTTAATGACTCAAAGAGGCTCTGCAGTCTGTGCTTTAAATGTCACATTCATTAGCAGGAGGAGAGTCTGAACCACAGGAGCTCACCAGGAGTCAAAGTCCTCGTCTCCTCGCATGAGACCCTGAGAAACATCCAGAACAAACCAAGACTATACTTTCAGGGATCATTTCTTCAGGTCTCGACTTGAGAAATGTGTTTCTAAAGAGTTTGGTCTCGCTGCCCACGATGAAGAGCTGAGATGTTTCCCTCAGAGCAGGAAACTGGTGAGAAGACTTTGTTTCTTCTGCACTGTTGATGATTGTTCAGTGTTTCTGAGCGAGACTCTGATGGAGGAAACATGATCTGAGTGGAGCTTTGTTCTGGTATAAAATTAATGCCTGTTTAAAAAGGATCTTTAATGTCCTAAAAAACGCTGAGTTTACATGTTTTTACTTAAAAGAAATTTCAGAGATCTGTATGAAGATTCACCAAGATTTTTTAAACAAGGCAATAATCTGTGAATTAAATTCAAATGCAGTTATTTAGCAGCAAACTTGTGTAAACACATTCAAGTTCTGTTTGACTTTCACCTCTTGGATGTGTTTACGCTCACATGAAGTATAAACGTGGTCATTTGTGCATGAAGTTTGCAGAATCAGCTGAATAGTAGCAAACACCTGTGTGGGTGTGCAGGACCTGTAAAGACCCGCCCACACAGGTGTGTTCACTTCATGCTGCCTGATTGGACCTCCTCTCAGAGCATCTGCACACTGTGATTGACTGACGTTGCCTTCATTCGTCTGTTAGTTGGTCGCACTTGTTCAAGCACGACAACTTCAAATCTTATAATTTTATTAGACGGAGATGAGAGAGCTGCCAAACTTCAGCCTGAGTAAAGTACATCAAAGTCTTAATCTTTAAAGAAGTTAAAAAGCTCCACTCAGATCATGTTTCCTCCATCAGAGTTTCATTCAGAAACACTGAACAATCATCAACAGTGCAGAAGAAACAAAGTCTTCTCACCAGCTTCCTGCTCTGAAGGAAACATCTCAGCTCTTCATCGTGGGCAGCGAGACCAAACTCTTTAGAAACACATTTCTCAAGTCGAGACCTGAAGAAATGATCCCTGAAAGTATAGTCTTGGTTTGTTCTGGATGTTTCTCAGGGTCTCATGTGAGGAGACGAGGACTTTGACTCCTGGTGAGCTCCTGTGGTTCAGACAGAGGCTCCTCCTCCTCCTCCTACGATCATCACAGACACATTCATTCATGTCGATGTCAGATGTCGTTTCTTTGACATCCATCACTCTGACGTCTGTTTTCTGTGACTACAAACTACTGTAACTGCTTTAACTGTGGACGAACTGTGACTAAACAAACATCTTCTATCAGTCATTTGTCTCCTTCACTGAACTTTAATGACTCGAAGAGGCTCTGCAGTCTGTGCTTTAAATGTCACATTCATTAGTATAGATTGATATATACAAAGTGAATCCACAAACGGTCAACATTTTACACCTGAACATCTGCATCAAAAATCACCACCATCACTGTTTCTTATCAGGGTCTCAACATGCAGCTGCTTCATGTGCAGATGGGTTTGCAGGACATTCATGAGACTGATTGGTTTGATGCATTTTATTAAAAAAGATTAAATAAGCTTGACATTTCTACCCCTTTGGGCTGCAGGTGCACATTTGAAAATCAAACACAGAAAGATTTCACATTTAAACTCTTTGTTAGGGCCGATGAGAGCTTCAGTACCTGAAACACTCGCTGAGTTGTAAATCCCTGAAAAACCATCCTGAGATACTAAACGTATGTATATGTGTATATGCACTGCATATGCTCCAGTTCTCCCAGTTGATAACAAACATACATAAACGACTTACATACACAGGAAATCTCAATGACTAAAGAAATACATAAAATGTGTGAAGAAAATCACATTAAAATGATCAGTTTTCTGCATCTATGATCAAACAGAGTCGTCTGAAGCCAGAGATTTAACAGACAGGAAATGGAAACACACACATTTCACAAACACACTCTCATATTTGAGTGTGAGGCAGTCGAAGAGGCTCACAAACGGTACATTTCCCATCGCTGAGCTCAGTTCCCTGAGCAGCACGTTCAATCACGCAAAGAGTTTCAGGTTCGTACACTTTCTGTTTGTTGATGTGGAGCTTTCGACTCAAACCGAGGTCCAACAGAAATAATGTACTTGTACTGCAAAACAGTGTCGCCGAGAAAACGTCCTCACAGCCAACACGGACGCTGAAACCTGCCTGTGATTGGTCACATCTGCAGAGAGCTTCACATTCATCCACACGGAGAGTTTCACAATCTTTTCATCCCCAGAAACTTTGAGTTTCATCCAGAATCGTTGGTCAATTGTTTTCTTTCCCAGAAAACAATTCTGCAATTGCTCACAATGCTGGAAACAACTTAATCTGTAGCGCGCTGCATGCGTCACATTTAATACCATCTGTGAGTGAAAACATGTGAGACGTTTCTACCTTCGTGTGCGAGAGGAGACATTCAGGAACACGTTCAGTCTGTTGGGTCACAGCATTTCATTATTAGAGAAGTATTTTTATTTAATTTAAACTTTATTTAAATTATAAAGCTGAAGTGCTTTGACACTTTTTGTCATTAAAGCCCATAAAAAGACGAAAACCAAGCATGTGTTTGTCTCTCGATGTGCTGATTGTGGCTCTCAGCTCCAAGCTCACTGATTCTGACTGCGGACGCGTATGAACAGATTTATAGCTCTACTTTAAAAAGGGCTCGGTAATTTCCAAAAGAGCTGGTCACTGTAGTATTTTACAAAAATTACTTACAAGAGGAAATAGCAGATTTGGTGGTTTTCATGGGATTTGTTGTCAATAATGAAGTTTTTTTTTTAGGGAGGGAAAATGACAAAGGTATGTCTGAATCTGTGCAGGACGTACAGCTGGACTGAGTTTGATGGCTGTGTTTGACAGCGAGGACCTTCATTTATGTCAGAATGTGTCCAACCACCTACGGGAAACTGTAACTACCTCCACCTGGTGAACCTCACCTGTCCTCCACTCGGCGCCTCGTCCGCCTTGTCGCACTAGTTGTCGAGCAGCGGGACTCTGAGGCAGGAGAAAGGCAGATTGGACAGACAGTCTGTGTTGACGGTGACCTGCATGTCACCAAATAAAACTCGGCTCTTGTCGCCGCCGGTGACGCCCAGTTTCTTCCTCAGGTCCGTGAGCGTCCGGAGGATCAGCTGGCGTTCGCGGCCTCTCAGCAGGCCTCTGAAATACAGAACAGCAACCAGGTGCTTCTTGCTGCAGGTGAAGAAGAGAACACACATTTATTAAAGTTATTTTATCCTGATTCATCACTGCATTAGAAGTTCAGTTTATCAGAAAGAGTACCAACAACAACAACAGTTTCAGCAGGTTTTTCAGGTGTTTCATTTGTTAGGAGGAGCCTCTGTCTGAACCACAGGAGCTCACCAGGAGTCAAAGTCCTCGTCTCCTCACATGAGACCCTGAGAAACATCCAGAACAAACCAAGACTATACTTTCAGGGATCGTTTCTTCAGGTCTCGACTTGAGAAATGTGTTTCTAAAGAGTTTGGTCTCGCTGCCCACGATGAAGAGCTGAGATGTTTCCTTCAGAGCAGGAAACTGGTGAGAAGACTTTGTTTCTTCTGCACTGTTGATGATTGTTCAGTGTTTCTGAATGAGACTCTGATGGAGGAAACATGATCTGAGTGGAGCTTTTTTTTTAATCTTGTTTAAAGATTAAGACTTTGTCCTATACTTGACTTTACTCAGGTTGAAGTTGTGCAAAGCTCAGCTGGAAGTTAGACTGAAGCATCTCATCTCCATCTACCAATAAAATCAAACTACAAGTGAAACCAAACCACAGAGGAATGAAGGAGACGTCTGTCAATCACAGCGTGCAGGTGCTCTGAGAGGAGATCCAATCAGGCAGCATGAAGTGAACACACCTGTGTGGGTGGGTCTTTACAGGTCCTGCACACCCACACAGGTGTTTGCTACTGTTCAGCTGATTAGACCTCTGCTCAGGTTGAAGCTGATGGAGCTCCTTCAAGTCCCCAAACTTCATGCCCAAACGACCACATTTATCCTTCATGTCAGAGTAAACACATCCAAGAGGTGAAAGTCAAACAGAACTTGAATGTGTTTACACAAATTTATGTAACTCTGAAAATTGAGAACATATGGTGCAAAACATTGATGCATTTTAACCAAAGTGTGAGAACCTTTTTTTTTTTTTTTAAACTTTGAGTAAAGCCAATTGTAACTCCAACATAGTCTTCACTTTAGACCAGATTAAAGCTCCACTCAGATCGTGTTTCCTCCATCAGAGTCTCATTCAGAAACACTGAACAATCATCAACAGTGCAGAAGAAACAAAGTCTTCTCACCAGCTTCCTGCTCTGAAGGAAACATCTCAGCTCTTCATCGTGGGCAGCGAGACCAAACTCTTTAGAAACACATTTCTCAAGTCGAGACCTGAAGAAATGATCCCTGAAAGTATAGTCTTGGTTTGTTCTGGATGTTTCTCAGGGTCTCATGTGAGGAGACGAGGACTTTGACTCCTGGTGAGCTCCTGTGGTTCAGACAGAGGCTCCTCCTCCTCCTCCTACGATCATCACAGACACATTCATTCATGTCGATGTCAGATGTCGTTTCTTTGACATCCATCACTCTGACGTCTGTTTTCTGTGACTACAAACTACTGTAACTGCTTTAACTGTGGACGAACTGTGACTAAACAAACATCTTCTATCAGTCATTTGTCTCCTTCACTGAACTTTAATGACTCAAAGAGGCTCTGCAGTCTGTGCTTTAAATGTCACATTCATTAGCAGGAGGAGAGTCTGAACCACAGGAGCTCACCAGGAGTCAAAGTCCTCGTCTCCTCGCATGAGACCCTGAGAAACATCCAGAACAAACCAAGACTATACTTTCAGGGATCATTTCTTCAGGTCTCGACTTGAGAAATGTGTTTCTAAAGAGTTTGGTCTCGCTGCCCACGATGAAGAGCTGAGATGTTTCCTTCAGAGCAGGAAACTGGTGAGAAGACTTTGTGTCTTCTGCACTGTTGATGATTGTTCAGTGTTTCTGAATGAGACTCTGATGGAGGAAACATGATCTGAGTGGAGCTGATGTTGTAAAGGTTACAGCTCTTTTCAATGAGGAACATGCTGCTCTTTTTTATGAAATCTTGTTTTAAATAGGTGATGAAACATTAAAGTCTAAGCTCCTTATCAGCACTTCATCATTTTGTTTTTCCTGTTTTTTCAACTGTTTCTCTGACGTGGCTGCAGGTTGGTGAAATGCTGCTCAGCTGTTTGTCATGTATGTCTTCACAGCAGAAGTCACCTCCCAGCTTTAGCTCTGGTTCATGCACGACATCTTCCATGCAAACCGTTCAGTTTATTGGGGGTTTTAGGCTCATTTTTCATTAACATCAGATGACACTTCCTGTGGGAATCACCTTGCAGAGCTTGTGTCTGTCTGTCTGTGTTTGGACTGGAGCCTCCTCGTGATTCATGTCAGGGGTTTCATGTCAACACTGAAGGCAGCTAAAGATCACGGCTCTGCTCTGAGTAAATCTGTAACTAAACGTACTCTCCGCTTCATTTCACTCACCTTCTTCTGCTGTTTTTTCATCATCACTTCCTCATTCTGCAGGTTGCATTCATTCAAGTGCAGTTGGGTTTATTTCAGTGCAAAATGGGGGATTTCTGCACAGCTTTAATCTGCTGACCACTCTCCGTCTAAACGTCGAATACAGTTAGACAGAGGAAACTCGGACACTTTCTAGGCAAAGGGAAATTAAAATCAGGATGTTGGTTAAATGTCTTCACTTTGGGCTTTTTCTTTATGGTTTTTGTTTCAAAGGCAGGTGATTTTGGCAGCTTCATCGCAACGAAACCGCTGCTTTTCAACACAAACATGTCACAGCTCTCTGAGAACGTCCATGTGTTTGCTGGTTTATAAAAACTGAACTGAAATGGACGAGAAATTCCCCGCCTTCAGCCCGCCTGACCGTGCCTGCTGGGGTCTCCTCTGAAGCTTCTGGATAAGCCAGCTGACCGTAAACACGTTCAAACCATGCATCACGTGCTTTCTAGGTTTGACAGCAGCCATGTTGGAAATCAGACCGTAGAACTGTTCAAACTACAAACAGCTGAGCAAAATCTCTGATACACCAGAAATCCATCCCATCTTCTAAACACGAGATCGTTGAATGTTCACGTGATGAATCAGGAGTCATGGGAGGCGACTGATTCTGGGCTAAAACCAGCTTTAAGTGTCAGTGAAAGACGTACTTTTCCTTGACTCATTTTGGGATTTTTTATAGAGTTTCTGCAGTTTTGTCAGATTAGATGATTTAAATGAGTTTGAGATGCCCACCTGAAGTCTGGGTAATGCTCCACTATCGGCTGCAGATGGTTCTTTATGTCGCTCTTGTTTCTCTGAGCGATGATGTTGCTCAGGTCGTCTCCTGCAGAGTTCAGCCACTCGTGGGTCGAATTCTACCAAAAATACCAGAACATAACCAACTGTAAGTTTGAGTTCCACCCAGGCAGCATAAAAAAATAGGATTTAGTGGTGCTTATATTTATTTTTCAACCAATTCCTCCACGAATATAATTATGATGACATGAACCTTTTTCCTGTGACCATAACTTTATGATCTTACACCAGAAACATGTGGTTTGTCAGGACCATAAACTGTATGTAAGAAGTGGATGAAGTCAGTGCCGAAGCACCTTAAACATGCATTCTTTGTCATGACCAACAGGGGGCAACTCCACTGGTTGCAAAAAGAAGGCCGATACCGTGGAAGTCTATGAGAAAACGACCCTACTTCTCACTTGATTTACCACCTCAGTAAACATTGTCTAAATGAAAAATCTGCATCCAAATTAACCTCACAGCTAACATGAATTACAGATGCATGCTAGCGTTAGCTGATGGTGCCCAGCTCCGTCCTCTCCTCCAAATACGCTCACTCAAAAAAACAAGATGGTGAGAACCCAAATGCCAAACTTGAGGCTTTAACGGTGGTTTACAAACCAGCGGCTGACGTCCAGGAGGCAACTTCTTCTAATCAGTCTATGGTTAAGACTAAATCTGGAATAAACCTGTTTCTTAGCCAGTCATGACACTTTCTGAAGTGATACTGAAACAAAAAGGACCAAAAACCATCCCGAACACACTCATTTAAAGGGGAACTCCACCAATTTCACGCATAAAGGTCAGTTTAAGTTCAGTGTAATCCACCTTGAGTTGGGCCTGGAGGCTGTGACTGTTTTCCAGTTGCATCATAGGAAACACAGACTCCAGTATTTCGGGAGCTGGATCCATACTGGAGAGTACAAAATGACTCACTCTGCAGAGGAATGTCCAGTGTCTGATGCACTGTTTTACTGCTGTAGCTGCTGGAGGTGGAGCTTGTGTCAACTCCTTTATTTACAGATAGTTTAGTCCAGTGGTTACCAACTTAAGGGTCAGGCCCCTCCAAAGGGTCACCAGTTAAATCTGAGGGGCCATGAGACTGTGAACACTGGTTTAATCTTAACATTTAGAAGCTAATCACATGTTTTTAACTGTAAAATCTCAATCTGTGCAGCACTAAACACATCTGTCAAATGAATAGAGGTATGGAGTAACTCATGCACTGTGACATAAACGATTGTGTTTCCTGTTTTCCCTGATGGGCCTGCAGGCCGGGCAGAGGCTGCTGTTTGTTGTTGTTGATGGGGAAGTAAAGAGAGGATTACCATGTCCTCAAACAGATCTCTGAGTTCACCCCACTGCTCACGGATCTTCGCCGCTGCCTTCTCGTGTTTGCGGTTCTTGCATGAGTAGTTATTCTTCATCAGCTGGCCGATGTATTCCTTCACCACGTGGTAATGCAATCGTCCCGCAAACTCCTGTTGCCGGGAAACACACACACACACACACACAGAGAAAGGGAGTGATGTCGCAGAATAACAGGATGGACACAAAAAAAGGGGAAATGGAAGGATGCTCGTCTTTATTTGTCCATCACATGACCAGCAGCCATCAGATCATATGAGTTAACACCTCCTCTTCCACCTATTCATCTGCGCCTGTCGCCCCCGGGGTTTTCGGTTTAATGACTTCTGCACTCGGAGCGTCCGGCCCAAAACAATGGTGCCTGCATTGATTCACTGGAACTTCCACGAGGGTTGGTGAAAAGTAAATAAGGATTTCCTCTCCTCACCTCCAAAAACCTTATACATCAAATCATTTTTGGCTGGAAATCTCATTATCTCAAATCTCATGGCTGCCAACCTTAAGCTTCTTGTTTCAGGCAGTCTGTTGTTACACGGATGATGGATTTGTCTAATCCAGATGAGGCAAATGCCAGAAAATCTTTGACCGTCGCTGGGAACTACACTGGATCATTTCCAGCACTGTGGGAAGTAACCAATCATCAGTGACGGACATGAGGGGTCTTTCCTGTAAGCAAAACCATTTGGCTAGTTAATTCCAGCCCGTCTCCTCCTCCTCCTCCTCCTCCTCCTCACCTGGCTGTGTGGAGGCCTCACGAGGGAGCAGTGCTGAGAAAGCAGCTGAGTGCGACTCTGAAGCTGCTTGAAGTCGTCGTCGTTGGTGAGCCACTTCCTCGTCATCATTCTCCGCAGGTACGGCTGGAAAGCAGCACAGAAAGCAACAAACACTTACTGAACGATGCCTTTACTGTCTGACTCTCCATCGGTTTCCTCAGTGCTTGGATTTTAACAAGTTCTCCAAGTTAAACAACAAAATATGTCGTTCATGACTGAAAACCGTCACAAATCACTGTTGGGAAATAAAGTAGTAAATACAGAAATACAGTAACTGCTGGATGTTTAAATAATGTTTGCTGGCCGCTCAGAATAACAGGTGGAGGTGATGAGGATAAAAGCAACACAAAACCTGTCGGGGAGGAGGTCCGAGCGGATCGCTGGACATGAACGGAAACCATTCTTTGTATCCTGTTTCCTGCAGACGCTCAGTGTTTGTTTTATTTAACCAACACCACAATCTGTCTGTGACCTTCCTGACCGAGCGGCTTGTGTGCCTGAATGTACCTAAGTCTTGTGTAATGGCCATTTGTGACAGTGGACCAATGATGTCCTCCTGATGGCTGTTTTAGTCTCAAAGGACCTGCTCTGTCTTTAAATTGGACAGCTTGTTGTGAGAGCCTCAGTCCGCCTGATTTAAGGCCTGTTTTCACGTCCCTGCGCTCCCTCTTTTAACCGTACACAGCAGGCGTCTTGCTTGAAAGCATCGCCGCACTGTTTCGTAATAGAAGTTCAGGAAAGGCGCATCCCTTTTTCAATTCCCCTTTTAGAAACCACAACAGAACACGGCTGCTCTCTGAGTGAGGAAACTCACTGGAAAGCTGGAATTCAGCTTTCACCTCAAACACTATAACTGTACCTTGACATCCTCTTTGAACTGGTCCTCCAGGTTCAGCAGGAGCCTGACAATCAGCGACTTCACCTCTTGCCTGAAGCCTTCCACCTCCTGCGGACAGGAGTCTCGGTATCCCTCCATGTGCTGCCTGCAGGAGGAAGAAGAGCAGGACACGAAAACCATCAGTGGCTGAAGTTGAACATGAAGTCTGACCTCTGTACAGCTTTTCAGTAACGACAAAAAGTAAACAGGCGAGTAAACTGTGAGTAATGTGACTGTGCTGGTGGACGGTAACGAAGTACATTTACTGTAATTAAGTACAATTTTTAGTCGCTTTACCATTTTATGCTGCTTTATACTTAAATTCCGTTACATTTCACACTGAAATTTTGTACTTTATACTGTACAGATGAAGATTTTACATACAAAATATTTCCAATGTTTTTTTAAATACAAACATTGAAGCAGCGGTTCTCAAACTTTCTGGTTTGTGACCCTTTAAAAAAACCCTTGTCACAGGTTTCACCAATTCTTCAGGTGGTTTTATTTCAGTAACAGGACTCAAAGAGGTAAAATGATCAAGTTTCACCAAAAAGCAAATCCCATTTTTCATCCACGACCCCTCAGATTCACATGGTGACCCTCTGGAGGGGCCTGATCCAGAGGATGGGAACCTCTGGACTAAACTCGACAAAGTACCGCTCACTCATGAATGTGGTGTCATACAGAGTAATAAACACGTTACTTGATGATTCTTATGTACTTGTGGATAAAATCTTTGCTTGTTGCGCCCAAAACATCAAAAAAATGAACGAGGCCCGGCGTCATGCTCACGATAACAACGTTCACCTTCTCAGTTTAGCACCTCATCATGCTAACACATGCTAATTAGCTCCAAACACAAAGTCCAGCTGGATGAAAAGTCAGGGAATCATCTGAGTCACAAGGATTCATCCTCAGGGTGAGGTGACACGTCAACCCTTCCAATAGTTACTGACATATTTCAGTTGGGACATGGACCCACGAGGAATGTGTCCTTCCTGTGTCCCAGTTTCTGGATAATCCAGGACCTCCTGACGGACTGTTTTCATCTGCTCTACTTTCTAGTGAAAGAGGAACGTCCCGTCAGCCTGTCTGAGACTGAAACTGTGTGGATGGCAGGACGCCACGAAGGCTGAATGAGAATAAAGAGCCTTTGACCAACGAGCCGAGTCGCAGTGTGAATGTAAAAAACACCTGCATCACCGTTTATCTCACACTGTGTTTAAACTCACAGTGATCGTCCACAATTTCCTGACAATCACTGCAAGATATCAAAAACCATCAAGAGCAAACAAGCGAGAGCATTAAACAAGTAAAAAAGAGGAAATGAGATAATAAAATGAAGTCAGATGCTTCATTTTGACCTGTTAACCTTCAGTGTCACATGTTTCCCTCAGATTTCTGCTAACGTTCCCTACAGTATGAACACACACTGCATAAAAATATGTAGTGAAGGTCCCTGTGTGCGTTCTTTGTCAAGGCTCATGTTGAATGAAATAAAGGATTCTTTTTTGGTGTCTTAGCTGAGGGAGCTCCAGCCTCCTCCTCAGCTCTGCTCTGTTCGTTCAGTCTCTCTCTTCCTCTCTGTGGACGTCGAGCATTAAGACTTTATGACTTCCTGTACATAACAGAGTATAAAGTGCAACAGTGGGACGATGCGTGCAGCTATTATGGACACGCATGTACATATATTCACATGCATACAGATGAGTTATGAGCGAGTTATGCGTATTTTGATTGTGTGTGTTTCGTCAGAGGTCATAAGATGTCAGCTGCAGACTCTGCTTCTAAAACCTCACAGAAGCAACGAACAGAAAGCAGACCTGCAGCCATCAACATGCCCTGTGCACGACACGGATGAATGCACCGCCACAAGCCACATTTGCTTTTTGTTGAGACAGACAGAAGCAGCTGAGGAGGTTTAGAGGTTCATCTGAACACTTTCACTTTACCCCCACTTCTAGCTGCAGCGTTTCTCACTCGCGGCCCTGTTTCCCCGAAACCACGTGAGGCAGCGGCCTCTCCAAAGCTGGCACGGTTACTCCTTAAAGAGCCATGATATTATTGTAACTGGGTATGTAATTAGTTTCTGCTCTGAATACTACTTGTGCCTGAATCTTATATAAACTATGTTGGCACGAGTGCTGGGAATCTCCCACTAAAGTCTAAAATAGCTCAGAGATGAGTCACGCAAACAAAAGCTCTGCATGACTTTTAACTCTCACAACATCCTGCTGAATCTGTGTGCTTCCAGTCATCGGTTTAAAGCCATTAAACAAAAAAATAACTGGACTATTCGTGGGTTAAACTCTTCATTTCTATATAAGAAGCTTCTACTGTGGGCAGCCTTCAAAATAAAAGCACTCCAGTTGACCAGTGAAGTCCAAAAATCCAGGTCCGCTTACCAGGTTTTTCCTGACCTTTTGACCAAATCTAACCATCTTCATCAGCAGTTACGAGTTTACTCTTCATCATGGAGACAAGTGAGAAACAGTTTAAACTTCCAGAAAAACCTTGTAAGTATCCCTTGAGTTAAGAAATGCATTCAGATAAATGAATGTAAATCTAAGAACTGTGTCACTGTCACTGTGACCAGACTTAATGATAATAATAATAATAAATAATAATAATAATAGTGATGGATGCATGTTTGCATGCTTGCTGAAGTCTGATGCTTTGTTTTAAATACTGTGTATTCTTCACTAATTTACTGTGTTTTATACTTTGATGATGTTTTGTTACCATGCTTGTGCTTCATGTTACATATTTCATGCAAGTTCATGCAGGTAATTTCAGGAAGTCATGTGACTTACTGTAAAGCCGTGAAGCTGTTGATGTAGGTAATGTGATACTCCGTCCAACGAGGCTGCGGCCTGAGAGCGCTGCAGTGATGCCTGAAGCCTGTCTCAAATCTGCAGAGGAGGAAGGAGAGAGACGCAATCAGCCTGTCAGACGAGTGAAAGGGCATCAAACTCCCACTCTCAGCAGACTTCCTGCTGAAGAGATGTCTGTGAATGCATGAACATGCAGTGAGGTCAGCTTTATCTATGAAGCCCTTCAACACTTCAGGGGACTTTACGGAGAACAAGCCTCGTGGACAAAATAATGACAACATCTGAAGATATGCAGATACCAAAATAAAACACATTAAACAGGCAGATTAGAAAAATAACAAACACATAAATACCAAAAATCTTAAGGTAGAAACTGAAACAAAACTAGTTGTGAATATATAAAATGATACTGCTTGGTGACACGCTGTACACGGTTAGTGCAGGTCTGGTGCTGAAACCGAATCTAATCTTTCTGTGTTTTGAGGACACATGACCTTCAGAGACTTTAGAAAGAAAGAAATATTCTGACATTACTCAAGAGGGAAGTCGCATGACGGTGTGGTTAATGCTCAGAGCGCCGGATCCCCTTTCTGCTTGGTTTGAGTTTGTTCTTCTGTGGGCGGGTTCCCCTCATTCCTCTAACTTCCTCTTCTACTATATTGATAAAATTGTTTTGTCCTTAATTGTGCACCAAGAAGCATTTTCTGCCCCAAAGCATGTGACTATTCCTCTGACCTTTGACCTCAGCCCTAATAAATCAGAGGAGCACTTTTCTTGTAGATGCTGAAAGAATTTATAATGAATGAGTTCATTAACATAACAACTGGTGACAAATAAAACTCATGACGGAGACGTAAAACCACAACAAGCTGGAAGAGGCTGAACAGCAGCGCAGAGCTGCAGAGTTTATGCTAATTATCTGTGGACTCATCATTGTGTCACCACATGAAACTGACTCACTGTCACTGTAACAGTCTGCAGACGTGCTAACAGCTGTGAGGCTGTACTCATGCACAGGGAAGCTTTGAGCTAAATGCTAACAGCATGGCGTCATGCTGATGTGAAGCAGGCTTCATGTGTGTTCAGCGTGTCCCGGTGTCGACATACGTCTTGGGGAACTGTTTCAGCTCTCCGAGGCAGGAGGAGATCACTCTGTGCTCCAGCTGAGCGTCGATTTGTCGAGCGTTCAAAGCGTTTCCCTTCACTCTCTGTTGAGACAAAACATTCAAAACATTCAGCAAACAAATGAGGTGAAGATGAAGCTCAACATGAAGCTCTCTGCTGCCTCCACATGGCCGAATCTCTGCACTGCATCACATCACTGCCTGTCTACGTCGACCTTGATGTCCATCAGTCCTTTAAATTCACCCGATTTGGACTTTTTTTTTTCTGTTTTTAAGAGATGAAAATCACAAGACAAACAACAAAAACACACAAAACGACACAAACTCGAGCCTATTAAGCCATATACTTTGAAACAAATATACATTTCCTAACATAGAAATATTTAATTTACTTGCTTTATAATCATCCTAAAATAACAAAAATCCCAAATTGAGAATTGTAGTTGTATAATTTCTGCTTCAAATATGGTTTTAAGCAAAATTAAATACATTTATTCCATTATAAGAGCACATCTGTGCATAAAATAACTATACTTTCATCATAAAATACAACATAAATACAAGTTTTTTGATTTTTACATGTAATTTCACATGCACTGAAGCACATGTGTGATATTCAAAGAAAATGTTAGTTTCACTGTGACCACATGAAAGCAAACTGAATCAGCTCATGTGTCCTACCGTCCAGATGTCCATGGAAATCTGAGAGTTGAGGAAGTCCTCGTCCTTCTCTGGAGGCCTGCAGTCCCTCCAAACTTCCTCATTTTCAAGCTCAATGACTCTTTCGAGTGAAGATCTCATTTCCTCCTGCATTAACAAACACAGCAGGAAATGAAATGATTCCAGTTCCTCTTCCCTCAGCGACACTCAGCTATAATCCCAAGAACTCATAATAATATACAAGCATTCAGAAGGCTTTTGTGCTTTTATTTTGAAGGTCAAAATAAAAGTGTCCATACCGTGGGGCAGCTCATCTCTCACAGATAAAATATTTGCATTTCTAAACAGATTTTATAGATGTGTTTTGGTTTTGTGACTGAAATGTGAACAAAACGTGATGCTGATTAAAGAAACCTTTTAATTTTACACGAGAAAAATGACGAAAAGGTGAAAACACTTGTTGGCTGATTTGGTTCTTTTTTTAATACCACAGCCATTTTTTAACCTGACCTTCATCAGGTAAAATTCATTAAATCCATTTTAAATTTACGCTGATGAAGGTCTGAGGACCAAATTGTGGCCAGAAGGATGGATGGTGGATGGAGTGCAGGATTTTTTGTTATCTTGTACATAAAATAAATGTTGTATTTCCCAGCATGGAGGACTAAAGGGGCAGAGAGATAACTCTTAAATCCTGGTGAACAAATACTCTAAAAAAGGTGGAATCAGGCCATAAAAATGTTTAGAATCCTCAAAGGTTTCCAACAACTGACGGACCCTCAGCGTCCTCAGTGGGACCTTCGGCCGTGTACCCTCCTCACCCTCACTCTGCAGCAGTACTTGTCTTTCAGCTGCTTCAGGAGGTCGTCCTCCAGCTGCAGCTCAGCGCTCTCGTCCTTCATGTCCGGCTGCAGGGACGGACTTCCCATGATCCTCTCGCTGTTGGGGGCGAAACAGGACACAGTTACCAACTTTTCACGCCGCTGCGATCAAAGAATGTGCAGACGTGTTGCTTCACGCCGGCGGAACGAAGAAATCAGGTTACAAGCTCTGCAGATTTCACCAGAACTCTGTGACGCTGTGTGAGGGCATTTGAGAAATGCTGTCTTTGAATGAGGCTTTGCATCAGTGAAAACAATGAAAATCAGAAGTTATTCTAAGTAAATGCAGCATGTTGTTCAGCAGAAATGCTGCAGAAGATCAGAAATGCTTTAATAAGTTCAATAAAAACCAACCTGCAGGTTTGGAGCAGGTGATTTGTTCTTGTTGATATGAACACGAGCGTCTGCTCTGCTGTATGTGTGATTTACTGTACGAAGAAGCTTTTTTTAGGATGCTGCTTCACAGAATCTGTGAGAAACGTGGACACGACCTGATTTAATATTTTCCATTTTGGCCTCCAGAGTGTTGTTCCTGTTTTTTTAGAATCAGATCAGCTGTTTATTTTTGGGTTCCCAAATGTTGTTCCGAGCGCATTTTTTTGGTCTGTTGTGGCCTGATTCAACAAATGCTGTCAGCAGTGCTGCCTCGTCTTCATGCTCGCTGTGGTGCTGCGAGCCTCTGAAACATCTCTGCCTCCACCGGCTGTGAGTGCGTCTTTACGCGAGCTGTCGAGACCTTTCCACAGTCTGAAAGCAAACATTTCTGCAGGGACACCATCAGTCTGGGACATGTGGCCAAAATGTCTCGACTCTGGACGTCATTCCCTTCCTTCCTCCTGTTTCATGTCATTTCCTAATAACTTAATGGAGGCAAAAATGCTCTTATACTTATACTTTCACGGTCGATCGTATTTTCTTGGGATTCGCTGTGAAGAGTTTAATCTCACTAACCTTTGTATCTGCATTATGTAATCCGCCCTGAGGATTCCCCTCCCGCCTGCGTTCACTGACCTCTGGTAGCGGTTGATGATCCAGTCCAGCAGAGCGTACAGATCCTTCTGCTCCGTCACCTGCACCTCCAGCTTCTTCAGGTGCTGCCCGACGACCCTGTGGTAGCTCTTCACGTAGGTGCTGAAGACGTTAAAGCTGGGAGGGTACGACCACCGCAGCTCCCTCTTCACCTTCTCCAAGTCCTCCACGATGGCCTTACCCAGCAGCGCCAGGTGAACGGCCAGCCAGGAGGCGTTCTGCTCCATGGGCTCCAGGTGAACGCTCTCCACCTTCACCTGTACCCCCTCGGCCACCGCCTCCCTCCAGGCCTCCATCCAGCTGCCCGGAAGCCCCCCCGGCTCCTCGGCTCTCCTCTCCTCCTCCTGGATGATGCGGGCCACAGGAACCAGCAGCGCCTTGTTTCTGGAAGGAAGTGTGTTGGAGTCGCGCACGATGGCGTTCATCTTGTTCCTCAGGTCTCCGTAGAGGAGGCTGAGGTCCTTCTCTTTCTTGGCGAGCTCCATGGGCGAGTCCTCACCACATCGTTCCCGTTCCTGCTGGAACTCCTGCCGCAGGGCGAGCAGGTTCAGGTGAGCCTCCTTCAGCTCCTCCATCTCTATCAGCTTATTGATCTGCATCACTGGGAAATCAACAGAGACGATGGTGAATCTCTAGAAAGAGTTTAATACAAAAAGCTTAAATGTTCCTACAAAAAAAGGACATGCTGTGACTCAGCCAGGAAATGAAACTTAAAATCAGTAGAAATGACTCCTGACTGTCGGTTTAACAGACTCCTGTTTGAGGCTGAACCCACGTGTATTTCACAGGAATGAGATTCCTATCTCTGCTTTTGTTGCCAAAACAGAGGACGATGGCAAAGAACGTCGAATGTACAGACAGAGGAAGAGACAGGAAGGTGTTTGGCAACAACACTCATCAGGCGGACAGCCCACTTTGAAGGACACATGTAGAAACTTTCCTACGCAATCTGACAAATAATGCAAATATAAGCAACTGAGAATCAGATCAGGATATACCTGAAGGACAGCCGCTGGCTCCTCACAGTCAAATCATGAAAGAACAACATGTCAAAAGCTTAAAATATCCACCAGGAAAATGTTCAGAAAAGGTTCAGTATTATTGATTAAACAGAGGATAAATAAACAGGATAAACAGGCCAAATAATCTACTTGTTCAACATTTCAGTTCTTGTCATTCTACATAAATAACATTAAAACTAATGGCTGAATGTACTTTAAGATTAATGGTGACTTAACATGCTAATGCTAACATGCTAATATGCTAAACATTATGTTAAATGCTGACTGTATACGTTATCCAAGGGGCCGGCTCCAGGGTGAGTCAGTTCCCATAGACCCCCATATTAAAACGCCAAGCTTTACAGCAGAAGTAAACATGTTTACAAAAAACAAAAAACAGTTCTGGTCTCTATAGCTCATTAGCTAATTTATCCGCCCACGCTCCACCTCTTTGCTCATTTCTGACAGACACAGAAAACTGTGCAAACTAAACAGACACATGTCGCAAAGCTACTAAAACGACACGCTAAACTTTAGCATGTTCCGAGGCACAGAGGAGAGCTTCATAATCCAATATGGCTGCCAGAGGGAGGGTCACATGCAGGCGACATCAGGAAACCCTTTGGATGAAAGGCAACAGGTGTGAGGGAGACTGTACCTGACAGTGGTGTGTGTGGTAATTCTGGCAGTGTGTACGCCTCCTCCATCTCCTCGCACACCACTTCCTCCTCCTCCTCTTTCTCCTCCTTCTTCTCCTCCGCTGAGCCTTCAGAGACGGCGACGAGTGGCTCCGCTCTGCTGCTTTTATCTTTGTTCTTCTTGGTGTTGAATGTCAGACTTCGACGAATGGACTCTCCTCTTTTCATGAGCGAGTTCCCGAACCCGGCCATGTAGGGATCTGAAGGTAGACGAGGTAAACACTGGGGTTCAAGGGGAAAAAAGCTGCATATGGTACCTTTAAAATACACTATAAGGAGGCTGGTGAAGCCGCATTCATGCACACAATTTGTCCAGGAATGAAATATGAGCATAATCCTCAAGAGTCCACACATTATTCAAGTTCTATCAAGTTATGTGCATCAAAGATATAGAAAACAGTGTCAGCAGAGCTTTAATATGAGCAGCAAGGACACTTATTGATGCGAGGAACTGTTGTCAAATGACTGCTTTACCTGTCTTCGAACGCGTCAGACCTTTGCTTTTCTGTGAAGCTGCGTCGGCGTCGTCTTCCTCTTTTTTGTGGAGAAGGCCTCCGATGTTCTTCGGAGGAGAGCCGGAGCTCAGACCTGCCAGAGAGAGGCAGTGAACTTTAACCTCCCTCTTTCACAATCGCTCTCTTTGTCACGTCAGGAGGAAAAGAAATCAATCTGAGCGCTGGAAATTGATACGAGTTCAGTTTCTTCAGGCTCATATTTACATTATGTGAGCGCGTGACTCAGCAGCGCTGTGTCCTCCCGCTGACCTAAAGCAAGCGAGGAATGCAAAGATTAAGTCATGATGAAAACTTAGAGTGGCTCAGCTCCAAAATACAAAAGTGAAAGTCGCAGTTTGTCCTCATTTGTGCTGACAGGGTCGCTGATTTTAAGGAATCCACGAGGCTTTTCTGTAAATGAAACCACCTCACGTGCACCGCTGAGTGGACGAGCGTAACCCTGCGAAATGCTGCAGAAATGTTCTGCTTTTTACTCCCTTTCAGAGTTTTTACTGCAGGACTCCAGCCTGGAAAACATCTGCTGAGGAATAAATGGAGCCCGACTGATCGCGGTCCAATCAGCCTTAATTTAGCTGATGATGTGCCGCTCTGCCGCTGTGCTCCTGAACTTTAACGGCTATTAAAACGAGACAATGTGGATCTAAATGAAGCCTGATTCTGCATCACAAGAACGAGACAATCAACAAGAAAACAAAAGCTGCTTCACATGATTGTCTATTCTTCTAAAAGTCTTTGATTTCTTGTGAAAATTTGGATTGTTTTTCCTTTTCTGGCTGAGAACAAAATTAAAATGAAACAACAGGAGGAAGGGGCCAAAAGGTTGTGAATCACTGAGAAATCCAACAACGCACTCAGAACAACAGCCGGGACTGAGAATCAGAAGCAGCTCAGCGAGCGCTCGGGAAAGAACGAAGTGTAGGAAGAGTTCATGTCACGAAGGAGAGAAGCGTCAATCATCCTCTGCTCAGCCCACTGAGGCTCATTCACTGACAGCACGGAGGATGGAGGGACCATCAGGACGTGATAACTCTCCAAACACAGACATCCTCAAGCTGAGGCCGACAAACACTCGACAAACCACAACATACACTCACTCAAGTACAGGATTGAAGTACAGTCTGAGGTACTTGTACTTTCATGTTGCTTCTGCTTCACCACGTCACACGAGTTTGTTTTCACTTTAATCTCTCGCCTGACGTCAGATCAGATTCGTAAATGATCAAACATTAAAGGTCCAGTGTGGATTTAGTTGCACCTTCGTCTACGGTGGCAGCTAAAAACACAAACATGAGGCTGTCCTGAGGCTCCGTGTTTGGTTTGTCCATTCCAGGCTTCTGTAGAAACATGGCGGTGCAATATGGCGGAAGGGGACCTGCTCCCTCATTGGAACAGGTAACAAAAACATGATTTTCATGAATATTGTTTCCATTTTCTCCTGAACACAAGATTATCGTCTTGATTCATCACATATATTCTGTGACAAAGTGGTGAGAAAGGCTCATTATAATTTCCCTGAATTTAAGTCCATGTCTTCAAATAGCTTCTTCAGATCAGATGAAACACAAAAAATAGAAATTTACTATCAGATAAGACTTCAAATCCTACTCCTACGTTTGGTGTTTCTGCCTAAAAACTGACTGAAACAATGAATGGATGGACTTGTTCCTCAGCCTTAATATGCTCTTGATAAAAGCAGCAGGCCGGATCGGAGGACAGACGATGAAATGCTTCACGCGCTGGACGTCTGACTGCAGAACAACATAATCACCACGTTCACTGATGTCCAGCAGACTCAGAATCAGCCGCAGCGGCGCGACGGGTTCGGCTCTCAGGCCAGTTTAATGACGCTCGGCTTCTTTCTGCAGAGCTCTCTGAACCGCGTTCCCACACTGTGGCTCTTTCCGCCCACACGCTCACACATGGTGGGTGTTACAGGGAACTCTGGGAAATGTAGGCAATCACTGATTTCAGGGGGATTAGAGGAGGCGGGTTGAGGCCAAGCAGTAATAAAAAGCAGAAAATAGGAAGTTTGATGAATTTTCTTATCTTATATCGGCTCATATTTCCAGGAGGTGCTGACATGTGACCTGTCCTGATGCTGCGCAGCTCGTGGTGGATGTCGGCCAAATAAAGCGCCACACAAACACCAAATCTCACCTCGCCTTTTCTCTTCTTCTGACCTTGAGACCCACGTTACTGTACCAGCCTGAAAATCCCGTCTCACAGCAGATTTCATGACAGCCATGACGGTACTCACTGGGTGACGGCGGCGGCTGCGAGTCAGCGTCAGCTTTGGGTGTGACCTTTGACCCCTTGCCTCCGGATGACAGCGGGCTCTTCTCAGCCACTCGCCGCATGCTGTTTTTGAACGACTGCAGCCTGGTCGGCATCTTCCCGTCGCTCTTGAGGGACACTCGGTCCTCGCCGAGGGTTTCGGTGGGTTTCTCCATCATCTGCGACATCTCACCCCGCTGAACAACATCCATCTGTGACACAACAGCAAAGAACAGAGGGAACGTCTGCACTCTGACGAGTCTGAGGAACAGCGGTTCAGGTGTTTTTTGGTTGCTGTGTTTTGGGCCGGCAGGGACGGGAGGAGCAGCTCTGTTTACAGACAACATCCCAGCCTGCAGCTCCCGTCAACACGCTCACAGAATGAGGGGAAATCTCTTCTGACTGCAGCTGCATCACGTTTTCTCCAGCACTAAAATCAGTGTTAATAAAAATGTGTGCAATAATATAATAAAATGCACTTTATTAACAATAACACACGAGACACTGATGTTACTGTGTGTGTGTGTCTTCAGCATATTTGGTATTTTTGGGATCTCCACTGGCACTCAGAATGAAAGCTGTTTGTAAAGTCTCTCTGGGTCTCGTTTCCACCTGTTGAATATAAATGTTGTAATTAATATCTCACGATTCGCCACCACAGAAGCTCCCAGAGCAAATTCGAGTTAACTGCAGTTACGTTCTTAATTTAGAAGTAATGAAGTCTTTCATGCATTTGACCCTGAAGGTGAGAATGAGTCCAGCAGTATTTGCACAGGTAGACGTTTCTGTAAACAAGGAAGTCGTTACACTCACCTGCGCTCTCCACCTGAACGTTTCATTTTACTTTTGATTTTAATGTTTGTAAGACAACTGAAAACAGAAAATGAAAGCAGAGGCTTGGAGGTGTTTTTTAGCTTACGTGAACTTATTCAAGACTAAATGTGAAGAGAAAAAACGCTTTTCTGTCCTACAGAGCGTCCCGTTTACCTGCAAGAGTCGTTTTTAAGACATAAAACTAAATTAAATGAACTATGAGGATTTATTGTCTCATTTCATCAGTTTGCACAACAGTCTGCAGCGGTATAACTTCATTATAATCCCGAATACTAAACCACAGTCTGTCACAGTGACACTTTAAACTCTCAACAGAGGATTAAAACTCTGTTCTGTTATATTTAAGCACATTGGAGTGTATTACAGACACCACACAGGCCTGGCAGATCATGCTTTATGAAGTTTGTATGTTTAAAACCAGTTCAGGATGAGCGGATTAAAACGTCTCCAGCGCGCTGATTAAAGCGTTTAACGGTCAAGAAACAGCGAAAAACCTCCAGAGCGCCATTTTTCAGCCAGCAGACAGAATTTATCACGACGACTGAGACTGAACTTTGATTGATTGCAAACACAAATGTTCGACCAGTATCTTCAACATGTACGCTAAAAGGTTCAAACTTCACGCTGAGAGAGAGAAAAGGTGTTTCCTTACCTGTGGAGCTCAGGTAGAAAGTAGTCCCGCGGCCAGGCCTCCCTCCGCGGGTTTATCACCTCCGCTCCGCCTGCTTTCACTTTCTCTACCTTAAACCGGTTTGGATTCAAGTGAAAAGTACGATTTACTGTCAGGAGGGTGAGAAGCAGACAGCACAGCCAGCTTCTCGTGGCACGAGGACATGTCAAAGATCACCTTCTGCCTCTACCTGGTCCGCCGCCGCTGTGATTGGTGTCCACTAAGGACACAGAGGACACAGAGGACGCGTTAATGATTGACAGACATGAAGCGTCGCTCAGAGTTCAGCTGCTCTTCACAGCCTGCTTTCATGACACAGATCAGCACAAAACACTTTCCCTCAGAATCACTGCACAGGTACTCTTTTTTCACCTGGAATGTGGCGTTAAAACCCGAGACCGTGCTGCATTCAAGTGCACCCGTAAACTCCTCTTTCGGGGTAACTTCATAAATGGAATAATTCAGATTATTTATGGACGTAAAGATACCACGAAAATAAGCTTCAACACACGAATCTGACTTTTCTTCAATGTTTGTTTTTGGAGTTTTACCTTTGGGGTCATGAATACTACATCAGGTCAAACAGTGGAGTACTTTACTGTACTAGAAATAGTTAAAGTACAGAAACGTCATTACAAGTACACATTTACTTTTTGTGCTTAATTTAAAGTATGTTTGACAGATACTTTTAAAAAGTGTACTACGTTCCAAATACTTTTAATAGTAATAAAGTGCACTTGTGAAAAGTATACTGGTGGTCAAGTCCGTTGTAATACAGTATTAGCATGCTTAATTAAAGTGTACTTTAATTTCACTTCATTTCAAGTATATTTCAGTATATTTGTATGATATAATACAACTGTGCTGTAAGTGTGTTTTAAATGCTCATGAATCCTGATTTTCACTGTAATTCAGTACACTTAAAGTTTGTAGAAAGCTGTGACAATTTAGCACGTTTCAAGTACACTCAAGTATTACTCAAGTGGTACTCGAGGACTACTTGAGAACCCTTAACAGCACCTTAAGTGTACTTAGTACTTTTATCACCTTTTTGAATTTTAAAAGCTTAACATGTTTTTTAATGAATGAATGATTTAGTAGAAACTGACTGTGAGATAAATGTAGTGGAGTAAAAAAACACAATACCTGAAGTACTGTAAGTACTACAGTACCTGAGTAGTCGTTGGGTCACGTGTGCCAAAGTTATAATGACATGATTTCAGGGGCCGTCGTGCCGTGTCCGTCCACTGGAGGGCGACACGTGACGCAGTTGTCTCTGGTGGTCTCGTGCTGCAGGGAGGAGGAGGAGGAGGAGGAGGAGGAGGAGGCTCAGCTCTCACCTTCAGTTCTTCACTGCAGGAGGTGGAAGTTAAATGAATGAAGTTCTGATTTTGAGCGGAGAAACACTGAGATCTGTTCTGTGTGTGTGTGTGTGTGTGTGTGTGTGTGTGTGTGTGTGTGTGTGTGACCTGTGATTTGAGCTGTTGACCAATGAGCTGTTGATCAAGATTAGCATTGTGAACATAAGATAAGACGTCGTCCTTGAGTAGCACTTTGTATCGCTAACAAAAAGCACAGTTCATCAGCCTCCAGCCCCCACTATACTCACGCCTTTTAACACGTCCGTGGGGCCTTTTCTTCTTCTTCTTCCTCGAAACCCAAACTTTTTAAGTAATCAAAAGTGAAAATGAAAGATGACACGTTTTCACATTTGGAAATAATCACTCGAATGTGAAATGTCGATGTGAAATGTTGTTTCACATGTGATGCAGCACGTGGACGTCTTGTCCACTTTCACAGAAATGCTAACGTCCACGTGCCAACATGCTCACAGTGCTAATGCTAACATGCTGATGTTTAGCAGGATTTAGTGCTGACAGTTCATCCAGTCTGATTTCATTTCCATCCAGGAAACCAACACGACAGGTGGAACTGGACCTGCACCATCATCCCACGTGTTACAGGAAAAGGTGTGACACAATGCACTCATCTGTTCACCCTTTCATTTCTGTTGCTCTCTCTCTCTGTTTCTATTATTTTCCATCTACTTCCTTGTTTTTGGTGGTACAGTGTGACCGCTCTGCCAGCAGTCCAGGAATTTCCACCGCGCTGCTAAACTCAGCAGCAGCTCCACCACACAATGGCTGCTTTTGAGCACAGGCTTCAGATACGTGTCGCATAATGAAAGAAAAGCTGTGGCGTGAATGTCGTGTGTGTGTGTGTGTGTGTGTGTGTGTGTCTGTGTGTGTGTGTGTGTGTGTGTGTGTGTGTGTCTGTGTGTGAGCCCAGATGTCCAAGAGTTGAACGTCCAGTGAATCTGCCTCGTTGTCAAACAGAGGAAACAATTTGATAGCGTCTGTGTTGTCGTGGAGCAAAGGAAGCACATTAACAGCACGTTACCCCGACCTCACTCAGGTCTGTCTGTCCTGTCTGTCCCTCTCCTGTCCGTCAGGTCAGAGTCTGTGTTTCTGCAGGGCGGGGCCGACAGCTTAGGTCCGGCCTCCTCCCCTCCTGAGCACAGGTGCACTCAATCAAGCAATCAAGACTCACCTGCCTACACGGTATTTAAGCACCAGTATTCGTTGTATCGTCTGCTGTGCTGTGTGGGAACGACCTGAGCTCAAGAAAAATGTTGATCTTTTCCAAACAATCTGTGTTCACTGCAGTTTTCTGAAGAGTCTCTGAGTCCATGTGTTCGCCTCCTTTATCCAATCATGTGTTCACAAGGTGGCTCCATCCTCTATGATCGACTGAGTCTTTCCAGGATGCCCCTTTCATACCCAGTCATGATCCTCTCACCTGTTACCAGTCAGCCTGTTTACCTGTGGAATGTTCCAAACAGGTGTTTTTGGAGCGTTCCACATCTTTCAGTCTGTGAAACGTGTCGCTGCATCAGATTCACAATAAGCAGATATTTACAGAAATCAATGACGCTGATGAGGATTAAATATTTTGACTTTGAGCTGTTTTCAGGTCAGTTTAAAACGATCACATTGTGGTTAATTGATGTTTCACACAGCCTCCCAGTTGGAATCAGGGTTGTATGTTTATTGTTAGGCGGCACCTCGAGTGGGCGGAGTAATTATGACGGGATCAAAGGAGGAAGTGATGTAATACTGTCTAAACAGTGACAAAGTCCACTTCACCCAGGAGACGTCTGTTCAGGTCCAGTGTGAACCCAAAGATCGACACTGACTATTTTAACTGGTGTTGGGTTTGTTTTGTTCACACCAGGCTAACGTATGCTACGTTAGCTTAGCCTCCACTACTGTAAATCTGATTTGCAGCCCTGGAGTAAAGAGACATCTTCATCTGCTCCTCATCTAAATGCACTGACACTGAGCGCTCAGTGCTGACAGAGCTTCAGCAGCCCTGACACTGAAGTAACACTTAGTCATGTTATTTGGACCAAATATTACCTTCAGCTGCAGGAAAATTACATATGGAAATGAGATGCATTCACGCTGTCAGCCGTCGGTTTTTCAGGCGAGCCAGAGAGCTCGGAGGTTTACTTCCCGTCAATCAAGCGGTAACAGCAGACAGGAAGTCGTCCGACAGAGCTGCACATCTATTGTTGGTCAGAGCGCTCAGGCCTCATCGCCGCTTCGCTGCAGACGGCGCTCTGCCTCATCCAGACACGACACATCAGGCTTGAACTCTGCTCTTTGGAGACAGCTGAAGCGGGATAATCGGCTGAACAAAGCTGCTTTAAAGTAACCCAGGAAGACCCTTTAACCGTGGATGTTTCGGGTTATTGCACAAATATGGAAACGCAGTTCAAGAGTCACTTTCTTCAGGACGTTCGGCCCATCTTTCCCCCTCGTGTGCATCCACGTCATGCCTTCACAACCTGGATGAGTTGGCAGATTTTTCCTCTCAGTCTTTCTGGGGAGCATGTGTTCATTGAGTTTGTTTGAATTCAGGGTGGATATTCTTTGGCACCATTGTTTAGAGGCTTTGTTTTATTTTTTCCATCGAGTGGGTGAATTTCCGTGTGTTGAGCTTTCAGTCCGTTTATCAGCGTCTCTGCTGCAGAGCTTGTTTATCCTTTTCGTTATCCGTCACATCAGCTGACTCCAGGTTAGTATGTGTCTCAGACGTTTGTCCAGCGTTCATTTCTGTGTAAAACAATAAATAAGGAACTAACTCGGTTTGATTAACTTATGAATGCTGAGCAGGTTCCAAAAGCTCAAAGTCTGGATCATATTTTGGCCAAGCTGACAAGCCAACATCTCATCTCAGATCTGAAACAAAAGGTGAAGTGTTGGAGAGAGATTTTTGACATTAAAAGCATTCGGGAAAACAACAAAGCAGAATAAAATATTCAAGAAGAAAAAGAAAGGAAAGTCAACAGGCAGATGGCAGGAGAGCGTCAGCGACACGAGCAAAGCGATTCTTTTCTTCGTCTTCATCTTCCTGGTTGGATTTCTGCTTCGTGACTCATTGTGTTTTCAGTTATCTCGGCTCAGGGGAGAGCCGAGAAGAGAAGAAATAACAGGTGAGCCGAGGTTTTGTACTGTCAGAGACGGTTTTATGAAAATGCGTTTTGGGGGAAAGCAGGAGAAGGAAGATGAAGAGACAGAGAGAAGACGAGCTTCAGAGAAAGAGACTGACAGGGAAAGAGAGGAGGGAGGACAAACGTGAAGGCATGACATGAAAGGAGAGGGAGGCTGAGCAGAAGGGACTGGCTTCATGGAAACTGGGTTGCCGAGAGGCTGAACTTCTTTTTTTCTTCCAAATGTGTTGTTCACACCTGAATCCACCACAATTTTACAGTTTCCGGGTGTCGTGACACTGGACGAGTCCTTCACAGTGAATACATAATCCAGAGAAAAGTAAGAATTTAAAACAGCTTTTGGGAACGAGACGAACGTGTGAAACCAATAAGAAGTCATGATGTAGTCAAAGACAGAACCGACGAACTACACCGTACATTAAATTAAGAATTACATGTATTTCAATCGTTTCTGCGACTGACAGATCTTTACATTTTACATATGCTTTAGAGAACAGATCACTGGTGTGAAGCAGAGGTTCACCTCAAACCTCAACAAGAGGTCACAGGATGAATCCAAGGGGTCGGCAGGCCGATTGTTAACAAATCTGATTAGATTCAGCTGCTTTTTTAGTCCCTCAACATTAAAAAAGGCAACCAGAGAAGGAAAAATGACTCTTTGAAGTGCTCACAAAGCACCGCCAACCCATGAAAATGTATAAAATATTCAGTTATAGATGCAAACTTGCAAATAACGAGCAAACAAAAACCAACAAAAAACGAAGGAATTCCTTAAAAATGAATGTGAGCTTATCATAATTTGACGTGAACGTGATGTGGCTCAGTGGGTCTTAATAACAATGGAAAACATCATCTGTGTGTGACAGCGTTGAGTTAATGCTGCAAAGATCTTCAGTTATCAAATCTGATAAAAGTCCTGAGTGAATACGTTTCAAAACCTTTGATCATCTCAATGTTGAGCTTCGAATGAGTCCAGCTTAACGTTCTTGTTCTGTGGCGATGAGTCACATGACGCCCTCCTCCAGGGCTTTGGTACTCTGCCATCACGAACCCTCAGTGTTAATTACAGTCAGTTTGTCCTGCAGATTTCACTTTAATTAAGCTCCACACAGATGAAAAACAGATGGAAGTCTGATGGAGATGAATACTTGTAATTGAAAATGAAATGGAAAATGCATAATGGATCAGCGCGGCTGCCCTGCTGGATGAAGCCTGAAGTGGGAGAAGAGAGGAGGCCGAAGCTGTGAAGCCTGGCGCTCTGACTCGCTCTGAACCACAGCAGAAGCATGAAATCCTGCTTTCCTGACGCTCCACAATCAGAGGACATCAACGCAGATTCTTCAGAATCTTTGAGATCAGGACGAGTTCGTCGGCTGTGGAGCAGCGACCTGTTCGATGTTCTAAGTTCTCCTCGTGCTTCACCCTTTTCCTGGACGTCTGCTCTTTGTGTTTCTCTGCCTTTGTGACTGCTGATTAGCGTCACCTGTCCCTCATTAACCCTCCTGGTGTATTAAAGCCTGTGTTCTCCCTCAGTCAGTCCGGCTTTGCAGTCCTTCCTGTGGTTTTTTCTTGTTATCTCCTGAACCTTTAACGTTTTGGACTTTTGGATCTATTACCTGCTCCGTGTTGAGGTCTGATTGTGTGTTGAACTGTTTTCCTGCCTCACCTTCCCATAAACCCTTTGTTTATTGCCATTTTTCTAATAAACCAATTGAACTGCACCACCTCTGCCTCCTTATTCTGCATGTGGGTCCTCGCCCCTGTGCTCTCTGTTTCCTCGTATACACGAGCACGACACCATCTGCCTAGACCTGTGGCAGTACAACAGGATGCCGTCCAGCCTCCTTAGACTGGACGTAGTTAAGACCAGGACCCTTCAGGGGACACCTGCTCTTCAGAGTCTGAGCGATCAGCTGGAGATCGAGCAGCGTCACTGGCTCAGGCTTCGATCAGGGAAGAAGTTTGAAGAGATAAACAGTTGCTCTGCTGCTGCCGTGTTGTCAAAAGAGGTTTGCTTCGATGTGTTGAAGGCAGACCCCACCCCACCCCCCATACACGCCCACACACACACACACACACACACACACACACACACACGTGCACACACACATAATCCAGAGCTGTAGGCTCTCTGCACAGAGCAAGGTCACAGATGGCTACTACTGCCCCGATCACAAAAACATCAACCTCGATCCTCATCTCCGCCGTTACATCCTCCCTTAACACACACACACACACACACACACACACACACACACACACACACACACAGTCGTGTTAACATCGTTTTTGGGGACATTACATAGACTTACATTCATGTCCTGGAGACTTACCTGAACCATAACCATACCCACTGCTTGCCTAACCCTAACCCTTGTCTTAACTTAACCTTAACCTAAATCTTACCTTAACCTTAACCCAAGTCTTCACCCTAAAATTTAATGGTTTAGATTACACACGCACGCCATCATCCTCTCTGCCTTTAGCAGAGAATAAATGAACGTTAACGTGACTTTTCTCCGCCGTGTGTTGCTCCCGTGTTGCAGCATGAAGTGTTGTCAGTGGAAGCAGAGTTAAGGAAACGATTATGTAACGCGTTAACAAGCTGTCAGGCCCTGGTGTGTTTGTGTGTCCTCATCAGCTGCGATGCAGACGGACTGTTGGAGGCAAAAAGCTCAGATAAGCTGTTACCTTGAATGATTTGACTTCACTTTTTCTTAAATTTACACAGAAATAATGAATTCCACGGTGCACACTAATGAGTAATTAGTGAATTATTGGCCATAGATGAGAACCCTGACATACAGTTTTTTCCTCTTTTAAAGCTGCTATGCTGCCACGCTGCTGCCAGCAGAGCTAAATGTCCCCAACAAATGAACTTTTCACTCCTGTTTGTGTAAAAACTCCAGTGACCAGCTGTTTCAGGAAGCTGTGGAGCCTTTTCTAAACCGTACATCTGTGATTTCATTGGTTTGTTTTTAAACATTTACATCCTCAGTAGGAAGCAATGAGCTTGGGGCCACAGGCAGGATGAGACTGTCTGACATATTGCAGACACGTCGCTATCAGAAATATAAGCTGCTCGTATGAGAGAGACGAAGATCCAGAACATCTCAGGTATGTTGGAAATGTGATACCGTGTTCACGCTGAGTCTGATCCCAATTTGCACAATCTATATGTCACAGCTGTGATAATGAAAATCCAACTTTAACCTGGCTTCCCTGCCTTCCTTAATAGGTGAAATCAACAAGGGACTTTGTCTGTTCTGCCTCTACCCACCAGTTAAACCCATTTCATTGAAAGACCTCTGCGTCTGCGAGCAACGACCACATCCAGACGTCGTGTATAAATATATATCCTGTCCTACGTTTCATTTATTCATTCAAAGTGGCGTTTGACATCACAGGTCTGCTTTCAAAGACCTGTTCCCTGTTTAGAGGTTGAGCCGCCTCGCTGCTGCGTGGTGCAAACATCAAACGCACGTTCAGGCTCAGATGTATTTTTATCCCCTCAGCCCCCCCACACACTCCCCTTGTCAGCGGTGAATAGACCCTTTTAGAGGATTTTGTCTGACCACTTCCTTTATTCTCCCCGCTGAAGGCTAATTGAGGTTGTGCAAATTAACAGAGGGAGCTGTCAGACGGCGGGAGGCTGGGGGAGGAGGGGCTGTGAGCTGGGGGGTCGGGGGGTGGGGGGGTGGATGGCAGTGAAAATAAGCGCTTCCTCCTCACTGGCTCCCAAAATAACCTGCGCCCCCATGGCTTGATCGCCCCACTCCTGAGGACCGGGTATCCCAGCTGTGAGACGGGCTGTCAGAGTGGCTCTCACTCTGACACACACACACACACACACACACACACACACACACACACACACACACACTCCCTCCTTCTCTGTTGTACAGATAAAGCAATATCAACACTTGCAGACACACACTCCCTTTCTATGGCTTATTTATTGCTTCCGCTTTCATCTTATTACATTTTTAACTTGGACTCTTATTATGCTGCTGACGACCTCACATGTCTGTCCAGCTGCACGACGTGGCCAAAAGTATGTGGACACCTGAACATCACACCCACCTCATTTCAAAACCATGAGCATCATCGACACCAGTGCAGTGGGAGATCAGGTCTGGCTCCCAGTGGATGTTCCAGTCCATCCCAAAGGTGTTGAATGGGGTTGAGGTCAGGGGTTTGTGCAGGTCAGTCAGTTTCTTCTTGGGGACACTTTTAGTAACGTGACCTCTAGGCTGCTGTTTTAATGGCTGATTTTTCTCTTTTTGAGGTTATTGTTGCATATTTTATTCTCTACCTCGTCTATCTATCATCTATCTGGATAGGAAACAGTTAAACAGGTTTAAAAACCATGTTTGTTCTGCAGCAGATGGAATTTTTTTCCATTCAGGTTGATGTAAGAGTCTCTGAGCCTTCTCGAAATACCTTCAGAACAGCGCTAAGGGTTGTTAAATGACCTTCTGGGATTTTAAAACAATGCTGGGTGATTGCAGTAAATACACAAAGCGAAAGAGAAGATCAATCTTGAGAAACATAAGCCCGTAATTAGCGCGCTTTTGGTGCATTTTGATTTATGAAACTGAAATGTAAGCAGCAGAGTCAAACTTCATCATGCTTCACAAACTCCTACAGTTACATTTATTCAATGAAAGTGACGTCAGATCTGTCTATATATCTAATTATCTATCCATCTATGTTTAACACACACCATGCGCCTTCTCTCTCTTGTTGTTGAGATGAAAATGGCAGCATGATTGCACGTAGCATGCACAATGAGCAGCCGAGGGCCTGGGAGAGCTTCTTTGTTCAGTCAAAACAAACTGCCTCTACAACAGAGAGAAGAAAACCGAGACAGAAAATGACAGAGGCTTTAAATCACCTCAATTTTTGTGTCTGGGTGAAGTTTTGTCATTTTCAAGTTTGCAGACAAAGCTTGGTTTTGTGCGACACTGAAGTCGAATCCAGGTTAAGCACAAAAGTGTTGCTGTGTGTGTTTTTCTGCTGCACAGGATCTGATGTAATCATCCCTTGTGGAATTTATGAGCACTGAATTTTAAAGCCTGGCTTTGATGTTAGAGGACAGGGCGGCTGGTGAGAGCGGAGGAGCTCCAGTCAAAGATATTTGGATGAAATTAGCTGCACAAGACCTGAAATATTGAATAAGATCAAAATGGAGAGAGTACGTGTTCAAACAGGGAAATCTTGACTGCAGGCTAAAGGGAAGGAGCTGCTGGTTTGCAGGAGAAGAAGTGGACGATGAAGCCTTTACTTCCTTTAGCTGTGGCTGAGATGCCCTCGAGCACAATCGTTGAATCTAGAGTCGTCCTCGGTGAAGCCAACAGTGGGAGGCTGCAGTTCGACTGGGCAGCTTCCAGGTATGTCCGTGTAGTCGACATGGAGAAAAAATCTCACATGTTTAGAAAGGAGAAACATAAGTTAAAACACAGCAGTCGAATATCAGTGAAACAACAGTGGAGTTTTTATTTTCATGTCTCGTGACCTGGAGCCGTATGAACGACTGCAGGGTGAACGTCCACCTGCTGAGAGCTGCTTCAGGTGACGCTGCGAGCTCGATAACACACCTGACCGGCTCTGCCAGCATATGGTCGCCACCAGGGAGGAAATGTAGGACGCCACAGGGGACAGAACAGGTTAGACATGATCTATTCTCTCCCGCTCTGTGATTACAGGGAAGAAATCAGGCTGACTCTAATTTAAATAAGACTTTGTTTTTAAGATTAAGCAGGAGAGTATTTTCTGTTAGTGGAGCGGCGCCTGATTAATGACCCACGTCCACGTTATGATATTAAATGATAATAAAATCAGGTTACAGCCAGTTTTTCAATCTCAAACGCTTTTGCTAAGGTTCCTCCGGCTGTTTGTGCTGCACATTGTGAGTCTGAGTAGAGAACAACTGAACAACAACGCCTAAAAAAATCCACCTAAATATTACAAAGGATTTATCCATAGCTGTGAGAAACAATGATACTGCAGAACCTCTGTCCTCTTCTTTTGGTTGAATTTCCTGCAGTTTAGATGAAGTGTTGCATCTAAAACAGCTGCTTTTTGAGGCCGCGCTGAGGCACAGCGTCGCTCTGAGCTAAATGCTAAAATGCTAATAATGACAATGCTAATATGCTGGCATTTAGCAGGTGTAATGTTCATGATGATGGCACGAGATTAAACATTAAGATGGAATTAAATCTATAGATTCATGCACATGCAAATGTAGAAAAAGAAGTTTGACACAGGAGAAGAGGGTTTGACTCCCGCGTGAAGCTACGAGTCCACACTGATGGTTTCAATTTCATGACTATTTCATAAGACTGTGTTGCATCCTCATGAATTTGTGTCCCAAACTGAATTTGAGCCCATTTTAGAGCTGCTGAGATCTTTCAGTCTGGACCCAAGTGGTGGACAGAGCTAGCTGTTAGCTAGCAGGTACATAGCTAGCTGTTTTCTCTACAGCTAATCAAACCATGCAGTTTACATGGATGCATTTTACTCATAGTACTGTCTTAGTGGTGTACTATGAGTACTTCAGTCATGGAAATGTGGTCTTTGCTCAGCTCTTACAACCTGTGTAAGATTTCCTGTAAAAGAGACCATTTAGGATATATTTGAGCACTGTGGTAACATTACTGGAGTTGAGCTTTGCCTCATTATGTGAACGCTGAGGGGCACCAGAGTCCCTGCCTGTAATCCACACTGCTTGAAGCCGTCCTCTGTTGATGAAATCCAACAAGCCAACAGTCAGAGAAGGCAGCATGTGTTTGCCGTCCACCTGCAGTCTATAATTTCAGGGACATTATGTGCATTTTCAAAGAGCTGAACCGAACTGCACGTCTCATCTTATGTGGACTCCACAGGTAAAAGCATCCATAACAAGTAAATGACAGGCGCTGGGATGCACTCTGCACTCCTGGATCCATCTTTCTGTTATTTTTCATGTTTCCTATTCATGTTGTTAAAGGAGACGAGAAAGAAACCAAGTCAAGATGTTTTTGTCGATATGTCGAGAGTTCAAAAGAGGCAAATATCACAATGTCAGCATCAATGTTAAATGTCAGATTTTGTTGGCAGTCCCTCAGAAATGAAGACAAACAGCATTTTTTCAGGTTCATCATTTTGCAGTGTCCACACACAGAGAAAGAAATCCTGTACAGAGCAGGAAAAAATGATTTCTCTGCAAGAGAAGATAAACGACGACGTATTGGAAGCAGCAGGTCACACAGCTCGACTCTATATCATCAAAGTCCCTGAGGAGCGCCTGGTCTCACTAACCCTCCTCCTCCAGAAACATCAGCTCGCCTCGCTGCCATGTTGCTTTGGGAATAACCAAGTGTCGTCCTCTCTGTTGGGCTTTTCCGAAAAGCATCGAAAGCGTGACACGCAGTAAGAAACGCTGGAGCTCCGCCTGTCAGCGATCGAGTCTCTCCTGACTGAACTGCTCTCAGCTGAAGGCCTGTGGTTGAATGACAGGAGCCCAGACTGTAAACTGAACAGGTTAAAACTGCATTGCAGTACCTGATATTTGGACACGTTTCACATCCAGCAGACACAGAGCACCGTTTGGTCTCCACCACCTCCTGAAGAAAACTTTATTCCTTTATTGAGGGATTACCAGGAAATGGGGGCGAGAGAGGACTCAGACCGGGGACGTTGCTGTTCGTCGTTGCCGTTTTAACCTTTTGTTTGAGATTTTTAGCTGAAAACAGACGCCTGCTGGAAATGAGGAAAAATGGGCTAAAAGCAAACTTTTTCAGCAAAATTTCCCCGACATGGGATCAATAAAGTTTTCTATCTTATTCAATCCTATCTCATCATCACTTGACTTACTGTATTAGTATAATTAAATTCAAATCAGTTCAGTTTTGCTTCTATAGCGCCAACAATTCAATTGAAAAGTGGACCTTTAAAATTGGTGGACATGAAACAGGAGACAAGTTAGTTGCTCGCCAAATGAAATAAGAAATGCTTTATTTCCTAAAAATAAATAATACTTTTGAATATATCTATGAATTTTGGTGCGAAGCGGACAAAACAGTGTTCACTTATGATTCATTAATTCAAGTTACTTGTTAACTGTCTTTAGTCCGAGGACAGGAGGTCAGCTGAAATGTACAAAATGTGAAATTTGTCTACGGGCAAAGCTTAATTCAACATTATGGAGAGTTTTCAGTAATAAATGATTGATTGATTTGAGTTTAATGAAGCTTTTCTCTGAAGGAAACTTCACTAAACTTCCCTGAAATTCTGTTTTGCCTTAAGTGTTGTTAATACTTTCAGTTTTAAATTTTGTGTAACTTCACAGACTGAACATGATAGCAGCACAAATCCTTTGTTAGTTAAATAAAACAGTTAAAACAACATCAGAGTTTCCTCTGAACGAATATCTCTGCCCTCTCTTCAGCTCTGCAGAGGCTTTACGAGAGGCTGCAGATTAAAAAGCCGTGACTCCGGATAGACTTTAAATAATGCATGCGGCGTCATCGGCTCGGTGTCGCGTGTCCCAGCCGAAGATGCAGCGACTGTGTTCAGCCTGAGGGGCCCCGAGGCTCCGCGTGACCCGCTGGATCTCCAAGGCTTTGAGAGGGTCAACGAGCAAAATGAGGAACAGCTCAATTTCAATCAGGTGGTATTTACTTAACAGCAAAAGGCCACATCACATCCAGAGAATAGCTTTGTAAATGTCTCTTCGCTCGACGCCTGGATCTTCGCTCTATGACTGACGCAGGTTTTAAGGTACAGTCAACAGAGGTGCTACATAACAACTGAAGCACGGCACAAATATGAGGTACTTTACTCGTAGCACTTCCATTTTGGGAGTATTTCTGCTTTTCCTTCGCCACATGTCTGACCTTATATTTGAGATAAGTCACCCTTTGCGATTAAATATCTTGTATCTGTCGTAATCAGCAGCAGCATACAACAGCATGTTTTCACTTTACACTGAGAGATGAGGCACTGAGGATGTCCTTCAGAAGCGTTCTGAATGTGTGTTTGTGCTCATCCACTTTGTTTTTTGAAGTGATGAAACAAGTTAATCAGTGAACTTTAGAGATGCTTGCAGGCAGCTTTTGCTACATTTCGACAGAGCAGCAGCTAGCTGTTTCCAGTCTTCATGCTAAGCTAAGTTAAAGAGCAGTTTCATCAGTCTTCTCAGCTAACTCTCCCCTAGAAGGTCAATAAGCATATTTCCCAAAATGCTGAACTATTCCTAGAAATGTCACCGTAAGGAGCTTAAATTCAAAGGTTGAAATATTACTTTCATTCAGATTTTGGCTACAGGACTTGTTTGCTTTGAGCTAAACATTAAAATTTTCACGGTGGTATTTCTAAAATCAATAAAGAATCAGAGCTTATAACTTGAAGGAAATTAAAAAATACCTAACTTCAATATAAATTACATACACGCCTCCCAAATAAAATGGCAAAATACGTTCAAAATATGTTCAAATGTTCCCTCTCAATTGACACAGAAGTGGTTTCTGACGTCTGTGTCTCAAAACAGTGAAAATAACTCAGTTTTATGTCAGTGTGATGCTGTGGTTTGGTCGGGTTTAGGGGAAGATCACTGTTAAAATGATGACTTTGTGAGGGTTGGGGTCTTAACTTGATCCCCTCTCTGGATCTGGTTTTAGTCAGACTTCAGTCTAAACTGCGGCAGCCTCCGTCTGCAGGACTTTGTTTTCTTTTTGTGGGCTTGCTGCGACTCCCAAAAGAGAAAATAATACAGTCTGCTCCTTGATTGCACTCTCCCTGTTGTCTGCGTTCCTGTGTTTGCTGTTCCGGTGAAATTGCTGCGTGAGGTGCTGCTGCTTTATTGGACAGTATGCCGCAGACCCAGAGAGGGAAAAACCGAGAACGAAATGAGAGGAGAAAACACTTCGTGAGCTGAATTCTGACTCCTGATCACAGGCGAGCGCCAGCGTCATCCACGGAGCCAACAGGACAACATCCAAAGGCACATTTGAATTTTCAGTCATTTATTCACAGACTGAGCTTCACTAAATTAGATTAATGCCACAACCGTCACACGTAAAGATATTTTCCTCCGTTCTCACTCGGTGCACTTGAAACGTTAGCCAGTTTGCATTTACTGCTCAGACCTCTAACTGTTGGTGGGTGAATCTGACGAAGTATTCACATCCTTCACTTAGGTACAAGTACTAATACCACACTGTGAAAATACTCCACTACAAATGAAAGTCCTGCATTCAAAGCCTCACTTCAGGGAAAGTATCTAAGTATTATCAGCAGGATGTACTTAAAGTGTTTCAGGTTGAGCTACTCTGAACTACTTTATATCCTGGTGGCTGCTTTAATCTACAGCAATGCATCAGATTCTATAAGATCTTCTTATGTTTGCAGCGCGGCCGTCCTGTGAGGACCACGTATCTCCAATAAGTTTGATGAGCTCAGAAAAAACAGGCTGTTTTCAGCTTTGTGACGATACATTTTCAGCTGATCCAAGAGGCTTTTTAGAGAGTTTATTTAGCCAAAGAAGGAGAATTCACACTTCATCCTTCAGTTTAACACAAACACTCAACTCATCTGGAGATATGTGGTTTTCACTGGGCAGGAGGGGCATGAAAAACTAAAAAGTAACTAGTAACTAAAGGTGGCAGACAGATGTAGCCTCTGAGATGGAGTGGAAGTGCACAGCTGCACAAAATAAGAATCAAGTAAAGTACAACTACCTTAAAATTGTACTTAAATGAAGTACTTGAGTAAATGTACTCACTAAATGTTTTTATTGGCACATGTAGATCAGTGGGAAGCAGCTCTGTGTGGCTCTGACTTCATACAAAGATCATTTAAATTAACTCCAGTTTTCTCCAGCAGGTCTGAGTTTTTCCACAGATCACAGCAAAGATTCAGAGAAACAATCTCTGGTTCGCCGTCTGTAAACGAAATCAGTGCTGCCATCAAAGGTAAGCTCATCGTGACCGACTGCATCCCAGCGGCATGTGATGAATAAATAAACGAAGCATAATGAAACATATATTACAATAAAATCCAACAGCAGATCAGAACCCTGCTGAAACATCAGCGAGCGCATCCCTCCCTCCTCTCGGCTCTTCACGGCAGACATCTGGGCTCTTTAAGTCTCAGCTCTGTTTACCTCACGACGCCTTCACAAAAGCATCTACGGCGGGTGGAGGCGCACTCGCTCGGGCTGCAGCAGCCTCTCCTCCTCCCGGCCCTCTCCTGGCTCCACCTGCAGAGCCGCCCCATCTAAAATTGATTACGGTGACATTTACTATTCATAGAAAAGGTTACTAGAGTAACCCTGTGCTGTGCCGCATGTTTGAGTGGAGCATTATTCCCAAACAAATGAAGAGGCTCTCTTCACTCAACTGTGGACCAGAGCTGAATGGCAAACTGGTTGTGTAATTATGAATAATGTGCATCTCTGCTGCGTGTTTGGCTGATTTTTTTTTTCCTGCCCTCTGTTTAATTTTGAGAAGGGAGAGAAATACAGACAGTGGGTGTTTAAATTACTACTGTAAGATCAATATTAGAGTATTTTGATGGAGCTCTTACCCCTGAGCTGATGCTGGTCCAAACTCTTCCACACACTCTTGACCTTGGCAGATTTCTGAATGATCATCTCTGGTTGTTTAAAATGCAGAAAGTAGAGAAATGTAAAATAATGCCGCCTTATCGCCTTTACTGGCCTTGGCTAATCCGATTGGCTGGCAGGCGTAAAACTGTGTATTTTCGGTTAATAGTTTAACTCTTAATCAGAACTAAAGTGGTGATCTTCACCTGCAGGTAACCATGGCAACAACACTTCTGTTTCATCCTGCCTGAACTCTCATTGGTGGGGAAACAGGCGAGAGTTCAGGTGGGACCTCAAACCACACAGGTTTCTTTTAAAGTCATTTGTATAAAATATAGATAAATAAATTAATATTAGATCACAATTACCAGCTGCAGCATTTAAAGTGACAAACGCATCAGCAGTCACAGTCCAATAACATCACATATATTTAGATTTTATTCTGAAATGGGCCATTCTGGAAAATGAGAACTTTAATTTTGGTGTGTTAAGTACGTTGTAGATTTTGATGCTAATACCTTTGTGGTATTTAAACTTTTATGTGGGTAAAAGACTTTCAAGGTGCTCCGGCTGACTAGCTAATGCGCTAATGTTAGCTAGCCTGCAGTGAATGCTAACATTGTATTTTCCCTGCTGGAGGTTTGTTTCTGCACCGTCTTTGCTTTTTGGAGCCAGAAGTGACCATATTTGGATGAGAGGGTGGAGCTGTCGTTGTTAAACATTTCTACACCTCCATCCTGATTGGATCTGACTGAGAACCCGAGCAGCGTCTATTTTACTCTAACTGGGACCATAATTTACAAAATGAACATCATGCTGTGCTGAGGAAGACTTGAAACTATCAACTGAGACCATAAACTCGTTAGGAGACCGTTTACAGAGGTGATGAATCAAGTGAGAAGTCGAGTCATTTTCTACTAACAATCAGACTTATTTTGACAGCCCCCTGCTGGCCATTAGAAAGAATGCAGGTTTAAGGCACTTCAGCATTGGCTTCATTGATCGAACCCAGAAGCTCTGCAAGATCTAACAGAATAAAACCTGCAATTTATGGAGTTATTCAGTGAGTTTAGACATGGAAATGATGTAATCATGAAATATATGTCATTGAGTAGAAGATGCCAAAAAAGACTAAGATACTGACACTGTAATTATGAGGAAAACAACACTATTTTGGGAAGAAGTAAGCTGGAGGACGTTGCTTCCACATATAGCTGCATGTTAGTTGAAGGGTTTAAACACACTTCAGGTTTTGATTCAGCCACATAAACAATATGTTCCACTTGAAGTCACCAAGCAATTACAAGAGCGGCAACAAGTTGGCGGAGGAATGTTTACGTTGGCTTTCGGTTGCGGTCACAGCGCCGTGCTCGGCAGCCATGACGAGTCCAACGCGGAGGTGTTTTTTTACACTGTGTGGGCGTCGAACTCGAAGGCTGAGAGGTCTCAGAGGAGACGGAGCTCCTTGCTGGCTGCCGTCCATAAAGTACAGTAAGTGCTCTTCATACAATCAAACACGCTGCATCTCGCTACTCTTTAATTTAGTCAGTGCACATTCAAGTGTTTCATCAGATTCATGCTGCGCTTCATGAGTTCAGTCTTTCAACAAAACTCCTTTCTGCTTATGCTGCGCGGCACATTATCAGCATCGATTCCATACGCCGACACTGAGCCTTTAAGTCTGTTTGCAAACATTTCACTTGATTCAAGGCAACACTCGAAGCCTCCAAACGCAGCGTGAGAGCTGTTTACTGACTTCAAGGGGCATAAAGTTAGACATCCAATCACAAGTCTTCAAAAATCAGCTGCCTGAGTACAGATGTGATATTTTTCCATACGAGTACGAAGGTTTGTGCACGGCTCAGGTCGGGAGGGCTCTGATTAAAACCACCCTGAAGCTCACTGGTGTCAGCGATAACAGTGGGATGAGATGCCAGAAGATACTAAAAGACAACATTCACCCCGGCAACATCCTGCCGCCATCTAGCAAGCGATACAGAAGTATCCGCTGCCGTACCAGCAGACTGCAGAGCAGCTTCTTTCCTCAGGCTGTGAGACCCCTCGATCCATCCTCCATACATCATGAAAGACTTCAGTACAACTTGAATTTCCTTGTAAAACTGTGAACATTAGAAATGTGCTCAGTTTCACCTCAACACGATGCTCAAACAGTTGAACCTCCTGAACTTTGATTTTGCTCTTGAAGGAATTGTTCTACATTTTGTGAAATACCTCTGCTGGGTTTCTATCTGTAAGTCGAATATGAGGCTACAACCAGCAGCCAGTTAGCTTAGCTTAGCACAAACACTGGAGACAGGGGGAAACAGCTAGCCTGGCTCTGTCCAAAGGTAACACCTACAAGCAGCTTTTTAAGCTTTTACTAATTATTTAACATGTTATAACTGGTTTGTTTAGTCCTTAAAAAGTGTTTTGTCATCACCATGAGGCTATGGAGGATCCAGGAAGTCACTGCACATGGCCGACACAGAGTCCAGGTCAGCCTTCTCATGTAACTCTAAATGAAACTTCCTAAAACATTGAACTATTCCGATAAATTTCTTCTTAACGAGGAGTTCATGTGCCAAACTATTAAGATGCCTTACTCAAAATCAGATTTTGCTTGACTACATTAAAGGCTCGCTATGCAGGAAGTGTTGGTTAGTGTTTGTAAACAGTTTTTGGCCCACCATTTCCACAGCTTCCTGTTGGTGCTTATGGTCTGGCACCTGGTCTCAGCTGTGTGCCGTTATTGGCTGGGAGCTACACGCAACTATTTATTTGTTATTGTGGCAGAAATATGCTGACTATTAAATATCCTTTAAATAAAATGTTTGACTATTATGATCATCATTCTCAATTCAAACTCTATTAAAACTTTGATCAATAAGAGTTTGGTGCCGTCATCTTTGGAGCCACTGCTGTTAACTGAATGTTTACATGTATTTTGGTTCTATATTGTGACCTATGTAGATTTATGTAGATTTTGTGTTGTCTGTGGTGCGTTTGACATTACAGCCACACTACAAATCTCGTTATCCGGTCGTGGAGAGCTGCGAGAGGACAGCGTTGGGCTGCAGGCGGAGGGCGGGTGCGCGTTACCTCGGCCTATCACGGACACATTTGAAAGACCCGTTTGAAGCCAGCAGGAGTGGGAGATGAAAGTCCTGGCACAGCACACTTTGACATCATCAAAACACAACTCCCTCACAACACTCAGCAGCTCTAATGGCTGTGTTAAAAGGTACTTTTAAATACACAGATTTACAAGTGGCCGCTGGCATGGTCCGCACGCGCTTTGTTCTGAATTGAACATGAATGAATTCGACATAATGAAACAGGAGAGCAGCCAGAGGAGGTAAAGCAGAGCAAAATAATGGTTTTACTGAGACTGAGCTAAAATGTTGGATTTGTTTGCACTGAGGATTTAGCAGAGTGAAGCTTCATTGATTTAATGCTTTGTGTCACCAGTTTGGGGGAGAAGGGAGGAAAACAAGGAAGGAGAGCGTAAAAGGGGCAATAAAAGGTGAAATCCAACAAACAGTTCTTGAGATATTTCAGCCTGGACCGAGAGGAGGACCGACAGACACAAGCAGACATGTTTAATATACACAGGAAGGTATGATTGAGAGGAAATCTGTCGGTATGTAAGTGCAGCATCATGGATCTTGTTGTACAAATCCGCCGGGATGTTTTACTGATTGCAGCGCTGCAGCAGCAAATGTTAAAAGCTTCCACCTTTGTGAGAATTATCTGTGAAATATGAGCGAGACACAGTGTGTGTGTGTGTGTGTGTGTGTGTGTGTGTGTGTGTGTGTGTGTGTGTGTGTGTGTGTGCGTGAGCCATCTTTAAGAGGAGAGACGAGTCCTTCTCCCTCTGAAAAACAGCTTGTGACATTTGAGAGATAATTGACACTGCACTTTTCCCCCCTCGCAGCCTCGCTCCCCGGAGCCCTTCATTCTCCCAGGAGTGACCCCGCTTGCTCCGACGAAGTGCTCTTCACAAGGTTGTCATCGGAAAGGTCAGATCCAGAGAGCGAACGAGGCATGAAAGAAGGAAGATGGAGATCCCACCATCCATCTCGCTGTCTGGATCAAGACACCAATCTGACCTTTAACAGTATATCAGCCTCAACAAGCTGTCAGAGCGTACGTGGGAGCGCGGCGCATGATGCCTGTTGGTCTGAGCGAGTGTGTATACGAGACACAAAGACTTTTAACGACTAACATTCATAATATTTACATGAAACTGCTCAGTTTCCAGTTTAATGTAAGTCTTCTTCTGTGCACGGCGTACTCGGAAGTATTTTCATTCTATCATTGCTTAAATTTGAAGTTATTAAGGCAACATTTGGGGATTCATTTCGAATTTAATCCCTTAAATGTCATAAAACGGAAAAATTAACATCACAGTTTTCTAAAAGCGAATGTAATGTCTTCAAACTGCTTGTTTTGTCTGACCAGCAGTCCAAAAACCCAAAATACTCATTCAGTAACAATGAGAAAAGCGACAAGTCATCACGACTGAGAAGCTGCAACAAGAAAATATTTGATATTTTTCTTGATGAGTAATTACTAAAATTGCTGTCAGCTAATCAATTAATCAACTAATTGTTTCAACACTTAACGGCGCCAACATTTGAGCCTTTTTTAGTACGTTCATGGAGGAGTTTTTGTTCTAAACACACAGAAAGAAAAGCTTTAATCAATTTGACATTAAAGTCTGTAAAGCCATTAAAAGTACAGTTCTGTGGAAGTTCTTTGTTTTGGGTGAAATAGCTCGCTACTTCATGATAATAATAAAAAAAGTCCAACTTTTACAGTATTTCACCCGTTAAATCTGGGAATCGATCAGAAGCAGCTGAGTTTTACATGTTAAAAACGAACAGAAACCTCACTTCAGGCTAAAAACTGTTTCTAGCTTTTGTTAAACAGTTTTACCTCTTCAGGCCTCTAAAAACGACTGAATTGAAACGATCCATGAAGGCAACACCAGCCTTCAGAGCTGTGATCAGAGGTCACGAGCCGACGTCACTTTGCTTTAAAGGACCAGGAGCCAAACGGCTTTGGAGCCACGGCCTCATCAAACCTGAGTGAGCTTTGCAAAATTTAGCCAAAACGCAGATGAACACAGACGCCTGCTGGACGAGTCGCCGGGTGGTGCAGACTGAACCACCTGCAGCTGAACACCAGTGAGATGAAGGAGCTGATGGTGGATTCTTCTGAGGAGCTGGACTCCGTGGAAGCGGGGACAGAGAGGACGATGCTGGGTGAGCATCCTGAACGTCTCCATGACATTTAGACAGAGACGTCTTCCCCGAGGCGTGGAGGAGATCATGGCTGCTGGCGGCCATCAGACAGTGAAGATCATCCCTGCTTCATCACAGCGTGGACGTCAGTGGACCAGGACGCTCTGACGTCTTTATGGACTCATTGATTGGACTCAAGTTTTGGCACAGAGCAATAGATCTATTTAACCTTTTAACATATAAATGTAATGATTACATGGACTAGTTGGGTGAAGTGTCCATCGGTCAGGCAGACCAGGACTCACGTTAATAATTATTGCACCATTATTGGTGTTTTTGCACCAAAGCAGCCGTTTAATCAGAGTAAACTACTGTCGAGCAGATGAGGAGCAAACAGAAACGCCCTGAATGCTGACATCGCAGAGCGTAAAGCGGAAGCTCGACGTCGTTTTCGTTCGCGTTACTCATCAGAACCAGACAAACGTCGCTGTGGCTGAGATGTGTCTCAGCATTAAACCCAGCAGCTGTATCTTTGTACTGTGGTGATGCTACTTTTACTGAAATATTTAGTCCACCACTGCACTTCAGGTGCTCCAGACCTTTCCCCGTATTTCAGATCTTCCAGAGCAAACCACAGGGACAATGAATTAAAGAGCATTTTAAGAATTTTCAAAAGGTTTATTACTTCTGCAATAATTTAGGCTTCCAGTATTTTAAAAAATATCATGTCTGTGACAAGCGACACACATCTAAAATATCCTGGCTGTTTTTACTTCTGTAGTCTGTAACAAAATGGATTGCCTTTAAACTCCCGTCAACATATTGCTCCAGTATCTCAAGTAAAACTCAACCCCATCACATTCCCTTCAACACCTACTGCATGAGGACAACGCTCACATATTAGAATATATTAAAGAATGTATCGTAGTAACACCGAATAAAGTGATGAAGGCTTCCTTAATCAAACACGGTTCTTTAAAACATCGCAGCTATTACAAAGTGAATCGTGAGACCAAGATCACCAAAACTACAGCAGTCAGCACTTAACATACAGTGATGTCATTTACATCTAGAGTTAATGTAAAAACTGTGCACAAAATACAGGAGCTACCATTAGTAGTAGTAGTAGTTTTAGTATGGCACACATGAGCTCAATACTTAAGACAGCATTTAGAAACATCTGTCCAGACCCCGTGTGATGTTGAGACATCTGGACGACGAGGGCTTGGAGCCAGACAGAAACTTTAATTAATCGAATGAAAAACCTATATTTATATCAAAATCACAAAGCTGTAAATCATCTTCATTAGCGTAACGTGTCAGAACAACCTCCTTCATCAGCGGCGATGATGAGTACACCGAAAGAAAAAACACCTGGACATGTACTGAAGAAGACTCTGGCTCCAAGCCCGGGAGCTGGGGTTCGGGAATCTGTTTTCTACCCTTCCTCCTCTGCCTCTGTAATCTGTCTGTCAATGCAATCTGCTCTTCTATTGGACTCTTTTTCATTCATCCAGGTCTGGACACACTCACAGTAACAGTGGATTACGCAGCAGGAGAGTTTGTTCAGTTGGAGTCCTGCATCTCGGCACCTGAAGCCTCTTCATCCACGCCGACGCTCGACTGCTCCTCATCTGGAAAAACACGCAGGATTACCGGATTACTCCTAAATACGTCACATCAGATCAAATGACTTCTGTCACTGTTCTGTTGCTGCGAATGAACAGATCTTGTGTCATGATGCCTTCATCAACACAGTAAAACAACACTTAGCGGTCAAGCTAGCAGCTCTTTTTTAAGCATTCTTTCTCCTAAGCAGGAGCTGTTAACGAGTATCACCAACGATGGCAACAACACACTGATCACAACCGTCAAACTGTCCATATGGTTCTTAAATCGACGTTGGTTTAACGAGTAAAAACCAACAGTAGATGAAGTCATCTCATGTTTAAAGCAGCAGGTCCTCAGATCAAACTCAACAGGAGATCAGATAGAATTTCTGAATGTCTGAGCTCGACTGGAATCATATTCTCTAACATCTTGATCGGCCACAAACCGCACTTCTTTATCTCAGACGTGGTGAACGCTGCTGCTCAGCTGCATTTCTCCACCTAAAGTGGCGCTTAAAGGCGGCCTGAAAGCCAATAACATGAATGCAGAGAGCCGACCGGAGGCAGACAGGTGCAGATCCACGCTGCTCCAGGTGAAAACGTCTCCCCTCCAGTGATTCATCCGCAGAGGGAAACTGCGTTAATCTGAAGTTGTGAGACTCCAGCTGCTCGGTCGGACTGATGCTGCCGCTCTTCTCTCAGCTCACTGATGCAAATCATCAGGTCTCTGTGCAAACTGTCACAGCGCAGCGCTGAGCCGCATCACCCAGCGTTTCCTGCTCACGCTCCGCTCAGCCGCCCAGGTGAGACCGACTGCAACGAGCTTCATTAGCATAACTGACTGCCAGCAGGAAGTCATTACAGGAAATAACCTTTTATGGGCATAAAGAGATGGATGTTCGTTTCTCAGGTCGGCCGCTCGTCTTGTTTGGAGACGCTCTGTTTGTACGACTGTATGATCGCCTGGAAAGTAACTAAATACAATTACTCAAGTACTGTACTTGTGTAGAATTTTGAGGTACCTGCACTTGACAAGTATTTCCATTCTGTGCAGCCGTATACTCCGCCGGCTTTCAAAGGGAAATACTGTATTTTATTCGACAGCTTTAGTTCCTCCATAAAAGCACATGATAATCTAAATAAAAGACATTTTTAAATAAATAAAATAAACATTTCAAAAATCTACTTTGGTCCTCTTGTCACATTTCAGATGTCTACGAGTCATTATAAAGCCACTTCTCACCTCTAAACTTCTCATAATGCTTTAATTGAAATATCAGATATGTCATTAAAAAACATGAAAGATTGGAGAAAAGTCCCAAAAATGACAAGATTTGTACATCAGAGCCTTTTTTTCTTTCATCATTAATCATCTCATGTCCGCTCAGGTTTACTTTGTGACCCTTTGGAGGGGCCTGAGCCACAGGTTGGGAACCTCTGGACTAAATGAAGTGTGAACGAGCAGCTGCAGCAGTGAAATGCTGCTGTAACACTGAAGCACTGTCAAAAATCTGATGATGTAACAATGATACGTCAGTCATTTCGGGTCCTCACCTGCAGCTTCCTCCTCGGCACGCTGTCTCTCGGTTTGGGCGTCCGGAGAGCTCGGCTCGTCCGGCGGCCAGCGCAGCTCGCCGCTCTCCACCTCGGCCGCGTCCATCGGCTCGACCACGATGGACGGGAGCCTCTTGGACAGCTTTGGATACCTTTCATGGGTATCTGGGAAGATCTGTTTGAAGCTTATGTAAGGTGGACTGGAGGGTTCTCATATTTGATGGGACAGAAACATCATTACTGTCACTGAACAACAATGCAGTTGATGGGATTAGGAAAACTGCGCGTATGAGATGAAGGATCAGCAGCTGGACTGATGAAGATGACTCCACTGATTTGTTGCTTTGATCTCAAACTGCAAATGTGCATGAGCTCGTGTTGCCTTCTTTTCTATTTTCCACTTAGATGTAAATGTTTAAAACTGTCTAAGTCTGATTCATCAGAGCCGACTGCAGTGACTCCTCAGTCTTGTTAAATAAGGGCTTTAATTATGTCCAAAATGTCCTCCATCAAGCTCTGAATCATGCTCAAACATGGGCTGCAGCCATTTTAATGAGTTTAATGTGTAAAAATCAACAGGAGAGGAAACGACCTCTTGTTGCAACCTTCACGAAAAATCCTTGATTAGATCAAACTAAGAGAAGATAAAATGAAAAAGCAGTGTATCCATTGAATAAAGTGAAAATAATAGGATGTGTGTCTGAACCCGGCTGGACTTCTCAAACACCTGCAGCGGGCCGTGAGTGATGATCGAGAGGGGAAACTTTCGTGTGAGTCCATACATCGTTTTCTGGGAAAATCCTTTAAGCTCAGATTTAACATCTTTATGTTCTGACCTGCAAATCACCGAATCAATACCTCCTGAGAAAAATGCATTCAAACGTTGGTTTTCAGTTTATTCTGTTGTCGTTTTCCCATCTCACCAGAGAAAGTTGCTTTCAGTAGATTTTAGTTGCTTTCAGTAGATTTCAAACTAAGTATCCGCCTGGCACTCTAAAATAAAGCAGGACTGATGACTTTTCCTCTTTAATGATGATACGTTATGTTTAGAAAATAAATCGCACAGTAGTAGACGATAACTCACTCGTCCTTTTAGCTCAGCTGGATAAGACACGTAACATTTACTCGCAGCAGGACGGAGTCCAACTAATGCCCTTCGACGCATCAACCCACATTTTACTCTTGCTCATCACTCCTCTGACTCACCACTGTGTGCTTTCTACTTGAATAAAACAGGACTGGTCTGAAATAATCTGAACACACATATGCACATTCACACACACCTGGAAGGATACTGCGCCCTGATCCGCCGCTGCTCCGCCCCCGCTGAAGTCCTCCGTACCTGGCTCCAGAGAGTTCATCACCTCAGTCATCCTGGAGGAAAACAAGTGCCGATGATCAACCAATCAGTTCGCTGCCTGTGCAGAAACTCTCTCCTTTGGCTCTGAGGTGGTTGATGTGAAACCCCGAATGTTCAGATGACTGCACGCTATCTTTCCTCATTCCTGATTACTGACCAACGTCAGGAGCAACACCTGGCACGAACATTCGTCTGTGATCCGATCACAAGTGGCTCTGAGGACAAACGCATCCAACAGGAAGCTCTGAGAGCCGATCACTCAGACCACATTCAGACGGGGTCTGGACCACGTGTGGCCACATTCTTTGAGGAGTGAGCAGGCAAACGTGTCCTGGGCTCCACTGAAGGACTCAAGTGACGTCCTCTGGGTGGAAGTTATGGGGTGTCAATGGCCTCAAGTTAAAGTGTGAAACAACACAAAGAAGCCACAACAATAATGACCAAAAGTGCCAAACACCTGAAACACTGCATGTGGTGGACATGTGAGAAAAATATTCAAACAGCCTGTAGCTGAAGAAAACACTGAAGAAAGTACTGCATTTAAAATGAAGCTATTCAGCAAAGTTGTGGACTGGACAGACAAACGATGAGGACAACAGCGCTGAGGCGAGCTTCAGCTTCATCTGATGATTCTCTGCAGGTTCATCACTACAAGCAACCGCATTGTTTTCACATTGTGAAGTATAAAAATATCCATCACAGCTGCTTTAACTGGTATTATAACTGCAGTTCCTCAAATGGCCACTCGAGGCTCCAAAACCAAGCCAATCCCCACAGACCCCTGTTTTAAAAAGTCTGAGTTTACAGCAGAAATAAATACGTTTGCAGCAGTTTTCATCTCTAAAGGGATGAATCTTCATGCAACTCACTCACTTAAATTATTTTAAGGCTTAAAGTTACGCATAATTATTGGTGTGTCCACTTTGAGTGACAGCTAGCTGCTAGGTTTCAGCGACCAGGCCTCATTTGGCCCCCATCAGCTCCACCCACGCTCCACCTCTCGGCCCCTTCTCGGATTAGAGTTTGGTGTTTGGAGTCAGGCGCTGCCAAGATGGCGACGGCTGGAGTCACTGAGGTTGATAATGGCTCTTCAGAAAGCTGTGGGCGACGTCACGGAGACTACGTCCATGTTTTATACAGTCTGTGGTTTTGACCAGTGTCTCAGCAGAGGATCATGACATCCTCCACCTCCACCTCCACCTCCACCTCCACCTGGTTGTGCATTATACCTAGAATAATACTGCGAGCAGAAAAACTGGACTTGTGTTAAAAATCTAGACTCTCTGCCTCCTTAAATCCAGCCAGCAGCACCAGTCTTCTGCTCACTGGTGAAAGCCAGTCTTTACATGTGACAAGTTATCAGAAACACCACTTTCCATACAATCACACCAGCAGTTGCTGTTGCCATGGGGACGAGCGATTGAGATTGTATGCCTCTGATTGTCTGAGTAGTGCACTTTGCCTGAGCGCACGAGGCCCAGAGCTGATTTGGGGGTATTCATGTGTGCCGTTACGCAGCAATTACCGCCGTCAGGACGGGGCCGCGTTGTTGTGAGACTTCTCTGTGAAACCTGGAACCGCTTCTGTCCTTCATCATCGCGGCGCTGAGACAATGCAGCCTTTATTCTTCATCAGAGGCTCGCATTGTTCCTCCAGAGGGAATCTGTGCGGTCACTCCGGCCCGTCTCGCGTCCGCGTATTTAAAAAAAGGCTGTTAGGTAGCAGCTGAGGAGGCTTGTAGAGCTCTGCCCGTGATTCCAGCCTGACCTCATGCATTCATTCTGTGCTGAGGTGAAGCGTAACAGACACAAAGATTTAGATGCTGATGCCAGGCGTGACGCGTCTGTCATGCTTTGATTTTTTCCTCTCCAGATGAATAATGATTTCTTACTTAAGCCATTAGGTCTGAACAAGGTTATCCGTGTGTTGCTGTCTGCCTGTTTGCTCTGTGGGAAGCTGCTTCACTTCTGCCTCGACAGAGGAAAATTAAATGTTAAGGCGCTCTCCATTTTCAGCTGCTGCTTCACATTGTGGCATCTTGCATTGTAACAATGGAAAATGTCTATTCATCGAGTTGAAGCGAGCAGAAGCCGTTTTAAAGTGTTGAAGCAAACGTCACGTCAGCGAAGATTTCATGGTTGTTGACTTTCTGGATGTTGTAAGAGAATCAGTATCAGAACTACAAATATTAAAGGGCCCCGTGAAGTTTCCACCTAAACAAACGAAAGCAGCACAGAACGTTTGCAAAGTCCATTTTTAAAAAAATATTTTTATTATTTGCCGGCCTTTGTTGGTACATTACAAGCAACGTGAGACCAACAGCAGTGACCACTAACAAAACGGGGGCCCACTTGTAAAAACATTGCTCCACAGCGCTACTAGTGGTCAAAACATCCACATGGTACCTTTAAGCACGTATTGGAGGTACAACGATCAACTGTTTTCATTACAGTTTCATGTATTGCTTCATAGAAAAAGTCAAAAGTCAAAGGCAACTTGTACTTCAGTAGAAGTAGAAATACCACTGTGTAAAAACACTCTATTACAAATAAAGACCTGCATTCAAAAGCAAACTTAGCAAAATGTTCTTAAAGTATCACAAGTAAAATTATTGACTGATTTTGCTAATTCTTTATTATTCGCTGTCAAAAAGTCAAACTCTATTTAATTCAAAAAGCTATGAAAAAGAGAAAAGTAGAAATCTTGACATTTTTAAAAGTCGAGAGCTGCAAATGTTTGAATTATTATTTATGTACTAATCAAACATCGAAGCTGTCATCAGTTACTTCTGTGCTGATTGGATAATTGAGTAATCAAACAGTTGTTTCAGCATTAGTCATTATTTTCCATCATCTGACGTCTACACCTTTTCCAAAACTTAAAGTCCAACAGCTGTAACGATTGGTCAAACGACAGAAAATAAATCAGAAGCTAGTCTGACGATAGATTCACTGTTTAAGGAAAAATGACTTCTCAGTTGTTTGGATTTGTTCCTTTTCTCTTTTGACAATAATAATCATTTGGGATTTTGGACAGTTGGTGGAATTAGACGAAGCGTTTGAGGACATCGTGTTGGCTTTCAGGAGATTTTAACAAGTATTTTTCACTGTTTTCTGCCTTTATAGTCTGAAAATAATTGGCAGATTAACTATAATGAAAATCTTGAATCTTGAAAGCCAAAACCCACAGGAGCACCTTGATGTACTGCAGCATCACTCAGCTGCAGACTTGAGTTTGAAGCCAGATGCTTGAACCTACGAGTCTTTTTTAATTGATTTCCACTTGAAAGGCACCCAAATCTCCACAAAACGATTCTGCTCGTGGCCACCATCTCATCTCCCATTCTGGCTGTTTGCTTTTCACATGAAAGATGTGCATCTGGTGTGACCTCACGGATTAAAATTCCTCCTCTCTTCTGTCCATCATGAGATTCATCATGGTGGAGATGGTCCAGTTAAAGGCGCAGGAATAGTCTATTGATGGGATGCTGCTCGAATGGCTGCTCTACTCTCTCTCCTCTTATCGCCCCAGCTGCACTTCAAACATTTTTTTTTTTTTTTCTCCAATTTCTGCTACTAAACCAGAGCCAGCAGCAACACCACCTCCTCAAATGCAGGTTCCTCAGATAAATCCAGTAAGTTTTTACAGCCCAAGGACATGAAAAAAATTCAATCCATGGCCAAATATGGAGATATTCTTCTTTACTTACCAACAGCCTCCTGAAATGGTCCACTGCTCTGTTTTCTGTGCAGTTTCAATAGATTTATTGGCCTAATTCACATCTCCTGCTTTATATTTGGACTCAGATGCACCAAGTAGATGTTTTAATGGCAAAGAAACTTAGTTGTATGCATTTGATACATTGACAACATTATGTGTAATTTATTAAATGTCTCTATTGGAGCTTTACCTGCATGGCACACAACAGGTAGCCAGTTTACTGCAGGTAGCAGATACTATTAATAGATTTAAATACCGGTGTATGAAACACAGCTTCTGCTACACCTACACTTACACAGACCACGCAGGCTGATCAGCTTTCTGCCCACAATCCCACACACTGAGCATCACCAGAGCACAAAACCCACAGGGGGAAGCAGCTTTTATGAATTCTCCTAAAGCTCTCAGGTCCAGCTGAAACCATTAAACTCATTAGTTACTTTTATTTTAAAATTAAAAAAACGAATAAAAGCTGCTTCTTTCTCAGGGTTTCACATGAAGAAACGCTTGTCTGATTGTTTCCAGAGTGGTTTAAAAGGCGGATAAAAGCTCCGTACCTGTCTGCGGGCTGATCCAGTGTCTCAGAGCAGGAAGGTGTCCGTCCTCCGCTGCTTCATCACACTGATGCTGCTGATGCTGATGAGGATGATGATGATGGTGGTGATGATGGAGATGATGATGCGGGCTGTTGTGGGCGACAGGCGGCGGGGCGAGCGAGGCTCCCGGTGAAGTTGCCGCTCGCAGTAAAGTGTTCGGAGCGTGCGCAGTGGAGCGGGACCGGTGCTGCGTTAAAGGACTGTCGAAAACGTGACGATTGGAGGTGAGTGGGAACGAGGTGCTGTAGTGAGATCAAATGGCAAGAAGTATGTCTCTTCCCACGAGTACATGGGGATATGTATTTTGGGTGGTTTGTGCAAGTGCCCCTTAGTTCCAGTTAAGGAGTATTTTAATACTACAGCATACAATGATACTTTAAACAATAGCTAACTGCAGCTTGTGCCTCTCATGTACTGACTTCAAACCCAACCAACACCTTTGGGATGATCTTGACCACCAAATGCAAACCACATGTTATTGCCCAACATTGCTATTTTATGTGGCTGATGCGCTTGTGGCTGAATGTGTCTGGATCTGCAGTCTCCCCTCCTTTCCCCCCTCGTTCCTGGTATCTCCTGTTTGTCTCTCACCTGTCTGTGTTCCTGCAGGGTGTGGCCAGCAGGTTGGGACCAGCCTCCTGAACTCACCTGCAGGCAATCACCAATCAAGACCCACCTGCTCACTCTGTATATAAGGACCCAGATTACTGCCAGTATTCATCGTATCATCTTCCTTGCTGTGTGGTAATGACATACCTGAACTTCATGTTAAGTACCCAGGCAGTTTTTGCCTTGTCTATTTTCTGTATACCTCATTGGCTGTATTCTCTCTGTTGTGCTCAGGTGCTTAGCCCACACCTGCTTTGTTTGTGTCCTGTTGGAGACACACATTTATGTCCATGATTTTAGAAAGAAATGTTTTAAAAAAAATCATATTTGGATCTAGTTTTTAGGCGTCCATATTCTTTACCCAGGTGCACACACATTTCCCTTGTGGTGTATTTGACAGACTTCAGATTAGGGCCTATGCACAGATGCAAACCTTTTCTACAACATAAATGTGATCTTTGGACCCAATTTATGTTATTGGTATGTTGGTTGATTATTCATTTATTGTTTATTTAGTCCCAACAAAGTTATTGAAAAATTACATTACTACAAATAAACTATTTTGCTAACAATCTCACCACCAACAGTTCAAACTTCACACACTTTGAAAATATTCACATTTATTGGGAGTGTTAGATTGCAGGTGCAGGGTTTAATCTTTGGTTTTGTATATTGGTGCTAGAGCAATGCTGGGGTTTACATTTGGATCACACATTGTGTCTTTTAACTAGAAGGAAAGCTCTGTCCAGTGTCCCTGCTGTTGAATCCTCGATAGTATAATTTACGAGGAGCATTTGAAGGCAGCGCCTATTCAGTGGTGAAGCGATCGGCCGTTAGTAATTTTGAATTAGCTAATATCGTTAGCAGTTAGCTCAATTGACCAGGTGACTCTTTACACTTTATGCTGTCATGCTAAACCTCTAACACACGAAGATGTCGTGTGTTTTATGGGCCTATTTCATGTTACAACATGTAAGTGAATTACTAAAGGATTATATTATGCTAAATATCAACCAGCAACAAAGCATATAGTGAGGAAATAATGCTTCCTTTTAGTCAGCAAGCTAGCACAGCTAACACAGAGGGGTTCAGTAGCTTTAATTAGCTTTTTCTAATCCTTTATTCCAGGAACACAGTGATACCGGTAAGAGTACCTTTGTGAGTTGTCTCCCTCTAGTGTGCAAATACATGAGTATTAATGCTTCATCTGACCATGTTGTGTAGTCATGAGATGATACGCTCACACCGAGTAATGTATTTGGAAATGTTCATATTTCCCTAAACAAATGCAGCCATTCAGCATTTGATATTTGAATAGGAATGATCCAGGACTCATTCAGAGACCTATTTCAGTAAATCAAATGAAACAGAATAAACAGGGAAAGGCTGAATTTAGGCCACAAGCCAAAGGGGTTTGAAATTCACTGACCTGGATTACAGAACGTAACACATCATACAAATATATATAATAATGTTTATTTATTGTGTCTAACTTCGTACCTTGGGTTAGATTTCAAAGAGGAGCAGTTACCAAATAAAACTCCAGAGAACAGCTATTTACACAGCCATTTAATATTCCCACTTTGCACAGTTATATCGAAAGAGAACATACTGTTGGTATATTTCTATTGTAGCAAATTAGGTTCTAAGCAAAATATTAATAAAAAATATAGTTGCAGCAGTACACTTGCTGTGTTCGATAAGCGTTTTCATTTCAGCTTTGCATTGCTATTGTTTCTTTACATATTAGCTACAGCAACAGGTATAGCTTGGTGATACATGTCTATATTGATCTTTCAGTGATATACTGCATTATTGTTTTGTCGATGTTCTTGTTTGTCAGTTTTACAGTGAATTTATTGTAAACATTTTTTTGGAATGTCAGTAACTGATCAATTTTTGCAACAGTCTTGTTCAGACAAGTTATTAAATCAAATCCACTGGTGATTATTATGCAACAATTAAGAGCACAAGTTTGATCAGTCTTGCACATTAAAAACTATAAAATGACAAAGATATAAGTTTTGATAATCAAAATGCATGGCTTACTTCAGTTCTATACCATAATAAGCAAAGATATTTGCTGAAGCCCTGTCATAATATGCAGTCAGGGTGCTCAGTTACACAGCTTATTAACAATTTAATTGCACTGTCATGGTGAAATACATTAATCTTTCTCTTTACAGGTCAACAATATGTAACCAGAGATTAAAGTTAACACCTGAACACTGACAAATCTTCCCTGTGATTGGTAAGTTGAACTTGCCAACAATCTATTCCAGTCACCAACCTGTTTCTGTCTCAACGTTCTGTCACATGGCTCATGGACAGTGAAATTCAGAACCCACCAGCCACTGAGCTGGACAATGAGGAATTGTATCTTCAGACATAATTTACACTGAGTTATTTCACTTTTCATCTCCATCAAAGAACTTCATTTTCTCAGAGTGCACAGAGTCTCTCAGTCGTTGAATGGATGAAGCTGTCTCACCTGAGATGGGCTCAGAAGAGTCAAACATATGTGTAATTTGTTTAGTTACAACAATTGTTTCTTTGCTTTCACTTCTTTCACTTGATGTTTCTCTCACTAAATGCCTCTCTAAGATCATTCTCTTGCCACTTTGGGAATCTTCAACAGTCCATGATGAAGCTTCACTTGCCTGTGATCTTAAGGGAAGACCTTCAGCTGATTGGACTTGGACAGCAGTTAGTAGCTTGGCATGCTGTGCCTCTGGTGTTGCTTGTATATTTGATGTGAATACATGTATTTTTCCAGATTCCAGTCTGAGTGTGTCTTCTGATGAAGATGAAACTCCAGATGACGGAATGGTAATTTTCTCAGGCAAGTTGGGCTCAACCGAGATCAACTCAGTCCTTGTGGTGGAAGTAATGATGTTGCTGTGCATCTCTTCAAGCCCTGTCACAGTGTTGGGATCAGAGTATTTGACAGTTACCTTGGTTGGAGACGATAAAGATAGACCAACATGCTCACTTGTCAATGCAGAGCTAATATCAGCAAAGGCATCTGATGACTGTACAGAACAGGTGGGGCTTATTTCCTCATCTACTCTTTCCCGTACTGGGCTCTTTTCATCTTTATGCTCAACTTTTTCAGAAATCTTGGCAGGTTCTGATGGGGAGGACAGTCCAAACTTGGGGAATTTAAACCAACCTGTCCTCTCAGGACTTTTAGTAGTATCCTGTTTTGCACTTGCTTCCTTTTCCTTTGACTGCAACTGCTTTTCACTGGTTTCATCCGTTTCATGAACGTCCTTTGAGGTTCCAGGTGTTTCTTCCTCTTTCTCAGTTTTTGGGACATCAAATTCTACATCAATATTCTTGAAGATTTCACCAAATGATGTCAGAGTCATTTTTGGTGATTTACTCTCTCCTTTAGGCTCAACTTCCATTTCCAGTTGATCTTCGTTGGAGTCAGCTTCAGTTTTGTCTTCAGGTTTTGACTTTGAGAAACTCAGCTTTGGCATTTTAAACGATGGTAGTTTGAATTTACTTGGAGAGCTATGACCCACACTGTCAGTCTCAGTCTTTGGCATTTCAGTATCTCTTTTTCCTGCATTGGACACATCTGTTTTAATATCAACACTTGGACCTTTGATGTTGACTGCAATATCCTCCTTAAGTTGAGTTCCATCAGTTTTAGCTACTTTGTCTGCATCAGGTGCTTCTATGGTGACATCATAGGTGGCACCTCCAAATTTCGGCATTTTCATTGTTGGCATTTTAAATTTTAGTGGCGATCCTCCAACATCTTTTGACTTCGCGTCAGTCTCAGAATCTGTGATTTCCACACAAGCTGAAGATTTGGCTTCAATTTCAGGGAGTTTGACCTCTGCTTTAACTTTTGGCAGTGTGATGTCTACATCTTTCTGTGATGCATTTAAATGTTCTTCAGAACCTTTTACTTTTGGCACAGTGATACCAAACTTTGGCAATTTAAACTTGCTTCCTTGTCCATGTTCAGCCTCAAGCTCAGGAGCTTTAATTTCCATTTCTGGTTGTTTGACTTTGACTTCTCCCTCTGAGAGAGAAACATCAACTTGTGGATGCTCAGCACGGACTTTGGGCATTGAGATGCCAGCTTCAATCTCAGGAGCTTTAATTTCCACTTCAGCAGATGATTGCCTTATTTTAACATCTGGAAGTTTGACTTTAGCTTTGGCTTCTGGTAGTGTCACATCTACATCTTTCTTTGATAAACTTAAATCAATTTCAGGCCCTGTTACCTTTGGCATTGTGATTCCAAACTTTGGCATTTTAAACTTGCTTCCTTTTTGTTCATGTTCAGTTCCTGTAGTTTTCATGTGTATTGATGGTCCTTCAGTGTCAATGCTGGGTGCTGCAACATCAACTGTGAGAACCTCTTCAGGAATTTTGATGTCAGCTCCTTCGATTTTGATGTTCTTGTCCGTATCAGGAACTTCCACGCTGGCACTTGGCATTCCAACTCCAAATTTTGGTAATTTGAATGCTGGCATCTTAAATTTTGATGGTGATCCTTCTGTATTCTTTGTCACAACCTTGATCTCAGGAGCTTTAATTTCCACTTCAGCAGAAGGTTCTTTCAGTTCCATGTCAGGAAGTTTGACTTCAGCTTTGGCTTCTGGTAGTGTCACATCTACGTCTTTCTTTGATAAACTTAAATCAATTTCAGGCCCTGTTACCTTTGGCATTGTGATTCCAAACTTTGGCATTTTAAACTTGCTTCCTTTTTGTTCATGTTCAGTTCCTGTAGTTTTCATGGGTATTGATGGTCCTTCGGTGTCAATGCTGGGTGCTGCAACGTCAACTGTGAGAACCTCTTCAGGAATTTTGATGTCAGCTCCTTCGATTTTGATGTTCTTGTCTGTATCAGGAACTTCCACGCTGGCACTTGGCATTCCAACTCCAAATTTTGGTAACTTGAATGCTGGCATCTTAAATTTTGATGGTGACCCTTCTGTATTCTTTGTCACAATCTTGATCTCAGGAGCTTTAATTTCCACTTCAGCAGAAGGTTCTTTCAGTTCAGTGTCAGGAAGTTTGACTTCAGCTTTGGCTTCTGGTAGTGTCACATCTACGTCTTTCTTTGACAAACTTAAATCAAATTCAGGCCCTGTTACCTTTGGCATTGTGATTCCAAACTTTGGCATTTTAAACTTGCTTCCTTTCTTTTCATGTTCAGTTCCTGTAGTTTTCATATGTATTGATAGTCCTTCAGTGTCAGTGCTGGGTGCTGCAATGTCAACTGTGAGAACCTCTTCAGGAATTTTGATGTCAGCTCCTTCGATTTTGACGTTCTTGTCCATATCAGGAACTTCTACGCTGGCACTTGGCATTCCAACTCCAAATTTTGGTAATTTGAATGCTGGCATCTTAAATTTTGATGGTGATCCCACAACATCACCCACTTGAGCTTCAATCTCAGGGGATTTGATTTCCACTTCAGCAGATGATTGCCTTATTTTAACATCTGGAAGTTGAACTTCAGGTTTGACTTCTGGTAGTGTCACATCTGCATCTTTCTTTGATAAACTTAAATCAATTTCAGGTCCTGTTACCTTTGGCATTGTGATTCCAAACTTTGGCATTTTAAACTTGCTTCCTTTTTGTTCATGTTCAGTTCCTGTAGTTTTCATGTGTATTGATGGTCCTTCAGTGTCAATGCTAGGTGCTGCAACGTCAACTGTGAGAACCTCCTCTGGAATTTTGATGTCAGCTCCTTCGATTTTGATGTTCTTGTCCATATCAGGAACTTCCACGCTGGCACTTGGCATTCCAACTCCAAATTTTGGTAATTTGAATGCTGGCATCTTAAATCTTGATGGTGATCCTTCTGTATTCTTTGTCACAACCTTGATCTCAGGAGCTTTAATTTCCACTTCAGCAGAAGGTTCTTTCAGTTCCAAGTCAGGTAGTTTGACTTCAGCTTTGGCTTCTGGTAGTGTCACATCTACGTCTTTCTTTGATAAACTTAAATCAATTTCAGGCCCTGTTACCTTTGGCATTGTGATTCCAAACTTTGGCATTTTAAACTTGCTTCCTTTTTGTTCATGTTCAGTTCCTGTAGTTTTCATGTGTATTGATGGTCCTTCAGTGTCAATGCTGGGTGCTGCAACGTCAACTGTGAGAACCTCTTCAGGAATTTTGATGTCAGCTCCTTCGATTTTGATGTTCTTGTCTGTATCAGGAACTTCCACGCTGGCACTTGGCATTCCAACTCCAAATTTTGGTAACTTGAATGCTGGCATCTTAAATTTTGATGGTGATCCTTCTGTATTCTTTGTCACAATCTTGATCTCAGGAGCTTTAATTTCCACTTCAGCAGTAGGTTCTTTCAGTTCAGTGTCAGGAAGTTTGACTTCAGCTTTGGCTTCTGGTAGTGTCACATCTACGTCTTTCTTTGATAAACTTAAATCAATTTCAGGCCCTGTTACCTTTGGCATTGTGATTCCAAACTTTGGCATTTTAAACTTGCTTCCTTTCTTTTCATGTTCAGTTCCTGTAGTTTTCATATGTATTGATGGTCCTTCGGTGTCAATGCTAGGTGCTGCAACGTCAACTGTGAGAACCTCTTCAGGAATTTTGATGTCAGCTCCTTCGATTTTGACGTTCTTGTCCATATCAGGAACTTCCACGCTGGCACTTGGCATTCCAACTCCAAATTTTGGTAATTTGAATGCTGGCATCTTAAATTTTGATGGTGATCCTTCTGTATTCTTTGTCACAATCTTGATCTCAGGAGCTTTAATTTCCACTTCAGTAGAGGGTTCTTTCAGTTCCAAGTCAGGAAGTTTGACTTCAGCTTTGGCTTCTGGTAGTGTCACATCTATATCTTTCTTTGATAAACTTAAATCAATTTCAGGTCCTGTTACCTTTGGCATTGTGATTCCAAACTTTGGCATTTTAAACTTGCTTCCTTTTTGTTCATGTTCAGTTCCTGTAGTTTTCATGTGTATTGATGGTCCTTCAGTGTCAATGCTGGGTGCTGCAACGTCAACTGTGAGAACCTCTTCAGGAATTTTGATGTCAGCTCCTTTGATTTTGATGTTCTTGTCCGTATCAGGAACTTCCACGCTGGCACTTGGCATTCCAACTCCAAATTTTGGTAACTTGAATGCTGGCATCTTAAATTTTGATGGTGATCCTTCTGTATTCTTTGTCACAACCTTGATCTCAGGAGCTTTAATTTCCACTTCAGCAGAGGGTTCTTTCAGTTCCATGTCAGGAAGTTTGACTTCAGCTTTGGCTTCTGGTAGTGTCACATCTACGTCTTTCTTTGACAAACTTAAATCAATTTCAGGTCCTGTTACCTTTGGCATTGTGATTCCAAACTTTGGCATTTTAAACTTGCTTCCTTTTTGTTCATGTTCAGTTCCTGTAGTTTTCATGTGTATTGATGGTCCTTCAGTGTCGATGCTGGGTGCTGCAACGTCAACTGTGAGAACCTCTTCAGGAATTTTGATATCAACTCCATCAATTCTGATATCTTTGTCCATATCAGGAACTTCTGCGGTGCCACTTGCCGTTCCAACTCCAAATTTTGGTAATTTGAATGTTTGCATCTTAAATTTTGATGGTGATCCCTCTGCATCCTTTGTCACAATCTTGATCTCAGGAGCTTTAATTTCTACTTCAGCAGAAGGTTCTTTCAGTTCAATGTCAGGAAGTTTGACTTCAGCTTTGGCTTCTGGTAGTGTCACATCTACGTCTTTCTTTGACAAACTTAAATCAGTTTCAAGCTCTGCTACCTTTGGCATTGTGATTCCAAATTTTGGCATTTTAAACTTGCTTCCTTGACCAACAATTTCACCTTCACACTCAGGTGGTTTCATATCTACTTCACCACCTTTCATTTTAACTTTTCCCTCTGGCATTGCAACATCCAAATCCGGATGACTGACATCAACTTCTGGGGCTTTAACACTTTGTTTTGAAAAAGAAAATCTTGGCAGTGAAAACCTTGACTTTTTCATTTTTGCGTCTACCTCAAAACTTGGCTGTTGGGCTATCACAACACCTCCTGAAGGTTCTTTGACTTCAACTTCTGGCAGATGAACCTCTGCTTTCACTTCTGGTACATCAGCATCTGTGTGTGGCACAGATATGTGCATGTCAGCTCCATCGATTTTGATTTCTTTGTCTATATCATATACCTCAGTGCTGATATTTGGAGTTGCAACTCCAAAATTTGGAAATTTTAATGTTGGCATTTTAAATTTTGATGATGATGGTTCTTTCACATTGCGTAATGGAGCATCAATCTCAGCAGCCTTAATTTCCGCTTTCGCTGAAGCATCGGGGAGATCGACATCTGCTTTGACTTCTGGAAGTGTGACATCTACATCTTTCTTTGATAAGCTGAAATCAATTTCTGGTCCTTTTACTTTTGGCATTGATATTCCAAACTTTGGCATTTTGAACTTGCTTCTTTGTCCGTCAAGTTCACCTTGGGACTGTAAGGGTTTAATTTCCAGTCCAGGTTTTCTCACCTCCATCGTTGCTTCTGGAATTGAAACATCAGCTTTTTCAAGATTAATGGCAATTTCAGGGGCTTTTGGGAGTTCAACTTCTGCCTTAGGTTCTGGTAATTTGACATGTACATCTTTCTTCGATACACTTACATCAATTTCAGGCCCTTGTACTTTTGGCAGAGATATTCCAAACTTTGGCACTTTAAACTTGCTTCCTTGCTCATCAGATTCTTTCTGACACTCTGGTGGTTTCATATCCAGAGCAATTTCAGGAGCTTTTGGGAGTTCGACCTCAGCTTTTGCCTCTGGTATTGTCACATCTACATCTCTTTTTGAGAGGCTTGAGGAAATTTCAGGTCCTTTTACTTTTGGCATTGTAATCCCAAACTTTGGCATTTTGAATTTACCTCCTTGTCCTTCAAGTTCAACATCAGTCTGTAAAGGTTTGATTTCCATGTCAGGCTTTTTAAAATCCACATTTGCTTCTGGAATCAAAATTTCTGCTTCTCCAAGACTGACATCCATTTTGGGGGCATCTGGAAGTTTGACCTCAACATTGGTCTGTGGTAATGTCGCATCTACGTTTTTCTTTGATAAGCTCAAGTCAAATTCTGGCCCTTTTACTTTAGGCATTTTAATTCCAAACTTTGGCATTTTGAATTTACCTCCTTGTCCTTCAAGTTCAACATCAGTCTGTAAAGGTTTGATTTCCATGTCAGGCTTTTTAAAATCCACATTTGCTTCTGGAATCAAAATTTCTGCTTCTCCAAGACTGACATCCATTTTGGGGGCATCTGGAAGTTTGACCTCAACATTGGTCAGTGGTAATGTCGTATCTACGTTTTTCTTTGATAAGCTCAAGTCAAATTCTGGCCCTTTTACTTTAGGCATTTTAATTCCAAACTTTGGCATTTTGAATTTACCTCCTTGTCCTTCAAGTTCAACATCAGTCTGTAAAGGTTTGATTTCCATGTCAGGCTTTTTAAAATCCACATTTGCTTCTGGAATCAAAATTTCTGCTTCTCCAAGACTGACATCCATTTTGGGGGCATCTGGAAGTTTGACCTCAACATTTGTCTGCGGTAATGTCACATCTGCGTTTTTCTTTGATAAGTTCAAGTCAAATTCTGGCCCTTTTACTTTAGGCATTTTAATTCCAAACTTTGGCATTTTAAACTTCCCACCATGAACATCCATCTCTGCTTCATGCTCTGGTGGTTTCATCTCCACAGCAATTTTAGGGACTTCTGGAAGTTTGACTTCAGCCTTACTTTCTGGAACTTCAATCTCAGCCTCTGCAACATCTACTTTTCCAAAATCAGTCTCTGAAAGTTTGATAGCTTCAGCCTCTGGTAATGTGACATCCCTGTCTTTCTTTGATAAGTTTAAATCAATTTTAGGTCCTTTCAGCTTTGGCATAGAGAAACCAAGGTGTGGCATTTTAAACTTGCTTCCTTTTCCATCCTGTTCGGTTTCTATAGTTTTCATATCCATTGGAGGGCCTTCAATCTCAATGTTGGGTGCTGCAATGTTAACCACAGACTCCTCTTCAGGGATAGTAATGTCAGTTCCATCAATTTTGACATCCTTGTGCATATGAGATACTTTTACAGAGATGTCTGGAGTACCAACACCAAATTTTGGTAGTTTGAATGTTGGCATTTTAAATTTTGATGATGATCCTTCTGTACCTATTGCCGCAACTTTTATTTCAGGAGCTTTAAATTCCACATTAGCAGCAGGTTCTTTGAGTTCAACTTCAGGGACTTTTGCTTCAGCTTTGGCCTCTTGTGGTGTCACGTCTCCATCTTTCTTTGATAAACCAAAGTGAATTTCATGTCCCTTTACTTTTGGCATCGACATTCCCAACTTTGGCATTTTAAACTTGCCTCCTTGCCCATCAATTTCAACTTCACTTCGCAGAGGTTTCATTTCCAATTCTGGCTTTTCAAATTCCAATTGTTCCTCTGGAAGAGAAACACCTGCTTTTCCAAGACTGACATCAACTTGAGGAGCTTCTGGGAGTTTGACCTCAGCATCAGCCTCTGGCAGTGGGACACCCACAGCTTTCTTTGAAAAACTTAAATTTATTTGAGGCCCTTTGACTTTAGGTAATGCAATCTCTGGAGATTTAACCTCTACTTTGAAACCAGGGTCTGCATGTTCAACATGAGGAGGTTTGACTTCTGCTTTAGCTTCAGGCAATGTGACATCTACATCTGTCTTTGTTACGCTTAAATCAGCTTGAGGTCCTTTTACTTTTGGCAATGATATTCCAAATTTTGGCATTTTGAACTTGCCTCGTTGTCCATCAAGTTCACCTTCAGTTGTCAGAGGTTGGATTTCCAATCCAGGTTGTTCAACCTCCGTCTTTTGTTCTGGAATAGAAACATCTATGTTTCCAAGAGTGACATCAACCTCAGGAACTTTGGGCAGTTTGGCTTCAGCTTTAGCCTCTGCTAGTGTGACATCTACATCTTTTTGTGATAGGCTTGCACCAACTTTAGGTCCTTTCACCTTTGGCATGGAGATGTCAAGGTTTGGCATTTTAAACTTGCTAGCCTTTCCCTCTCTTTCAAATGTGTTTGTCTCTGCTCCAACAATGTTTATATCCTTATCTGCATCAGGCACATTTACACTGATGTCCACAGTCGCCGCTCCAAATTTGGGCATTTTGATTGTGTGCTGCTCAGCATCAACATCTTTTAATTCCCCTCTGATCTCTGGAATTGAGGCATTAGTATTTGGCATTACAGCATCAAGATTAACACCAAAACCTGTGAGTGAAATGCTACCATCCTTTTTGGCTGGTGAACCAACTCCTGAATCAATGTATTCAATACTGTCAATTTCAGGTATTTTCACATCAGGTATGACTCCTCCAATCTGCCCTTTGCCTTTCCTACTTTCAATCTTTGATGTTTTTACTTCTTGGCTGTCTATAGTCCCCTCTCCTTTCACTGTGTCGCCCTTTTTCTGAGAGATATTTTGTTTGAAGTCAATTCCAATGTCAGGAATTTTTATATTTGGTTTTGCAATCCCAAAGCCAGCCGCTGTTATCTTTGCCTTCTTTGATTTCTTGTCTGATTCTTTTGGGCTGAGTTTAACTGCAGATTCATATTCAGATTTGATGCCCTCTGTGTCTTGTTTCTGACGAATGGCAACATCTTGTCCACTTTCTTTTCCTGGTATTACGATATCTTCTCGTTTATAGATCTCTTTGTCGCTTGGTTTTGCCTTAGTTTTGTATTTCTTCTCAGTTTCATTCAAATCTACCCTGGTCTCAAATAGAGGTTCCTCTGACGTAGAATCAGCAGGTGTGATCCTTGGTAGTTTGACTGTTGTCTTAGAGATTTCTGGAGAGGCAGTTATGTCAAACTTAGTGAAGTGTGTCTCATATTTTGTTTTGGTATCAACAACTTTAGTCGGCGTTTTCACTGATATTCTTTGTGCATTTGCGTCTATCACAGTGATTTCTTCAGGAATAGGCACTCCTGACATGTCAACCCTTGGCAGCTTATATCCAGGCAATTTTGAAACTGCTTCTTTCACGCTGTCAACATCAATTGACAGTTGAACAGTTTCAGCTTGAAGTTCTTCATACTGTCCCGTAAAACCAGCTTTAGGCTCTTTAAGTCCTTTAACTGTGGTCCTCTTTGACATGTCCTCCATGCCTGGAATTTCAATTTCTTCACGTTTTGGAAGTTGTGTTCTGGAAAGACTTCTTTTTGACAGTTGCTCATAAGGATCTTCTTTCACTTCTGTAGCCTCACTTGTAAGATGCGCAATTTTAGTTGTGCATTCTTCAACATTTACATTAATTTTTTGTACAGTTTCCTCAGTGGCAATGTCACTAAAGCCTATTTTAGGCAGTTTGAATACTGGGCCTGTCTTTGTTTCTTGTTTTTGTTTCGTGCCCTTGCCTTTCCTCATTTTTTCTTCACTTTTCTGTGGAGATTTGTGAATAAATGCAGCATCAGACATATCAAGTTCCTCCTTTGGTACACCCATTTCCATCTGCGTTGTCACTGATTTGGCTGAGATTCCCCTTGAACTCACGTTGCTGATTATTTGGGTATTGGCATCCAGTGCGAGTTGATCCTCCTGCAGCTTTGTGTGTGACTCAGGGCTGAGGATGGCATCTGATTTTACATTTTCAGGTTGATCTGGTATTTCAATACTTGCCCCCAGCGTTTTCAGCCGTTTTGGGGATTTTGCTTTTGTGTCTTTCTTGTGTGATTTATCCTTCCCCAAAATTTTCATTTTTAATTCGGAACGTTCTTTCTTCTTTTTCTTGCCATCAGGGGACTTGATACCAGAGTTACTCTCTTTATCTGGCAGTGCCACAGTTAGATCTGCTGTTTTCAAAGAACTGTCTACAGTGATGAGCTCCACCTTGTGTTGAACAGTTTGAGGTTCAGTCAGTTTTTGCTCAAATCTTTTGCCTTCCACTACTTCCACATCCTCTGTCACACAGACTTCAGGTGTTTCTCCTGAGGGACTTTCAAGGCATTCAGGTGAAAGCATGTCTGACGCTTCATGTGTCTCGAGAGTTTTGCCACTGATCTGCCCGGTTGTTGGTGTGTCCATGTCCTGGTCTTCAGATGAACTTATGCGGCCTCTCTTTGTCAGACTGGAAAGCTTTATTTTATGCCTCTTCTTGCCTTTGAGAGCGTCTTGAGATTTTATAGGTGACTCTGTGTCACTTGTGGTGGGGCTAAGCTCAAGCTTTCTCTGCTCATCCGCCTCTGAGGAACTGTGAGACCTGGTAAAGCGGGACTTTTGTCCTTTTCCAAATGAAGGAAACTTGGGCCACGACACCCGGCCGTCACCTCGCCTTTTGGTTTTTCCTTTCTCCCTCATCTCGAGAGCAGGGAGCTCTCCTTCCTGTGGAGCAACAGAAACATGAAGTGTCAGTTTTATCCCCAGCACTACCGATCACAAAGAGTCAGACAACTTGAAAATAGTTACAGGGATGACGTCAGATTCGATGGCTGGTTCACTCTCTGTGATGTCTGGTTTGCGTTTCAAGCAGAGCTTCAATTTGTAAGCCTGAGCGTGCTCCAGAATCTGAATGGCGTCCTCGTACGAGACGTTGTCGAAATACACAGTGGCACTCAGAATCTGATCACCTGCGTAAACAAGAGCGAAATCTTTCAGAGGCACTTCAGGGAGAAGATTTTCAGTCTGAGGAACTTTTCTAGAAATGATAAAATTATACAATCAGAGTAAAAGTAATAGATACAGTATGATCAGTCATTAGACTTTGCAGCTTGCTCTTAAAGTGTTTTCTGTTAAGTCTGTTTGCGGTTTGAATAGGAGTAGTTTATTGTGTGAGTGTCTATTTCTATATAAATATGCGTTTTGGAATTAGAAATTCTAAAATCAAGATATAAAATTAGTTAGAGCATCTTTAGTTTTCATTGCAGTTGGAGAGAAAATGTCAATATAATTGTTTCTTACTTCCAAATGCTCGTTTACCTTCTTTCAGTTTCAGACTTTTTGAGGCAGGTGACTCCGGTATGACTTCCTTAATGAAGATCCCGTCTTTCCCTCCTCCACCATAAACAAGACCCTCTGCACATCCGTCTTTGGCTGTTTTCACGATCACCCCAGACTCAGGGCTGTGAACTTCCTGCCAGCACATCCAAATAGAAAGGATAAAATCACTTTTACCTTCAGCTGTGCTATTCTGTGCTGCAGCACAGCCTGAAGGGATTCACAGATGCAGTGTGGTGGGAGTGTCTCACCTTCAGTTTACTCATCTTTGGAGTTGAGCGCTTTTCAAACATGGACCCAAGCCCAGACTTTTTAGCTTTCTTTCCACTCCCACTTTTGTGGTGTTGGTCATGCTCTGTTTCACACTAAAACAACAAAAAGAAATACAATCATTGAATTCTAACCAAACAAAAAAATATATTGCAATCAGATCTTCATCTTTAATCAAATAGAAAACGTGACATATATATAGATTTCATCCAGAAGCTTTGAAAGTACTTGCAGAGGGAACGGTAAAACACTGTATACAGTGTACATACGTTCATACAGGGGAGTAACTGAATCTGCAATTTACAGCAGTAAAAAGAAATACTGTGCCTGAGGCTCTACTTGTAAAGGGATAGTTGACATATGATTCCTTCAAATTACGAGCTTGTGCTCTCAATATGCTAATTTAATTCACATAATTTAGTAACTTTTTCCGTGAATTGCATTCCCTGAAACAATCTTCAGTTCTTCGAGGGCAGCAATACACAGCAATTAGGGGACGTCAACCATATAATAATTATCACTTAATTTGTGGCTGCTTCTAGGTTAGTGAATAAAGAAATCCAGCCGGCAGAACATTTCCCCCTGTCAGATATTTAGTTCTGAAGGTGGTGACAGAAAAACAGCAACACAGCAAACTTAAAGACGTATCTCTGTCAACACCACCAGAACTGTTCAATGTCAGCATTCACGCGTTGTGGCTGCGACTTCACAGTCAGCGTGTGTGAGGCCTGTGAGAAGCAACTAATAGATCATCTAACAACACACAGTTTTGGGTTTTCAAGACGATGATGTGATTTAGAAATGGCTCTAAAATTAATTCCCATAAAGATAAATTTCTACGAATTTGAGCTTCATGTGGAGCAGAGCTGGATTTTAGGACGTGCATAGCTCTGTGTGAAGACAGATCAGCCAATGCAATCTCACCTCGCGTGGTCACAAGCCTATTCTCTAACTTCATTTGTCCAGGGCCTCAACAAAATAGGCTGTTGCTTCACGGATAGATGGCTGAAGGACTTACTGTGTATATAAGTAACCAGGTTAAAGTGTGTAATATCCTGATTTCTATCATGTTAAAAGAAACTTGAAGAACACTGATTTCATGGTCATGTTTCCATTTTACCTACAGATGGAGGCGCATGTAAGCAGCCTGGTTTTACCTGCTTTGCTGTGTTCGATGATGTTGGTGTGCTGGTGTTCTGTACCTCTTTGTCACTGTCGATGTACGTTTCAGGAAACTCCTCGACGGGGGACGAACCCTGAGGCCGTGGTCTCTCTCCCTCTGTGAACTGAGATGGCTCGTCACATATCTGCGTGGACATAAGGTCAGTCAGCACAAACAGTCACACGGTCTCGTCCTAAAACAGGCGTCGTCGTCATTTCAAAGAGCTATCATGTCATTTGAATCCGTTTCAGTCACAGGATCTCCTCTCAGCCACCTCAGAAACAGTTTTAATGTAAAAGCTCGTGTAGCTGCGCCTGCAGAATGAACCACAAAGGTGTTGAGAAAACTGGATCACAGATAGTGTGATAACACCTTGCCGTGCCAAAGGCAGCGCTGACTGGGTGCTTCGCGACTTGGCGTTTCATAGTTGTCACATTAGTAGCGTGTTTCCAGGGATGGCAGTGTTTGCCGGTCTGTCAGTCCAACGCTTTGCTTCAGAGTGAAATATCTCAACAATAGTCTGATTTATTCACATAAGCCTTAGAACAGACATTAATGGTTCCCAGATGATTAATCCTAATAATCTATCAATTCAGTGGTTTTGAAAGGACCTTTGACTCAAGTATACCAGTGAGGTGTGTCAAATTTAGAAGGCTGCAGCCATAATTTCAGTGTCAGACACACATTTAATCAACGTTTCAGCAAATATATAAATATAAAAAATATGAGCATCAGAGATAACACACTGTGTTTCTGTTGACTGAGGCCGAGATCGAAACCTTTAATGGCGATAAATCAAACAAAGACAAAACGTAAAACAGTGGTTTAACTTTGGGTCACTCACCGAATCGTCCTCTGTGCCGGGCTCTGGTCCTGTCAGCCTGCGGCCAGCTCCTGTTCACACACACACACACACACACACACACACACACACACACACACACACAGGCAAGTAAATATCTTCACCTCAGACACATGTTGCATGGTTATGTTCAGCTAAAGGGAAAATTGCATTAGATATTTTTAGCAGCAAAGCAGCTGAACAAAGTCCAAGTGCAAAAAAATAATGTTGTTAAATGAAATGGTTTCCCAAAGGGACCAAATAATCTGCATTCAACAAGATTAAGCATGCAATTATCTTATTCTATTGTCGTATAATCATTGGCATGAAAAGTACACAAAGGTTAAGCAGAGGGATGTTTTCCAGCCTTTGAAACTTCACTAATGCTCAAAACCAGAAGTCTGCTGTTTATCTGCTTCTGTTGAGCAGTAAGCTGAGACTCTGGCCTGGTCTGACTCCTGACAGTTGTTTTGAGGCTCAGAGAGACACTGGAGCCGATGATGAGACTATTTAGAGTTCTTCCTGGCAAAAATTTCCCCAGGGGCTCGCTGCTTCTTTCGTCCGTTAAGTGATCCAACGTATTGATCCACAGATTAGTATCTGCGGCCTCTCAGCTCAGCCCCTCCAGGCTGTGGAAAAGGGAAAGTCTGACTCCAAATGAATATGTTTAGTCAGATTATTATTATTATTTCTCTGACCTCTAACCTCAATTCGATTTGATTCCATCTAAAACGACCTCTTTATTCAGGCCGTTTTAATACGAGGTTCATTGTATCAGGATTTCCACTTCGGGCTGCAGTTCATTTGTTAGTTGTTCTAAAGTTTGGGATGAAAAAAATTACAAATTGTGCTCGACATAGTGCTGCTCTGTCCTTCACGTCTCCACGTTTTCTGTGGTGTTATGTCCTCTTTAACTAAGCAATTCACATCATCAGTGTCAGCAGAAGCAAATGCAGTCACGCTCTACATGAAGAATCAAATTATTTCCATCGCAGATCATTTTTTTTCTGGTCTTTGAGCAGCTTTACAGACTTTGTATTTCCTATTAAAGCACAATCCCAAAACTCAAATCAAGAATTTAAAGGGAAACGTCGCCCAAAATGTCTAAATATCAAGATTTCAAGATTTGAAAGTGATTCACTAACTCACAAATATATTTTCACAAGTATTTTGAGAGGTTTACGTGGATGTTTTGAGATTTTTTGCCAGTATTAAAATCAGCTGCTCTGCGTTAGCGTAGCTACTCGAGCAGAGGCTGAACTTTCTGTGACTTCATCTGAAAACTTCTGGCAACCAACTGATGCAAAACTAATGGTTGTGGAGTTAAATATTCATCTAAAAGCCTGAATTTTAAGGCTGAAATGATCTAACAATCCTGCACATTAGTGAACATATGCAGCAGCACCATTGTGTTTTAAGCAGCCGCCCCACCCTCTGCCTTAATGCATGTCATGTGAGGAGCTCTGACTGCCTCTCTAAGTGCATTAGAAGACAATAAAGGCAAGAGGCTGACGGTGTAAAAACCTCCTCCTGTAACAGGGCGTGTCGCTGCCTCAAGGTTGATGATCCAAGAGAGTTCAAGAAGCCATCGAGTGACATTATGCTTCTGATTTCTTCCATGACTGATAATGAAAAAACCTTGAAAAGCAACCTGCACTGTGTCAGAGACATACATTCCTCTGACTCCAGGATCAGAAATAACATCAGAGAACACTTATCCGGCAGAAAGGAAGGTTCACACGGTGAACTCTGATCACACCACAGTCTAGACGTGTTGTGAAATATAATAATCAACCGTCTCTGCAGCTGCCTACACCATTAACTCGAGTGCTGTATGAATCCTCATCGCAGAGTCGTCACTATCATCTCCCTCAGACCAGGTATGACTAACAGAGATTTTAAAGCCACTTCTAAGGCGTCACACAGCTCACCTACCTGATGCTGCTGCTGCTGCTGCTGCTGCTGCTGTTTAACTCCTGGAAATCAACCAAAGTGTTAAGAGCATGTTGCCCAAACTGCCCTTAACATCCCTGCATGAGTGGAGCTGCTAAAGTGGGTAAAGTGTTTTGTTCAGTCTCAGATGGACGGAGGAGGCGGGACACTTTGAAGTGGCAGTCATACCTTGGGTGTCACTCCCAAACTCAATTAAGTGGTTTCTAAAGGTCCTTATGGTGAGATTTAACTCCTTGCACCACATGTGCTTTAAAAATCCCCTTAGGTTTTCACCGATCTCATTAATTACTACCAGATCCCCTTAAATTTGCTTGATTTATGAATGCAGGGCAACAACACCTTCCTCTTCCAGACCACCTCAAAGAACTCCTCACTTTACTTTCTAATATAAAATCAGCCTTTATCTCAAACCTCGTGGAATGAAATTCATTTACCTAAAAGAATTTAATCAAGTGGAATCTGTGGGACTTTTATTGGAAACCTGAGAAACTGAGTGAGTCTGTTCACATACACCATTTCATTAATAAGTCCCTTAAAAAAATCAGTGGTACTCACTGAGACTGAGAAGACTGAGGTGTGATTATTAATCACACCTCAGTCAACTATTAATTGGATTGCCATGAAATTTTGTATACTGCTGTCATCAGCCTCAGCTGTCCTTAATGAGCATGTGTTCGCATGCAAACAGGCTAAACTGAGGCTGTGCACAAGGGAAACGTGCTGCACATCATCATGTTATCATTGTGAGCATGTCAGCAAGTTAGTATTCAGCTTACAGCCTCCATGAGTGTCCTCACAGAGCCGCCGGCGTGGCTCTAGACTCAGTCTGACTAGTGTGGAGTTAATGGAAACAACTGAGGGTTTAAGATGTGTTCAAGATGTTCAAGTGTGGATTAGCTGGTGATCATCAGTTCCCATGTAGAAAAAACTTAGATATGGTATAAAACTGCGGACAACATGGAGGGGACTCGCCTCGAAACAGGAAGTGGTTTAAATTGTGAGGTGGAAAGAAGAGCTGTGGAGGTCTTGCAGAGATATTTTCATTCAGGTCTGAAAAAAAGTGGGTTTTCAAAGTGGGTTTACAGCTGCTCCCGTCCATTCAGTGGTAGAGAACGTGATGTAATAGTACAGAATCATTGTTTTTAATTATTCTTATTAATGATTGTTTACAGGTTGAGAATGTGGGACATTCAATATTCAGTTTGAACTGTGGGGGGATGTGGAGCGAGTGATGGTTCAGGAGGTTAAACTGAACAGAATTAAACAAATTCATTAAATTAACAGCCGTTGCTCAAGACTGAAACTGTCATGTGCCATGTCTCAAATACACGGCGCTCAGAATCAGTGTCAGCCTGCGCAGTGAGCTGGATTCAGGCCCTGCTCAGCATGACCGGATGATGTTTTTCAGCACTTCATCCCGGCAGATGTCGGATATTCCAGCCACAACAACTGGTGCTGCACATGTAGAAACTCCTTTCTCAAATATTTGTCATGTGGGTGCTGTAGAGGGCCTGATAACAACGTTCTCTGCTCACTGAAATGCCAAAATAAAATCACATAGTTGACCTGTTTGCTTATCAAAGATTAGATATCCTAAATATTCAGAAAGCTGTTGGCTACTGTTCTCATAAGCACGACCGGTCGACGCTGAAGACTTTGGTGCGCAGATCCTGCATGATTCATATCTGAGTGCAGCTGCAGCTCTGGATTTGGGTGTGGCTCATCCCTCAGCGCTCGTGCTGATGTGATGAAGAATGAGGCTTCTGAACTACCGAGCCTGCCGTCAAACAGCGCTGATGTGAACCCATCTGTCCTACACGATGCTGCGTCAGTGAATCTATCTTATACTCGCTCGTGTTGGTGTTTCCAAAAGCAAAAACTGAAATCCTAGAAATCTAAATCAGGTCGCAGATTAAGCTGCAAATCTTAACTGTATTGTGTTAGCCGCCTGTCCTCAGCTCATCTCTTACGTAAGCGCCTTCTGCTCCAGTTTGTGCTTCCTGTTGAGAGGCACCTGGAAGGCTCCCTGAAGCTCCCTTATTCACTAAACCAATATAAAGTAATACAGCTCATTATTTGTCCTCTTGGATTTGGATTCTGCTCATTTTTTGTGTAACAGACAGACACAAGCTCCTTTCAGTGGAAGGGAGTTTGTTTGGATCCAGATTATAATAAGATGAGGGGGGAAAAAAACAGAATTAGATTTTCTGCATGCATTATATGAACATGAGACTGTACGAGCGCATGCTTTCAATCTACCAATCTGCTGCGAACCTACGCAGGGTTTCATCACAACTCTGGAATTCGTGTCTTAATCGGCCTGTTTTCCCACGACATGAAGTTAGCCTGCACCAGAAGCACGGGGACGCAGTCTTATTTCAGGTCAGCCACCAGCACCTGGGCTGAAGTGTGTGTGCAAACACTTGTTGGTGTGTGATTGGCCTCATACGCCCAGAGCACCAAGCGACTCAGACTAAACCCTGAGCGATAGAAGACTGACTCGATCGAAGGGTGTGACGTACGTAATATAAGATATTGAACAGATGACTGCCAAAGTTTTTCTTTCATTAATTCAATTATGTTTTTGAGAATTCATTGCACGTAACTTAAAGCTGCCCTGATCTGTGTTTCAGTGTTCTATCAAGGTCTAAAAGTTGTTTCAGACAATGAAAATATAGATGGAAATTGGTAAAATATGAAGATTATGAAGTCTGAATTCCAAATCTTTTAAGAAGCCGTGTCCACCTGGCTGATGCTCCAGGCGTAAGAAAACAAATGCTCAGATTGGCTCTCCTCTTCTAAACTTTCCCTGTGGTGAAATATTGATTCCCGAGCAGGATTGGCTGGCTGGGGTTGATGGTTTCTAATGGATCGGGATCGTCTGCTCTCGGCTCCGTTCAGCCGCCCCGTCTGGCTCACTTCCGAACAACAAGCAAAGCTCTCTGTGACCTTGAGCGTCGCCTGGAGCCTCTCGGAGCAGCACAGACCTCTCCACATCTTCACAGATAATTAAAAGTAGCAGCAGAGGTAAAGGAGAACAGTCGTGGGAAATGGAAAGTGGCAACATAGAAATAGAAACACAGGCAGTATTATGTTTGGATTAATGATTTACCAGCAGATATTCACCTCCCTTTACAGCAAACACCAACCTGCGCCCTTGCCAACACAACGATACACACCAACATATGCCTCATTTTTAATCTATGATGTCTGCTAACAGCAAGCGCAGTGTTATTTTCCAGCCAGTTAAATTAAATCTACTATAACTGGGCAGCAAAATGAGCCGCACTGTAAAGTCCAGTGCGATTTTTTTATGGTTGTCTTCTGACCCTGAACCATGTATCATCTGCATGTGATGCAGCGATTTCTTTGGCTCGTTTTACTGCTGGACTTCCTCATCCTTGGAAAGAACATTTATCCTGTGGCAGCCTGTGAGGCTATAAAATTGCTGCTCATGTACAAGAAAACCAAGCGAACGAATAAATGTGAGCATGAGATCTGCAGGAATGGTGATGTAAAACCAGTGTTAGCTCAAAAAAATCTGTTTTTGTCAAGCATACTTTCAAGATTACAAGCAATTGGTTTCATCACTGACATAGCTTGGACGTAAACAGCTTCACACAGACAACATGACTGTTCTAGGCCCACATACTTGATCAGATGAGGTTTGTGCGCATGACATGCAGACATGTTCAATGATACGAGCACATTATCAACATCCATTAGCTGCAAAGCATAAAGATAGAATTGATCAGCTGCAGCTAATTTCTGTCTGCTTCCCTGAAACAGTGTATTTAGAATTGTGAAAAATCCATAATTAGATGTATGAAGAGAAGGACTGAGCAGCAAGTTTCAGAGCCTCCAGCATCCTGAACTTTGAGAATTTTTCCTGTTTTTTTAAGTTACTACAGTAAAACTGATGCAAGGTTACAGGTAGTCGCTCTTCTGTCTTTCACATAAAGGCTGCAGCTTTAAAGCTCAGCTCTGTGGGGGGTTTTCCACTGGATGTATTGCTAATTTTGGGAATATTTCTGAAGCCTTTTCGTCTTCACCCCCAGGAAGTTATCCTCCGCCACTATTTTTGCTTTCCTGAACTGCCACAGTAACCGAGTCTGTTTGTCTTTCAGCCTCTGCTTCAAACACGCAGCAGGAGGGAAGCAGCAGAAGCGCAGAGCTGCACGACATCCTCCGTGATGACATCTTCAAACACTCCCCTGCACTCTGCAGACACACCCAACGCTCACTGCAGGTCAGCAACACAGCTCAGCATCAGCACCAGCCGCCTTACGCTCGCTCGCCGCCTCCTTCCATCACACACACACACACACACACACACCAACGTAGTCTCTCCCACTGCACTACTGAACCCTGCTGCTGAATCAGTGAATTGCTCAGGGGAAAACAGCACTGACATAGAGTCATAGAGAGAGTGAGAGAGAAAGGAGAGCGGAGAGAGTGATGCCCACCCGTCCCTGACGAGGCGGCGTGCCAGTTGGGGAAGGCCAGGTGGAAACAGTCGCACATGATGGCGGCAGCGGTGGAGTCGGTGGCAGCAGAGACGAGGTCCTGGGCCGGGCAGGGAGGGAGGGTGGTGGTGGTGGTGTAGGGTTAGGCAGGTGCCGCTGCAGCTGCTGCTGCTGCTGCTGCTTCCCCCCCCCGGCTCTTCCTGAAACAGCCCGTGTGTGCAGGTCGCAGCGCAGCGAGGGATGAGTTGCAGAAATAACCCGAGAGGAAGGAGAGTAAGAGAGCTCGCTGCTGGCTTAGAGCTGTCCACCGAGTGAAGGAAACTCCCTCGTCTGCCCCGTAAACATGGACCTCCAGCGCAGCACACTAACTTAATTATGGGAGGGGCTGCCCCCCCCAACACACAGACACATCCCTCAGTTCTTCTTCTACTCCTCCTCCTCCTCCTCTTCCTCTCTCCTCTGTTCAGTCTCATTGATCGTCCTAATCGGACAAGGACAATCACGATGTCAGCTTCTGGCTCCGGCGCTGAGGGGGAGGGAGGGAAACAGTTTATTGACATGGAGCCATAACTCAATTTGACGCTGTGTACACTTAGTTTAAAACCCCTCGCTGTGGACAGGGAGGCATGAAGAGGAGGATTTTATCTGTGACAGTGTGAGGGGAAGCTGAGGGAAATCGAAGTGAAACAGCACAGGTCGCCGGTCGCGTCGGCCTGTGAGGCTGCTTCAGTTTGCTTTTCAGGTCAAGAGAAGCAGAGGAGCGATCGGAAAAGTCAGTCACAAGACATTCAGTGATGAGTCGAAGCACAGCGGTCCGTGTTTCAGTAACCGACAGTCTGAGGCATCCGTGTGGAACAGCCAAAACTGTAAACACACGTTGAAATAACACATAATGAGTGACTGGATCAGTGAAATGTTAATGCGGGAATACAGAAACAACCTCAGGGAAACATGAAGTTCAGTTCGTTTGGTGCTGATTGATATTAATTGATTAATGAATTGGTTGATCCACCCTTTAATCATCGTTTATCAAGCAAAAATATGAAACATTCTCTCTTTCCAGCTGCTGAATTTTGCTTCTTGCTTCTCTCCTGTCTTTGTAAATCAAATATTTTTGGAGGATTTCGCTGTTGACTTACATGATGACAAACTGAATATCGGTTGGTTTTTGGCTGCAGGTTGAACAAAACAAGCCATGTGAAGAAATGCTCGAGGGAACAGTTAATCATTTCTTTGTGAACATGATCATAGTTGTTAGTTTCAGTCTTGTGCAACAAATCAGTAACAACCAACCTGAAGTGAGAAAAGCAGTTTGAGCAGTGGTAGTTTTTAAAGTCGTACTACAGGTTCTCCCCTCATGAGGAGGACCTGGTCTTTCCCTGAAACAGTCTGAACGTGCAGCTTGAAATCAAAGTCAGGATCCTTTTGTGACTGAACTCTCACATCACGTCTCATCACCGAGGGGTTGAGAGGTTTTTTAAAACCGAGCAATTAAGACATGGCTGCTGTCCAAGAGGAGGCCGTAGCTCCCCGAGGAGGAGGCTGCTGGTGTTGACCGTATATTTACCCAGGTGCTGGTTTGCTGGATGACGCCCCTCAAAATTTTGCACACATCCCTTCTGTCAGCATCAGCCTTTATGAGAAAATCTATGAGAGCGTTTTATCTTCCTGCTGGCCAATGTCCCACAGATCTGAAGCGATCATTACTGCACTCATCCCCTCTGCTGGCTCTCCTGCGTTTGGTCGGCACAGCTGAGTGATGCTGGGACCTGAGAGCCAAGCTAGCAGTGCATTAGCCATGTTGGGACGAGCGCTCGGATCAATACTGTAGAAATGCAAGGCAGCATTATGGTGACAGGCGGCGCAGGTATCAGGTAGCTCGTGCTTGTCTCGTCTCCCAAACGTGTTTCCACCTCGATGATGTTTTACATTTGTGTGCTAAATATCTAAAGAGGAAGAGCAAAGCAAGTATGAGAACAGGAGCGCAGCAACGTTTCCGAGTCATATTTCCAGCAGCGCTCCGGATGAGGACAGAAATAATATTATCAAGTATCAGGCTGATATTTTAGGCACATTCTCAGCCTCTGTTCACTGCAGCACGCAGCCACTGTGCTTTCCACTGATGCAGCAGTTCAATCTGATAAAACAAAATGAATAATTATTCAAATGTGAGGGACCAATTACCATTCATTTATGCCATTAAACATTGAATCACGCATCAGTTAAACCAATTTAACGATAACATTTCCATCCCTGCCCCCTTCTCTGCTTATAACATCTCCAGATTTGTGATTTTCTGAATGTTCTTTCTCTGAATCTGCATTCAAGTCAGAGCAGATCCGGACAAATGAGATCATGTCTTTACATCTTTTCCTTTTTTTCCTCGTCTTGGCCATGAGCAGACGAAATGACACAGCGTTTAGCTCTGGCACACGTTCAGAAAACATTTCCAAACCTAAATCAATTTCTGGCTTCGGGGAAAAAGGAACAACGAGACGGTGGGCCACCACATGCAGGCTTTTTGTCCACTTTCTCATCAGGTGATTCAGATTTTTGACGGGTTTATCGAAAAGCACGAAACATGAGAATATTAGGTGACAAGAAGACATGAGTCAGAACAATGTGGACATCAGAGTCAGAGACAGAAAAGGCAGATTGTGCTGTTCTCTTGTTTTTGGTTTGTTCTTCTCAGGTGACGTGTCTCAGCGTCCTTCAGAAATGTCACAACATCGTCAAAGAGTCTTCCCGTTTGTTTGGAGAAAGCTAACATACAAACTTCTCAGTCTCGTAACTGTCCAGCAGACGCTAATCAAAAGCACTTCTACTGAAGGACATGCGTTACATGAAGGCTGAAGCGTGGCACCAGAGGAAGTCACAGACTGTCACACTGTGTCCCTCACAACATTTTCAAGGAATGTTTTTTCAAGGCCCGGTTTAACAGCCGGGAAAGTCTGAGCTTTGAGTGCCTTAACTGATTATGAAGGGACCTCGTTTCATCTTTACGTCCCTGCAGACAGATTCATCGTGTTCCTCTTAATGATCAGATCTTTGTTAGTGGTGAACGGTGCGATGACGAGCAGAAAACGCACCAGCTGTGCACCATGCGAAAACACCAAATATGAAAGTATAATGAAGTTTCCCTTTGCGTCCTTAAATATCTGGACCAGCTGTCCTCTGTGCTGCCTGGTATGTGCAGAAATATCTGTGTGACACTGAACTCGGGATCATTGATTAGTTGCATCCTGTTTGCATTTCACTTAACTTTAGTCAGTGTTTACATCCTCATCCAATGAAGTTCACACCTCCAGAGGGTACAAACGGCCATGCTTCCCACGCTGATCCATCAGGATAGGTGTGAACCTTTAACCTCATAGACTTTTGAAGGTTCATGATTTCTTTCTTCTGCCTGTATGGAAACATAAAACGAAGCAGGATCCTGCAACTGAATGATTTCTTTTAGTCTCAAAAAAAATTTGCTTTTTAATTTCATACAGGAGCTTGTTAGCAAACAGCTGTTTATTTACACGTTGAGCTTAAAGTACAGTTCTGTGCTGCACCAACATCAAGCTGAGGTCAGCATCATAAAGAAGAAAGCACTGTGAGCATTTCCTGTTTGGGTCGTAACAACCAAACAGCAGCTCGTGTTGAAGTAGTGCTGATGGATTTGTTGCAGTTAACCTGACGTGAAGATGTCGAGAAAAGGTGTTCAGCTCTTCATTTCCCAGACGACGAGCACTCAGTCCCACACAAGGACATGATGGACACGAGCCAGCATCACATGGCGACGCAGCCTTATAGTTCACACGCACACATAAAAACACGCATGCAGACACATTCCACAGACTTCCTGCTGTTCTTGTTGGAATGTGCGTGGACGAGACCGTAAAGGATCCGTGTGCTCCGCCGGAGTCACGCTGATGTTTATTCAAGCACTTCATGTTCATTAGCAGAGAACGCAGATGTACAGGTCCATTAAGGCGGACCTCAAAGCAGTCTGCATGTGCACTTTAATTCAGCTATTTCAAGAACGTGTATTATTAAAGTTTTATCATGAAACGTAAGTTTGGAAGTTGAAAGTCATCTTGCTCGTCTTGCTTGAGGGAGTGTGATGTCAGTCTGGTGGTCACACGTCTCCAAAACTTGTGGTTAGTGGCAGTTAGCAAATGTTAGCATGCTAACATTCTAAGCTAATAAGGTGAACATGGTACACCTGCAAACATAGCATGTTAATATTGTGAATGTTAGCATTTAGCTCAAAGCACTGCTGTACCAAAGCGAAGCTTCACAGACTTCACAGACTCTTTGTCTTGTTTGCAGATATTTAAACCTTGACCGACACAAGTGAGCAGTGTAATACAACAGATGAAACAAAAGGACATTTGTTATTTCTTGAGTTTTGAGGATCATTGGACTCTCCATTTGCAGAGCCTCATCTGTGAAGCAGTAAGAGTCAGTGATTAATACGGCGTTGATTGGGTCATCTTGGGGTCTGTTGATTTTTAGATTCAGACCTGAGGACGTTGTGCTTTTCTTAGATAGTTGACAGTGGAGTTGTTAGTGGAGTTTTCTCTTTGCAACTGGTTTTATGGGAAACGCGTTCATTTTGAAAGACACCAGCACAGGCAGCACCAGCAGCGTGGAATACCGAAGGTCTCATCCTTTCGTGGTGCAGCAGGTATTTGTTGACGGCACGCCCAGGCGTCATCGCTAACACAGAAGTGTTGATTGCGGCCTTACTCTGAGGTTTCTTGTGTGGTGTGAGTTCATCGCTGAAATGACAGAAGTAGTTCGGTTGTGTAAGAGGGATTCAGCTGTTTGCATTCGATCAGCATCATGCTTTCCACTCAGCAGCGTTGGAAATGAATTTCGTCTTCATGCAGTCAGCGTGATTTCGTTCTCCACGCGCATGAAAAGGTGAACAGAACAGGCATGTTGGAAATGTTGGAGACATGCTTTGACTCTGCTTCATTTGAAATGCTTTTATTTATGGTTGGATGGATTTATTATTCACTCTGTCGAGCAGTTCATCTCGTGGACTCTTCATATTGCTGCACCACAGACGGTGAGGTATTTGATTGATAGTAGAACATGATCAGAAGGTGGACAGTGAGAAATCAGTGATGATAAGATTAGACTGGCGTCCATATTTGAATCAAGGTTCATATTTGTCCTAAAAATATGTGCTGACTGCTTCGCATATTTTTCTCAGCTGTCAATATTGGTCATGTATGAGAGGTTGACTGGAAGGTTGCTGGTTCAAATCCCTGCCGTTCCTTCAGTTTTGGCTCGTCCAGCAGCCGTTGCTTCAGTTGTTGTTGAGCAAAGCAGCGTGGACGGGTGTGGTCGTGAAACAGGGCGTCTCTGGGGCAAAAAACCCTCAAAGGGTTTCCCCCCTCCATCAATAAAATACCTAGAAATGTTTTCATAGTTGAGGTTCGAGCCCCGTCTTCGTTATTCAGTTGTCTTCTGTCAGTCATGATGCAGATTACGACAGTCTGTTTGGTATTCAGAGGATAAGGCTTGATGCTCGAGTTGCATCAGAGCTTCTCGTGTACAGGCCCACAGACTGTTTCCAAAGCCGATGATGAGTGATGACTGGAGCATTTCCTTCACACGTTATGTACTTGCTCCAGACTTTAGATGATTCCCTGAACAGTTCTAATCTCCTCGTAACACAAGAGCTTTCCAGAAATGTTCAAACTGAGCTCTCCTCACAGATCAGAGGAATCCCTACAGCCGATCTAAGTAGATTTCATTTTCAATAGCCAGAAAATTCTGGAGAAAATCTGGAAACTTCAAACGGGTCGGATTTATCCTGTTATCCACTTTCATTCTCCAGCTGATTGGCTGACATTGTGATTTGTACAAAGACCACAGTGTGCCTTTTTAATGTTTGCTGATATCTGATTTTAGATTAACATTTACACAGAAATGCTTTCAAACAGCTGGAGTCAATTCAAGTCTGCCATCCACAAGGAAATCACGTGTTTTTACCGATGTGGCTGCACGAACGCCGAGGTCATTCAGTCATTCAGTCATTCAGTCATTTGGTCATTTGGTCATTTGGTCGGCCTGTCGGTCTTCTCACCTCTTTTGTCCAGAGAGAAAACGCACTGGTGTCAGTTAATGCTAATTAAAATGTTAAACTGAGATGTTGAACAGCTGCACAGACTAAAGGGATGAAACTAAAACAAGATGAAACTTAACTGTTGATCAAACTGAATTTAATCCAAAGACAAACACGATCTGTGAAGTGATTCATTGACATATCGTCACCTAAAGGTCTGACTAACGTCTGGAATCAACCTAATTAAAGCGTACGGCTCGCAGCTCTGCTCCTCCATCATGTGGTGACCACATGACGGCCATCAGTGCATGTTGGTGGGAGCACATCTGCCTGTGGTTGCGTGTGTCTTTTCTACATGCAACCAGAGGCAGATGTGACTAATAGCTTCTCCTCTGCCTTTAATTACCCACATTTATAATTAATTAAGAGAAAATTAGATTGAACCGCGCAGACAGTGCAACCGTACGAGACAGTGCCACTCTTGTTTGAGAACTTGGAAAGGTTTCCACACAGGATTAACCATCATCATCATCATCATCATCATCATCATCATCATCATCATCCTCGTAATCGTTAAAATCATCAGCAGTGTCGTCATGTAAAACTGTACAAGTCTTGTTGCACGTTGGAGAACTCCGACGATCTTCAGGCTGATTAACTTTTCAGAACAAGTGAAATGAAAAATCTAAACTGAGCTGAAACAATGAATCATTGATTAATAATTGATTAGATGATTGACAGAAAATTAAATGGTATTTAATAGAATATTTCCTGCTTTTCTCTAATGTGCATGATTATGAAGTGAATCTCTTTATCTCTTGGACTCTTTGTCGGGCAAAACAAGCAGTGATTCAATTTTTACCTGAAAAAGTATTTGATAGATTAATCAATAATGAAAATAAGCCCTAAACTTACCAGAGCTGTTTAATTGAATTCAGCTCCTGAAGTATTTTGGAAGCATGTTGGAGACTGTTTTTCACCAAACAACACATATTAATCAGGATTTGTAGTAGTTTACTATACTCACTTGTACTTCATATCATTGTCAGGTTTTTTAGTACTTATACTTGACAAAAAGTAACAATAACTAAAGGTAAAATTACTTAATTTCAAGTAAAAGTCCTGCATTCAAAGTTTAATCAAGTATGTCAGTATTTGCAGGAAAATGTACTTAAAGGTAAAAGTACTGCAGCAGAATGAGGCCTGTGAGTGTGGTACTGGATGGTGCTGTAGATCTACACGCAGCGATTCAGGTGTAGCTCGTAAAATTAAAGCTCATTTTAGGGAAAAGGAGAGAAAAAAGTCGTCATTTAGTTTGTAGAATCCTCATCTGTAAAGTGACCGACAGAGCTGTCAAATAGCGGAGTAAAAAGTGCAGTACTTCCCTCTGAAGTGGAGCATAACGTAGCTCAAAGTACCTCAAAGTTAAATGTACTTTCAGTCAGATCAAAGGATGAAGAACTAATATTCACTGCGTTCTGAAAATGTTAAAGAAGTTTATGCGCCGGCTGTTTGGACCGACCCGGTCACCATCCTCCCCTGATTTCCCCTCCCAGTTAGCGAGTCCACATGGTCCGGGGTCACGACGTTCCCGAGAGCTGCACATTCCCGCGGCCTGTGCTGCGTCTGTCTTACAGTGAGAAAAACAACATACCAGCACATAATTTGTTTCCCCGTGAAAAATGAATGGGAGCCTATTCGTCGGAAGATGCCGCTTCAAATCGGTTTCCACATGAGCGCGGCGTTCAGGTCACGGCTCGGACCCGTACTCCCATCTCCACGGTGTCTGAAGGACCCCGTGAATCCCGGGCGGATAATCAGACAAAAAGGAGTTTGTCCCTCGGGGTCGAGGTCGTTCCCACATCTGGCCTCATCGGGAAAGAGGTCAAAGTTCAGGACTTCATTTTTTATTCTGTCACACACGGCGACACGGCTCATTCTCACACTGATCCCCTGATCAGGTGTGATGCTGCTGATAGTTGCAGGGGTCACTTAGTGATCTATGACTTTTGAAACATGTGTCTGTCAGTCAGCAGAGCAGGTTTCAGTTAACAGTCAAGCACAGATTAGAGTTTATTAATCCCCTGGAGGGACATCAGGGCCTACAGGCAGCAGCAGAAGTAGCAGGAGACATAGAAGAGAGTAAAATCAGTGCATTGGTCATTTGTTTCTGTCATTTTTACAGCAAAAACACCAACAAGTCCCTGATCCCAGCTTCTTAATGTTGACGCTGTTTGTCTTTGACTTAAATGTGATAATACATCGATAATTTGGGGTGTTTGGACTGTTTATTGGAAAAACAAGTGATTTGGAGACATTAGACTTGTTGCAGCCCGAACAGGAAACCATGTGACTAATAAGTTATGACACATGATTCTGAGCAGTGATATAAAACGCAGTGAAACAAAGTCTGTTCTTCATGTTCTCCTCGTTATGTTTGGAAGATATCCGGAACAAACTGAGGCTGTTTGACATTAAGCAAACTTAGATTTCCTACATGTAAACGGCCTTTATGGAGAGGAGGAATGATTACGTCCACTGCTTTAAGACGGACTGAAGACATGTGAAGCTTTGACTTTAACAGCCTGCAAAGTGCTGCTGGATCCGAGCATCCGTCGGTCCAGCCGCTCCACGCCATTGTTTTGCAGCAGCAGAGGTTGTTTGTTCTGTGAGTGAGTGCTGAGTCAGCCTGATGGACGGAGCCAAAGCCCAGCTTTACTCCACCGCAGCAGACTGATGTCTGCCTGCAGAGAAACATGAAACCCATCAGACGTTCGTACAGCCACACCACACCAATGTGCAGCCTCACCAGAGACAGACAGACAGACAGACAGACAGACAGACAGACGGATAGATAGATGGAGTGCATGTCTGAATATGCTCTCTTCACGTGTTTGACGGTAGCGTTGGCAGTGCTTGTGTGCAGTAGCGCACGTGTTGCTCCTCCTCGTGTGTGACCACTCCCTGAATTCCAGCACAGGAGACCTCTCACCATCAACCTCTGCTGAGGCTCTGCTTCTGTCTTACTCTCTGGAGTGAAATCTGACCCAGTAATGTGCTGAAAGACGAATGAAGTGCAGTGAAAAATCACACTGCGGTATACCGTCACTGCAAAAAGCACATTTATGTGATGTTTTATCGGTTTGTTGAGCTGCTTGAGTTTGATATTCAGGGAGAGGGGCTGCAGATGAGCTTCAGCTTCATGTCCTGAACACTGTGCTTGATGTCTGTTTTGTTTCTACTCTCATGTGGCAGTTTATCTGCGTGGTGCCTGTTAAAAAAAACAGACACAATTTAGACTCCATGGCGCCTTTTTTAAGTGGATTTCATCCCATGTGGGAAGCTTTTTGTTTAAGTAGAGCTGACAGACGTAGGAGCTAACTAAGGATGCTTAGTACTGCGCTGTCGTACTGTGGATGTGTCTCAACTTCCCTTAAGTCCTTTCCATCATCGGGGGGGTTGGGAACATCAACAAGGTCGACATCTTTACCTTTGGACGCCCAGAGTCTGCTCACATTAGTGAGGCCCTCTGACATTCCTTCATATCCACACATGAGGATGAAACATGAGATGATGCTTCTCAATCAATACTTTCCATGACTGGAAAGTCGGGTTCCTGAGAGCCTCGTTACCTCACTGTAAGAAACAGTTATTTTACTGAGGAGCGTAAAGTTTGTGCAAGGATCTTTTTTATGATGAAGCTGCGAAAAACAGACGACAGCATCAACTAACACCACTGAACGTGCTGTTTTAATTTGCACTGTCATGCTCTCACATCAGCGCACATCTGCTGTTCACGTGAATGACCACCAGAGGGCGGCCTTGGCTTCCATTTGACTCTGCTGCCATGTGGAAACTGGGGACATTTTGCCCTGAGCTGGGCTTTTCAGGCTGTGCACCGCGGCTAAAAAGCTCTTCATCTCAGTGAAGCCCGTGGGAGACGTGTACACGTTTGAGTTGACCCACCACCATGAGGAGAGCAGGATTATGGTCAGAGCAAAAGGTTTGCCTGGAAGGCCATACTCAGGGTAAAAAAGCCCACAGGTGCAAAAAAAACCACATGCCGCCAGTCAGTATTGTATTGACTAATACCTCATTGTGTATGCATGGCTGGCGTTCAGTAAGGCACGTTTTCTCAGAGGCTGCTAGTAATAACTTGGTTCATGATCAGTTTCTTAGTCTTTTTTAATCAGTGTTTTAGTCTTTGACCCAAAAACCAGCACACAGGCCTGTGAGATGTTGCGTAATGAAGCCTGTGAGAGGAATAAAGACACACACACGGCAGTTAGGGTATTTTTACTGTATTATTGAATAAAATCTATAAAATATTCCACAAAAAATACAATACATTATTAATTATCATCTTATCACCTAACAGAGTCATCCTTCAGGTACATTTATGTCATAATCAGCATCAATGACATACAGCTTGTGCTTTACAGACCCGACTGACACTTTCATACAATTATAAATAACACTGCAGCTTCCTGCCTCCTCTCCTCACTCCTGTCAGATTATATAAACGAACAAAGAAAAAAAAGACAAGTGGGTTCATTTCACATGCTGAAAACAGACAGATTCACACTGCATTTCTGCGCCGAGCCATCGGGAGCGAAAACAAGTTGTTGTTGGAGCAGCGGTTTGCTCGCTCGACATCAGTCTTGCTCCTCGTACATCTCACGTGATTGGTCTGTCCTCTGAGTCCGGGCAAAACAAGCTCTAAACCCCTCCTACTGAACAAGTGACGCAAGCTGCTTCCTCCCACCCCTCCTCCTCCATGTCCTCCTCTTATTTTTCCCTCCTGGCCCTCGCTACCACCTCCTCCCTCAGCGAGTTCACTGTCAGCCTGTCAGGATACATTAAGCTCATATGCCACTAGTGTTCACTGAGCACAGAAAAAGGCCAAGAAGAAGGAAGGAACGATGGCGGCTCTGGCTTTCAGCGCTTTACATAACACCTCGCCACGGTTCTTAGGTTTTTATCAATGAAGCTCGAGCTCAGACAACCACAAAACCGCCAACACGGATAAAAACTGGGTTCAGTAGTAAGGCACGTTTTCGACATGGAGATGCAGATGAGGACGGATTACTTTGGTCTGACAGGAAACGGATTTTCAGTTGAGTTAAAAGTACGAAATAAACAACGCTAATGGTTTCTATCAGGGACCGACAGTCCATGGCTCACGGTGTAAAACAGGAGTGTCCAGGTAAACCAACGACAAACAGACATCAGGAGGTAGAACGGGAGTAAACCACAGGGAGTGAAGGTCGAACGTCTGCTTCATCGCAGCCCTTCACTCGCTGTCTCTCCTCTACAGGACAGGTGATCGAGCTTCAGGTACAAACACATACAAAACTGCTTAAAAAACTCCCAACATTGCAATAAAAAGTCATACCATCATGGCCATAAAAATACATAGGCTTCTGTTGTCATTTACAATTCTGAGACATGGCAAAGTCCTGATTGTTGACTTGAGGCGATCGGCTCCTCAGTCAGAACCAGACTGGGATTAAAATCACTATTTAAAATACACGTTTTATGCTGCGTTCATGACACGTCGCATTTACCGTAAATACAAGCTGCCGAGAAGGAAAACTGTTTACGTCAACCTTATGGTCAAAAGATGAGAATATTTCTTACACAGGCTCTGATAGTTTGTCCCATTTGATGCAACAAATGGTGCAAGAGTGACGGCAAAGCAGTGGACATGGCGGCCGGGACACGGACAGTCCAAGGTCATCAAGAATCTGAATTATAAGTTACACTCACACCAAAACAATAGACTTTACATACAAAGAACAAATAATATCTGCTGCAGTTTGTGGTTGATTTCTCATTCATAAATAAGAATAATATTAGATAAAGGCGTTCAAAAAGTTAAACATTTTACCCTTTCTCAACAAGATGTCATCCATTCTTCACGCTTCCTGTGATGCGACGTGGACGTGGCGTTCGTCTCCAGGGACTGGAAGCTTACGTCTTTGGCTGGTAAATCCCCGAATTCAGTGGCCACATTCCTCTTCTCACAAGCCAAATAAATATAAAGACCATCAGCCACACAGACATTTGGCTGATGTCAGGTTTCTCATTTAAAGATCCTGCGTGGAGCGATAAAAACCATTCAGTCCCAGCGCTGAGAGGCATCCCGGGCCTTTGCCCTCCTGGCTGGCTGAAGCACAACCTCTTAAGTAATTGAAGGGATTTCAATTAATAATCAACCCAGGTCTGATCTAACGGCAGCTCGGGTTCCTTCTTCGTGACCGCTGGGTCCTCTCTGCTGCTGCTGCTGCTGCTGCTCTGACTAAAACTCATAAAACAGGAGAGAAAAGTGGCAAAAACGCCGTGAGATCTGAAATTTAAGGTTCCATCCGTGATGAGTGTTTCACCAAATGAAGGAAAATCCACCTTAGATACTCTTACACTGTTACACGGCATTAATTTGTGTCGTCTAATCCTGTCAGTTCTGACACGCACTGACATGCCTCGTCTACTTTTACTACAGATTATTCACCCACAGCTCAAAACACAACCCGCCCTGAAAGTGCAGAGCTATCCGATCTGATTCCTGCTCCGCTGGGTGCAGAAATTGGTCTCTCTGTAGGTTCAAATTGATTATTTTTCCACTGGGACGTCTACAAATACCTGTATGTGCCTCGACATCGCTGAGAGTGTGCTTGACCCGTTATCCACCTGAGTTATAACGACCAGAAACAGTATGAAAGTGTTTCAGAGTGGATGTTCCTTTTGTGTTTCCTCATCTCGTTTTAATCTGGATTCTTCTTCTGCTTAAATAAATATTTCATGTCTAATTTGAGGCACGAGCTCATGCACATAACTCAAGATGTTGGATGGTTCCTTATAAATGAGTTGCGTGCAGAAGAGTTAGTGTTTTATTCTACCTTAAACTCGCTGAAGCTTAAAGCGCGAGATGGAGCCTTAAAAGTCCAAAAGGTCACGTTAGGGTCCAGCGACCCTCAGCTCAGTCCTTGTTCCCCGTCTCCGCTTTGAGCTCCAGCAGCCGAGATCTGACCCCGGATTCATGATCAACCAAGTGCAGTAAGTTCAGAGTTTGTCTTGGAGATCAGGACTTTACCAGAATCTCCATGATGTGGTCCAGCTCGTTCAGGTCCATCAGACAGGACTGGAGACTCCCCGCTGAGGCGTGGCTTGAAGGACGCATTTTAACGTCCTCGTCCGCCCAAAGCGACACACTGACGGGCCACAGGGAGCCCGCCGCCCAGGCAGAAGGCAGATCCGAAGTCTCGTACATCGACGTGTCAATGTCCTCGAAGATGTCGTCCAGGGCGAGGTCGCTGAGGTAGCCCATGGCGTTTACTGCATCACTGAAAGCGTTGATCGTTGCAGTGGGAAGTGACTTCTGCTGGTCAGGGGAGCCGTTTGCCTCCTGAGAGGGGAATTCTGGGGACGGCGGAGGAGACAGAGACAGGCTGTCCCCATCACCCTCTGCACACCCAGGGCACGTAACCGGCATGTCCTCCCTGACGTCGTCCCTGAGAAGGCAGGAGTCAGCGTGGACGCCGTTGAGGAGCACTTCCGATGTGCAGGCGCCCACCCCGTCGCTCTGCATGTCCTCCTGGATCTGCCTGAGCGTGTTGATGAGCAACACGGAGCGCCGCAGGCTGAGCTCCACCCCGGCCTGGTAGTGCTGGAGCTTCTCCAAGCAGAGGCCGAGCACCAGCTGACGCTGCTGCAGGTGGCTCATGTCGGACTTGGACGGACCCACGAGGAACCCGCCCTCCTCTTCCAAGTCTTCCTCCCCATTTTTCTCCTTTTCTGCAGCAGCAGGGAGGCTCTCAGTCTCCAGCTCCGCCAAGCAGCTCCACTTCCGTTTCACACCACGACCCAACATCGACCTGGATTCACAGAGAGCAGACGACCAGTTACACAAACATGCATTTTCACTGACTGACTGTGTGCAGGTATTTATAATCACGTGTATTTGTATGTAGTACTTGTGAAGTTTTACTACGGTTTTAACATGGACTCTTTGAAGATTAAACTTAAGCTAAATGGGATCCAAACAACCAAAGAGAAGACTGAGAAACCCAAAGAATTTTAACGATTAACCGACAATCGATTAATCGATTGATCCTTTCACTTGACTGCCTTTAATTTGTCACTGATGGAAACTTTCTGTCTGTTCAATTGACGGCAGATAGAAAACCAACTTTGTCGACAGCAGCAGATTATTTTTGGGAGCACACTGAGGATCTCATCAGGCTGCCATGCAATAAACCTGCATCCAGTTTATGTAACAGCAGCAGGCTGGCACACAGAGCCGGTCCCCCTTCACTTTCACCTGATCGGCTCCAGAATCGATTTCTGATCACCAGAAATGGACAAACTGGAAGTTATAACAGGGAGGACGTTGGAGTGTTTCCATTGAAGACATTTGAAGTGAACATTATGACTGTAGTGACTCACTGTAGACACCCCTGCAGGCTGACAGACTTTACTCATCCACACAGACATGGCTTCGTTACCTACAGCTCAGATGAGTCCCAAAAAACAAGCGGGTACACCTGAAACCCTGTTCGACGAGTCCGACCCCCATCCGCGGAGGTTAAAGGTGTCTGATTTACAGAAACATGAACACCTGAACACGTCAAATGTGGGATAAAAGCACTTCTTCCTACAATCCCCTCTCTTTATTGTCGTAAAATAAGGCTATTTTTTCCCTCCATCCTACTTATTTTGCCCAGGACCCCGAAGAACACCCCTAACCCCTGGCCGGCCCCAGGACTTCAACGGGGGGGTGGGGGGGAGCACTAGCTCCGTTTAAACCAAGTTAAAGGAGAAAACTTGTGGACATTTTATGAGAATAACAAAAAGAGATTAGAAAACAACCTTACGTGCCCTTCGAAAGTGTCATGAGCTGTTTGAATCCGTCGTGTCTTCGGCTCGGTCCGTTCCGTCGCCGCGTTTCGCCGCTTTCAACAGCAGGAATATGAGAAACGACGAGTCCGTCCACAGCGGGGGGAGGAGGCGGAGCAGCGGAACGGCGGAGCACAGAGGAGGGGGAAGCGCGCATGGGAGCCGACCAGCGGATGCGATTGGTCAGCTCAGCCACTGATCAAGCCTCCGCCTCCGCCACTCACGGGGCAGCGAATGTGCGGCCGTTTGTTCCGACTGCGAGCTGCCGCTGCGTTCAGGTGAGGCGCGGAAAAATCAGAAACGACACGGCACACACGTAAGCGACGAAAGTGATCAACACGATCACCATACACTAAAACTGATGTGATGGAAGAAACACTTACATTCTTTACTTTAATGATAACACAGTGTAAAAAAAAAAAAACAAAAAAAACACATTATTTAAAATCCCGCACTCAGAATTTAAGTAGAACAGCAAAATGTACTTAAAGTCTCAAAAGTACTCACTGTGCAGTAAAATGGCCCTTGTCGATGGTTTTACTAATATGCTAACATGTAGGAAGCATTTAAACGTTCATGTCGTTCATAAATGATCAAATGTTTACTATGTAATGTCTTAACCGATGTAAGTAGTATTTAAAGTCATCAAATAAATGCAGTGAAGTACATATTTTGTTGTGTACTGAATTGTTGTGTAGTAGAAGTTCAGTATATTATTCTGTAGTCATGTGAAGTAAAAGCCCCCCAAAAGTGCTCTTAAAGTACTTGAGTGAAGAGCGTGATTGTGCTGTATTGTGTGCCAACATATTGTTATTATTAACGCTTTCACTTTTCAACTTTTGCCACATGTTTCTTTTCAATAATACAGTAATAGTGGGGAAAAGAAAGTATGTTAATGGATTAATTTATTTGATGATTAAAAGCACAAATAACACTGCCCAGCGGTCATTACATACATTAAAAATCACATACGAAACCACAATAAAGCCGACAGCTTATTTCCACTGTTGTCCTCTAATATAACACTTAACACATGATGAGATAAATATATATATATTAAAATATTGAACAAATAGATCAGTGCTAGAAATATCCAGAAGGCATGGAAAGCTGCAGTGAGCACCTGAATGCCACATTTTAAAGGGCCAGATGACTCAGAGGCGAAGAGGGGAAGTGACCGGAAAGACGGCAAACACCAAATAAGGAAACTCACGTTTTCAGCCTCTTCCTCCTGAAGCTGTCACAGCTGCATTTCTACTTCTTCTTTCCGCGTCTTCTCCTCTTGAACAGAAAGTCAATAAGTTTATTATTTGCTAAACTACAGTTTATGGTGTTTTTGAGACAACAGCATGTCCATTAAAATCCACCTTCAAACCCAAGCTGCTGACGTGCCTCTGAGCCCTTTAAATTACACATTAATGCCAAAAGATCCAGAACACAGGCAACATACCGGATCTAGTGAGTAAACTCTAACCTTTATGAATGCAGGGGTTGGAAAATAACAGACACCTTGGGTTGTAAGTTGGTTATATGGTAGTTTTTTAAAGTAGTTCATCTCTAATGTAAGTGGGGTCTGACCAGATCCCTTGAATTTGTGAGAAATGGTTTGACATCAGTCAGATCTCAAGTTTATGAGAAGCACCTGAAGGCAGCATGAGACCTGTGGCCTTTTCACACTTACCAACCCACTCCCATTTTTAAAGGTGGCACGGTCCTGAGACAGCACACAAGGCATGTATTATACAGTCGAGTACAATCAGCTATATATGGTTTTGAAGGTCAGAGTGACTCTCTGCAGACACGAGCGGCAAACAAACACGCCTGCTGAACATCACATGTTGTAAACTTTGGATTTCTAATGCATCTCGTTTACTGTGTCTCTGTTGCTGCCTTTTCCGACACAATAGTCTCTTTCTCTGATGACTCGCTTTTTCCTCGGGCTGCCTTTTTGCTGAGTCACCGAGAGGCCATTAATCTTTAACTATAGGCAAACCAAGAGTGGGCAGGCCAACATGCAGAGCAAGCCAGAATTTTATGAACAAATACCTTTTGGCATTTTTATTCAAGCGCTGCATGTTTAATATGAAAACCGTCTCTTTAGTGGACTCAAAAGCAGCATTCATTATTAATAGAAAATCCCTAATTCCCCTGTGAGTAGGTTCGGCTGTGTGCCATGTCCTGAGCGGCAAACAGACAATAGTCCTGTTCTGCTGAATCCATTATAACGCTCTCTGCATATCTAAAACCGAATCTCATGGTCCAGCATCATCACATGAGAGCGTGTGAGGACAAAGGTCCGACTGCAGCCAAATCTAATTCACTTCCAGCACTTTGATGTTATTACAAATGAAAATCTGCTCACAAATAGACTCAGCTGTTACTGTAGTGTCATTGAGCAACACGTTTAACCTTCAGGACTGACCTGATCTTAGCAGCTCGCAAGTGGAAACACATGGTGAAGACACACTCCTCCAGATTTGAGCTCAGCTGCTGTTATGAATGAGGAGTAACAATCATGCTCACATCTGCACATCAGAAACTAGTTTTATTTATTTTCTTAACCTGAAAAAGTCCCATGAAAAAACCAAATCCAGCAGCTGGATCCTACACATCACACCGCTGCACCGGGACACATGCTCCTTCTGTGGTCAACATGTGCACTGCTTTACCTGAAGTTCGAAATCCTTGTGATGCATCAAACCTGTAGCTGAAAACAGTCCCAAACGTAATATTTACTCCTGTTTGAGTAAAATTCACTCAGACCTACAATGACCAGCTCTGCAAATGCCTTTAACAGGAGAGAGAAATCCAAACATATTGATAGGCATATTGGCAATAAGAAATAGATACTGTACATTAGCAGCCTTATCCTTTAAATTCACCCAAATCCAAAGATTAATACAGGTCTGTAACAAAAGCAGTAAAAAAAAAAGAAAAAAAGAGACACCTTAAAGGAAACTTTATGCCGAATGCTAAAATAAGTCAGCACACAATCAATAGTTGCACCTTTTATTATAAAAAATATTTACAAAGATGCTACAATGTTTTTTCCTTAATGTAAAAAAATGCATACATTTTACAACGGTAATTAGTCTTTGAAGTTCTAGCTCCCATTCAGACCAGAGTGACATCCTTCAGGAGTGTTGTGGTAAGGTATTAAGCGTGTCGTAATACTGTATTTTCGTCAATACATTTTGTTTGCCTGAGTTAATCTCTTCATCACGATAAGGAACAATTTTGAAAAAACGCGTTTGATTTTCCACATCTTTAGGAGAAAGGCAACTGTTTGCATAAAGGAATTAAAGGACATTTGAGTCGTATACAATCATTTTGAAACACGTATGACAGAGCTGCATAGTGACTTGAATAGTAACCCGGTTATTATTATTACTAATAATAACAAAAAAATGTGAGGAATAAATAGGTACTGCATTCAAAACAGAGGGCGAAATTTGGATAAATATAATTTCATTGGGCCTCGTGGTTGATTTGAAGTCAATGTGGCATGTCTGTACCTAGATATAATAAATACAATAAATAAAACAATAAATTAGATTGGGTTAACACACAGAACTCTTCATTTGTAGTACTAACAAATGAGAGAAAGAAATATGGCTTCTTGATGCAGTTATCACCCCGTGGATTCTCCAAATGCTGTTATTATTATTGTCATTATTATATGTAAAGCAGGGCTGGATACCGTTAGCCTGACCAGAAACAGTCAAATCTAAACCAGCATTTGGTTGGTGGCGGCAGTAATTTCCCTGCCCTGCATAAAGCTTTGAGAAAATGAAAGAACAGCGCCTAAAAAGAGTGACAATGCCAGCCCTGACACCTGTTACAGTCAACGTGTTATACCAAACCATGGGAAGACGCTGTCTCGAGTCTGGCTACATTAAAATCTTAAAAACCGCTTGGGAGGGAAAAATAATAATATCAAATGATACTTGCAAAATCCCCCAGCTGTATAATGCAAAAAATATATTTCTATATACACATACGTACATTTACATATATTCCATTCATAATTGCTCAAATCTTTAGGAAAATATGCATTGATTCATAGATTTGGATTTACAATTTGTTCTGGTTTCTGATGCATGTAGTGTGATGAATTGTTCCTCAGTCCACGTAACAATAAATAGAAATGGACAAAATGGCAGAAAGTACGACCGGAAGGAGCTAGTATGACAGAATGTATGACAGACGTAAACATGGAAAGTACGTAAATAAGAATGCATCATGGTATAGGTAATTATCTTTGCCCTCTCACAGATATTGTCTTGTTTTGGGTTCCATCAACAAAGTAGGAAACTAACTGCTTCGCCTGCAAGCCAGGACGGCTCGCCAATCCCAAAATCCATTTACTTCACCGTCACCACTTGTTGCCAATTATTATTATTATTACTATTTTTTTGGAATAAATGAAGGTCCCAACAGCAGCTGCCGACTTGCCTAAGTGGCCGTTAGAGCAGACTAACTACGCCTCTAACAGCCCATCCCAAAATCTACTTGGCTTGCTGTTAATTTCCCACCTTGTCCCAAAACCTCCAACAGCCTCCATGTGTAACAATACCACATACAGAACACGCACATGTGTACTGTGCATAGTCTGGAACGAGTCTGAGGGATCGGTACAGGCCAAAGGAATGTTCTGAGTTTCAGGATCCCACTATGATCTCCATGATGTGGTCCAGTTCGTTCAGGTCTGACCGGCAGCTCGAGCTGGAGCTCAGGGTCGTGGGCCCGTGAGAGGAAAGGCTCTCCAGCAGATCGTAAGGCCCCATCTTCGGGGCGCTCTGCATGCCCGTCAGCACCGTGTCAAGGTCATAGTAGGACGGGTCCACGTCTGAAAACAGTTCCTCGAGTGCAGGGTCAGGGGGCGGCGCCGGGTGCTTGATCTCAAAAGTCCCAAAAACCTGCTCCCCTGTCCTGGAGTCTGCGCTCAGGTGGTCCCGGTCTCCCTCCTCTCCCTCCGACACACACTCCTCACTGTCCTCCTCTTCATCCTCCTCGCACTCGCCGTCTTCCTCTTCCTCCTCCCAGCAGGGTCCCATGCCAAAGGGACCTGCCAGGTAAGAGGCAGGGGACATCTGGGGGGAGACGGGCGACAAAGTGGACATGGTGACCTCTGTCTCCACGTCTCCCTCCATCACCACCTCCTCGGAGTGGTAGCCTTCCTCCAAACCAACCACCGAGAAGGGCTTCGGGCTCTGCCCGGCCTGAGCCGCCGCATCCGTCTGCCGGCACAGCACCTCGGTGGCCACCAGGCGGTCGGCGGGACACTGTGCGGCTGCCAGGGCCTGGGTCATGATCTGCCAGGTGCCGTCCTGGGTCATCTCCTCCTGGATCTGCCGCACCGTGTTGGCGATGAGCACTGAGCGGCACAGGTTCGGCTCCACCAGCATGTGACAGAGCTGCAGTTTGATCAGCGACATGTCGAGCAGCGACTGCCGCTGCAGGCTGTAAGAGGACGACAGCGTCCGAGCCGCCGCCGCAGATGAGGCTGCCGGCAGGCCCTGGTCACCGCTGGAGACCGGCTCCTCCCCGGAGTCTGAGAACTTGCGCTTGGTGCCCTTCGGGAACATGTTGTCTCTCTGTGGTGACGGCGAGGAGACAGAAACACAGTTAGACATCCGACAGGAACACTTATCTGAGCATCAACTCATTTATCACTCTGACAAACATGCCTACTGTACTGAATCTCTCTAGCTAAGATCATAGTGAAAAGGATAAGTGCCATGTAATTAATTATGTAAATGTATGATGTCATGAGGCTATGTGGTGTGGTACTTGTGTATGGACATGAGGGAGCTAGGGCTACAATCTGCTCAACAGCAGCTGTGACTTTATCAATAAACTACAGCTTTAAACTCTTATGAACTACAGTAAACAGTAAATTGTTTGTTGTAGTTTTTTTCTTAAAGTTTGCTATACCTTTCCTGTTGAGAGGCACAGGCAATAGCAATGCAGCTTGGTCCCGGCTGCAACGCTTCAAGTACTTTTGTACGAGCGACAAGCAGCTTTTGTTCAGCACCATTTCTGCCCATTTTAGGCCAGTCTGAGGCAAGACTCCTGCTGGGCGGAACAACCACACTTTTAACAGACCACTGAGCCACCGAAAATAGCATGGTTACCAACTAAATGCCGACGCTGCATCAAAGTAAGCACAGACTAGAGAGACCTTTGTCAGAAAACAAAAACAGCACTCAAGTTACATGATCAGTGCACTTATATTCTGTCCCACTGCCACCTGTGATCAAGAAAATATCCTAATCAATAAGGTGCTTTTAATGAGTAAATGTGATAATATGGAAAATAACAGCATTTACAATATTCACAATACAATATACCACCATGACCCACTAATATTTACAAGTGATATCAGGTTTCCAGGTCTACTCACGACACGCTTAAAAAACTAGTAGAGCAAGATTTTCACTTTCTCTTCACTGAGGGAGGGGAAGAAAAGCAGAGTCAACTTCCTTATTACACACCGTTTGGAGCACACACATGTCTTACAGGAACAACACAACACTCCTGCCAGCATTAAAGGCCCTCTGACTCCCCAGAATAAACGGGATGCAAGTAAATAGGAGACTGAGCTCTGCACAGCAGCCCGTGGCGTCTCATTTTCCATCAGACAGAAAAATAGTGTGTCTGGCTGAGTCTCCTCTGTGTGAAAACCTGTGGGCAGGGCATTTGGGTGAGTGATTCCACTTGCTCCAAATTTCTATCTTTTATACAAAATAATGACAAAAAGTAAAACCAGGGGTACAGTGAGAATAGTACTGATACACGTTGGACTGTAAAGGCACAGCATTAGGGTTTACAGAGGAGAAATCAAACAAAGATTTGTTAACAATTTTACAAAAACTGCCCACTTCTACCAGCTACCAACAAAGAAGGTTGTTTGTTTTTTTTTCCATTTTACGATGCCAGGCAAAACTGAGGTCATATAATCTGTGGAAAATACATACCATCTTACAATTAACACATTGCAGCACTCAGGGGTGTTTTACAACCAAAACGGGGACAACAAAAAACACCACATCATTCAACATTTTGCATTTAATCAACATATGATCAAACATCAAATCAAATGAAGTCATTTCTAATTAGGAATTGATTGTAAACCCTCCTTTATGTCACCCATCAATAGAGGGAAGTACCGTGCCTCTAGACACACATGAAAACCTGACATAAAACGAGAAAGAAAGATTAAATTACAGCTACCGTCTTCACCTGATTGATCACATGGAATCTGGAATCAGCACCATGTTTTAAAAAGTCATAATTAATACCAATTAAAATAAAAAAGTGGATCTAATGTACAGCGGCTTTGGGAGCCTGGAGGTCTTTCAGTCCTCGCTTGCATACAGAATAACATTTCCTGACAGTGGACAGAATAGGAAAAAGGTCATTTATGAAGGTACCCGGAGATCTAAAATACAAAGGGTGAGAAAACAATCATGGACATGTGTTGTCTTCTTGTGTAAAGCGTTTGTGCTGGTCCCTGTTAAACAAGAGATACTAGAGAGGACTATCTCCCTGAAGGAAAGACAACAACATGTGTAAAAAAAATCAAATACAACCTGAGAGAGAGCACACTAAACAGAGGATTAAAGAACACTGTTGGACACAGGTGAATTGATAAATGTGGTTTCTGAACACCCTTTAAATTAGCATGTTGGGGTTAAATGCCAAGAATTCTACTTGGAGATTAAATGCCAAAAAAATCTATAGGGAATATTTGTTTCATATCTTTTACTGAAAAATAACAGACTCACATCAGACTGGAAATAGCCTTTACCTGAATCGTTCTGATCTTGCACCTGTAGCAGACAAAGCACAGTGAAATAAACACTGTGTGCTGCGCTTTTCACGTTCTGTAGCTCTATTAACAATAGTGATTACCAAAATATCACTGATACTTCCGTTAATTTCTTAATCAATTAGAATTAGATGGACACAACTGCATCAACACCTTTCTGGACAAACTAATAAATCACCTCATAATGACACAAAAATCAATACATTTACACAAAAATAACCAAACAGCCTGAAAGTGAATTAACACCTGACATGCTGTCATTTTTTACACATTATAAACTTCATTGTGCATGCTTATGGGGCTACAGTGCATAACTTTTTAATACTACATATATTGATTTAATAACATTTTGTCTGCTATAGGTGCTTCGTTGTACTGATTGAGATCTAACTGGAAATAATATCCAATAAAAAAAAAAATCACTAACATTGCTGTCATTCAAACCACATTCACATGCATGTAACCTTCTCGTACAATGTCCCTGACAGGACAGTAAACACGGTTTTAGCAATATTTAATAAGAAAATGCTGACACATGTTCTCAAACTTGTCTGGCTGAAATCAGGAAATGAGGAATCAAGTGAGAAAAAAAAATCACCTCACTGAAATTACGCAGGTAGTACAAGTACAAGTATTAGGCCAATATAATTAGAAGTACGGGAGATATTACACATAATTTAGATTGAATTTGGCTGCTAAACGGGGCTGTTGTGTTATGCTAGGAGCCAGAAGCCAAACAAAATGCAGCCTCGCTTTACGTCAATGGCTCCTAGCATGACCCATCCCCCACTGCACAGTGAAAACCACCACTTTCACAGCACGCCGTCCTAAATGAATAAATAAACTTACATCACGGCGGCATTAACTGTCCCCTTTCCCCACCAAAAACCTAACGTAATCACTATCAGCCGCTGAATTAAAGCCGTACCAGCGGCTGGAGAGAGCGCCCCGGAGCTGCTGGCCGTGACTGCCGCATGCTTTGTCTTTTCAGCATCAGAGAGCGACAATGAGGCCATTTTGCGCTAGTAGCTAACAGTTAGCCGGCTAGCTATGCTACGAGTCCGACTTTCCGCTTCTGAGGTGCCGCTAGCTAACTGGGCTGAGGTGCTCGGTGAAACGGAAAAACGGCGTCTCCGCGGGGGTACAAAACGCCTGGCATTCGTCTGCGTTTGGCCTTCTTTGACCATTTCCTTTAACTCCCCTAAAAAAACGAATGCTAGCAAACGTAAAGCTAATTAGCCGAAAGCGCCCACCCACACATCCTCCGCGGTCCTTCCTCCTTTCTTGCCAAAAACAAGAGTTTTCGCCGCGGCTGGGCTGTTAAGTTCCTAAAAACAACAAACGGGTACCTGCTTCAAACGGCTATCGACGGGTGGCTGGTTAGCCGCACTCACCTCGTGTTTGTGTTATTTTATTCCCGTCTCGGTCATAGGATCGACGGCAGGGAAAGCGGAGATCAGGTTCAGATGAGATCATTCATGCCACGGCTTCAAAAACTGAAGTACCTCTGTCCTGCTGCTGCTGCGGAGCGGACGGCAGGAGGGAAGGAAGGGAGGGGGAGGGGAGCCGACAAAGGCCAGCCATATGCCTGGGATTCCTCTCTAATGATGTCTCACTGCTCTCCGTCGACAAAACAAGCGAAAGCCTGTGGTGGGCATGAAGAGCACGAAATGAAAGATCAGAAGTGACTTTGGATGTTTGTGCCTCCATTACGTTTACTTGCTAAAAAATTAGCGGTGGAGGAATAATTTCAAGTATTCACCTAAATACAAACAGCAGAACTCAGCGGTGGAAACATTTACTGAAGTACTGTCCTATTATTGCACAATTTAGCATTTTACTGTAGAATTTCCGTTTTATGCTACTTTATTCTTTTTTTTACTCCTCTTCATTTATCTGATTGATGTTTATTTTCTGTTATTGCTTCAGATTCAGATTTTTTTTTTCCTGAAAAACACCAATCATACAATAAACTATACTCTTCAGCACATTGTTGAGGAGAAGGCTTGTGGCCCCTAACAAAAGTAGCTGGGGCCCCATGTCAAGTTTCAGATGTCCAGCTGTTTGTTGTTCCACCAAAGAAAAAAATTCTCCCTTAAACTCCTGAAGTGGTTTCATTAAATAACCGTTTGAGGTCCAATGAAGGAAAAACACAAAATTCATACAAATGTGTTGAGCGGGACTTTGTTTTTTCTTCTTTTCTCTCCCATTAATCATCTCACGACCCTTCAGATTTATCCCGTGACCTTTAGAGGGGCCTCGAGTAGCAACAACAATGACATGCTACTTACACATCAGCACATCAGCAACGGTCTAATGACATATAATAATTTAGCAGTCATCACTCATCTCTCCACACTGCAAGTACTTACTTTAGTACTTCAAGTGTATTCTGCTATTGGTACTTTTGAAGGACCTTTACATGTATTGGAGTATATTTAGATGATTGTGTTTGTCCTTGGGTCAAGGATCTGAGTATTTTTTTCACCACTTGCAACGTCACACTGTCCAAAAAAAGTCCTGCTTTGGAAATATTACAGTAAAAGTGGTATTAAATCAAGTACTATCAACGTTATCAGAGCAGAAAAATTGACCAAGAGAGCATTATACTGTTATATATTGTTAGATTATTGTTTATTACACCCAGTGCCATCATTAAGATCATCATCATCATCATCATCATCGCAGCTGCATGAACAGATGTCAACTTTACATCACAGTGCATCTTAATACACAAAATAAATCCTCCATCAACAAATAAATCAGGATTAACGCTAACACACTAGAAGGTGTTTTTACTGATAAAAAGCTATATTCATTTCATGCAGTCGTTACAGTACGTCTTTAAGAAAAAGACAGTACGTCTTAAAAAGACAGGTTTTACTGCAGTGGAGAAGAGAGGATGGCATATTTGTCCTCTCTGTAGTTCTATTTCAGGGGTTCTTGTGAATGGAGGCGTGTGCAGAATGGACAAAATGTGAATCTGCAGGGCCTCAATTAGCAGAGACTGAATGGTACGACCGTTCAGTCTCTGTTTGGACTGTACAGGAAGTGTTTCATGTCGGAATAACATCCGTTATAATGAGTCCACTCTGCATTTCTCGTGGTGTCCTCAGAGGTGTTTCCTCTGTCTCTATGGTTGGACCAGACATCATTAACACAGCATATTCTCCTTTGAATGAATAATAACCCTCTTCCTCCTGAATGCTTGAAATTCATATTTTCTCAAAATATCTCCATCTGAATTATTTGACAGTAGTGTTAAAAACAGTTTTTATTAAACATTGTAAGGCGCTGAACGATGATCTCAGCCCAGTCAGCCGGTGTGATTCACACGTGTTCACCGTGATGAAACTAAAGTCTCAGAACAGCCACAATCTCCATCTTAACAAGTCCTTTGGTCTCACTGTGTGCTTTTGCTTATTATTGCGATCTTAAAATTTTATTCTCCCGTAACACTCAAAAAACAAATCTTCCCAGTCAATCACAGGTCTGACATACAACCAGTCTCACTCACATTCACATGCTGGCAATTTAGAGTCACCAGCAAACCTAAACTGCCTGGTTTTGGTCTGTGGAAGCTTGTTTTTGGTCCACGTTGTCCTCAGGAGTTTGTTTATTGGTTTGGAGTCGTGGCAGCTTTGAACCCAGGACCGTGATCCTGTGAGGTGACAGAGCTAACCGCTGCACCTCTTTGCTTCTGTGAAGCAGCTAGTTTCAATACTTCTCAAACACGTTAGTCATCCTGATTTTCCATATTATAATTTTGCTATTTTGGTCACACAGCATTGGTCCGTCCTGGAAGAGAGGTTCTCTCTTGTGTCGCTCCTCCTGAGGTTTCCTCCACTTTTTCCTTGTTAGAGTTTGTTTGGGGGAGTTTTTCCTCATCCAAAGCAAAGGTTTAAGCACAGAGGCTGTTGTCTGCTGCACACACTGTAAAACCACTTCAGGTAAATTAGTGAGTTTAGTGATTAGTGAGCTTATTTCTGCCATATTCTGTCCTGTTCATAGTGACAGGAAAGTGTTTGGTCACGATTCGTATTGACTGCAGGGTGAATAATCTCACCAAACAGAAATATTTTAATGCTGTTTTAAGGAGTCAATAACAGATAAATGCACAGATGGAGATTTTTCAGTGACTTATGGACCCTCTTTACATACTGAATGAAATTGCTGATTACAAATTGCAGAAAAAAGAAAACCATCTGCACCAAGTTTAAAGGCGCCTGGATGGCATTTTGTTGGCTGTTTGGTTTGATGCCAAATGTTAACAAGTTCTTAAATTTATGTGTATCCACCTTTATAGTTGGGTTTGAGTGCTGATAAATTGCAAGTTGAATTAAATCCCAAAATCAAATGTGTTTATCTCTTCCTGAATGTTCCCTTTAAACATCACTGGCACATTTAGCATCCACTGTCAGTCTTTACAGAAGTGTTTTGTTTTTTTTTTCCCTCGAGGCTAAGACGACCACACGTGGCACCCTTTGAGTCACACTGGTGTAATTATCAGTAATTATTGGTGCTGGTGGTGCTTATTACGTCTTCCATGGATTTTTTTTTTTTGTTTTTCCTTCTTGGCAATTAGTTTAATCTGCCTTCCTATTAAATTATATATTTCAGAAACTTAAAAACAGATTTAAAACATTTTGGGAAGATTGGGTTTGAGCCGAAAACCAGCTGGTTAGATTCCTTCACTGATCTGGGATCTCACAGGTACAGTAATTATCCTTCATACCAAACCTGGAGAGGATGTTGCTCACGGTGTGACAGTTTAACTTATGATGTCAAACAAGCATTTTCTGTGTTATACAGTCACCAGCTGACTCTTTTCACCTCACAGCACAGAGCTTCTGCAGGGGGAGCATATATAAACTGAGTTCATGCTATCCCCCGAGATCCCACCTCACAGGAACGCTGACCAATCAAAAGCCAAGATAGGTATGATTGATAACATTAAAAACCACTGCATTTTAGTTGCTTGAGCTGGTTCCAGGATCCCAGTGCATGGTGGCTTGCTGTTGTGGCTTCTGAGCCAATTTTTCCTAAATTTATTTCATCTTTTGTTTGTCTTGTTATGATATGTCAAAATGCCTGCCATGAAAAAGCTACAGAATATAGAAAAAGATGCAGAATAAAGAGGGAGGTAATGCAGTAACATGGCCATGATCCCTCACTGATATCCCACTGTGAACACGATCCATAAAATAAAGATGGTACCATGTTTAATCCCCATGTCAGCCGTGGACTGTGCAGTGATACACACCGCAGTATAAAGGAATAGGCTGTTTGAAGCTGGACAGACTGAAACAACAGTCCTTTATTTTCTTGCTTACTGTCCAATATGTAAATTCTGCTTGTGGGAGGAAGGTGTTTAATGTGATCCATGTAAATGCTCAGGGCATGTCAGTAAGGCAACTAGCAGTTATTTACATTATCGATCAATCATTATGTCTTTGAAATGCTCAAGGTGAGGTCCTCAGATGTCTTGTTTTGTCCAATTATCCAAAACTCAATGATATTCAGTATCTGACAGATGAAGATTGTTTTTGTGTCAGTCAACTAATTGATTGGTAGTTTGATTGTTCCAGCTTCACATGTCATTTTGATAAAGCAGCTCTTTGGATCATCCACTAAATCTATTTTATCATTGAATAAACCGCTTTATTTGTTTCTGTGTTGTTAAAATGAAACCAACACATCTTTTTGAGACAATATTTTACTAATGACTGTCACAAAACAATGCTCATGTCCTTTGTTTTCACAGTTTTCTTTCTTTCTTTCCAGAGGCCTTCCTGTAAGACGCGGAACCATTCTTCAGAAAACTACTTCCGGCAGGACGGACATTTTTACCTCGTTCCACAAAGTTCAGTTTCCAGCAATTTCTGTGCACGGCGGATAAACGCAGGAGCACCGCTCGCGAGCCAGGCAGTAGCGGCGAGAGGCTTCTAGAAACAACGTGCAGCGGACAGTCACCGGCAAGCCAGCTGCTCTGCTCTGCTTCCGACGCTCCACATAACTTCTAAAAACATCCAGCTTGCCAAATGGCTAAGTGGGGAGAAGGAGACCCTCGATGGATCGTGGAGGAGAGAGCCGATGCGACTAATGTCAACAACTGGCACTGGTGAGATGTAATGAAAGGACACCGATTGCTAACGTTACTTATCCCGCTAATGCTAACATCTCACATTCAGCTCGTTCTAACGAGCTACAGCTGTCCTTTCTGGACTATGTCCCCAATGCAGATCGGTTATAGGTTCACAGGCGGCTCTGAGCGCAAAATATAGAGTATTCTTAAAATAAAGAGTCATATTCGAGGGCTCGAGCGAACCGTATGATGGTTTTCTTTAGTTAGCTTCGCCTGTAGCTAGCTGCTGTAGCCTCAGATGCTGGCTTTGACGTGGGTAGCGGTCGGTAGTTATTAAGAACGGTGTCTGTTTCAACACACGTGTTTCGGTGTAATAACGTCCTTTAAAGTGTAGTTAAATGGTGAGAAAGTTTTCAGTTTCTGATATTACACCTGTTTAGAACACCTCAAGTAACTTAGCCCCACTTACACACTGTAAAGGTTATCTTACAGTTCGTAGCTACAAGCTAAAGAAAGACAACGTGTCCAATAGATCCAGATTTTAGTGTCCTTTCTGTTGTGTCTGTCTTTCTGTGAGAGCTAAGCAGTAATATTAAAGTGTCCATAAGTAAAGGATTGCACAAGATATCCTACATATTGAATTCAGATCCATAACTGTGTGCTGCTTTAAGGGTTTCCCCATTGTAACTGAATTCACCTCTGTGGTGATGTGATTCAGATCAGAAATGCATTTCTTCATTTGAAGTATTTAAAGAGTTGTTCCAGGATGAAGATAAACTTTAGTTGATTTTGTGTTATTGTTAAATTCCTATGAAGTAAAGATATACCACCGTCCCTCCTTTGTCTTTATATTAAGGGAGTTCACAGTTAAAACTGCCAAAAAAGCCTTTCGATTTCTTAAAATGCAGCTTTGGTGACTTCAGACAAAAATGCTGCCTGGCAGTGAAGGCAAAGAGGGAAGTTTGGAGCTTCTCTTGACTGTCCATCAGTATGAAATACTCCAACATTGCTCCAGTGTGTGGTTTTACAATAGATGCTACTAGCTGCAGAACATGCTAACGGCAAATCAAATTGGCTAACCAGCTAAATTAACAGTAAAGCAGCATAAAAAAGTCAAAACTCAGATACTAAGCTTGAAGTCGGTATCGATCCTTCCTTAGAACTGTTAGCCTCAGAGTTGTTGTTGTTGTTATTGTTGTTGTTGTTGTTGGGAAATTTCCATCAAGTTGATCCACTGGCTCTTCACGTCCTCTGATGGGAGTAGAGGAAGACTTTAAGTTCTTGTAGCCAATAACAGAGAAATTGCACTTTGTTGCTTGTAGTGTTGCCCTCCCCATCTCTGTGATAACAGCTAAAGTCATGAAAACAGTAGTTACTGGGTGTTAATCCAGGTCTATGAGTACATGCGTTGCCCTCCACATGCAGCTATCACAGCAACAGTAGAGCACATTTTTAATATGCTAAAACACCTAACATAGGAAAGGTACGGTATTGCACAATCCATGTCCTGGACCACAACGTGACACTGGTGAAACTGGTTTACCTCCCACCCCCTCTTGACACTGTTGTTTTTGTCCATGCTTGGTCAGGGGATGAATCGTACCAGAATTTACCTCTTTTAAATCCCCAACTTGTGAATCCATCATCAGGATGCACTGGTCGTAAATATACTGATATCTGTTGGCAGCTTTGCATCTTATGTGGAGCAGTAGTATATAAAACATTGAACAGGATGGAGGTGAAAAACACATAACACTGTAAATATATTGTTTACCTGTTTGGATGCGCTCCCTCATCGCTGTGGTCTCTGCTGGATTTTTCAGGACTGAACGAGATGCAACAAACTGGTCATCAGACAAATTAAAATCCCTCATCATGGGGATGACCGTGGAGAACGAAGAGGGGAGCTGCGAGGTGACGGAAGTCAGCAAGCTGGAAGGAGAGGCCTCGATTAACAACCGCAAAGGGAAACTTATTTTCTTCTATGAATGGAACCTGAAAGCTACCTGGACCGGTAAGTACAAGACTGAGGCTGCTGTTTGTTTTGTGTCGGGGGGGATTTGGTTAAATATATGTACGATACTGGTCACACGTCTGCCAGCAGTGGTGATGACTGCCTTAGCTGCCATCACTGGGTGAATACAGAGGAAACAACCAGGAAGCTGACTTAATCACCGCTTTCTCATTTTGACACTCAAATCAGAATCAGAATCAGAATCGGCTCTATTGACCAAGCATGTGTGAAGATACAAGGTTTAAACACTGCAGTCAATGTACTCTCATAGAAAAAGAAGACTACGGCTAAAAGAGGACAAAAAACACAAAATAAATACTGAACAATAAGTTAAGGCAATTGCAAACTTTTCTCTCTTTATCAGCATTCTTGAAAAGAAAGAAACAGAGAAGATTTGAATGTCTGCTGATGTCTGCACTCTCTTTATTTTACCAGGAAAGTCAAAAGCAGGAGTGAAATACAAAGGGACGATCGAGGTTCCAAACCTGTCTGATGAGAACGACATGGAGGACCTTGATGTAAGTTTCGCTGAAAACTCGCATGTTTGACTCTGACTGCTGCTCGAACACTGTGGTGACCCCCACCCTCTGATCTTTATCCAGATTTGTGTATCGTTGAATAAAGATGAACCTGAAACGCCACTGACCACCCTGATGAGGACAAAAGGAGCCGAGAAAATCCGCGAAGCTCTGGGAAGCTACGTGGAGTTCTTAAAAACAGGTGAGCGAAACGATCTGAAGTGACATGAAACTTGTGACCTTTCACCTCCACAACTCAGAACACAGGATCATTTATCAGACTCAAACTGATGTCAAGTCTGTCTTGGTATTTGCAGTGTTTACCAGTTTACACTAACCCTTTAATAAAAGCTCATTTAAATCATAACCATGAGTCATTTTTAAGATTTAGGGTTTTACAATGAGCCCTTAATATTTCTGCTGTGTTGAAAATGTAATGACATCAAATAAAAACCACCACAAACTGAGAAAAGTCAGTTAAATGTGCTGTTAAACGAGTGCGCCTGTGGACCTTTGCTAACAAAGTTGTCTCTTTCTGAATAGTAGAACTTGTTTGGACTCTGAGGATAAACGTCCTCAAGTCTGGATTCAGCTTTTTATTTGCGTTTGGCTGTTATAAAAGTACTTTGAAATCCATTGCAATGAAGAAAAAATGGGTTTTAAGATACTTTTTTCTTTTTTTGTGATTCAGAGTTCACACAGGGGATGATCCTGCCCACAGCCAACGGCGTGGCCAAGCCTCCGTCCACATCGCAGTCCAAAGCCAAGCTGGATAAAACTCAGGTTGGTACCTCGTTCTCGTTCTAAGCTCTCCAGCGTTTTCCTCGAGGCAGACTCACCAGACTTTTCTTCTCCTTGTGTGCGACAGATTTCCTCCTCGAGCAGCACAGCTGCTCCGATCAACACCGGCGTCAAGATCCCCACCTGTAAATTCAGCATGAAAGAAATGTTCCTCACCTCGCCGGCTGACCTCTACAGGGTCTTCCTCCACCAGGAGGTGAGCGTCAGCTGCCCGTCTGCTCGGTTCACTTAACTCCTCATTTATTTCCCCTCTGATTGAAGTGTGTGCTGTCCGTCTGCAGATGGTCCAGGCGTTCACACATGCTCCAGCGACAGTGGAGGGAGAGAGAGGCGGAAAGTTCCGGCTGCTAGAAGGAAACGTTTTTGGTGAATTCACAGAGCTGGTGAGACTGACGTTCACCCTTTTACACCATCACATAATCTGGATTATGTCGTGTGTATCAGCATTATAGAGTTGTCCATTTGACGTGGACTCGTCCTCTGTGCAGGTTCCCGATGAGAAGATAGTTATGAAGTGGAGGTATAACAACTGGCCCTCTGGTATGTTCATCCATATTTATATTTATGTCAAAAAGCCATTTTCACACAAACTTGAGTTTTACCTGAACTCAGTCTCTTTTAATATAAGATAATATAACATTTGCTGAAACAGAGTATTATTTTGTAAAAATGGCTGATATGACAGTTTTATTGCTTTGCATCATTTCAAACTGCTGAAACTGAGAATCTGTGGCAGTTTTTGGTTGAGTTTTGGAATGAGTCTTGGCGCTAACGTGCCGTCGGTTCCTGCTCCACAGAGCATTACGCGACAATCACGATGACGTTCTTGGACCGGAGCAGCGAGACGGAGCTGAAGGTGGAGTGTCGAGGCGTCCCGGACAGCGAGGAGGAGCGGACAAAAGAGGGCTGGAAGAGATACTACTTCGAGGCTATTAGACAGACTTTTGGCTACGGAGCGCGACTCTTCTGAAGACGGCGTCCCGTAGTACTGTTTCCGTTTCCGTTCTCGATTTTTAAACTTGTCCTTCAATCTGTCTGCCACAAGGCGTCCCACCGTCAACTCAAGAGTTCAAGAAAGAGACGAGAGCTGAAGGCCGTTCTGTCGCCCGTGTGTATTTGTAAATGTTTTAATTTTTGAACATATTTAAATCTAGAATTCTCGCCGTAAGTATTGGGGTCAGTGATTGAGCGGAGCCTGAATGGACTGTGCCTTTGGGACTCTGGGTGGAAAATGCATTAATTAAAGCAAAGAATTGATTGAACCACTAATGCAAATTGGCCTCCACGTCTATAAATACAGAATTACTGCAAGAGATAAAATAAATGTTTTCTGTTTGTTTAGAAAAAAAAAAATGTTGCTTTGAGAAGGTTTTTTTTTTTTTTTTTTTTTTTTACTTATTTTACTCTTTTCAAGTGTAACTGTAGTGAAGATGCTTTCAGCCAAGATGCATGTTTCATTTCAAACTGTGCGACTGAGGATCTGAACTTTGCTCCTGGAGTCTGTCACTTCTAGCTCAGCAGTGTTGTTCTTTCAGTTGTTTCGTCGAGGCCTGATTTCACGCACATTTCCAGTCCGGCGTCCGTCTGCGGCGGTCGGCTCAGGCGTTCGGCGGGAACGTCGATGCCGGAATGTGAGAACTGTTTCGGTCCTTTATGCAGGTAGCTAGCGTAGCAACTTTAGAGAGACGTTCTGCAACATTTGGCTTCAAAGTGTAAATTTCCAGTAAAAAGTTCAGAACAAAATGCATCTATTTATTCATCATTTCATCCCTTCACACTGTAAAAAGACGAGTTGGTTGGAATAAACCAAATCCTGTCTGCTCTTGATTTGTTTTGATTCATGTGAGCACATCTTTCCACATCTTCATATTAAATTTGACGATCTGAGGAGCTGAAATGAACGTATTTATTCAGTCTGATGACATTTCATATGCAAAGGTGAAGCGGTAACCACAGAATAAGCACTGGCTTTGGTTTTAAGGGTTGGTGCGTCGGCTAAAAGGGTTTAAAAAACTGGGATTTTAACCACAAAGACGTCATATCTTACAATTTAACACAGCACAACATTTATTTTCTATTCAATTACAAAACAAAAGATCAAAGCAAACCAAAAAGCTTTAGAATTTAAAAGTCTGAAGCATCTCATATGTGATCAGTTCATTACAGAGAGAATTCAAGTTCTTGTCATCTGAACACATCGGTTACAAACAAAAAGCGAAAGGGCTTCACCACAAAACGCCCTTTTTTTTCCAAAAAATAAAGAGGAAGAATATATTTGCAGGCAAAGGTATAAAACACTTTATAACTTAAATATCTTTTTTTTTTCTCCAAAGCAACTTTTTTCCACAGTAAATTTTCCCTCCAAAGTGTTGACCCGGACCAGCAAAGTTCAAATAAAGACAAACTTTTAAACCAAAGTGAAGCGATGAAAACGATCTCTCCTCCAGTCCAACGTTCGCCGTCAGAAGCAGATGAAAAGCTCCGACTCCTGCAAGAAACACAGCGAGGGATTCACCTGAGAGGAGCCAATGAGGTCTTGTTTCCTGGAGTGTAATACACATTACAGCCTCACGGGGCCGCTGTTGCTACTCCACAGCAGCAGCTGACCTTTTCAAAAATAATAAATAATACATATAAAGGAGCGCCTCCTGATCTGCTTCTTGTATGTAAGAAGACAAAAAGCACGTCTAGCTGCGGTGCGTTCAAGTGTCTGCGGTCGTAGAATACGTACACTGGAGGTGGAGTCGTTGTCCAGGGAGTCGAGGCTCGCTCGCGGCGCCATTTCTACCACTTCAGCCGGTTTTTTAACAGAAATGTCGTGCCGTCTGGTCCTGGAGAGAAGATCATGTAAAATACAGGTTTGAGCTGAAATGATGAGTCGATAAACCTAAAATTAATCGACCATTTTGATGACTGATTCAGCGTTTCAGTCAATGTTTAAGCAACAATGTCAAACTCTCTGTTCGGCCTGTCAGATGTGAGGATCTGTTGCTTGTCTTTGTCATATATGATAAACATCACAAGCCAAATATGGAAACACTAATAGTGTATATAACACAAACATCCTTTTTAGTGTAGATTTAAGTGAACTTGTGTCATTTAGAACAAGCTGCAAGTTGTTTAAATACGCGACATAAAACCTGACTTCCTTGCTTTAATGCTTCTAAAAATGCTCATAAACTCATAAACCTCTGAAGTTAGAAGCAGTGATGAGAAATCCTTCGGTCTCTACCTGTATAACGGCCACATACTCATGCCTCTGTTGTCCTTCTGGGCTGCCGTAGATGTGGCTCGCTCCACCAGGTCTTTGAGGAAGTCGAAGAGCTTCTCTGACTCGATGCACTGCTTCCTACAGAGCGACAGGACGTCATGAATTCACTGAATACAGGCAGTGAACGCATCACGCCTGGATTTACTGACATATTTACTGTATATAGTGTATAAACTAAAAAGACACCAGCTTCTTCCTTTCCGTCCAGCTGAAGGCGTGAAGGTGGAGCATCGCTTACTCACATGTGGGCGACGGACACGACGGTGCTGAGCTTGGACTGAGTTATCAGACAGGTTTTGGTCAGCAGACACTTCAGGAACATTTCCAGCGCTCGAGCTGACGGCTGCAGTTCAGGACTTTAGATTTCTAAACTCTTAAACATAAAACATCCTTTGCTGAAAAAAAAATGCAGTTTAGAAATACCTATCAAAAGGTGTTGCATGTGAGATGTTAAGAGGGTGTCTATCGGAAGGACTACAACTCCCAGCATGCTTAGCAGCCCCAGGGGTAGAGGGCTGCCGCAGTAACGGGGATGACAGAACACATACAGCTCATCTGCAGGTGTGAAAGGATACAGATGATCACAGGCACCGCCATCGCGATCCTCCCCACCTCTGCGTCCTTCTGCATGATCTTCTTGATGCGACTCTGGCGGCAAAAAACAAAGATTTTACCGTTTTCAGAGAAAAAGGTGAGAAAAGTTTAGCCGCTGCATTCAGGCTCTCATCGTAAACCACTGCTTCTACAACATGTAAGGATGTAAATCTTGTCTGCCGAGTACTTTTATCATATGATGTTGATGTGAACAATTTACCACAATTTGTCAAAATGTGTTAGTATTTTTTTTAACAAGCACATTTCACATCATAATCATCACAAATCATCTGCCTCCGGTTGAGCACTGATAACCTCAGGAGGCAAAGGACAGAGCAGTTATCTTAAAATACAGAACTAATAAGAAAAGAAAAGAAAAGAAAAGAAAGCCATCTCAGATTAGCTAATTTAGGGCCTTTTTTTTTTTTTTTTTTTTTTTGTTATTTATAAGTTTCAGTGATTCATTCAAGGATTTTAGCTTCTTCCTCCATTGGTTCAAAAAGGGTTGTCTTAAAACATTCACATTTTTAACTGAAGAACTTCCCCAGTAATGTCGATATGTTGATAATAAAGTCTAAGTCTAAGTTTAAAACGCCAAACTTGATTATCTTGACTGTAGCCAGTCCTGTATATCGCTCCTGACGGATTTTACGCTTGACAGTCGTAATGTTTTGACCGCTTCATCAGGACGGTGAGTGCCAGAACTCCCGTCAGCCCATGAAAGCAGCACGGGCTCCCAGCACTCCATGCTACATGGAGGCAGCTAACTGTTAGCTTGATTCAACGGTGCTTTTCGCATCTTTAAAGCGGCTGAACAAACTTAAAACTCACCGGAGGGAAACGTACGTTGTATCTTCTCTTCTGTCCGGGCATTTTGCTCGCTTTAACCCGCGCGGTTCGATCACATTTTTCATGTTTTCAGCGCAAACCGCCGCCGGCTCCATTTGTTTACCTTCGGGAGGAATAAATCTCAAAAACTTTTAGTGAAGAAAAAAAAAAAAAACACCTGAGGTGACCCCCCCCCCCCGTGATGACGTCATGACGCAGCAGTTAGCCTTTTCATAGCTAGATAATAAATATTAGCCTAATAAATCATTTTAAAAGGGCAAATAATATTTGCAAAACTTAATCAAATCAAAGGAAATGAAGGTTTCGGTGGAAGGTTATTTTTACGTTTGATACATTCACCCTTGAATTAAACAGTTAGATTTTTAATTATGTACTCAGCATAATTAAGTACAAAAAACGGTGGAAACACAAGACATGATATATAAAAATATAAACGGATTCCTCCAAAAAAAAATCAAGATTTTATAGAAATGGGGGGAAATGGACACATGACCTCTACCTCACAGATTTAGTTAGAAGTTTGAAAATAAAAATAAAAAAAAAGGCAAAGGGCAGAAAAAAACCTACATTAAAGTGCATAAAATAGTAAAGTAACTGATAAGAAACGTAATAAGAACAGAGATATACAAGCACTTAATGACAGTCATAACTTTATAACAATGGAGGAGATTCAGCAGTACAAAGCACATTAGTGAAAATGTGTAGAAATCTTTCTGACACTTTGAGCTGCTCAGGTGTTTTCAGGTGACTGCAGGGAGATAACAAATGAAAACTTTTGACAAATCTTGATTTGATTGATGCTTTGAACATGTGCAGCCTTTGTCAGCAGGTGGAGAGACGCAGGCTTGTTTGTTCTGTGAAGAGCTGCTGCCTTTTGTCATTTCTAATTAAAAACAAATGATATTACTAAGAAACTTTGGCTTTCAGCAACGCTCTTTCAAAATAAGATGCCTTTTCGCCATTTATGCTTGAAACTGACTTGAGCGAAGCCAATCAGGTCACCTTGAAACAAGACAGCGCTGACATTTTAATTTGGACTTTACATACTTGTTTGCAATTGATGATCATATTACTGCCTGGAAAGTTCTGCATGCATTAATGACTACAAAGGTCAGAGATAAGGTAAATCAGTGTCCTTTAGGAAGGTTAGGTGAGGCTAATAAAGCTCTGGGTCGGCAGAACTCTTTATGTTATTTCTTGGTTCCCCTGTGGAGCGACGACATGTTGTCCTGCGTGCTGTTTGCTCTCTGTGTATTTGCTTCCCGTCATGTGGACGGTAAGAGTTGAAATCTATCATCATGGAGGCATGTGAGCAGTCTGTTTGGATTTTCTTGCCCTGTGTTCATTTTCTTTGCTAAAAACAATTATTTAAATTAATGTTATTATAAGTCTGATGTCTGTCTACAGAATCTGGAACAAACTTTAAGATCTGCTTAACTTTTCCTTCTTCTTCTGTCTTGCAGGCTACACATTACAGGAAAAAGCAGATTTCGACCAGGTATTCTCTCCATCACACCTCCTTCACCCTGAATAAGTGACATAAATATATTAAAATTAATGTAAAATTGACTGTAAGATAGTCCCAGAGTTGAAAAATCAACACTGCAACTTATTTTCATCAAATATCAGACTTGTTCATTGACCTCATATACAGAAAATGGCTCAGAAAAGGAGATTTAGATGATTTCTTCATGTATTCATTGGGTTAAAGGTTTGTATATATTCTGTGAATGAAATCATTTAAAGGCCTTATGTTTGACACAGATTTATGTAAAAGGCCGCTCTGCTGCTTTAGGTAGTTTTCTATAGATAGATAATATACTGTTGACGGTGCAGTAAAGCTTGTAATTATTAACAGTGATCAGGTGTAACAGCTCACCTTTGAGTAGCCGTCACCTTAAACAGGTTCATTTAAAGTCCTTCATGCACCTGAATCCAGAAATCATCCTGTAGCTTCTTCTCATGGGTGGAAGCAGCAGCTTGATTTTCCATTAAGACTCTCATTTATTTATCGTTCTTCTGAATATTTCAGGAAATCTTCCTGCGTGACGTAGTCCCACGTCAAACAGCAGTGTACTAAAAATGTGATTGAAGTATAGAAAAGTCATTCAAGTACACATTATACTTTTTGTGCTTCATTGAAAGTATGTTTGAGGTATACTTTTAAAAAGTGTACTTCTAAATACATGTCATAAAGTTCTACTTAAATGTATTCAAAATGAATATACTAATTCTAAGTGGTATTTCAAAGTACTTTATTGTAAATGTATTATAAATTGTGCTTACGTGTACTTTTTAAAGGTGTACTAAATTCCAAATACTTTTAATGGTAATAAAGTATACTTATGAAAAGTATTTTTATTTTCAAGTCCTTTGTAAAACACTAATAGCATACTTGATTAACGTTTACTTTAACTTCACTTCATATGAAGTATAATAAAGTATATTTCCAACACTTTGGTGAAATACAGTCGTACTGTGAGTGCGTTTTAAATGTTTATGAATCTTGATTTTCGCAGGTGTACTCAAGTGATACTCGAGGACAACTTGAGTACACTTAAGGACACTTGAATGCAACAATAACAGCACAAAGTGTGCTGAGTACATCCTTCGGAAAGCGTAATTTAAGTGCAATAAATTGACGAGTGCTGGGCCAGTGTTGGCTCCCGGATCGTTGTTTCACCTTTATCTTATCTTAAACCACACAGGACAGATAAAAACCAGAATTACACAGAAATGTGACAATAAAACCATGAATAACATTTCTAATACAATCACACTTCATCCAAAAACAGCTTAAATTTAATCTTAAAACAACCCAAGAGCTGCCCAAAACCAAAAATACAGACTAACCCAAAACAATAACACAGCGATAACACATCAAGATGATAGAAATACACAAGAAACATCAGCAGCCTGAAGAGGAAGTGACTCACGGTGGACTGTTGTGGACTGTTGTGGACTGTTGGAGTCTCTTGAATGAGATGATGATTGAACCAGCATCAGAGGAGTCTCAGGACCTGTGAAGAGACGAGGACACTCTGAGCAGGACAGTGTCTCTGTGTGCTTCTCCTGCAGGACGTCCTCGGACCAGATTTCCTCCAGCGAGCTCTGCATCCCCCGTTCAGCTGTCCTGACATGAGTCCGTCTCCCTCCGTCCCCACCTCAGGTGAGTGTCAGAGTAACTGAGTACATCCACTCGAGTACTGTAAGCAAGTACTGCTTTGAAGTGGTAGTATTTCCATTTTATGCTACTTTATACTTCTTCACTGCAGTTCAGAGGCAAATACTGTACTTTTTACTGCTGTCCAGGCCAAACAGTAGTTTACTTCAGAAATATAGTTTAAGTACAGAAAAGTCATTAAAAGTACACTTTTTACTTTTTGTGCTTAATTTAAAGTATGTTTGACATGTACTTCTAAAAAGTGTACTTCTAAATCGATGTCATCAAGGTGTTGAGGAAAAAGGTGATCAGGTGTGAAACTCACCTGCAGAGCCATGTGTCACGTGTTTGAACTGATTCTGAACGTTTCCTCGTTGGTCTTCTGTTCCAGTTGAATTTGTCCGACCTGCAGACGTGAAGGTCATCGCGGCGCTGGGAGACTCTCTAACGGTGTGCACAAAAACCTGTTTCCATCCAAACCAGTGCAGCTCATAGTGGAAACCATCACAAATCAATACAACGTGTTTCTTTGCAGACGGCGATTGGCGCCAACGGTTCCACGATTGCAGCCATACCTTTTGAATTTCGCCAGGTGTCTTGGAGGTAAAACAGTCTGTTGTTGATTTTTTTTTTTTTTTTAACCAATCGAGAACTCCAGCTCTCACCTGTCATCATCGTCCAATCAAAGGCTGTCCTGACTCCTCTCTTAACCTGCGTCCTTTTCCTTTCTTCTGCAGCATCGGAGGATACGGAACTTATCAGAATGTCATAACACTGGCAAGTAAGTTAGTTTACAGGAAAAAGATTGTAGTTTAAAGAACACAGACGCACCACAGAAGAAGAAAAAAGTCCAGTTAGTTAGCAAGTTAGCAAGTCAGATTAGCTAAGCTAAGCTAATGAATGAACTCTGCTGGAGGATCTTTCCTCCTTTTTGAGCTCCTGTTTGGTCGTCTCACTGTCCAGATATTTTCAAACTCTTCAATCCCAAACTGCTGGGCCCAGCGCCCAAGATGACGCTCAACGGGCTGCCAGCCACCATCAACGAGACCGGCTTCAACTTCGCCGTCACCGGCCACAACACGCTGTGAGACTCTGATGGCGCTGACAGTTTGTTTTTTCTTTTTGGTGTTCATGTCGACTTCTTCCCTCTCTGTGGAGATATTTAAAGTCAGCTGTGAGCTTTGTTAAGTTTCAGATAGCTGGGGAATGTCAACACTGTGCTCCTCCACAGAAACGTCTCCGATCAGATACGACACATGATAGACACGTTCAGGTCTTATCCGGTGAGTCTCAGTTTATCAGATGATCAGTAATCTTAATTTTCCTCTCTGTGTGACGCTCGACCACCAAACTGAGCCACAGCTTCTTTTCTAGGGTCTGAACTTCCAGGAGGACTGGAAGGTGGTGACGATGCTGATCGGCATGAACGACATCTGCGACTACTGCAAGAACAAAGTGAGAGTTTACTGTGTTTCTGTACCAGTTACTGGTGAAAAATCCTGCTTTTACACGAACGCAGTATCCTGGTCAGGACAGAAGATATACGATTGTCATGGGAGACAGAAAGCATCTGTTTTCTACTGATTACTGTGAAGCAGTGGATGGTATATGGGATAAATTTGGCCTAGAAATGAGAAATATTTAAACAGCGAACAATTTCATGAATGACGCAAGAGTACAAAAATAAGAAGAAGAGAAGAAGAACGTTGTCAGAGTGTTAAATCTGATCCTTTCAAACTCTCCACAGGTGATGTTCTCCCCCGACAGCTTCATTGACCACATGACACAAGCTCTGGACCTGATGATGAACGAGGTGAGAGTTTATGTCTCAGAACAAGGCCGGAGACGAGACAATTTCAAATATCACGCCCACCTTAAGCAGCGATTAGTCAGGTGTGCACAGGTGTGAACGTAAACCAGGTGAATGTCTTCTAGGAGAAACTGCCTGAACGTGTGCATCACGGTCCTGTTTGATTATTATCATCTCTCTCTGTGGCAGCAGCTAAATGCTAAGGTAGTGTGCTTCACTGCTTCCTTTCTTATCTCCTTTAGCATAGGATACACTGGACCATGCTTTGTGGAGGAAAGGAGATAATGTCAACCCACATTTCCTTGCAGCAGCAGCATTTAAAGCAGACTCACGTCAATAAGATCTGACGTCCATGATTGCGTAGCGTAGTGATTCTCTGAGCGCCACAGTTCTCCTTCACCTTCACTCGACCTCGATGGAAAACGTCCTGAGGTGTTTACGTGAAGTGTTTTTTTAATTTCTCTGACTCTTCGACCGCAGCCCGTCATCTCTACAGGCCTGCTGCTAATGTGGCTAAACCAGAAGAAATACAGGGAGGTTTAACTCTTCTTACACAACTGAGAAACTGTTCATGGAGCCAGTTTCAGTGATAAAACACGTGTGAAGGTCTTTGGCTCTGAGCTGAGTTGCCTAAGCTGTGGATGTATTGTTCAGCCTTTCATTGACTGTCCCTGTTATATCTGTGTTTCCTCATGCTCCCCTTCCCTTTTGCTTGCTTGGGAACAGTTTGTTCTCACCTTTGCTATCACGGCTGAAACTACCAGGTGTGAGGGAGGATGTGTGGGCCTTTAAAGCTGCACGGTTCAGCCTTCAGAAAGGACTTTGGTCGATGATGCTTGTCGTCTGGTTTCAGATCCCCAGGACGATCGTGAACGTGGTGCAGATTCTCCCCATGAAGCCTCTCAGAGAAGTTCGCCGTCCGACTCTCGCCTGCCAGCTGCAAAAGTCTGCAAGAGTATTTTTCTTCTTTTACCTGTTGATCTCGAGGCAAACTGCAGGATTAGAGCCAAATTATATCAAAAGATGTAGAGCAGCTTCCTAATCTTCCTCAGACTCTGATTAGACAAAGAGGTGATCAAAACTAATCAATAAAACATGAAAATCAGGTTTACACCAAACTTTTGTTTCACTTAAGGTTCAGAATTAACTGTGAACACTTTGATTTGTTCAGAATATCCTGAAATATCAGGAAATCCTTTCAACTCTTTAAGGAGACAGTTTTAGAGTCAGATAATCTGCTCATTTTCTAAAATCCCCGAATCTCAGCACTGACAATCCAAACGATGTGCTGCAGTACGTGACGTGTAAACGACGCCGTGCAGCGCCTGAACAGGGGTTTCATATTTCATACATCTGATAACTGATCTGATAATCTGTTAATTAGAGAACCTGATAATCCCACAGTGTGATAATCTGATAATCTGCTCACAGGAGTTTCTGCTCCTGCCTCGTCCTGCCTAAAGAAGACTCCCCCGAGCTGAACGAGGTGGTCGAAGCTAACTATGAATTCCAGGTGAGTCCATCAGGTTTAAGGTCACGACGTCACTTTAACAAAAATCTCCATCCAGGTTAAAACACCTGAACAACAAGAAAACAGATGAAACTCTGCTTTTTGTCTTATGTCTTTGGAAAGGATTTTTTAAATTTTTTTATTTTACCATTGAACCCGTCATGACGGTGATCTTAACTTTGCATAGAGACGATTGAAGGAGCTCCTGCACGGCGACCGATTCCTCAAGAAGGACTTTGCTGTTGTTCTGCAGCCTTATTTAGAGAAGGCACAACCTGCAAGACTCCCTGTAAGTCTCACACTCACATTATTCATGTCATCACTGTTCATTAGTGACCGTTTCTGCTCTGTTCTCCCTCTGGATGCGACTTCAGGACGGGAAGCTCGACCTGAGCTTCTTCACGGCTGATTGCTTCCACTTCACTCTAAAAGGACACGAGGAGCTGGCAAAGGGCCTGTGGAACAACATGGTGAACTCACGTTTTTAATGTCTGCATAACTGTTAAATATGTTGTTAGCTAGCTGGAGGTTTGGTGTGCAGAAGTTCAGGCTCTCTGCTCATAGTATAATGATATTTGAATCAGAAGTTTTTGCCTTAATTGGGTTTAATTGCATGTGTTAAAAACATTGAAATCATGCAACAGCTTCCTGATAAAATGGCTGAAAAGGTCACATCATCAAGTTTCTTTGATACTGACTCTCAAATGTTTCCTCAGTTCCAGCCTGAGGGAAAGAAAGGGATGATAGAGATATTGTCAGAGCCAATAAAACCCATCTGCCCACCGAAGGTAAAACACGGCCGACAGATTTTCACGTTTGTGAATGTAGAGAATAAAAATCCTTTAACTACATTTTCTGGCGTTTCTCCAGGAGCATCCTTACATCTACACCAGACCCCGATCGTCTGCGGCGATGCCCAGACAGCTCTCCATGGACATGGTGATGCTGATTTCTCTGCTGTCTGTGCTTAATTATCTGTAGCTGGACAGGCAGAGTGACACCGACTGAGGGTCTGATCCCTCTGGAGCCGCCACACCTGAAGCTCCACTCCCACTGTATGCAGATCGATTGATCAGCCGATGATGTGATCAGTCAGCAGAGCAGTTTGTGATGCTCTGCTTTTTAAAACTGGCTCCAGATCACAAGGTCGACCACCAAAGAAAGAAATGTATTTATTAAAATTGAATCAATGCATAAAATACTGTGTTGTGTTTATTAGTGTCGCCTCCTCTGCTCTGATTAGACGTATTCAAAACGTTTCTGACATTTTCTCTCAGTTAAGTTCAACTATGTCTTACACTTTTGTACGCGTAGAATAAAATCACCATGCCATCACGCTTTATCTGTAAGACTGTCAGAGATCAAATAATAGCAGTCAAAAACATACGTTTGATCAATTAATACAAAGCTGATCGGAACTGATGCACACGGCCTTAAATAAACTCACATAATAAATAATTTTGATAATTAATTAATCATGTAAGTCACATCTGTCATTATGTTGACATTTATCACACACACGTACTGTACACTCATGTACTATACTGTATACATATACTGTACGTGTACCTGCACATAAACCCTTGAACCTTAACGTACAGCAGATAAACACTGAAACTTATCTTCTCTGACCTTTTTATCCTGAAAACGTCTCGTGTCCATTTGTTTAAATCATCTCCAGCTGATGTTTATCTGTATTGTGCCAAAGTAGCTAAAATTAGCTCCACCTTGACAACATTAAAGTACAGCCTACATATAGGTAGATAAATTATAATGATCCAATAATATAAAAGAACTGACAGTAGCCAATCTGCTTTATGAGTATTTTTACTTTTCATACTTTAAATTTTGTCGCTAATACTTCTGTACTTCTACTTTTAAATGCAGTACTGTGGCATTGCTAATTTTACATTAAAAATAAATAATTTGAATACATCTTCCGTCACTGTAAAAATGTTTTCTATATATGTTTTCCCAGGAGTGGAATGTAACTGAATACATTTACTCAAGCACTACACTAAAGTACAATTTTGAGGTACCTATACTTTACTTAGTTGTTACCATTTTATGTTGCTTAATAATTCTGCTCCACTACATTTTGGAAGCCAATATTGCACTTTTTACTCCATTACATTTATCTGACACCGTTAGTTACTAGTTACTCTGCAAATTCAGGTCATTAACACAAAATATGAATCAAATAATTCAGTTTTATTATGGATTATGCTTCCCAGCAGCACATAATGTAGTTGAGATTAGCTCCATCTTTACCAAAGGCAACAATAGTGATGCTTACTCATTAACGCATCACTAACTATAATCCTGTGATATTACAGACACTACTTTTACTTGTAGTACAGCTTTTTTATGCTGTGGTATTGGTACTTTCACTCAAGTACTAAATCTCCACTTCTTCCACCACCCGCACACTGAGTTGAATATGTGTATTGCAGTACCGGCGTGCGGCCGCCGGGGGCAGCAGAGCCACTGTTTACAGGCAGAGAGCAGCTGGCTGCACGAGCTCTTAGCTGGTAGCGTGGAGTTCAGAGGCAGACTGAGAGGAGGTCGCTGTAGCAGTTGCTTTTAAAAAGTTACAGAAACTCTTAGGTGAACTAATTCAGCGCGTGTCGTTTACATGGTGACCGACTACAGACTCAGAGGTAACTACTTGTTGATATGAAACAGTCGTTCAGGGCGGAAAACGGCAACATTTCGCTCGGGCTCGCTGACTTCTGCATGGTCGCTAGCTAGCTAACAGTTAGCTGAAGGAGCTACTTGGCTAGCTGGCTAGCGAGGTCCAGCCCAAAAGTTGTTTACCTCAAGTTGTGGATGTGGTCACCCCCTGAGCTTTTCACGACTTTTCTGTGGGATAAGAGAGCAAGGACCAAAAAATCACACTGGATTTAATACAGCGCGCTGTTAGGGAACTAGCAGGATGTCCACAGAGGTTGAGAGTAGTCAGGTTGACTCAGGTTTGACAGCGGCCAGCTCCAGCGGAGCGGAGGAGAAGAGCCAAAACAAGTCCGAGGGGACTCACCTGCAGAAAGAACCGGAGCAACAGGGCCAGAAAGGCTCGGAAAAACAACTAGCAGATAGCCACAACTCCGAGGCAACCAAGAGCCCGACAGACACGCACAAGAAATGCAAAGAAAACGATAAAGAAAACGACCAAAGCGGCAGCGCTGACTCGGCTGTCGAGGCGGTGAAGAGGAAAGTTGTTGAAGCTCCTCCGCCGAAAGTCAACGCGTGGACTAAGAGGACCACCGGCAGGGTCCCGATCAACACTATCAACTCCAGCTCCCAGGAGAAAGGTGAGATGGACTTTAAATTCATACTCATGGAAACAGATTGTTGTGACTAAAGTGTTCAATAAAGTTACAGCTCAGCACAGATCACCCCCCACCCCCCCACCCCCCAGCAGCGGCAGCGGCGGCGGCGGCGGCGGCTGAACACGTTGTTGTAGCATTTTGACAGCCTCACTGCAGGGAAATCAGCTGTAATCTCTGTCAAACCGAGTTTGGTGTTATTAAGAGCTGAATGAAGTGCTTAAACTTGACTGTCAGCGCAGTCGAGAGGTGCTGGTGGTCGCATATTTGCCCCATCCCCCTCTGTGCTCGTATTGCTCCGGAGCACCACGTGTTGATTACTGACAACTGCTGCTCCTTTCGACTGTAACTTAGCTGCTACCAGCTAGCTCCCCCTCTGCTCTCGTCTCCGGGAAATGCCAGTGACAGAGTGCCACGGCTAATGTTGGTTAAAAACACCACATGGGGAACTACAATGTGAGCCATAATCAGCCCGAAGTCGGTGCTGTGTCAGTGTGAAAAAGGCTAAGACAGCCAGGCTAGCTGCTGCTGTAAAGACACGTTTTGCATGTCCAATGGCCTGTCTGCCTGCAGGTCCTCCCACCAGCCTGTTCTGCGCTGTCACAAGTGGCTGGGCAGGTGGAAAAGTTAAAGCAGGGTGGATTAAATGAATGGCTGTGTTTACTTTGGATAAAGGTAATTGCTCTTCATGTGTTGGCAATGAAGAAATGTCCCCGAGAAGCGACCACAGCCCCAAAAAACACAGTGAAAACCACATTTTTAAGATCCGAATAATATGTAAAAGTGACTGGCAACTAGCTATTTTTTCGATAAGCACCTAATGATAATAAACTCAATATCTGTAGTTAATTTGCGAAGTTATGTAGTAATTTAATTAATCCAATCAAACAACATAGCAATAATTTCTCAGATTAAATTTGAAAAATGATAGAAAATGATGAAAAATCCCAGAGCCCAATGGTTTGTTTTTTTTGTCTGCCCACTTAATGAGCGACGTCAACGATTGATTGATTATCAGAATTGTTAACAAATATCCCTTCAAGCTCACTTGATCATTACTTTTGGAAACATATATTGCACGTCCTGTGGCTCTGGAGGGAGCCATGATAACCCCGGTGATGTCACAGTGATGTCATCAGGGTTATCTTAGTTTCAACTGGTGACTTTAGTATAAATTTGTAACAAAAAGTTACAAACTCTGGGTGTGGAGCTTTGAGGACACGACTGAATTCTGGGAAATGTAGTGTGTTTTTGCTCCTCCTAAAAACTAAAAGTCAGGATATCTGAGCTTCTGCTTCTGTTTGAGCTTTTCTTTTTGAAATATCTTTTTTACAAACTCCTCCAGCTTTATGGATGCTTGACTCTAAATTATTGGAGTACCCATTTAATAACTGATTGGATTTCAGAACTGGATTGATTGACTTTCTGTCTATGTGATTAGCAAACTGATTAATCAGCTGATCTTTTCACTGCCAGTTTAAATGCTGAAACAAACACAACTTCTCTCCTCACGTCTAAGAATTTATTGATAAGACTGTTGGGCCACTGTTGAGGTCACATTTATTTGTTAGCACACGTGAGAGTTCGCTCTGAAACACAACAGTCGCTTTGTTAAATTCAGACACTCATTCAGAGTCGTGAATGTGTGTCAGAGCGCGGAGCGACCAGGGGGAGCTATATTTGAAGAGTTGGACTCTGATGAGGGCACAGGCATCATTTTACAGTGTAACTGTACAACCGGCGCTGTGGGTGGACGTGTGCAGGCTCGGTCAGGACAGCATACACCCATTCATGTGGAAGCCTCGGCTCCGCGGCTCTTATCAATCCGACCATCCTCTGCCGAGCGATAGGGATTGTCAGGCTGCAGCGGGCCACTCCCAGCCTGCAGCTGCCTGCACAGACGCAGCCACATACTGCCACTGGCTGTCTGCAAAACACCCTCAACTAGTTCAGTCACTCAGTCTCTGGAAGGGGGGGGGGTGGTATTTACTCATTCTGCGCTGACAGAAATTCCTAATGCTGCACAGCAGAATATGCATGAGTAGATGACTCCACTTGTGTCTGTTAGAAGGATAAAACTCCGCTGGTTTCAGGCCTGTCCTGTCAAATCTGATGATGTCTCTTTCAATTATTGATTCTGTGTCTGCAGATCAACAGAACGCTCTGAAAGTCGTCCGTGCCACCAAGCCCAGGACGAGAAAATCCAGCAAGGTAACGCTCTCTGCTTTTTCCCCTTTTTTTAAAAAAGCTTCCACAGTTTGTCAGTTAAACCCCAAAAACATCCAAATACAGTCGGTGACAGACGCTGTTTAACGTCTCAGCTGATGAAACTGTGCTTGAATTGAGCCTTTTTGAAGTTGTTAACATGCTCGTATTTGAGCTTCTGCCAGGTGCTGACGTTCAGGTTGGGAAATAAACATCTGCCGCAGCCCAAACGTGAGCTGGTTTAAGCTGCTGACTTGCGGTTTTGTTTGTTTTTTTTTCTAACCAGTTTTTCCACAGCGGTTATTAAAATTAAGAGTTGGAAGGTAAACGAATAGTGTAAAAGAATAAACTAAAATCAACATCTTCAAAAAGGAGAAGATGAAGGAAACAACATTTTCCAGTCAGTGTTTCGGCTCCGTGGCTCTTTAACGCCGCAGGTGATGGACAGTTGATGGTACATTATTCTCTTGTGTTGTTTTTGTGCTTTTTGATGTCACTTTATTTTTTTTCCACAGTGGGACACACAGTAGATTTTTGCCTGAATTGTACCCCGATCACCCAGAATGCATCTTGTTGACGTTTTCATGGTCAAATTCACGTGTCGGAGGTGACGCGGCTGCGCTGTACTCACGCACTGTTCAGCCTGGCTGATGTTTATAACCACCGTCACAATATAAACACACTATCAGCATATTGACGGGGGTATTTTTCAGTATAGAGAAAAAAAATAATGTTTAAACTATCGATAGACTGATTAATCAACTGATGCAGAGACAAAGGGCATTTTAGAAGGAAACGTGTTGAACATGTTTGTTAGAGCTCAAGGATGAACACAGTGAGTAACGCCGAATGTAAACAGAAGCTTCGTTTACAAGAAATCTCCGCAAGGCACCTTTAATTCTCCAAGTGTAACCAAAACCCCCAATTCTAAACAATAAATCAGTGGTATTAATGCTTCCTGACGCTGCTTTGTACACTGATAGTGATATAAGATAAAACTTTATTGATCCCACGCTGCAGAAATTAAGCTGTTACAGCCAGCAAAGTGTTAAAAGAGGCAAAAACAGTGGACAGAAAATAATCGTAAAAATACTGTCACCATTTTTATGAAAATCTACTGATGCCATATGTTCAATTGCACTTTAGAAAATACTGTTGCATTAATAAAAAAAAGAGCATTGAACTGCTGTGGATAATAAATACAGATTTTGTACTATTTCACATTTGGAAAAAAAATACAAGATGTAACAGATGTGAGCGTGTTTTTCTGGTCAGATATGAAGGATTCGTCTTTTAGCTGTTGTTCAAAAGCCAGAAAACCCTGAAGGATGAATTTGGTTTTGTCCATCACTCTTGTATCCGGAGCCACAGTGAGGAACGCCCTGTTGGTTAACACACCTGTAGAATGACTGCGTTTAAACATCAGTGCTGCAGTTTGTGCTGTGCAGGTCTGAGTGTGGCTGTGACCCTCGTCTGTTTAACCTTGATCTCATATCAGGCTGTCCAAATTTACAACGTTCACGGCGGTGGAAAGTGACTCGGCCTGTTTATCGGCGTTGTTTGCAGTTTCCCCACGGACGGAGCACTGACCTCCTTTCTCTCCCCAGCTGGTTTCTACCAGACTCCACCTGACCCCCCCACATACTGTTAACAGAATCTGATGAGTCCAGGTGACAGGGGGCCACCTCTGCATGTTGAATTGATGATTTGTTGTTGTTAATTATTGTCTTTCTTTCTGAATTTCACAGTCAAGTGACTTCAGTGATATCACAAACTGGCCCACACCCGGTGAACTGGCCAAAGAGGTATGGTGTGTGTGTGTGTGTGAGAGTGAGTGAGTGAGTGAGTGAGTGAGTGAGTGAGTGAGTGAGTGAGATGTTAGCTGAATCAAATCTATCAGTGTTTCCTGAGGATTACTGCTTTAGGGTGCCGCTTACCACCACAGCACCAAATTCCATTCGCAAAATTAACAATTTAAAGTTTCTTTAATATTTATTCGCTTTTCAAATATTTATCTTTTCTATTTATCACTTTTATTGAAATGCACACAAACCACTCTTCACATCGGCACAAATAAGGTCCACTAGACAGCACTTACTTAAGAAATACGTCACGTTTAAAGCTGGTTTGCCTTCTACTTCCTTAATTTACTCCTTCTAAAGCAGTGGTGAAGAGTACAGGAGCAAATGCCAGGAGCTGAGTTTTCATGATGACAAACTTATGACTGGTGTGTTAACCGCATGCCAAATTTGTCAGATCACACTTGGCCAAACTGCCTCCTAGGTTATCATATGATTGGTTGCTGATAAATGATGTCGCATTTAATGTCAGCTTTTTTAAATGGAGTCTGGCACAGTGCTCGCTTTGGTCTAGCTCAGCCAAGAACCACACACACTGAATATGTCAGCACGTTAGCATGTCGTTCACTGCCTGTTTGGAACCGGTACTGACAGCGTCACCGTCACGTCGCCCGTCTCTTCTTCACCTGTCTGTCCTTCACCTGTCTGTCCTCTGCTGTGCGTGGAGGTGCAAATGCCGCCTCCGGTGAAACGTGAGAGCAGACGAGGATTTTAATGATGGTGTGAAATATTAGCAGAGACGCCTGTGCCGCTGCAGAATGAATGTGGGGAAAACACTGGGAGTGGCACTTGCATCATGTCAAGGGTTTCCCAGATGGCAACACAGAGGTTGACGCATGTTTTGGAGCTTGTTCTTCAGGCACAGTCAGACAAAGCAAAAGGAAAAGTAAGAATTTAGTTCAGTCGAGCTGTAAAACTGTTCCACCTGACGGCTCCTGTCCTGCTGTCCTGTGTCTGTTTGCTCTGCGTAGGAGAATATTTTATTTCCTATGAAAGATTTTAAAAATCCAGCAACCTTCACTTTTTAAAGTGGGAAACACCAGTGAAAATATGTCTTTTGTGGTTTTTATTGTTTTAAAAAGAGCTAGAAAAACAAAAAACAGGTCAAAGTGAAAACAAAGATGGTTCCCAAAAACCTCATTCTGCCTTTTGGCTTTAGCCCCTAAAAATGAAATAAAGGAGGTCCTGACAGCCCTCATGAGGAGTTAGGAGGAGTTCAATCTCCACTTCACAGGTTGATTGAAGGGATTGAAGAGGGGTGGCAAATAAGGGGTTTCGTCATCCTCTGAAAATATAATTAAAAGCTGTTCTCTCCCTCTTCAGCAACAACAAAATGTCCTCAACAACAACGGAAAGAAGCCTCCTTCCTCACGCAGGGAGAAGGAGAAGAGGAGGGAGCGACCGGACAGGAAGTCAGAGAGCAGCCATGACGGTGGAGAGAGCAAGGAGAACCAGGAGGCTCACCCGCTGGGAGAGCTGCCCAAAGATGGAGAGTCCAAGGCGGGACAGGACGCCAAGAGCGCCGCCCTGAAGAAGCGAGGAGGTGAGGGTGAGGAGTTCTTCTCACTCGGTGAAGCATGTCGAGCAGCATCGTCCACTTTAACCAGATTAGACGAGGGATGTTCACTGATCGGTGCATGTTCTGCTGCGGTGATCATATGTGTTTCACTCACCCTGATTCATCCACCTTCAACAAAACCAGAGACGAACGAAGAGTTCTGTTCCAAAACGAGTGGAGATCGTCCGCTCGAGGTTTTTAAAATCCCGTTGAAGTTTGTTAGCGTTAAAACGATGTGTGCTAAGCTAAGCTAACAAGCTCTGTGCTGTAAGTTTGGTGAGGCAGCTCGTTGAAAACCATAAAAAGGGTTCTGAGTGTTTTCAACCCGCCGCTCACGAACATCGAAGCTCAGTCCGTTTGATTTCCTCCAAACTGCATCTCCAGCGTTCTGGAACGAAACTCTTCAAGCTGTGTTTTCGGTGTGCAATCATCGCTAGGTAACAAACGTAAGTGGGTGTCTCTGCCGCTGGAGGAAGCGTCCCGGGACGACGGCGACAAGATGCCCGGCGGCGGCGGCGGTGGCGGTCCGGCCCATTTGGACTCAGAGCCGGCCGGCGACTCCCCTGATCCCACGTCGCCCGGCCACACACTCCATAATAGCAGGGCGCATGATAGCAGGAGTAAGTGCTGTTCACGCCTTCAGTCTGTGTTGTTGCTTCTTCACTCGCTGGTGTGGCTTCGCCGTTCGCCCTCTGCTTCCTGTTTGCTCGTCACGTTTCCCGGCTGCCATCTTCCCCTCCAGAAGCTTCATTTCAATGTCTGTGCAAAGCAGTGAGAGCATGGCATGAACGTCCATCTGTGTTCACGTTTACTGATGACCTTTGATGCTCTTTGAGGTCTTCAGTTCGCTCTCAGTTCTTCAGATTTAGTTACAAACAGGTGATTCAAAGCCCGTTTGAACGTCATTAAAGGGAAAATTCTGTTTTTCTTTGAACACCCTGGGTCTTATTCTGGTTGTTTTGTCACTTCTGTCAGTTATGAGGACATTTGACTCGCTGGCTTCTTTTCTGGGAGTCCCAGGAAGGAGGATGAGTCAGATGGTCTCACGGGTTGTAAAGAAAACCCTGATTTGATTAACAATGGGAGAGACAACGAATAAATTAAGAGCTAGTGGGGTCTGATCCGGGACCCTCACTGCATGTCATTCCCCATCTCTCACCTTTCTCTGTCACCTCAAAAAACCCCAAAATATAGATTAAAAATAGTGATAAAAATGAGGGAAAACCTGAACCTTACATTTTGCTGATGGACCACACTTCAGTCAATCGATCAGCCCGTCAACATTTAATGGATCCTTCATTAAAATGTGAGTTTGTCCTCGCCCTGAAGGATATTTTTGTGAATTTTGATGGATTTTACTCGCTGTACTCTGACCTGTTATAGCTCAAACACTTGACGTACAGTAGAGATAATAATGCCGATTAATTGAGGCTTAAAATAATCCTCGCTTCCAAAAAGGGGTTTGTGTCATGTGACTAAACTCTCGACCCGTGTGATCGTCAGACGTGTTTCTTGAACCCTGGTCGTAGTGACGTTTCAGAAACAGGTGAATCCTCTTTATTCTGTTCTCTCAGCTGTAGTTTTCTGGCTGCTCATAACGTCCTCGCCTCTGAACCGATCCGTCCTCAGATCTGATGGGACCTGGACTCGGTTGGAAACCTCTTGGTGAACAGCGTCTAAGACGTTACCTTTCATGTTGTCCCGTCCACAGGTTGGAGGAGAGAGCAGCGGGACTTCGGGGACGATGCCGCCAGCGTCCGAAGCGACGGCGGGAGCGTCCGCGGAGGAATACGAGGCCGAGGGAAAGGGCGCGGGCGCGGGAGAGGTCGCGGGCGAGGTGCGCTCTCAGTTTCTCCAGATTTTCATGCTGGATTGACGCCTGGTGTTGTTTCCCGTCTCTGCTTGAATTGACCTTAGTTGCTCTTCTGTTTGTGTAATCTGTCTGTTTTTAATTGGCAGCAAAGCTTTGAGTCAGGCTTTTATTTTGGCAGCCTTTATAAAAACATGAGAGAAAATCTGGTGTGCAGTCTGAACTTTGTAAAAATATTTTCCTCCTGTGCTGGAAAACGACGTCTCAGCGTTTACCTCTGGTTCACTGATGGCTTCCCTCGTTTCCGTTTTTCCCGCTCGCTCAGGACGTTACGAATACTCGCAGAGCTTCCGGGACTCTCAGTCGTCCGACGGCTCGGTTCAGGTCCCCTCGGAGTTCGGCACCAACATGGTTTACTACTACGACGACGGCAACAAGGTCCAGATGTACACCGTGGATGAAAAGCTTCTCAAAGAGTACATCAAACGCCAAATGTGAGTATCTGACAGCCTTCTGCTCTTCATTAATCCAGCAGCTGACGTGCAGTGTGGAGGCTTTTCCTTCAGGAGCAGCTAAGAAAACACCCACACAGCATCGCCGCAGACCCTCGTTTCTTCCCTTGTTCTCTATTATTTTGACCACATCCTCCACACTGTGGACTGAACTCTAACAGCACGCCTTCTTCTTCTCATGTTTAATTTCTGTCTTTCACCTGCTCACCTGCTCTCGCCACGCGCTGCCTCTGTTCTTAAACATTTACCTGATTGTTTGTTTTTTCTCTCTGTATTTGCACTTGGTTTAATTTCCCTGCTTGAACTTCACACCTTGTATGAAAGCTATTATGTACATTAGGTTTATTATTTTGCAGCCACTTTGCAATTAGGCTTTTATATATTTCATTTCCACCTTTTACCTGGATGCTTTCACACTTTTAACTGGCTAAAAAAAGATGGAATAATGAATTAGAGCATATATGAAAATGACAGTACGTACATTTTCAGCCTTTACTAACACATCCGGTTATAGAACAATCTGTTTTAAGCTAATTTATTAGTTACTCTTTCACTTCAATCTCACATTCTTATGCAACACGTCTTCACATTTTAACATCAGGATTTTCTCCTCATCCACTTTCCAGCGGGCTTCATTTAAATGACGACTTCACGACTGAAACAATAAGTTGATTTATGATTGGCCGATTGTCAGGAAGTTGAGTCACTTTAATTTGGAGGTTCTGGCTTCTCAAATGACACGATTTACTGCTCCTCTTTGTTTTATTTGATACCAAATTGAACATCTTTGGTTTACTTTGTGCGTCTAATCAGAAAATGAACTAACAAACCTCATTGTAATAACAGTGACATCACAGACGTCCACCTCTCTTAAAAACTAATGTTTTCAGGGCATTAATTGCATAAATTGCTGTCTGATATTAGCTGTTAACGAGCCGCCTCTGGAACTGCAGGATTACCATTAAAAACATGTTTTCACTGCATCACGACACATCCTTTTAAAGGCTTTACTTGGCGCTCTCTGTTGGACCGCAGTGTAATTTAGGCCCAATTCGCTCTTTGCTGAAGCAGGAAATGACATTGATGTGACAGATAAGGTCAAAGTTTTAACAGCAGGTCCTGCTGAGTCAAACAGGTGAAGACTGTCTGTACAGAGCAGGTGTGTGCGTGAGACATAAGGACTGATAAGCAGCGAGCAGAGCAGGTGCAGTGAAGCTCCTCCGGGCTCGGTGTGTCCTGCAGGGGGCAGCGTTCACTCTGTGTCTGACTGACAGCTTTGGCCTCATTTCAGCAGCAGACTCAGAATAGTGGAGGGTGAGGTGGACTCCTAAATATAGTCCGAGTGCCTCAGCGGGGACAGGCGATGAATTATATGCAAAAAAAAAAAAAAAAGGTTTCAAGGAGGAGGGTGAGGGGTGAGGGAGGGACGGAGGAGGAGGAGGAAGATGAAGACGGGACATTCTTGTCGTCTCCTCTCTTGTCTCCCTCAGCGTTATTCATGCTGCTCACTCAGCCGGCGTTACTCCACATGAAGCGACGACCCACTGCCTGCAGGCCGAGCTGTGTGTGTGTGTGTGTGTGTGTGTGTGTGTGTGTGTGTGTGTGTGTGTGTGTGTGTGTGTGTGTGTGGTGACTTAAAGTGGAGTGACAGGTAATAGACAGAGAGTTTTTCCATCCACAGATTTGGTTTTCCAGACAGAATATTCTACATTTGTTGTGTCTCTCAGAGCATTTATAAGCATTAAGACGTGGCAGCTCAGCGTGAAAAGGTTTATTTATTTATTGTTACTCAGGGCTGAATATTGAACCTCACTCATGAACTGATCAGTCGGTCGTTAATGATTAATCAGTGGAGTCAGGAAAGATTGTAAAAAGTCAGGTCCTACTCTTCCCTTAATGCAGCTCTATAGCGTCTCTCATCAGACCCACCTCTCTGTTAAACACCCATATTTCAAACTGCACACACTGCAGTTTGATGTCCCTGATGACATCACTGTGACATCATCAGGGTCATTTTCTCAGTTTAGTGCTCACCACCTCGACTAAACTGACTCGAATGCGTCTTTAAATTTGCTTTCCATTGCTCGATAATCGGCCGTTTCAGTTCGCTCGGCTGCTGCGTTCACGCTCCTCGTAGCTCGGTCTGTAATTAAGACGTCGCTCCTGATTAAACAACGCTCCTGCTCTCCTCCCCCAGCGAGTACTACTTCAGCCTCCACAACCTGGAGCGAGACTTCTTCCTGAGGAGGAAGATGGACGCTCAGGGCTTCCTCCCCATCTCCCTCATCGCCAGCTTCCACAGGGTGCAGGCCCTCACCATGGACATCAGCCTCATCATGGAGGTAATGTCACGCCATCACGCTGCGCCGCCTCTCAGGATGTCACATGTGTCTCCGTTTGGTTCCAGGTTATGTTTCAGTTATCTTTGGCAAACAAAGACCTGTGGCTAACTGGCACCTTCATTCATGTATTTGAGAAGAATAATATTTGCTCGCCGTGAGACATTAAGACGTGACATTTGAGGATCTTCAGATGTGGGATTTGGAAAAAGGAAAATAAGTTTGTCCTTGTCTTATTGACTCCTGCCTCCAGGCTCTGAAGAGCAGCAAAGAGGTGGAGCTGGTGGAGGACAAGGTGCGCTGTAAGACCGACCCGGAGCGCTGGCCCATCCCCACCCCTCCCATCGTGGGCTCCCCCCGGACTGACTTCTCCCAGCTCATCAACTGTCCCGAGTTTGTCCCGCGACAGACGCTCAGCTCCACGAGCTCCGGTCAGTGTTCACCTCCGCCCTCTGCTTTGTACGCACCAAAGATTGACCAAAGGTGGATTAATCCGCCGCTGAAAGTAGTCCCCTACAAACAGGCTGTTTACTTCTGTTTGAGTAAGATAAACAGAACAGTCATGGTCTCCATTGATTGATATGCAGATTATTTTCTTTTGTTCGCTCTTTAAAAAGCCTGAAAATAATGAAGAATGTCCATCACAATTTCCCAGAATGCACTTTAGCCTCTTCACATCTCTTTGTATTGTCAGCCTAAATCCTGAAGAGATTCAGTTTTCTGCAAAAGACGATGAAAAGCTGCAAAACTTCGAATGATTGAAGTGATTAATCGATTATCAGAATTGTTTCCAATTAATAAATAAAGTGTTTTGGCTCTAGTGTGAACGTAATGATGAAGATTTTGCCTCTGAAGCCTGCTGGACCTTATAAAAACACACATTTAATGATACGCAGTGTATAACTTTCCATCTTTCTCTCTAATCTCGTTGATTATTGATTAAGTTTAGCGACACAGGATCTTGAGCAGCGTTGAGGTTTCAGTCTTTAGCCCCTCTGGCAGTGTGATTTGGGACATTAAAGCGTGCTGAAGGTTGTCTGAGCGCGACGTTTTGGGCCTTTCAGCTTCGTCGCCCGTGAAGAAGACTCCTCCCGAGTCGGCCGAGCCTCAGGACTCGGCTGAACCCAGCTCCTCCAGCCAGGAGTCGCTCCCGGACGCGGACGCCTCCAAAGACTCCCCCGCCCCGAAGCCCGACCCCGACGCCTGGATCCAGGTGGAGAAACGCCACCGACAGCCCTCCGGAAAGGCGAAGGTACGGAGCAACGGGCGGAAAAATCCCCTTAAAGTCCAGATCAGCTTCATTATCTTTAAAGTGTCACATTTGCCTTTTTCATCCTTTCATCATCCCTTCTTTCTCTTTCTCGTCACGTTTCGTCTGTCTCACGTCCTCCGTCCCCGCCCTGTCCTCCTGCTCGTCTGTCCAGCTTGTCAGTGCTGATGTGTGTGTTGCCAGCTCCTCTCCTCCCTCAGCGCTCCACCCTGACCTCCTCCCCTCTGCAGTTGAGTACTTCCTGCTCTCGCGTGCTCACCACCTCTTCTTCCTTTCGCGTCTCGTGGTCGCTGTCGTACTTCAGACATCTCTCCTGCACTTTTCTTACGCTCTGTATTTGTTTTTCACGCTTTATCTTAACTTTATCTTAACTTTATCTTAACTTTATCTTAACTTTCTGCACCTTTCCCGACCATCCATTCACGGAAAATCATGTTTATGTCACATAAATTAATCCGTTTGAGGACTAACGTTCTACGAAGGATGTGGATTAATTGACACGAGCAGCTTTATATTCTGATCATCTGATGTGCAATATATGATTATTCATTTTTAATGTCCCCTTCTATGGAAACAGGACAGATAATTCCTCCTAGTTTGATTGCAATGACTTGATTTTATCATATAAATCATAAAACAGAAACAAACAATTCAGGTTCATTATTATTTTGATGCCAAACTGCTGAAAATCTCCTCTCGTCAGCTCCTTTCGTTAATTGCTTCACTGTGTCCTGCAGGAGCGCAGCGAGGCGCCTCCTCGCAGCCTCCACGCTCCTCCGCAGGCTGAGCCCGACCAGGAGGAGCTGGACTTCCTGTTCGATGAGGAGATGGAGCAGATGGCGCCCAGGAAGAACAAGTTCACCGACTGGTCGGACGAGGACGACTCAGACTACGAGCTGGACGACCAAGACGTCAACAAGATCCTGATCGTCACCCAGACCCCTCCCTATCTCCGTAAGCACCCCGGCGGCGACCGGACGGGCAACCACGAGTCCCGAGCCAAGATCACCGGCGACCTGGCCAAGGCCATCAACGACGGGCTGTACTACTACGAGCAGGACCTGTGGAAGGGCGAGGAGCAGGTCGAGTGCAGCAAGGTGAGACAAACATGGAGAAGAGCGTTTCAGGTGTGGAAGCTGGACGGACAGTTTGCACCTGAAATACCTCAGACTCATCGTGGTTTAAGGAGTCAGACGTGTTCGAACAGGTCTGTCACAGAGAGGTGAAGAAAAGCACCTCGAACATCGAGTCACGTCTGAACAAGCAGGTCTTTACATTATGGAACCAGAAACAGTAAAGATTGGATTTGATGACAACAAATTCATCCTCCATCCAACCTGAGACACAATGAAATATACAAAACCTACAATATATAAATATAGAAAATGGGCTGAAATGTACCAGATGAGGTACAAAGTACATAAAAGTGACGGCATAAAATACAACCTAGTGTCCATCCAGCTGCCACCATCCAACCTAATCATCAGTAATTCACATATTTCCACCATCAGCACCGTAAATGTACTCACCCTGTTAGCTTTTGCATGTGCTGTTGTTGGCTAATATCAATAGAGCTAAAGGTTTTCATAAGACACTGAAGTATTTGGTATTAAATTTCATAGAAGTGCTGCAGTATTAAGTATTTATTGGTCATCAGGAGCAAAAGAATAAACCTCTACTACTTAAACAGCAGAGCTGAGGGCTAATGCTCATGTCCAGCTGTTCAACGTTCAGTAAACCAGATTGTTCTGGGTGTTTGGCCTTGGCAGAACCTGATTCACTTCCTGTTATTGAATTAGCTGCCCTGCTGTAAACCGCTGGATTTTTTTTTTTAGCCAGCGGGTCAAAGGAGGAACTCCGTCCACGGTCAAAGGCAGGAACGCTGTGGAGCTGCTGCACGCTGAGACCCACAGTCTGGTGCTTCAGTCATTTCATTTTCCACAAACAAAAACAAGTAAAAACCAGTTTTACACAAAAGAAATTCCAGAAAACTGAAAAACACATAATTTAATGAGGGGTTTGCTTCAGTAAAGTCATGATTCAGCTTTTACAGACACAGAAACTCTGAACTTTACTTTCACTGTCCATTACAGCCTGAGCAATGGTGGAAGCATTGCTCTTTAACCTTACATTTGTGGCAGCGCGGGGCTTCCAGGAATAGTTTTTAAGCTGACAACAGCTGTTTCTTATGTATGTTTGTTTTATTGGTGACCCCCTCCCATTCAAAATCTCACCCTGTGGACCTCAGTGGAATAAAGGCGGCGCTGGTTATCTGCTCTGATTTGACAATTCTGCTCAGTTTTAACATAGAAAGTCTTGATTTGATGTGATTCATGAAGCCTCATTTATCAAAAATGCATAAGTAAATACAAAGACTTTATCCCGGGAGCTTAAATTTCACATTGTGAGCACACATACGTACCATTTATAACAAGAAACCACATCTACATGAACGTGCACATGCTTCATTCACTGAGAAAAGGCAAAGATGGATCTTTAAAAACTGACGTGGGATCATTTAGCTGCTGATCACAGAGTCTTCAATCAGGCAGCAGACTCTGCTGGTCCTGACATTTGATCCTGGGCCTGAAAAGTGGGTCAGGCAGTTTCTGGACTTGAACTCTGTGAGCGCAGAATCTTTACATGGCAGCCAATAAAACCAATGACAGCGTTTTTCCTGAAGGGTCCGGGGAAGGGGCTTCCTCTGCAGAGGCGCTGCCGGCGCTCTGAGCGCTGTGACATAAAGACTTTGTGACAGAGCTGTTAAATCTCACGCTGTGGAGGGGGACAAAAATAAACCACTATTTATCGCCCACTGCACGAGCCTCCAGACTGACAGGGGTGTCATGCAGCTGCTGCCAGGACTGACTGACCTGCTTTTTGGACAAATGGCCTCGTCTGCAGAAAGCCTGTGGGTGGAAACCGTGTCTGCCGGTGACGCAGCGCTACTTTATCACAGAATTCTGTGGGATGAGTCTAGTTTAACAACAGTCGCAGGTTTATGTGGTGTTTTATGGTCATTGTTTATGATTAAGTTATAATGGCAGACACTTATCCTTCATTAGTGCTTCAATGATTAGACGATAAATGAAATCGGCGGCTTGAACCACTTGGATCTCCCTCATCAGCAGCTTTCTTTCTTGATGCTCTGAGAGGTGGAAATGGCTCAAAACACGGTCCAATGAGAGTGAAGCCTCAATTCAGGAAGTTGACTTGACTTTTGAGGACAAGTAACTGTACTAACATTTAAAGTTCAAGGTGACTGTAGGTTTGAGGTTGAGGCTGAAGTCAGAGCCTGCAGTCGTGCTCCCCTGTGTGCTGAAGGCCTAATCCAGAACATTTTTACATTTATATATAAACCTCTGATTATTTTTGCCGTCCCTTATCGCTGACTTGTATCGTGTAACCGTGAGTCTATCTATATCCAGCTGATGAAAGCTTTCCTGTCTGTAGCTCGAAACACACACAGCCTGAAACATGGACTCTAAAACCTGTGAAGATGTTTATTTAATGTGAACGAACAGTTTTACACTTTCAGCAGCTAATATTTGAGTTATGAATCGTCTTGGCCTTACAGGTGTGATTTAACCCATGTCATGATGAGCTTCTGTATTTTTGTTTTTAAGAATTAGGCCCTCAACTAATAATTTTCTTGATTTATTAATCTGCCAGTTATGTTCTCTGTAGATCATTTAGTGCATAACATGGCAGAAAAATGTGAATATCTAGGTGAGGATCCGACTGACTGTTCTCAAACACTGCAGAGGAAGAAATGAGTAGTTAGCACGAGCAGAGGCAGCTGTGACTGATGAAGACGAGCCGGTGAAGAAGACGCCGCCGTCCCTCGTATAACGTTGGATAGGCAGGTGGAGTGCAGACGCTCTGCAGCGCGATGAGGTGTTTGATGACTGCAGGCGGAGCGTCGGGTCAGAGGTCTGCAGGGAAGAAGCAGCATGTGTTCGTGACCTTTGATAGACGGCAGCCGCAGTAACCGAGCAGCCGGTCGACGCTCGGCCGCCTCAACCCCGTCGGCCTCACAGAGGTCCTGAAGTCAGGACAATAAAAGAGTGGAGCTCAAACACGCACGCTGTCGCTTCAGGTTATCAGCAGGGATTTAATTGGAGTGATTAAAGACGGTTTTCAAAGTGATTTACGACAGCAGAAGGAGCGATACTGACATGCAAAGTACTGCAGGAACAACTCCTGTCCTCAACAAGTACTTCACAGGATTAAGTTAAGAAAACACTGAAAGAGATAAAAACAATAGCAAGTGAGAAGAAGAAAGTGCAATAAAATTATGTTAAAATAGGTCTAAAATGTCTTTAAGCCTGATATTTTAGCAGCTTACTGTGTGTTTTATGTGTAGTATCTCACCCTGAAATCTGAATATTAACAACAGCACAACGTGTCGCTCTGAAACGTGTCAGAAATGAGTACAAATATTCAAATGAGGCGCTTCAGAGCTGTACTGGAGGCAGGACGAGTAAACACCAGTCACACTAATACGGCAAACACCGTGCCCACGCCAGCAGTCTGAAGGCCGAGTGAAAGAGATTCCTCTTTTCCTTCGCTGTTTTCGGCGTGCTCAGCTCGTTCTCCGTCCAAAGGTTGAGGGTTACGTTGCCACATGTGGGAAATGTCACGCCTGAACACACACTTACACACACGCACCAAGGTCACCTGGATTTTCTTCTGACGCCGACGTGTAAAGTTCAAAGTACGCTTCACATCTGCTGTGTGTCACACGAGCTAACGCGGCCGCCGGCCGTACTTCTACCACCATGTCGTGCTGTTATCAGTGAAAACAGCCCGCAGAGCGAGGAATATTAAATGGTCACACCTGAGTGCGGCGCAGGAACGCCGTGATTATTTATGTTCATCGTATTACAGATGATCTTTTTCTGCACACAGATGCAGAACAAGGCTGAAATGATGCAAACTAACATGTATTTGGCTGTTTTTTGGTGACTTTCACGCTGCTGGTTCCTTGTATTACTGCAGATTAAGATCTTAACTTCCTTCCTGGTTGAGTTTTACGTACAATAACTTGTATTTACCTTTTTTAACTGTTCATGTGTTGCTTTGTTCCCCAGCAGGAAGTGGAGAACTTCAAGAAGCTGAACGTCATCAGTCAAGATGAGTTTGACAGCCTCACCCCGAAAGTGCCCGTCGACCCAAACCAGGAAGTCCCACCTCCTCCCATGCCAGGTGGGTTCGTGGAGCTGCTGTGAAGTCGGCTTCACGCGAGCTGAGCATCATCCTGTTTGATGCTTTCTGCATTTTAAACATACTTGTAAAATCTCTTTAGCATCTACTTTTCATGTTGTTTGCATGACACGGTTCTGACCGACTTCATGAAAAACAATAAAATGTTTTCTTTAACTCATCAGTCAGGACATAAAATGGAAGTCAAACATCCTCTTCAGTATTTTAAGCAAATACGGTTCGGTTGAGCCGACCTTTTCAGTCAGACTTCTGAATCCACGTGAGCTTTTTCTGGACCTCAGCATCACGCGTGTGTGATGTAATCATAACTATGGCCAAACAGTCTAGTCGTGTGTGTGTTAATGGTGTTTTCGTGTGTTTTCAGTGGACAGCGGAGCAGAGTTGGCCCGCTCTCTGCCTACGACGGTCCCAGAGTCGCCCTGCGCTCACCACCCCCGAACCCCCAGAACGCCTCGCACCCCCGGACGCCAGGACCCCAACAAGACGCCACGCTTCTACCCCGTCATGAAGGAGAGCGGCACCATCGACGGACAGGTGAGTTCTCGTTCTCTGTTAGTGCCTGACGGCCTGGGTCTGCGTCCTGTGGTCTGTCCAGTTCATTACAGAGGATGAGGACATTGTTGTTGTCCTGAACGTCTCCCAGGTGGATAACAGTAATAAAAGCCAGATTTTGGATGATACTGAAGTTAAAGAAACACAAGCTGATTAACAGGAAGAATCAGAAAAAGTACATTTCTGGTATTTCTATCTAAAATTCTGTTCTTTCAAACTTTCCTCCAATCGTTGCTGCTTTAGCAGTGAATGAATGGACCGTTTAACACGAAGGCATTGCTTCTCTTAAAGAGACGACAGGCTGAAAAGGTGGAGAAAACCAGAAAACAACCAGCAGGCCTCCATCGAGGTGTTTCACTTTCGCTCTCCCTTCCTTTTTGTTGCTTACTCGAAGGTCTTCAGGCCTCTGGGCGACTGTAAACTCCTAGTTTGGACTATTATTGATCCGTATCCATGAAATTTGCTCCACAATAGGGGCCAATCGGAGCATAAAGCTGATGTAAAATTCACTTGATTCCCTGTTTAAGGCTGTGCTTGTTGTGCATCCAGTAGTGCTGTCGTACATGTTTCAGTGTGAGCTTGAACCACAGGCACATGCTGCCTACCTCTCACCTGCTTTGCATGTTTGCATTGGTGCAAAGAGACAAACAGCATTTGCAAACCTCTGTGTTTTCATGTCTGTATCAAATGGAAAAGAGTCATTACATCCTCCTCTAACCGTCAGTAGTACAGAACTTCCATCCCAGTTATCAGGACGTCCTGCAGGTGACAGACGTAAATCTGGTCCAGATGGCTCGCTGACTCTGCTGTTGTGATTTCCAGACGCCGAGGAAGAAGAAAACCAGCCACAGTTCGAACCCTCCTCAGGAAGCCCACATCGGCTGGGTGATGGACTCCCGTGAGCACCGGCCGCGCTCTGCGTCCATCAGGTCCGACCGCTCGTAGAGATCCAGTTGTTTCAGTTATCGACCGAAAGAGGAACACAAGCTGGTCACTTCCTGCTTCACTGTCAGCCCTTCTCCAGCCGTCGTCTCTTTGTTGTGATTGTTCTGCTTGATTTTTCTGACCTTTATTCACTTCTCTGTATCACTACACACTTTTTTTTTTTAGCCAAACCAGAAGCTGAGGTGCTTCACGTAGCCACAGATGGCATTAAGCACAGATCCCCTGATCAAGTTATTTCCGCCCCGAGTCATTTAATATGGAGCTCTGCAAGTACAGTTAACCTGATATGTACATTTCCCTTCATATCACAGCTCACAGGCACATTTAGTGACAGCAGTTTTTACAAGAACCACTGGAGACGTCCGTAGTTTTCACAGTACTTAAATGACAAAAGTTCTCCTGTTTCCTTTAATAAAATACCAACATGAACTGTAAATGTTACTGGTGCCTCAGCAAAGACGAGCCAGTTGACTTATTAATCAATTATTTCTGCAGTACAGCTTGTGTAGACATGATATTTAAGGAGTGTTAGAAACTGACTTTGCTGCCTCGCCGCTCAAACGTCCTCTCGCCTCCTCCGTCCTCCTACAGCAGCTCCAACGCCTCTCCATCAGAAGGAGCCCCGCTGTCAGGAAGTTACGGCTGCACCCCCCAGTCTCTGCCCAAATTCTGGCATCCATCCCACGAGCTGCTGAGGGACAACGGCTTCACTCAGCAGGGATACCACAAGTACCGCCGACGGTGCCTTAACGGTACGGAGACAAAAAGAACGCTGTTGCACGCTCACGCTCACAGTCTCCTGTTAGTCACCTGCGTGTTAAAGGCGGTGTTGTGACCGAATCGATGTGTTTCAGAGAGGAAACGGTTGGGGATCGGCCAGTCTCAGGAGATGAACACTCTGTTCAGGTTCTGGTCCTTCTTCCTGAGGGACAACTTCAACAGGAAGATGTACGAGGAGTTCAAACAGTGCGCGGTGGAAGACGCCAAAGAAAACCACAGGTGAGCACGACCTCAGGTGGTGTTGAGCTCCGTGCGGACATATTTCTGAAGATTTAAAGCTGTTTCCCTTTAATGATGCTTTTTTCGAGTTTGCACTCTCAATTAACCACAAGTTTGAACAGTTCAGAAGAAACATTTTCTCATAATTATGACTTTCTGTTTCATAGTAGCAAGAAAAATCTGATAATACTTTGCAGTTGAAGTGTCTGTAGCTCTTGCCTTGGTGTTAGCTACATGCTAATGCTACGTCTTGATGCTGGGTGTAATAAATGTGCAGTGAGCTGTTGAAAGGAGCGACATCCTCCTTTAGTTCTGTCTTTCATCACACTCAACAGCTGATGAGACCAGAGGCCGTATTCACAAAGCTTCCTCATGTCAAGAGTCGCTTTGTCAAATTTCAAAGAAAATCCTGAGACTGATGACGCTTTCTAAGAATTTCCCCTCACAGTTCAGACGAGGTCCTGATCAAGATAAAACTTAAGAGAGCTCCTAATGTGACGGACTGTTTGTGGTCCTGTGCGGGTGGACCTGTGTGTGCTACGTTTAAAGAATGGCTTAAAAACAGATGTTCATCATTCAGCTTCAGAAAACTTTATTGATCCCTGTCAACAGTCGATCCCAGTCGACGTCCGGATGCTCGCTGCCAGCTGTTTGATTTCTCAGACAGTGAAGCGGTCTGCAGGAGTTTGTGTTGTAAAAGCCCGACGGTCAGGCTGAAGCTCTTCACTTCTTTTTTTTTTAATGAGTTTAATAACATCAGTATCTTCCAAAGCATCAAACAAAGGAGGAAGTGAGAGGGATTTGGAATAGGTGTTGGTGTCGTCTGTCGTCTGTAATGCTAGTGATTATGGTCTTAGGAGATCCGGATGTCGGAAGTCATGATTATGAGAGAACGCCTCAGTCTTTTTGTTTGGCGCCTTCATGCTGCGAGCTGACATCTTGAAATTGTTTGTTTTGTCTGATGAAAAGTCGGATATCAAGAAGCAGATTGTTGTCATTTGTTATTGCTAAAAGAGTCGTTGGTTATTGAAATTGATCATCTCAGCTGTGATATTGACACAAAGTCATTGCTGCTGCTGTGATATTATCTCCATCACAACACGTTTTCTGTCACTCCATCCTCCTCAGTGGGCTTCTGATGGAGGATAGCGTCGAGCTTTGATGTCGTGGAGGAGCGTTTGGTTTGCGGACTGCTGCAAGTCAAATCTCTCAGTGCAGAGATCCTTTTAAGGTGCAGAAGATAACTCACTCCTCCCAGTGTGAACTTAATAATTGATGGGTTCCTGATCCCTCAGCGTTGCCTGCAGGCAGCAGCACCTCTCAGCCGCTGTTGCTCGACAGCAGAGGGTTAACACGGGAGGCGGCCTCGCTCTGACATTGTTGTGCATCTGCCAGAGGCGTCTTCATACACCTGCCAAACCCACATTCTTGTGGAAATAAGCAGGCGGCTCTGGCCTGCATCTTGAGGAGGGAGTGAGTGTAGTTTCAGGGTGTGCTGGCGGGCAGCGCATCAGCTTTACAGGCAGCAGCTGGATTCAATTTGATCACAAACTGGTCAGTCAGGTGACACTGAAGACATTAATAATCCATGAGACAAAGATTTACTGTTGGAAATTGCTGCAGGCACATGTGGGAAAATATGTGGTGCTCTAAAGATCAGCTCAGAGCGAAGCAGCGACGTTACATAACATCCAGTCCATGTAAACACGCTGCTGTCTGGAAGCCAGATGTGAGCCCGGTGTCATTTTTCTGTTTCCTTGTTTTTGTGGTCAGACTGAGGCTAAAATATGTGTTTCCCCTGCAGGTACGGACTGGAGTGTCTCTTCAGATACTACAGCTACGGTTTGGAGAAGAGATTCAGGTTAGATCTGTTCAAGGACTTTCAAGAAGAGACCCTCCGGGACTTTGAGAAAGGTAATTAACATCAGGAACGCTGTCCCAGGCGTCGCCCGCCACTTTCACTGCTTCACCAAGACTTTCAGAATAAAATCACACAGCTGGCCCACTGACACAGAATCACACGCAAACTGGGTTTTCCCACAAAGGCTGCATTTTTTATTAAGGATTTTAAGGATTGTAAACCACAGAGCAGCGTTAAACTGAATCATCCACATTGTAGAATAAAACACGTTCATCTCATCGGAGGGTTACAGACGAAGACTCTGACAAGAGGTGGAAATCTGAGCGGGATCATGAACTTTCTATACAACCTCGGCTGTAATCAGACCCCCTGTAATATGAAAATGCACATTTCAGTGTATTTTTATTGAGATCTGTCCCCTAACAGACGAATAGATTATCCAAAATCCAAATAATCCACACTGTGTTTGTCTGTAAGTCTGTTAAAGCTTCATGTAAATATTTCCAAAAATGTCCTTCATCTGTAACTTTAAGTCCCTTTGATGCAACCATATTAATAACTTACTAATTTCAGGATCATATTTAGCTTTCATGAGCAGCACCTGAAGAGTCAGTGGTTTCTAACAGTGTAAAGTTGTGGTGAACACGTACGGACGTTTGTGTGATTAACAATGTCTTTGTTCACGAGTGTCACCACAGATTTCCTCACACTGTTCCTACACAGCTTAAAGATGTTAAATATAAAGTGGTGCCAGTGTTAAACCTGCTCGACCCGACTTAGAGGTTGGCCTCGCAGAGGTTCACCCCTGACGAGCTGAACGTGTAGCTGTGCGAAAAGAGGAAAGAAAAGGATTAACGTCGATTTCTCAACACAGCGAGCGACGCAGCGACGCAGTGGAGCAGAACAGAGCGACGCCTGTGAAGGCTGCAGCCACTTATTTCCAGCCGAATTATTTTTGGTGTTCAGTTTAAGACCCCGAACACACACACACACACACACACACACACACACCCCTGACTGCAGTCACCACCCTGATACTTAACCTCTGAGTCATAACCAGATATGATAATTGATGCACTAATTGACTTGGTGCCGTCATGTGGCTTCACGAGTCCTTTTCTTAAAGCGTTTAAAGTTGTAAAGTTACTGAATTTTCGCTCGATGACAGCAGGACGTGAAAAGTGTGGCTGTCTGAAGTCACTTCCTGTTACTCCACATTCACTGTGTCATATTTACAGTGATGGATCCAGCAAAGGTAGCTCGTCCATGACATTTACACTGCGTTAAACTGATGCTGAAGGAGTCGTGCACCGTGTCCCCTCCTGCAGGTCAGCTGTACGGACTGGAGAAGTTCTGGGCCTTCTTGAAGTACTCTAGGATGAAGAACCAGCCCATCGACCCGAAGCTGCAGGAACACCTCTCCCAGTTCAAGAACCTGGAGGACTTCAGGGTGGTGGTGAGCGTCCTCACTGATTTACGACCAAACGGGAAGAGTTTTAAAACACAAACATCCATCTGGGGTTAATGTGGGAGGTGGAAACTCTGAAGTGAGATAATCAGACTGATTTTCCATATTTACTCACTTTGTTTGCTGATTCCGTCACTGTGTTTGCTTTAGCTGAAATCTTGTTGGGACTGAAGGTTTATTCAGCCTTAGTGACGAATCTGCTCTGGAGGGAATTTGGGAAGTTACAGCTGAAGTTTATTTTTTGTATTGACGGTGGTGTAGTAGTACTCACCATCCACAGTGTAGAAATACTCTGATACAAGTCAAAGTCCTGCCTGCAAAAGTGTCAAACCACAAGTATTAGCATCAAAATATAAAGTAGCAAAAGTAAAAGTACTCATTGTGTAGGATGACTCAGAATATCGTGTTTCATATTATTGGATTATAATTACTGACGCATTAATGTGTTCATCACTTTAAAGTTGCAGCTGGTAAAAGTGGTGAATTTCCCCCCAGAGATCGATAAAGTTTTATTTTAACCATCAGAATTTATTTGCTCATGTTTTGTATTGATAATCTGAATCTGCAGAGTGACTGAAGTTATCAGAAAAATGTAATGGAGAAAGTAAACGGTCCAATATTTGCCTCCTAATTGTAATGGAGTAGAAGTACAAAGAACCTCAAAATCGTATTTAACAGTACAGCACTTGAGTAAATGTACTTAGTTACATTCGATGAGCCAAGTCGCCATTTTCCTTGAATGGAGGAAGCTATGTAGGAAGCCTACCGAGCTCTGATTGGTCGAAGGAAACAGCAGACGAAGGGTAGTAACGTGAACCTATCATCGCCTGTTTGACCTCTGACCTCTGTGTCCGCAGCCCCCGATGGGAGAGGAGGGAGGCAGGAGGAGACGTCACTCGTCCTCGGCCGGGGATGAAGGGAGGTGTCGGCGACATCCTTCCAACTCTACCTCAAAGCCCACGCAGGCCTCCAAATCCGCCGCCGCCACACAGAACGCACCCAAAGACAACGCCCAGAAAACAGCAACCGCCGCCGCTGCAGCCGCCGCCCAGGTGAAGAGGCCGGAGCCTGCGGCGGGGAAGAAGGAAAGTGTCACACCAAATAAATGAAGCCCCCTCCTGTAGGTGTGGGTTTGGATAGAGGAGATGCAGAGCGAGGCGGCGGCGGTGGCGGCGGCGGCTCTGAGCTCAGCGTTCGCTCTCTCAGCTGCAAACTGTTTGGGTATGAAGAGCGACCGAGCGTGGTTGACTTAATTTGATTGTTTTTATCTGTGCATTTCATTTTAAAGCAAGCAAGCAAGCAAGCAAGCGTAGGCAGTGAGCTTGAATCTGTGCGCCTGACAGCTCCTAACGTTTACAAAACCAAACCACAAAAAAAAAAAAAAAAATGCATTCCCTGCATTTTGCCTTTTATTCTCTCAGATGCCAAAATCGTCAACACGTTTGTTGATCACCTGTTAACAGCTGCTCTGTGAAGAGCTCCCGGCCTGCTGAACTGTGATTCTAGTTTGCCAAGAGAAGAGACGCTGCAGATCGTCTGTGTGCCTTAATCTGACTCGGCGGGAAGACGTGAGCGCGAGCGGTGACGAAATAATCCAAATTCTGCTCCTTAAAGTCTTCCCCGTCGATCATTCGGAGTTCGAACGTGTTTAAAACTGACACCACGTGCAGGTTTTCTTTTCTCCACACGTAAATATTTTCCGTTTCTTTATCAAAGTTGACAATCAAGTTGACAGCCGTGGTCATTAATTTGTGAAGGACTGACCCCGAAGCTGCTGCTCCGTAACAGACGTGTTCATGGCGAAACTATCCTGTTGGTTTTTAATTAAAACCTGCGGAAATAACGACAAATTTATCTGGGAAGCTTTAAGTCCTGTTTTACACCCAGAGGTAGTATAATTTATTATTTTTGTTCTTATTTTTCCATGTACTTGATTTGATGGAGTAGTCTTAGGTAATCATTGCAGTTTTTAATGGCTTTTGCTGTTGAATATGATAAAGGAAATGTTTCTGCTGGAATTATGGGTGTGAGCTAGCATCTTAAAACTACACTATATTTTAGCTTGAAGTTTACTTCGTATTACGTTTGAGGCTTTAGTGCTTTACAGCACTTAAATCGTTAACTTTCTTTTCCTTTATCAGTGGACTTAAGAGGTTTTAGAGATGAATTTAAAGAAAAAAAATGTAAATACTATAAAAAATCATTTGCTATTCAATTATTCTGATTTTAAGAAGTGATTTGTTTTATCGGTAGTGTGGTTTTGAGTGTGTTTTAGGATAAAGCGATGCATGTTAATGCCTTGAGTCTTGAATTGTAAAATGCAAAAAAATATAAAATAGTTGATTGTATGAACTTGTGTTGGTGTGATCTGTTCTACTTTCTGCTGGCTCACGTTTCTCTCCTGCCTTTTGGTGTTTTGTGGTTTTGCTCAGGGAAAGTCATCGAGCTGGATCAGCAGGTTTTTTTGTTCCCAACAGCAGCTGAGGGTGAAATTCATCAGCTGGCAGCGCTCATATGAAGAAGATGAGCTCAGTCGACTGTAAATCTAAAGTTCCTCTGACTGCATTTCGCCTGTTATCATCTAACGGAGTGAACAAGCCGCCAGGAGGCAAACCTCGCAAAGTGTGTAAACAGCATACAGATAACATCTGAATAAAAGGATATCACAGGGGAAATGGAGAAGGTGTGAGGTAACACCGAAGATAAGCGACAATAAAACAATGGAACAGCTGTGATCAGAATAAGGTCAGACAGTTTTGTGATAGAAGTGATCATATTTTCACACCATGAAGAAACATGACACTGACTGTTCAGGAAATATCTGCAGGAGTTTGGGGAGAAGTATTTAAATTACTGGGTTGTTTCGGTTTTATGGCAAGTTAAGTGGCTGTTTGTTGCGCTACGGGTCCTGGTGGAGGGACAAAAACCATCAACAATCCAGTCTCAACTTACAACAGTGGTGGGCGGGTGTTTTGCGCCCTTCAGGTGTCCCTCGTAAACCTCATGTCCGAATGATAAGCGGCTCTTTATCGGGCTGTTAGTGCTTTATTGCGTCTTTATGTCTGATAAGTCTGTGTGTTGTGTCTTTGTTTAAAGTCCCAGCGAAGCCAAACCTAAAATAATACACTACATCGTCTGATTTCTGTTGTCGTGTTTGGTCATTTTCCTCTTTGTCTCTCATTGTTACTTTGAATTGCTCAGTAGTAAACTGCTCTGTGAACAAAGTCCAGTTATAATTCTTCTCTTTCCTTTTCTGACACAACAGGATAACAATCATGTGATTTTAGTAATGCATTGAAATAGATATGTAACCACTACAAATTAAACAATTAGATAACTAAAAATAGAAATGCTGTAATAATTTGCACTTAAGAAAGTGGGGGAAAGTGGCATTTAAGGTCACAACACGCTTCAGATGTAGGTTGTTTGGCTACAGATGAAAAGATAATGCGATCAAACATGTCACTTAAAGTGACTCACTTTCAGTCTCGAAAAAACAGTCAGTAGAATAACTGATAATGTAAGCAATCGTTAGTTGAAGCCCTATATTTGCTATAAGATTAACCTTTTTTTTTTTTTTCATTGCACCAAAGAGCATGATATGACCACACGGGCCGCTCGTTCAACTAGTGGTTACGCCATTCCCGACAGGACCTGAACGCAGCATCCGGCCAGGGGCGGGTAGGCGCTAACCGTGCAGTATGGCGGACGATGGAGACAGTTCGAGCGGACCAGTTGACACAAGCGGCGGGCAGGGGGCAGCGGATGAGTCGGACGGGCTCGGCCTCGGCGGGATGTTGCTGAATATCAGTATTTTGGTTCTGGTGGTGGTGGTCTGTCTGGCGGTGTACCGGCGGTGGGGCAGGCGGCTCGTCGCTGACGCGGCCCAGGGCGACGAGGCCTCGGCGCTTCCCAAGATGAGGAGACGGGACTTCACTTTGGAGCAGTTGCGGGAGTACGACGGACTCCAGAACCCCCGCATCCTGATGGCTGTCAACATGAAAATTTTCGACGTGACCAGCGGCAAAAAGTTTTACGGAAAAGGTGAGCTGGCAGTGGGTAGATGAGGAGCTGACAGTTAGCTGACACGTCTCCGCTTGTGTTGAGTTGTCCTGAACAAAAATTTGGGCGCAAACCGATGAGGTTAGCTTAGCTCTGTGGCTTTGTCTGTGTTTTTGAATGGGATGCTAGCTGTTAGCTTACTAGCACGGCGTCTGGGGTCGTGACTGTTGTGAAGCTGTTTGAACACCTCCAAACTTAACACCCACGTAAGTTGCAGTAAACCTGTGAAACTTTTTGGATGAAGTTCTTAATTCAAGGCTAAAGTCTAAGGTTTTAACCCGCTAGCCTGCTAACGTTAGCCTGTTAGCTTGTTGACGTGCACAGACGCACTGCTCTGTCTGGATGTCTGGTTCGGAGCCGCCGCTTGTTTACAGTGATGGGACTCACCATGCATGGATATCTGGAGAGTTGCACCAAGGTTTCAATCTTAAAACATATTAATTTTGCTATATTTGCTAATGCAAAGCCTAGTTTAGTGTAGAAAAGATGTGTTTTAAGCAGTCGGAAAGCTGTGTAAAGTTAACTAGCTATGGCTGGCTCAGGGAAAGGGAATAACATGTATGAACCGACATGAGGAGCAAATCCCACGTTTCTTTACTTTCACCAAGAACGCTTCAGTCGTCATATGACTTCTGCTGTTAGTGCTGTGAAGCAAGGCCAGCCTGCTGCTCAACATTTTCTCTGACCTGGCGGACTCACCCAACAGCTCTGTAATAAACTATAATTATTCAAACACCTTCCCAGCGGCGTCACGTGTCCCTGCTGCTACCCAACACCTACAGGACCGAGCCAAGGTGCTGAGTCCGTCCAGCTCCGTGTCATGACACTCAGCCGGAAGAGCCACACTGGAGCTGGATGGGCCAAGCTGCCTGCATCGCAGTGGACTGTCTTCCAGGGACAGCCAGCTGATCAGTCCACACGTCAGCTGAGAGGACTGTCATTTAACTACTGTTTGGTGATCGATTGAATTTGGCTCTGAGCGCGTTTCAGGGTTCAGCTTCTGGATAGTGAGGAGTTTCTCTGCTCCGACTGACAAGCAGCTGATCTCTGAGCGTGTGTCTTTATTATATCCACCCAGAGGATGAATAAGAAAGGAGATCATATTCAGATGCAGCCCTGCTCTGCTGGTTCGAGGACGGTCTGACTGCAGCTGTCATTTACAGCCGGCTCTCGGGTTTTCAGACGTGGCTCAGTAATTTCTTCTTTTGTTGTGAGTCACGATTCATGACGGTATAAAAAACAATATGAGTCTAAGAATAGCAAAATAAAAATATCAGTGTGTGGCCGTGGTGCTGCTCGGGCTTGCTGTGAAGCGGTTTTATCTTAAAAATGCTTGTAGTTGTGCACGTTAGGAGCACATCTAATCTTGGAGGCGATAAGGCTTCCCTGCTCGTGGTCGGCAGATTGAACGCTGGACTGTTTTTCTCTCTGTTGCACAATTAAAAGGAGAAAATGCGAGGGCCTGCTGAGCCTTCACATGCTGGTCAGATGATGTTCCGCTGAAGATGACGAAAGTTTTAAACCACAGAAAACTTGAGGGAGGCCCAGGGCGTCGTTCACCACATTCAGATCGAGGCTGAATACCAAGAGTGTGTTGATATCAGATAACTGGAAATCAACCCCACATCTAAACACAGTGTCCTTTGTAAAGTCCTCTACCAATCCAGCACTGAAAAACACTTTGACTAAACATTCATCGGAGCTGTGATCGGTCAAAAAACAAACCGTCTGTATCACAGTCTGTCTGAGTGGATCCCTCAGTGTTGGTGATTTGGGATAAACTGATCAAACTTTATCTCCTGATACAGATTCAGCTCAGCTCAATGTGTCTGCTGATTCTGACCCCGTCGCTCTCTTTTCACAAACTTTGTGCATTAATTCATTATTTGCAGTCGATGGCTGTGGCGCTAACATCTGCGTCGATGTCCAGCTGTGACAAATTAAATATAACCGACGGCAGGAAAACTGATATAAAAGCTGTATTAAGTCTGGTCCATCAGATCAGTTCTTCCCCTTTGATAATGTGATGATATTTTAGCTGAAGCATAAAATCACTTCAAAACAGCCAGATCGCTGATAGATGAGCTGATTAGCTTGCAGCTGACTTCACTGCATCGACGTTTACGTCAGTCAATAAGAAGCCAAACGCGAATTTATAGAGCACAAATGTCAAAGGTTCGTTTGAGGTAATTCTGGGTTATAATGGCCAATTTATTGTCCTCAGATTTCGGTACTGGTGTCAACAGTTTGGTAGAAACACTCAGTGTTATGTTCTAACTTAGAGCTGCATCTAAGTGCTGTTTTTATTACTGATTAATTCACCAATTATTTCCTTGATTAATTGATGAAAAGGAAACAAAACATAAACAAACAAGGACTCTGAGCAGCTGGAGGCGATGAAGGTTTGAAGGAAGCGATTAATTATCAAAACAGTTCTTTAATTCATTTTCTGACAGTCGACTAATAGATTAATGGACTAATCTCTGCAGCTTTAATTTAAACTCCAGTGCGTCCTTTAATTCCGTTTAAAGGCGCTCTGGAGATTTCCAGAATCCCAGAAAATATCCCGTCACGTCGCAGCGTCACTTTCATGTTAATTCGCCTTCCAGCTGTAAAAACGGCGTCACCACCAAAAGAATTTCTGCCTAGTCACCCTCATCAGACTTTCAGAAAGAGAAAAGCTTGTTTGATTTTTCAGCAGCTCAGAGAACTTACTGTATCCGCGCTGCATTCAAGTGCTTTGCTTATTGTGTAAGGCTGTTAATGGGAAGCAGCAGCAGTCACATGACGCAGGCGTCAAGAGTTAATTGCCTGGAGTTGACTTATTGTTTGACTGGAGCTGTTTTTGTGCAGTTTTTATTCTTATTAAATGAGTCTGAAACAGCGTTAAACCTTACAGACTGGGCAGGAGGCCGACTGTGTCCTCAGGACTCAGCAGCGAGCTCGGATCAGCTCACACACGGGTACATTTTTAGAACAGCGACGCCGGAGCGATTTTAACCTGAGAGTGGACGAGCGAGTGGGAAACTGCTCCGCTCAGACTCTCATTCATCCTCACTCTCGTGTTTTTCCTCCCTCAGATGGTCCTTACGGCATTTTCGCTGGCCGGGATGCTTCGAGAGGCCTGGCCACCTTCTGCCTGGAGAAAGACGCCCTGAGAGACGAGTACGACGACTTGTCCGACCTCAACGCTGTACAGATGGAGAGCGTGAGGGAGTGGGAGATGCAGTTCATGGGTAGGCTCGTTTCCGCTCCTCGGGTTTTCGTTTGGCTCAGATTTCGCAGACGCCGGCGTCCCGCGGCGTCTCTGCGTGTTTCGTCAGGTCAAACCGAGGCTCCGAAACACAAACACAAGTTTGTTGAGCTTCTCTGCGTCTCCAGGAGCATTCGCTGCTTTCTGTCTCATATCACAGTTCAAACAAAGTGTTTTACTCTTCAATTATTCAAAGCCAGAAGTCAAACGAGCATCTGTAACCAGGCTGTTGACCAGATTCACTCGCTTCATTCAGATCTGTAGTGTTCAGAGCGAAGAACGACGAGGACGCTCAGGTTTCATAGTCTGATGTTTGTTTGTTTGTGCAGACGAGAGAGACGCAGCGTAAACAGGTTGAAACCTAAAGAAAGAAACGCGCAGTGACGGCAGACCTGCAGGTCGAACACCAACATGAGAAAAGGTCACAGTTCAGGAGCAAAACGATGTCGACAGACTGAGCTGAGCAGAGCTGCTGGAGGTTTGAATCGTCAGGGAGGAACTTCACCAAGACGTCCTCAGACAGCTCGTCATCTTCAGTCAACGGTTCAGTCCAACGACGTTCATTTAATGTCTGAACTGATGCGTCAGAGTGGAGATCCTGATGATCCGTTCATCACTTTAGTCACTTTTTAAATACCATGAGTTTGTTAACGGAGCATCCCGTGGTTTGAAAGTTTCTCAGGGTCGTTTTTTGGTTTGAGGGATTTGTGACGGAATCTTTGTCGACGACGATCGATTCGTTGAGAAAATGAGAAAATTCATCAGAATTAATCAAAATAATCGATAGTTGTAGTTTTCAAAGAGTCACTGAGCAACGATTGATCGACAGGTTGATTGACAGAAACTGTCGACAGCGTTGATCGTCTCTTTCCTGCTTTTCTTTGTTTGGGACCGTAAACAGAATATTTTTGGTTTAGACTGTTTGATTCTATCATCAAACGGCTGCTGTTTAATTTTCTGTGATTCATTTCCTTGTTTTTCTTCCTCACTTTTAACTCGTTTCATCGCTGTCTTGCAGAAAAATACGATTACGTCGGGCGGTTGCTGAAACCCGGGGACGAGCCGTCGGAGTACACGGACGAGGAGGACATCAAGGACCACCTGAAACACGACTGAGCGGTTCCATCACGCCGACCAAAGCCAGGAGCCCCAAACAGCTGCGACAGACCGCCCCCAACCTCCTCCTCTTCCTCCTGCCCCATCCATCCACCCGCCACTCCTTTCTCCTGCCCCCACCCCCCGAACCCTCCGCCTCCTGAATCTGTCCAGGGCTGTTCTGGAAGGGCAGGACTCACGTCTCAACGCCCGGACCTCCCTCCCTCTTCATCCTGCGAAGACTTCCGCCAACAGAAGGAAAAGCTTGGACGAGGGCGCTTCTCACCACGGAACACACGTGTGGGGGGTGGGGGAGGGGTCGCGCCGTTAGGTGTATTCGAAACAAAACCACATTAATACGTTAGTAAATTGTCCAGAGGGGGGACGCGTGGTCATCGTGGTCGCCGCTGAACGCTGGGTGGAGGTTGGTCCAAACCCGCCGGTCAAAGATGATCGGCCAATCGGGATGGGGAAGCAGATCGCTCTTTTTTATCTTCGGTTCAGTCACACGGCAACTGAAACTGCTTCGGCTTCGGACAGCTCATCAATCAGTCACTTCTGTTTGTTTTTGTTCAAATCACCCCCCCCCCCCCCCCGATGAGAGGGCGGCGCTCGGGCCTGAGCTGTGCTGTGGGGGGGCGGGGCGTCGCATTTTCCTGTTGTGTTTGTAGTGTATGCACTACTAGTTTTCTTTGTTTGTCACCATGTGATTGTATTCGTGAGTAGCGTAGCAGGCGGGAAGGTCTCTGTTTTGTTTTGTTTTTTGGGGGCCGGCAGGGCGGGCAGCGGGTTGGGGGGGGGGGTTAAAGGTCCTTGCCATATGAATCTTGTTTTGAATCACATCAGACGGACTGAATCACTGATCGGGAATACAAAGGGAAGGTGATAAGGCAGTCCTAATCAATCGACTCAATTGTTTACATGCCTCACGAGCCAGCTGCAAGTCTGTAGATTCCCCTGAAAATGGTCCAAGTATTAATTGTGCCTTATTTTGTTTGTCGTGTCGGTCGTGATCGTTCTAACGGGAGGCGAGCGGAGGGGTGGAGGTGTGGGTTTTTCTTAGACTCGGTCCCCCAGACTTTAAAGAAGGCATACGTTCTGTCAGTCGTCCACGCACAGACTGTAATATTTCCCCACTTCACAAACTCTGTAAATAGACCGTATGAATTACTCAGTGTTACTGCCATATTTATGTAGTTGATGAACTCCATATATGTATAATGCTATGTTGTATCGGCCAAAACCCCCATGGTTTGTGTTTCTGTTTTTTTTTTTTCTTTCGGTTTTTGAACTTCTTTTTAAACGTGGGTGAATTTCCCAAAAAACAAAACAAAAAAAAGGAGCGTTGCAAAGTGCTGCAGGGCGGGACCGGGAGCTGTTCTTCTGCGAGTTGTTTTCGGAGACGTTGCTTATCCTGTAAATATATCTATCATTTTATTAAAGCATGTGCAACAACAAAGTGAGCTATGCCGAATTCCCACCACGTCATGTATTTAAATGTTGGGTGTGTGTGTGCGTGTCTGCGTGACAGAAGCAGGAAGGGATTTGTTCATGCATAATAAATCAATTTGGTTAATAATTGAAGATGTCTGGATTTTATTGGCTTTTAAAGACGATATGATGGGATCCCGACCAGGAAAGTGTTTTATTGTTCATTAAGATGTTTAACGGTGTCAGGAGCACACAAACACACAGACAGCGAGGAGGAAGAGCTGCATGAAGCTCAGCTTCATCACTGAGCCGAGTTCAGGCCTCTGAATCAGGAAGCAGATGTTCAACCTGCAGCTGATTCACTGACTGAAGCTACAAACATGAAGATCTTGTAGGATATGATGCGTCGCTGTTGATGAAACTAGCTAACGGTGTACGAAGTCCTTCAGATGAGCTCGACCTGAAACATTTACAGCACTAAACACTAAAATGCAGCATTAATATAACGAAGGGCTGCAGGTGACGATGGTGACGGTGATTCATCGATTAGTTTGGTCTAGAAAATGTTGGTCAGAGATGTGAAGAAAATATCCACATTTAAGAAACAAATCAGGGAATTTTGACTTTTTTTCTTTAAAAAAATGACTGAAATTTATCAGCAGCTCTAATGCAGTAAAACGCTGAGGAGCATTTTACTGCACCATGACTACTTCTGATAATTGAAGTAAAATTTGCTGATAATACTGAGTTGCTGATGCTTCTACTTAAGTATTCAGAGAGTGCAGTGGAGCATCACAGTGTGATATTAGTACTTCCTCCACTGCTGTTTATCAGATTAATGTAGTGAAGTGAAAACTAAAATATTTCCTTTGAAATAAAGTGGATGCATAAAGTGGAAGTACTCAAATGAAGTACGGAAGTTGAGTAGAAGTACTCAGTTACTCTCCGGCTCTGACTGAACCTCAGTAATGTTCATTCATGTGGAGATAAAAGTTTTGAGAGTCTCTAAAAATAAACCCGAGTGAAGCCAACAGCAGCTCAGCAGCGCCGCCGCTGCTGCTGCGGATGATCCCGGAACTGCAGCCTGACGCTGAGCCGTGTGTGTGTGTGTGTGTGTGTGTGTGTGTGTGTGTGTGTGTGTGTGTGTGTGTGTGTGTGTGTTTCAGTGAAACTCGTCGCTGTTGCTGCTCATCGACCAGCTCAGCCTCGGTCCTCTGATCCCTTGAAGCGATGAGTTCCACCCGCCGATGATTCGTCGACCATTTCACTCCGAGTTCATCCCGACAGCAGCTCCTCAACGCACCACCGACATCTTGGCTGTTTTGGCTGAAAAAACTCCCTGAATACACACCCAAAAAAAAGAAATCCTCCGCCTGTCCCCGCCGATCGGGTCATCTTTGAGAGCATTCCAGGAAACAGCAGCAGGTGAGCGACGACCCTGCAGACGGATCCGGTTTGTGCTTATTCACATTAAATTTGGAATCAAGTAGTTGGGATTCCTGCAGAGACTGACGCTCCTTCTCCATTAGCAGCGCAGCAATGGCAGAGCATCTGTCCCAGAGTGAGCTGGACTACCCGTTTAAACTTCTGGAGTATTTCAACGGCTTCAGGGTGTCTAAGGTAACCGCGCAGAGTTCATGTTTCAGCTGCAGGACTTCACCCACAGTTTGACGCGCAGCCTTCATCGCTGCGGCGGGGCTGCGACCAGCCTCCATCTCCTCAGCTTATCCATTAGTTTTAAGTCCCCAAAGCGGAAGCTGGCGTTTTCACATTGGCTTCTGCAAGCCTAATGATATTTAATATTAATAATAAACTTAGAAGAAATGCAGCTCAGATTGCTTCACAACAAGAAATCACATTCACCAAGAGCTTCATGTAGAAAACAGAGTAAAACCCTCTTAATGATAATGGTAAAAAAAAAAAAAAAAAAATACAGAGAATGCTTCATAAAATCACTGATTAATGGTCATAAAGTTAAAAAAAGGATGCACAGAAAGCTTAAAATCATGTAAAATACAGCGTTTTAACAGCAGTGCAGCAGATCAAAAGGCCTGTATCAGCAAAAAAGGAGTCATTTAGAGTCATATTGTGCAAATATTCACACCTGACAAGTTAAAACCAGCAAATCTTTGTAATAAGAATTACTCAGAGGAACAAACACGTGATCAGAAGAGTTTCAGATCCATTTTCTTTTGTTTGACTCAATAATCAGATCATTTGTTTCAGATCTGATTTGCTGATTATTCAGCCGCTAAAGCACTTTGTGCTACACTGTATATGTATGAAAAGAGCTCTATAAATAAAGATTGATTGATTGATGAAGCATCTGTGAATCAAAGTCTTCAGTTTGTTGTTTGTCTGCCTGTAACGATCAAAGTGATCAATCAGTCGTCGAACCTGAAATGAATCCTTTCAGTGTGTTCTGGAGCTTTCAGTCATGTCACATGATCTTCATCAGCAGGTAGATTTTGCACAGTCAAACTGTAGATTTTTATTTTGCAGTCTAAGCTAAATGCTAACATCAGCATGCTAACATACTTACAAAAATAGTGCTAACATGCTAATGTTTCGTGAGCAGACGTAAAGCTAGCCTTGTTAATAATGTTAGGTTAGCATGTTAGCATGCTAACAGTTGCTCAGTAAGAAAGCAGGTGCGCTGAGGCAGCTGAGGCTGATGGAGTGTCGTCAGTCTACCTGTAGAGAGGTGCTGAAGAGGCACTTTGTTCATCCCTCCAGGTGATATTTTCAGCCTGTGAGCTGGGAGTGTTTGACCTCCTGCTGAAGTCCCAGGAGCCCCTCAGCGCCCAGCACATCGCCCGGGAGCTGAGCACCAGCGTGGACGGGATGGAGAGGCTGCTAGACGCGCTGGTGGGCATCGAGATCCTGGAGGTGGAGAACACAAACGGGACAGGTGAGGAGGAGGAGGAGGAGGAGGAGGAGGAGGCGATGAGCAGATGTAGCAATATACCACATGTGGCCAAAAGTATGAGGACACCCGTGGAAAACATGGGGATGCCTGAACGTCCCACCGCCTGCAGGGGTCTGAGCTCATTCAGCCATGAGAGAGCTGTTTCATGCTGTCTGCTCTATTGTATTTGCTTTTTGATCTTATGGTTGCTTGTTTGCTTATTCTTGTCCATTGAATGACTTTAGTGTTTGCTTACCAGGTGTATTGAGGACGTATTTTTCTAAATCTCACCTGCACATTCCGCTTCTGTGCTTTTTTTGTTTTAAAATAATAATTTATGACAAAGTGAAGCATTAAATGTGCAAATATAAGAAGCTTTAATTGGAGAATGTTGAAAAAACAGACATCATCAGTTGATTACTAGCTGTTGAAACCGTGAGCATGATGCTGGGATCTGGTGTCACTCTGGTTTGAAGCTGATCAGTGTGAACGCTGTCTGTTTAAACAGCTTTGTACAGCAGCACCGACGTGGCAAATCTTTACCTGGCCAAAGGCAGTGCCAAGTCTCTCCACGACATGATCGTCTACCAATCACAGACCATCTACCCGCTGTGGAACAACATGGGGGACGCCGTCAGGTCAGTGCGTTCAGACGGGACAAAGTCAGGTGACTGAGCGAGCGGACATTTTGCTTTTAACGAGGCTCGTTAAGCTTTCGGTCGCAGGCTAAACGCTGCATTCATGTTCCTCTTAGAGTCTCTTATCAGTCTCAGATATGGATGTTCTGCACTTGCTGTTCCAGAACAAGCAGGAATATTTGAAAATGATGTATTTGATGTGAACAGTTACAAACAGCCGTTTGTGTTTCTCCACCACGCAGGGAGGGAAAGAACCAGAATGAGAAGACCTTCGGCCTTCCGCCAGAGGAAATCTTCCAAGCTATTTACAGGTGGGTGTTGATTTTGCTGCTTCAGACTCTTGTTGTATGACTTCATGCCTCTGTGGTGTTAAAATCTTTGTGTTTTATGATTCTGTGCTTGATCGTATTCCACCCAGATCGGAGGAGGAGATGCTGAAGTTCATGGGTCTGATGAACTCCTCGTGGGTTCTCGACGGACACGACATCGTGACAGCGTTCAACCTCTCCTGCTTTCAGAACATAGTGGATCTTGGAGGTAAGAGGTAAAAGGTGCAGTGTGTCAGATATGGTCACCTGTCGAGGGTTCCTCCAACAGATAGGGGGCAGCATTTCACCAGAGTAACCGCTAATTGTTGTTAGCTGGTTAGCTCAGTTCACGACCCTGTTAGCTGACCGGAGTCTGGCTGGTCTGGGAGCTCGGAGTACTGGGGGATTGTTGGTGTTAACACCAGGGATCAGGACTGAACCTTAAACTCAGACGGTGTCAAACAAACTGGCCGCTCACATGCGCCTCCAGCTGAAACTGCAGTGGGCTGTACTACCAGACTGTCGCCTCCTCTGGTAGAAAGTGGTACTACAGACAAGGCGTGCTGCAGCTAGCTGGTTAGCATGCTAACATCAGTAGATATCTCACTTTGACCACATGGAAATTATAAAATGGTAAAAACACACAAAATAAGTCATCTGGATCAGAATGTTTTTGTCTAAATTGAGGTGAAATGGGATCAGTAGATCAAAAGACAGCAGAATGTCAGCTGTTACTCTGTTAACAGTTGTTTCACTCCAAACACTTTGTTGACTTCCTGTTCTTCTGTCTGAATATTTCCCAGGATGCACGGGTGCTCTGGCGCGTGAGATGGCGAAGGCGTATCCGTCCTCCTCCGTCAGCGTGTTTGACCTCCCGCAGGTCGTAGAGACGGCTCAGAAACATTTCTGTCAGGAGAACGATGTGATTACGTTTCAAACCGGTGAGTCTCACCCGCCTCGTCCAACAATGTATTACACAAATTATCATTTATTTATTGAGCATAAGTTTCTTATTAACATACATGTAAGGATTAGGGTTAGGTTATTAATTCCACTCGCTGTCAATAAGCAGTAATCAGGAGGTTATTAAGGGAAAACTCGCTTCAGTAAGTGCTTCATAATAACTAATAATGAGCCAGTATGTTACTAATATACATGCTCAAGCGAATGCATTGTACCTCATTGCAGGAGTGTGTCAGTTTTAGGTTGGTGTACTCCATAAAATGAGCCCTGTCGTCCGTTCAAACAGCCTCGAGTGGTCACATCCTCTCTGCTTCTGTGCAGGAGATTTCTTCAGCGGTGAAGTTCCTCCTGCTGACCTGTACGTCCTGGCCAGAATCATCCACGACTGGCCTGAAGAGAAGTGCCTGACGCTGCTGAAGAAGATCTATGAGGCCTGCAAACCGGGTGAGTTTCTGGTTTGTGGGATTTCAATCTCTCAGTCTCTTCAAACTGATGAACAGCAGCTGTCTTCTTCAAACACAGATATACAGACGATTCTGAGACACGCCGGAGGTTATTAAACTCAGCTTAAAGACATGTTCCTCAGATCCTCAATAACGCTCCCTCCTTTAGCAGCCTTCCTAAATGCTGACTCACTTCACCTGTTCATACACACACATTCACAGCACTCAGTATCTTTGTTCGTGTCCGTCTTCCGGGCAGGCGGCGGCGTCCTCCTGGTGGAGACCATGCTGTTTGAGAACAGACGAGGACCCGTCATGGCTCAGCTCTTCTCCCTCAACATGCTGGTGCAGGCGGAGGGCCGGGAGCGCCCGCCGTCAGAGTACACCCACATCCTCAACAAGTCCGGCTTCTGCAACGTTCAGGTGTGCCGGACCGGCAAGACCTACGACGCCATCCTGGCCATCAGATGAGCTGAGACTGAGGCCGGGAAAAGAATCCCTCAAGTCTGGGAAAGAGAAGGAAGTTGAACTTTTCAAGGCCTTGAAAAGGTTTGGAAGTGGTCGCCCGTCTCAGTGCACCCGTATCTCCAGTTTATGTTGTTGTCAACCCCAGTGAGACTTTGCTTTTCAAGAATCGTACGAATGCAAACCGTCTGTGGACTGAAGTCGCTGCTGGATGAGATTTTTGATCAGTTCTTGTCTCTTTAAGTAATACTGAAAACAAGATTCAGCATCTTTGTAAAGAATCAGATCAAAATGTAGCATTAGACTCACCGACAATCAGATCAGGTTACAGGAAGAGTTTGACAGTTTGGGAAACATGTTTATTTGCTTTCTTTCTGAAACTAAAATGAAAAGATTCTTATCACTCTCATGTCTGTACACTAAATATGAGGCTACAGCCAGCAGCCAGTTATCTTAGTTTAGTTTAGTTTAGCTTAGCTTAGCATAAAGGCAGGAAACAGTCAGTCTGGCTCTGAGCAAAAGTAATAAAAACTCATGAATTAGCGCGTTAAATCTCATTTGTTTTATCTGCACAAAAACCAAAGTGTGAAAGAAAACAAATTGTGGTTATGTGGCTATTTAAGTCTTTATGCTAAGCTAAGCTAAGTGGCTTCTAGTTTTAGCTTTACGTTTAATGGACAGACATGAGAGGCAGCTTAATCTTGTTGTCTAATTCTCCACAAGAAAGTGAACAACGAATGTTTCCCAAAAGGTGGAACTATCTAACTAACTAACTAAGACTTTCCATAAATGGCCAGTAGAGCAGCACTTACTTCATCATTTTATAAAGCTCTGATATTTTACATATTGATCATTTTAACAGTGTTATAAACCAAAAGATGGTTTTTTACTTTGTTGACTTTAACATGCTTAAAAGTACTAAAATCTGCTCAATATCTACAGTCATATCTTCTAAATATCACTAATCAGTATCACTAAATAGAGCCGTCTTATCAGATTTTAGTTTTGTTATTGGTCACAATATTTCTGGAGCCTCGTGGAGGTGTATTCCAAATATTATAATCCAATAAATGATAGATTTGGAACAGCTTTTTAATCAATATTCAGCCATAATTTTGGACCAGTAGTGCATGAAGATGATCTGTAGCTCATTTCGAAAAACTATGTTTACAAGAAATTTTGTAATAATTATCTTGGATTTGTTGTTGATTTCAGTTTATTTTCACCTGTTTTTTAATCTTTAAACTACCAACAATTTCTAATATTTTCTTAGAGACACAGAAACAAACCAAAATAGAGTCACGTAAACATATAAACTGCATCATTTCCATTTAATCAACTGAGTATTTTAAAAATCTTTTAAAGTCAATAACATCAAAAATAACCACATCATCCATACCAAACACATTAGAACACAAGTTACAGCCATAGCTCTACATGATCTGTGTAATTGTGTTGAAACATACAAGAAAAAAGGGTGAAATGACGTTTACAGGAGAAACAAACCAGCTGCATGTTCACTGTTCTAAAGACGTATCTGTCCTAAATCTGTCTTCATATATTCAAGTCTTTTAACACCCAGAGAAGCTTATTCAGTGTTAGTGTGTTCACTTATTTTCATTCACAGAAGAAGAAATCAACCCAAAAGCCTGATGTGCAGCCAAGAAGCAAAGTGTGTGTGTGTGTGTTGTGATGTTGTGTTCGTGTGACTGTTCATCGTGATGAGTTCAGGTTCCCTCTCAGACTGCATGTAGATCAGACTCTGCAGCACAAACGTGCTCCGTTTACCTCCATCATTCCTCAGCTGGTGTTAGAAAGTTCTCATGTTCCCATTTCTGGTCTAAGTTACTGTGTTAAACTGTTCTGTAGACGTTTGTTTGCTGTATTTCCAGAACATCTCGTGTCAGTAACAGAAAGCAGTTTACATCATCTCAGCTCCTTTAAGTACTGAAAATGTCACATATTGGTAACAGGATGAGGTTTTCCGTTTAAGTTGATGTGTATGTTATTTTCTGTGATTTGCATGTGCGTCATAGATGAGGTGTGAATGTGAAATATGCAGATGTTTGTTAGAAACATAAAAACGGTCCTTTTCGAACCAACACGAGCATCTTCTGGTCATTTTATGTGTTGGCAGCATGCGTCCTTCACATTCATCATATGTGAAAAATGATTCAGTCATAACCCTCCTCATACACTGACTCTGAACTTAACCTGAGCAGGTACGTTCATGCTGACAATTTAAAGAATATATCCAATTGAAGTGTACCAAGTACATTTCCATGATAGCATTATGCTACGTAAGGTATTTTAGAAAATGTAATGCTTTGTTTTCAGGTATCACTGTTTCATATGTAATGATTGGCCAATGTCACCATGCAGTCATGTCAGCAGAGTATTTGATGAGTCTTGGCTGAGTTTTCTTACCAAAAGGAGAAAAGTGGATGTTGAGGTGTAATAATAAAATGTCTGGATTTTCCTCTGACTCATTAAACCTTTGCAGGTGCTTTTCATCACGTAGTATTGAGTGATCAGGACACTGAAGTCAATAATGGGATGGGTATTGTCACATAAAATAACATTGACAGTGAATTTCTAAAACATCAACATTAATAAAGTTGGGCGTCTTGAAGCTGATGCAGATTTTAGTGGGGCTGTAAAACTAACAAAGTGTTTTTGGTGCAGGAAACTTTAATTATCAGTTCTGTCTTTTATCTTTTCTTAACTGTATTTCCTCTTTCACATCTCCAGTTTCAGTGTTCTTGGTGTTCTGTCCCTTTAACACGTAAAACCGGGTGGACTTGCCAAAAAAGGAGTGACTGTCAGCCAATGGGACAGCCGCATCACTCACTCAGGAAATCATTTATTCGCATTATGTTTGTTTACAATCAAACCGGCAGCCCGTCAACGTGGATCTGTAACACCGGAGACACACTGGCGAGTTTCCTCCCGCATCCGTCCTCGGATTTCCTAGACTCGTGGTACCGGGACCGGCTCCGGCTTTCTGCTGCCCTCCAGCGGCCCGCAGGCGGAGCTACAGTCCGGGCTGGGTAACCTCCTCCCCGGCCGCCGCCGCTCTGTGTTTGTGTATGTGGAATGCGGGTCAAGCGGAACTCACGGCTAAAACTGCGCTTCACATCAAACTCTCACACCGGCTTGCATCGGCCTGACGTGCTCTGTATGTACTGTCCAATTTACTTTCAACTCTACACGTATTTAATTCATGCGCATATCTGCCAGAATGTTCTTAACGGGCTATTTGAACGAGTTTATATTTCTGGTATGGTCGCACTAGCAGTCCGCTAGGAAAACGCGACATCGTCATTTAAAATGGCGCCAAAGATTAACCTCAGCCAGTGGATCGCTGGTAAATCTGCCACACTGCCCTGCTGGTTAGCCGCACTGGTAGCACAACAACATTCTCAGCTTTATTAGCAGTTTTCCTGCTTGTGCTCACGTTGATTTCAGGTAGTTTGTTTGGATCAATTATTGACCCCTAACCTTTGACAGATAGCTGACTGAACACAGGGTTTAACAAGGGGCACCGTAGGAGCCAACGTTATGTTAGCAGCGTTGGCTAATGCTAAAAGCCGACTACGGTTATATAGGTGTAGCCTTCAGCTAACGAGCTAGCCGATGTTGCTAACCACTAACGTAAGCTAACTTAAACATGCAGGCTGACGTTACTACGTCTGTAGAAAAACATGCATATATACATCGCAAACCCATGTGATACGAACCGGTTTCTGCTCGGCCTGTTTTCCAGACTGGCTTATTTAAAGGAAAGCAATGTAGCGGAACATTTTGAAAATACTCATCCTTATCATAAACATTTCCACTTGAGGCGCCGGGTGTGGGTGGGCCCGCATGTTGCGTAATGGTAGTGGGAGATTAGCCATCTAGCTAACGTTACCCTGTTTACAGTCTGATTTAAAAAAAAAATGCAATATGGGCTGCTTTAAAGCAAAATGTGATCACATCGTGGAAACACAATGTTGCCTTACATGTGCTGCCATGTTGCCGGGATAACACTAAATACCGGGTGTTGTAGCTTGTTAGCTAAAGTTAGCCGCTAGTTAGTTAGCCGGTACTTTCTGGTGTCTGTTTGCTGGAAGAAGGGGCGTTACACAAACCGTGGCTAGCCTGCTGTTAGCCTAGCCGGCTAAGTTAGGGTTAGCACCTTTAGCACGCTGGCAGCAAGACCAAGATATTTTCACCTGTAGGGAGTTTAGAGTCCTTTGCTGGTGTTTTTGCACGCCGCAGTTTGAACCCTTAGCACCGCAGGGCGTTGTTTCCTGTCTTTTGCATGTGGTTTACTTCTTGTTGTCATCGCTGAGCTGTGACTGAGGAGTGTACACATCCCTGCAGGGTTGGTGTGCTGTCAGATCAGCATGGAAATACCCTACCTAGTGTACCACTGTTAGGCTCCGTTACCTACCTGTTTATGTCCACGAAGTGATATTCTAGAGGACTGATCCATTTGCTTGCTTAATCAATGAATTCAAATGCACCTTCAGAAGATTGGCAGGAGGCTGCAGGGATGCTATCTTGGTTATTTGGCTGTAATTAAAACATTATTTCCAGCTCTGAATCCCAAATCAACAAATGAACTGTTTTCAGCAGCAGTGTGAGTGCTTTCTTCAATGAGCTTCAACACGTCCTTAATGCCTGCGTGCACATGAGTGTGCTTTTACTTATGGTGGAAACTGGCTGTATGTTTAACGTTGTCATGGCTTCATGTTCTTGCCGTCTAAAGTTGGTGCTGTGTAACTTGCTCATCAAGTTTGCCAGTGATTAATCAGACTCAACCTTAGGTCCTAATGTGTTAACGTCAAGTCTGTCAGTGTTTGAGTTGGACTTCATATTATTTCTCAACAGTTTTCTTTATTGCAGCTGTACATCTTGTCGTCAGTCCTTTCTTTAACTGAACCTGGTTCATTCTGGTTTGTGAAGTGTCTCTACGCCGGAGCTCCGCAGACGACGACGATGAAGAGAAGCAGGCACCCGAGCAGCAGTGACGACTCCGACAATGGAAGTAAGCAAACTATTGTCTCTTCTGACTCATTTGCACCACGTTCAAATATAGACTTGAATAAGGTCAGGACGCTTCTGCCACCTTCCTCAATTTCACAAGTGAAAGTGCAACGCAGCACTTAAAGGTCAGAAGTCCAGAGGAAACACTGACTTTTATCTGAACACAACATCTAGTTCTGACAAGAGGTAAATTATTGCATAAAGATCTGTAAAAGTCACATCTTCTTGTCAGAGCATTTTCTAGCCATTACGTTTTGGCTTCACGGTTTCTTTGTCAAAGCTTTTGTCCTGAAAATGTGTCTTCTGTCTTATTTCTGCTAGTGTCAGTAAATGTATACGTCATGTACAGGAAGGGAGCCAAGAGACAGAGATAGGCAGGCGGCACATGGACAGAGATTAAGGAAAAGAAAAGAAAAACTTCAGTCTGAGGGACAGGAGACAGAGTAGGGACAGGAGGCACATTTGGACCTTTGAGGACATCCCAGCATGTCAGATAGACCAGCTCAGATGTGACCTCAGTGAACAGTTACAGAAGCACTTTGCAGCGTTTGTTTGTCAGTTGGATGGGGTTTTACCACATCGTATAAAATGTGGGGTAAGTTGTTAATCGCTGAAAAACAAATAAATGTGAGGTCGCTCCCACTGTTTGGATTTACTCAATGTCCAGTCTGTCTGATGTGCCATCTGCTGTTAAAACAAACCCTGAACTTTTACTGTAAATTGCTTTTAGCCAAGGTCTGCTTCAGGGTTTTTGTTGGTGAACACTTGATGCATCAATGAAAGGAAGTCCCTGGTGTGAGCAGCTGTGGCTTCACACAGGTGATTTTCAAAGCCAGATGACTGCTGCTGCTGTGGTCTGCGGCCTTACTGTAAGCCCAAAGTCAAATTAGTGCACAGTAAAGAAATGAAATTGAAAACAGAAAATGCCCGTTGCAGCATTTTTACTATTCAAATGAGTGTCTGTCAGTTTCCCTTTGGGGAAACTCCATGTGCCTTTGATGACATGAAGTTAAACATCAGAGCAACGGCAGCAGAAACAGCCGAAGAAGAAATGCTGCGATGTTTGACACTCTGTGATGTTTCCCCTGCAGGTAATTCTACCTGCTGGTCCCAGCATTCATCACAGCCCAGGAGGGGGACCGGGCAGAAGCCCTCCGAGGTACGCCCTGGACTCATGATGACATCATGGTTTTAGGAGGATTACAAGTTGATGGTTATAGTTTATGAACTGTCTACTGCTGTCCGTCTTGTAGTCTGCTGTCATGTTTGTTCATTGTTTTGTTTATTTTTTCAATCTTTGGAGGAAAAAAAACCCTGAAATGTGATTTTTTTTTTTCATAAAAGCTAAAGAGTTTTATAAACAGTCTTAATGATTTATGGGGTAAATTGAGGTCTGAAATGAAATTATTTGTACATTCAGTCCTGAAATCCTCCTCACTGTACAGAAAACAAACCTGCTGTTATCTCATGTGCAGTCTGTGGCCGCTGCAGGCCACCGTACACGCCCTCTGACCGAGAACCAATCAAATCAAAACAAAACAATGTCTCTGGCCTGAGCAGGATCCTGATTGGCTGGTTCCTGTTTGGCAGTCTGTACACAAGACATGGCAGTTTTGTTTTTTTTTTACCTGAGCAAACACTGATATGTAATATCTGTACGGGAAAAACAAACATAAAAAATGCTCCAATTCGTTTCATTTTAAAGATGGTTATTATGCATATTTAGATGTTTTACTGAAGAGAATATTTGACAGTCTCCTACATTTCTAATGTTTCTCACTGTGTTTTCTGAGGCCTCGTGTTTCACTTATGAATATTTGTGCATAAGATTCAGAGACCTGATTGTTGCTAACTCCCTCTGACATCTGCAAACTGTCAAACATAAACCAACCTTTTCCCAGAGACGCCCTGTCTCCAGGCAGAGCGGCGGCGCTGCAGTAAATCAGGTTTGCAGTAAAGTGTGACCGCTGTTCTCATGCGACTGTTGCAGGTTTTCAGGACGGACCTGATCACCGCCATGAAGGTGCATGACTCGTACCAGCTCAACCCTGAGGACTACTACGTCCTCGCCGACCCGTGGAGGCAGGAGTGGGAGAAGGGCGTCCAGGTTCCCGTCAGCCCCCAGTCCATCCCGCAGCCCGTCACCAGGTAGCAAGAAAGTCACATGTTTGATGAGCGATGTGTGACGGCTGTGTGTGCAACAGGCAGCTCATTTGAAAGCCTGCCTCTCACACAGCCATTGTTTGGCTTCAGCATATTTTGCTTCCCAGCAAGGACAAAGTCAGAGAAAGGTTGAATAACAAAACCTGCAGATGCACAAATCACTGAAGTGTATGTCTGAAAAGTTGCCTGCTGCTGGCGGCCTTCAGATTTATCCTTCAAAGGATGGTTTTAAGTGGTGTTTGGCTCCTTCCAGGTGGCATTTTTTTGCAAGATATCAAGTCCTGAAAACCCTTAAGATGCTCGGTTATTCATGTCTTGAATAGGAGCTACTGCTGTGAGGGGAGCATAACCTTTATTTTACCCGGCACTTGTCGGGGGGACGGAGGGGCGAGGGGACAGACTGTAAACGCAGGACAGTGAACTGACATCTGGTCTGTGTTGCGCAGAGTGCTGGCAGAGAAAGGAAAGGAGGTGATGTTCGTCAGGCCGAAGAAGCTGATCCGGACGTCGGGCGCCGAGGCGCTGGGCTACGTGGACATCCGGACGCTGGCGGAGGGGATGTGCCGCTACGACCTGAACGAGGAGGACGTGGCCTGGCTGCAGATCGCCAACGAGGAGTTTGCAGAGATGGGTGAGTCACAGAGGAGAATTAACTGAAAAGTCTGTGGACGGAAATGTTTGTGCGTAATTGACTTTCAGTCAGAGCGAAGCTGCTGACGTGGATTGATTTGCTGTTTGATGTTGGTGTGAGCAGCGTGTTTCAGTCCAGTTCAGCTTCCACAGCAGCTGTTTGTCTCAGTCAGAGTCTGAAGTTTCTGTCTAAGAGCGTGAACTGAAGGCCTTAAAGGCATCGTTCAAGTTTGTTTTAGCGTCATGCAAACTCACTTGAAGATGCTTCGATTGAACGTTCTCCTTCAGCTGATGTGTTTTTCTCAGCTCTTTCTGTAAATACCGTCAAGGTTAAAGTATCAGATTTAGTTTCTTTATCATCCCTGGATGTGAAAACAAAGCCACACTAACATCTTTTCTTCAGAGGAGCCGTCCACATGATTCATGAGTTTTGAGTCTCATCTTGTCCTGAACACCCTCTCAGCTTCACTCCACCTCCTCCTTCACGTCCTCCTCATCATCTCTGTGTATCAGGTTTTGTTTCAAGTAGACTGACCTGATTTATTTTAGGCTGCCCTTGTTGCTTTGACTGTTGTCCGCTGTTGAGCTCTTGTTGGTCAGATGACTCAGAGGAAACATAAAAGCTGAATCTGTATTTGAGCGTATTGTCACTGTTAGACATGGAAAAATGAACATTTTAAAAGTTGATCCTCATGATATTTGAGGTAAATTCAACATTTTTTAAAAGCTGAATGGCTGTATAAACTTCAAGTCACAAAGTGCTTTAAATGAACTGTGAAAATAATGAAACTGGACTTTTCTGGAGGAGGTTTTGATGTCGCGCTCGAGTTGATTAATAAAAGCTTTTATGGCAACAAAGAAAAGACAAACTTCAGTCAGGAAACGTTCGCTTTCTGTTTCTGCAGCCGTGTCGCCGCTGGACGAGATCACCATGGAGCGGGCGATGGAGGAGTTTGAGCGCTGCTGCCACGAGAACATGACGCACGCCATGGAGACGGAGGAGGGGCTGGGCATCGAGTACGACGAGGACGTGGTGTGTGACGTCTGCCAGTCGCCCGACGGGGAGGACAACAACGAGATGGTGTTCTGCGACAAGTGCAACATCTGCGTTCACCAGGTCAGAGGTCAACGCTCGCAGGCTGGGCTCACTCACAGTTCTTCACTGTGAAGTATTAAAACTCAGATGAAATACTTGTTTTTAGTGTTTTACTACATGACGTTAGGCAACTTTTACCGTCTCTCTAAACTGAAGCACTTTATCTGAGAGCATCAGCTCTTAAACTGAAAGTTCAGTGTCCCACTAAAGTGACACTTTTACTGCCTCCAATGAAAACACTGTGAAAAGAGATGATTGAAAAACAGCCTTCAGGCAGCTCCTGCTCAGAATCACTTCAGACACAATCAAGACCACTGACTTCATCAGACACACAAACATGAAGTGGGAGTTAGTGAAATCAATAAATCCAACATGCACATTAGCTCATAACTACGCTCAGGGGATGCATATGTGCAGTGAGCTGACACATCAGTCACATCTTGCAGAAGCACCACAGGTTCAGATCCCGTGTGGTTAATGATGCCTTCCTGGCTAATGTTGATTAGCCATCAAATTTGATGGCAGCAACAGGTAACAGGTGAGAGTGTCATGATTGGGTATGAAAGGCATCCTGGAAAGGCTCAGTCGTTCACCGCTTTGTGAACACATGATTGAAGTGATGTTTTTAACCAAACTGTCGGGACTTCATAGCACTGAAAGACGTCATTTGGCCTCTTGTGAAGATGGTTTCGCTGCGGTGAAAAGCAAAACGATAAAGACGCTTCTTATATTTCAGATCAGCTGTTGCTGTGGTTTCGTCTGACACACACACACGCACACACACACACACACACACGCTGTCTTCATTTGTTGCTGCTGTATTGATTTCCGCTGGCTGCCTCTGCGTCTGTCACCAGGCGTGTTACGGCATCCAGAAGGTCCCGAAGGGCAGCTGGCTGTGTCGGATCTGCGCCCTCGGCATTCTGCCAAAGTGCCAGTTATGTCCCAAGAAGGGCGGAGCCATGAAGCCCACCCGGAGTGGAACCAAGTGGGTCCACGTCAGCTGTGCCTTGTGGATTCCAGAGGTGACTGAAATCTGTCTGTCTAGTGGTGTTTTTGTACATGTGTGTTTATGCTAAATGATTCATGTGCTTGATTTAAGATAGAAAGATATGTGTGTGTATTTGAATGTGGACACTAACTGGAAGTTTCTGAACATGTGACTCATTACGTGTTCGGCGTCCAGGTGAGCATCGGGAATCCAGAGAAGATGGAGCCGATCACCAACGTGTCCCAGATTCCCAGCAACAGATGGGCTCTGATCTGCTGCATGTGCAAAGAGAAGACCGGAGCGTGCATACAGGTGAGCCGACGCTCGCGCTCCATCGTCCAATGAGACGCGAGAAGCAAAGCGTGACCCAGCGTGTTCAAACACTTCAGACGCTGCAGAGCGTTACTTCTGCTTTTCACACCCAAACGAACGAGGGAAATTAAACTTTAATGATTTCACAGGCAGCACAAACTGAAACGTTTCTGCTTGAAGTTTGTTCAGTTTAACTTTAAACTTTGTGTTTTAATAATCAGACGTAATGCAAATATGAGGTGATGATAATCTGTATTAACAGTACTTTAGTCTGCGTGTTCTGTCGCTGTATAACAAGACTCCAGCTGCTGTTACTTTTACTTTTAGATAAGATAAGATAAGGCTTTGTTGATCCTACGCCCGGGAAATTAAGCAAGTATTAAAAAAAGCAAAAGAACAGTGACACAGGAGGTCGAGATAAAGCGTGACCAGGATCTAGAAGAGAAAAACAAGTGTGTACATGAACATTATGTGCAGATTCTAAAATTACTAAATGCCATAAAAATACTGAGAGAAGTACTAATGTCACATGTTGTATTGCACTGCTGCATAGAGAGGATGTTGACTGATTATGCACAATATGTAGTTTAGAAGAATCCTGCTGTCTGCATGGATGACAGATAGTGTTACTGCACAGTTGAGAACACAACTTAAAAATTGCTCCAGATGTGATGGATAATAGCACGTGTTAGCATTGATAACTGCAGTGCAAGAAAAAAACAATCCTGTTAGTCACTTTTAGTCAGTGCAAGTTGAGGTTTTTCCCAGATTCGGTGTTTCCTGAGTCGTGTGAATCTGCTCTGAATGTTTCTCACGGTGTTGTGTTCGCTGCCGCAGTGCTCAGCGAAAAACTGCCGGACTGCCTTCCACGTGACGTGCGGCCTCCACGCCAACCTGGAGATGAACACCATCCTCACCGAGGACGACGAGGTCAAGTTCAAGTCCTACTGCCCCAAACACTCGGGGCTCGAGGGCGCCGAGTGCCGGGACCGAGACTCGGGAGGCGAGGAGGAGAAGGAGAGCGCCCGAGACAAGAAGGGCAAGAGGAGAGGCAGGGTGAGAGGGGAGGAGGACGCCGTCCCCTGCTCCTCCGCGGCTCCTCAGCTCATCAGCAGCGATCTGGAGGAGCTCAGCAGCCGCCAGCAGGAGAAGAGAGTCAACTTCCGCAAGCTGAAGCTGGAGGCCATGGAGGAAGACTTCTACCAGTTCGTGGAGGTGGAGGAGGTGGCCGGGCGCCTGAAGCTGCCGCCGGAGGTGGTGGACTTCCTCTACCAGTACTGGAAACTGAAACGCAAAGCCAACTTCAACCAGCCGCTCCTCACGCCCAAGAAGGACGAGGAGGAGAGCCTGGCGCGCCGCGAGCAGGAGGTGCTGCTGCGACGGCTGCAGCTCTTCACGCACCTCCGGCAGGACCTGGAGAGGGTAAGTGTCTGCTCACAGGAGCACGAACGAGCTGAGACAGGAAGCAGTCACATTAAAACCCACGAAGAAGACTCGAGTCCACGTCTCAGATCGACCCCGAGGCCACCAGAGACCTGCAGCCTTTCTTTAGCTTCAGACACTTCAGATGATTTGTGCTCTGCTGAATCTAAAGGGTTTAAATTAAATAACCCCTTCAAAATAAAAGACCAGAAGATGTAGACCAGATTTAGTCCACTCATCTGGATCTGGCCTCTGGGCCTGTAGTCCTGACCTCACAGGCTTTACACAGTTGACCTGAAATCGTTTTTTTTTTTAGAAGCACAAGCATGTAGATGCACATGAAATATGTGTTAAAGTATGAAAGAATCCACAGTGTATTGGAGTATAACGTGTGATAGAGCAAAGATCTAAAGTACGAGATGTTCAAAGACACTTGTCCTCCGCAGGTTCGTAACCTGACCTACATGGTGACTCGGCGGGAGAAGATGAAGCGCTCGCTGTGGAGAGTCCAGGAGCAGATTTTCCAGCAGCAGGTGCGACTGCTGGACCACGAGCTGCTCACAGGTGAGTCGATGAGTCTCACTCAGGGTTTCTAACAGAACAACATTCCAGGTCGTTCTTGATCTATAAATCTACGTCCGGCTGGTCGATGGTGACTGTGGTGTTTTACTGAAGCCTGTGTGTAGAATCAGGTCTGCATCTACAGTCAGCTTTTACAGAACAACAGAAGAAGAAAAGCAAAAGACAAATAACAGAAGTCCAATGTGTGAGGACACGCAGGAAGGAGAAATGTGACGTCAGCAGAATATTTCTTATCATTCAAAGTGCATTTTTCTAAACTCAGTCAGCCGTTTCTCCTCTTTCCATTTGTTTGACTAAAACATTTCTGAGAGTTTTTACAAACTGTTGCAGAGAATCTCTTCTGTTCTAAGATAAGATTTTATTGATGGAAATTAGGTCATTACAGCCAGCAAGTATTACAAAAAAAAAAAAAAAATGATGGCACAGAAGGGTCGAGATGTAAAAGTGTACAAGATACAGAAAAACAACTGTGTGCATTATGTACAGATTATAGAAAGACTAAATTAAATGCCATAAAACTAATACTATTGCCAATATTCCTATGAGAAAAACTGCTGAAGCCATGTGTTGTATTACACCTGAGAAATATGTTGCATTGAAATATACAACAACTTAACCTGCACCAGATGTGGTGGATAATGTGAACGTGTGCTAGCATGATTCCTGTTTCTAACCTGGTTCATATGGTTTTAATGATCAGGGGATTCTGGTTGAAGTCACTGGGATGTAAAATGACAGTGCAGCGTGGTGGACATGACTCAGACAGGACTCCTTCAGTCACACTGCTGTCCTGACGCTGTCCTGACCTCTTGTCTGTTGCAGGCGATCCTTCGGCGAAGGACTTGGAGAAGCTCTTCTCTCTGGGCTGGTTGTCGTCTCAGGGCTCCCAGTCTCGCTCCTCCTGGAGCCAGTCTGGACTCAAAACCAAACGAGGCTCTATGAAGCAGGAGAAAAGGAAAAGCAGCGAGAGGAAAGGCCTCCCCGACTCCCCGCACACTCACAGGAAGGACAATCTGAGCAAACCACTGGAAACCAAGGACGGCAAAGGCCCCCGAGGCAAAGAGTCGTCAGCCGCCGAGGCCACGAGCGACGCCACAGTCCACGAGATCAGCCACGAGGCTCCGGTCCCAAAGCCTCAGAGGCCAGAACTGGTTCAGGAAACCATCACCGTCAGGCTGCACAAACCCGAGAGCAGGAAAGGGCCGAGGAGGGAGGCCCCGGGGCCCGAGCACGAGGCGCTGGCCAGACGGAAACGAGACAGCGACCAGGAGCAAGAGGAGAAGAGGAGGAAGAGGAGGAGCGACGTGACGGAAAGCTTCCCCGGCCAGGTGAAGAACAGGTTCGGCTCCAAACACCTGGAGAAAACCGTGTCCGTCCGGCTGGTCGACATCAGGAACTCTGACAACGACGACTACTTCACGGACGAACGCATGACCAAAAGAATCCCCGCCTCTCTGGACGTGACCAACACTAAACTGAACAGAGCCGCCGCCGTCTCAGACGCCACCGCCGCCAAAGCCAACGGGTGTCTGAGGAAAACCCACGCCAACGGGTCGCACGCGCCCAGCAGACCCGTGAGCGGACACCTCAGAGGCTGGGGCAAGTTCAGGATCCCGAAGAGGAGCGAGAGGCCTCCGACGGCCACGATGAAGGAGGAGGAGGAGGAAGAGGAGGAGGAGCACCGCAAGCCGCTGCTGAGGCCGCTGACCAACACGCCGGAGCCGTCGTACCCCAGGACCAGACTGCGCACGGGGACGGAGAACGACGGCTACGCCTCCGACTCCAAGGCGGCCGACGGCGAGATGGAGCCCTGCCTGAAACGCTGTCACTCCCACCAGCTGAGGGGCGACGCGTCTCTCGGCCGCCGCTACGGGTCCGACATCATCCGCCGGGGCGTGCTGGCCTCCTGATGGCGAGCACCTCCGGGTGAACATAAGCTGCACTGTGTCAGTCGGAAAAGAACGACGTCGCTCTTTGTACCTTTATTTTTCTGGACGAATCGTAAAATGCCTAGATTAAAAACAGAGCTGATATTTATTTTTTATTTGTAACATATGTAAATCTGGGAAATATTTTACTTTGTACTTTATTTGGAGCTAGTTTTTATTCTGATTTTTTTCCTCTCTTAAAGTAGAAAGATGTCAAGTTGCCACTTAAACGCTCGCTCAGATATTTACAAGCTAAAGCAGCGAGGGCGGAGTCGTGATCGGGACCATCGGCTCGCGGTGTGATCTGTGATGAAGACCGTCGGCCTTCTTCAGCTTCATCGGATGGTAACAGCGACGGCGGCGTGAAGACGTTTGGGCTCCGGACGAAGTTTGGCTCTGAACAGTCGAGCGAGGAACAGATGACGTGAAGTTAAAGACGCAGTTCTTTAAGGTTTGAAGCGAAGCTCTCTGTGGCCCTCAGACCTCAGCTCGACCTCCACTGCTCCTTAATTACCTTAATTACACGAAGAATTGAGGAAAACACTTCTTTCCATCTTCTCACAGCCAACGAGCTCGTGGCTGCTGATCGCTCAGAAAGCTTTGAAAGTTTCCTTTTCCAATGATGATTGTGAACAAACCAAAGCAACAACAAGCTGGCGGAGGTCTGAGACTTTGGGAAAAGCTCAAATCTGTTGCTGAAAATAAAAAGTCATCTTTAACTTCACGCCGTCTGGAGTTCGGTCCGCCGTCTGCTCGCCTACCTGTTCACTCAGTATTTTGAGCACAGGTGTCGAGACGCGTTCACGCCGCCGCACGAACAGGAAGTCAAACTGCCCTTTTATCGCCACTTCAACTCCAGCTGTCATCATGTCTTCAGTCTGCGATTGTTGAACATTTTGTCGAACAGAAAAGGATTTCAGAAGGACGTTTTGCTCGTCGTCTAAAGTGTAATTGAACTGCGATCGTATCGTATCCATCATGTGCCTAACTTTTATTTGAAGCGTTTGCACTACGAGAGGACGGCACAGGTGTGAGGTATGAGTAGAGTTATTTTTACACTGAATTATGAAATGGCGTTTTGTACCCTCGGCCGCTGCTGTACTACTGTTATGCAAAATGAAACTTGTTCTGTCTTTTGTCTCGAAGAGAATAAAAACTCTGCAGGACTGAAGTCTGTGTGTGACGGATGTTTACAGGCTGAGCGTTTTCTCTGTTTTCTAGAGAACATCTATGAATTGAGAAGATGAATCAATGGAAAGAACTTTGCATTTTACTTTAAGGAATATAAACATTTTTCGACAAATTCCTTTTTTCTTTTGAGACCAGAATTCTTTTAAATATTAAGTGTATAAACAGAAAATTCCTAAAACTCGAGTAAAAATGGCAAAGACTTGAAGTCTGATTAATTTCATTTCAGAGCGTCCATCCTGGAAAAAGTGTTGCTTTAATCATCTGTGAACTGAAGGCAGCTCAGCTTTTGATGTTTAGTCTTCTAAAATAACTTTAAAATCTCCACAATTATCTGATGTTTTGTCAAACTAACAATCAAAAAACTCGAACATACTTCTCATTAGCATGAATATTAGCAGCACGTTGGCTTTTCATTAGTCATGAAGCAGCTAATGCTTAATAATTCTGCACGACCATTTTCTGCAACTACTCAGGGATTAAAGGTTTTCCCTCAATAATCCAGTGACCTCCTAATCACTGCTTGACAGTATTTTTTTTTTTTTTAACATGAATTATGATCGTAGTCTGAACCACCAGAATAAGACATTAGTAAGTGCTGTATAATAACTAATGAAGAGCTGATGTGTCACTAACATGTATGCTAACAAGCAGCCAGTTAATGTGAATATTTGTACTTTTATAAGAAGTGTGACCAAAAACATGATTAAATCAATTATTGAAATAGTTGCTGATTATTTTTCAGTTTATCATTTCGGTTGGATTAAACCTTAAAAAGTTTCCACAAAACATGAAAACAAAAGTTTTAGTCTTCAAACAATACTTTGAGAAACTTTCTTAAAAATCTGTGAAAGTTCATTTTGAGGCTGAACTTCGGGTTTTGCTTGGTTGGTTGAAGGGGCAGTGTGCTGGATGTGGAGCCACCTAGTGGGGAGTTTACAAACTGCAGCCAACTGAACCGCCCCCCCCCCCCCCGCCCCCCCTCTCTTCACGGCTGTAAACATGGCGGACTCTCCCCTCTACACATTAAAGGACTCAGTCTGAAGTAGTGAGAACAGTTGATTGTTGTGTTTCCTCCACAGAGGACCTTTAAGGTGACATTAAAGAGGTTTAAACATGGCGACGGATGAACACGGGAGCAGACAGTCGACGCATGTTTGGTCACTTTTTATTGCATGATTCAACAGACGTGAGATCCTGCACAAAGTGTTTCAGCACTGCATTAAGAAAAAAATAAAAACAAAACAAAAAACATACAATGTCAGAGAAATTGTATGATATTTACAATAGATGCATCACTATTACCACTTATACAGTATGTACATATTAGTCTCTGGTTTACTATGACAGTAGTTACAGAATGAAACCCCTACGCACACGTTACGCTTCAGCTCTACAGGAGTTACAGTGCTTACAAAAAGAACTGACTACATTCACTCAAACACAAGGTTAGGATACACACGAAGTCGAAAATACTCGTACGAGACTTGCTGCACCTCTGGACATGTCGCATTCACGCGCCCTGGGAGAAATGAAAACGCTTGAAAAGAAAGAAAAAAAGTCGCAGTTCTAAAAAATGGCCTCCTGTCGCGTATGAACATCTCCATCTGCTTTTTGGAGAATTTTAGAAAAAGCTTTAAGATAAAACGTCTGAAACGAGCCGCCAACAACCGAGAGGCGGACGACGATCGCTGAGGCAAAGAACGTGCAAAGCTCCAGCTACGGTGGCCACTGTAGGACATTTCGGACCGTTCGCAAACCTCGGCTCCACATTCAGACCAGCTGAACTTCAGGCTGTTCGTGTCGTGAAAGTCCGCCGGGATCATTTCAGACTTTAGAGGACGTTCATCTGCCGCCGATCAAACATCTACAACCCAAAGCCTTCAGTGTCTTTTTAGCGTCGGCTGCAGCTGAACTTCCTTCAACATCAGGACTCGAGTTTGACCGTTAATACTGAAAATCTGCACCATAATCTACGACCACTGATTCTTCAATCTGCCTGTTAATCTTCAACTGTTCATCTGGTATTTAAATGTCAGATTATACTGAAAAAGGTCAGAAATGTGGAGCGTTCGGCTTCAGTCTTTAATTGCTGAATCAAAATCGTTCTCGATCATGTTTCTATCAATTGACCACTGACTTAACTGTAATCTCTGATTAATGTCGTGTTTTTCAGTTTGTTTCTCTGTTTTCTCGGCTGTGATCTCGACTTGATGCCACTTCTGGTATTGAAGCAGCATCAGCATCACGCTGTCAGCTCGAGCTGAGGCTGAACAGATGAACGCTGGAGGCTGAGCGCGCGGGTCCGAGCCTCACGTGTCCTTCAGTGGCCACCGTACTCCAGCTTTCTTAACCCTCCTTGTAATGCTTCACGTCGACTACAAATACAAAAGATTCACCAGAATCGCCGTCACAAGGTGTTAGCCTGCGTTAAAGCACGAAACGACGAGCAGGATGCAGTTTGAGACTAAAAACCTCCTGAGGATCAAATGTTAGATCAGCACGGTGTGTGTATTTATACATAAAAACCTGTGTACCTCAGACTCCAGATACTTCAGTGGAAAATAAACAGCACCATAAGGTCAGGGCTCAAACCTCGACTCGGGAAAAACAAACGCGCGCCTTCATTTGAGGTTTGGCGCCGAGCGTTGAAAACCTGTGAACCTCTCCGTAGTGTTTTTACGTGAGACGGCAGTTTAATACTCTGTGCGCCCTCGCGCTCTGGACAGGCAGGTAGATAAACGGTTTGTGGCGCCATCGCTCAGCGTGTCGGAAAGAAAGGATCAAATCTAAACTGAGCTAAAACAAAACGACAGGCTGTAAAATATCAACAAAAGTCTACAGTTAAATGTAACCTACGGCTACCAAATGGAAGTAAAGAGGTCATCTGAGGCCTATCCATAGTGTCCTGGTGGTCGATATTAAATCTGGAATATATACACTATATATAAAAATAAAAACAATCCATTTGGCAACCTGTTCGATGTCTTACACTGTTCCAGTAATCATAATTTTGGTCTTTGATATACACATATATAGATATAGCTATAAAACTCTGCTGTTCAAGATCATCCATGCTGAGCGAAGGGGGTCACTGAAATTCAAGTTAGCAGACGGCGGCGCTCAGTTTGACTTCCGGCTGTTTCAGTCTTTCGATCAAATCAAATGATGGAAACGGAGAGAACGAGGAAAGGAAAGGTGAAAAAGGCAGTTTGGTCGGTGGGAGGACGTTTCCCGACCTGCGCTCGCTCTGCCGCTTTGTGCTTTGCCACAGGTGTGTCGCCTCAGTGCGGGCAGGTGAAAACGAACCTGAAAATGCTGGAAGGTAAAAAGCGGAGCGTGAGGGATCAGCGGCTTTCCCTGATGATGACGATGTACAGTGTGTTGGTTCTGGGGATCCTGACCACGTCGTTGTCTGGGGGTTTAGGCAGGTGTCAGAGTCTAATTTGGTCTTGTGGCTCTATGAGGGGTCAAAGGTCACTTTAGGCCTCCGCTGCTTTCCTCTTGGAGCCCTTAGTTTTGGCCTCGGCTCCGTCCGCCTTCCTGGAGCCTTTGGGAGGATGGCCGGCGACAGCGGCGGCGGCCGTCGCGCTGGTCTCGGAGTCGACGTTCTGATCCTGGTGGTCCGCTCCTTCCAGCTCGTCGTGCTCCAGACAGCACAGCTGCCCCGTGGGAGGCCAGGGACGCAGCGCCCCCTCCTGGTGAGCCTTGCAGAAGGAGTTGGGGCAGAGCTGGCAGAAGGCCTCCGAGTTCTTCCCGCAGACGTCACAGTGGTGCCAGGGGCAGTCCCAGCGGCCTGCGGGAGGACGAGCCACACGGACACAAAGGTCACAACACAGCCGATCAGAAAGACAAACACTGGAGACACAAAGCTCCGAGGAGACTCTGCCTTCCTGTCACGCTTATCCGAGGAGGGTGGAACCGAGGGGCTTGGCTGTCCAAACCTCATCAAAGAGCCTCCTCCCTCAACACTGTCCTGTCATCACTTCCCAGCAGCGATGAGCCGTTCGTCAACGAGTCGACTTTAATGAGCCGACTCCCGTCTGAGAGCTGATGTTTACAAATCAACACAAACAGGAAGATCCTACAAAACGTTTCTTAAACACAATACAGAAACGTCTCATTTTGGTACAGACTCGAGCAGAGTGAGACTCTACGAAACACAGTTCAACGTAAATAAAATGTTAAAAACACATGTGTAACAGTTTTTTACTGTTTTTAATGTAAAATTACTGTGTTCTGGAAATAAGATTTAGTGAAATTACACTGAATAACTGAGGTGGTTTTTGAGCACACATACATAAACGTGGCTCAGTTTTAAAGGTTTTGTGTGTGTGTGTGTGTGTGTGTGTGTGTGTGTGTGTGTGTGTGCTTCGTGCTCGCTGCGTGTGCTTCAGGTGTTTCTTACCGAACGGCCTCTTGGTGAGGTTGAGGCAGGACAGGTGATAAGCTTTGGTGCAGGTCTTCTTGTCACAGAGCACCAGCTGTCCTCCGTCCCCGCAGCGGAAACACTCGTCCTCAGATTTCTTCTTTCCTTCGGATTTCCTCTTTTTATACTTCCTCTTCAACCTTTTCCCTTTTTGCTCGGCTGCCTGGCCGTTTGAGTTCTGTGATGAGACACGTGGGGTGAATGTGATCAGTGCTGGGGGTCATTATGAAACACTTATTAAAGCCTTGTTTTGCATGAACATATTCTACAACTATTAGATCATTAACTCAGAGTTTTCCCTCAATAACCTCCTAATTACTGCTGACTGATGGTCAGTGAGGAAGTTGTTGATCTGAGATGAGGCTGAAATGAACTTTTAAAAGCTCAACTTTTTTTACTGAAGTCTTTCAAACTGCTGGAAACACCTGAACATGACGCCATCCATAGAAAAAAAAACATCCTGCCTACAGCGAGGGCCCAAACATCAATGTTCCACAAACAGTACCGTCGATATAACTGATGTTTTTATAGTGACTCAGGTCATTTATCACATCATGACGTGACCCTGCAGGTGTGAGACTCACCTTAGGACGATCACCGAGGAAACCACTGCAGTTGGGAGCGCCACAGCGACAGACGGTCTTCTCGTTCCCGAGGCAATCCAGGTTGTAATTAAAGGTCAGTTCAGTCCCTGCAAGTTAAAACACAGGACAAACCAACTCCATGAGCAGGCGGGACCTGGCTGAAAAGATCAACTGTCCATCTCTTCTTCTTCTTGGGTTATAAATGAGATAATTCTTCAGACACGTGAGATGAATCTGCAGACGAAGCTCCGATCAGCCTCACCTACTGGGATGTCACAGACGGCGAACAGGCCGACCCGCGTGTCGCCGTTCACCGTCCACTTCTGCGTCTCACAGTTGGGCTGACAGCTGTGGTTCATGAAGCGAGAGTAGTTTCCCTTCGGACCGGCGTCAATGATCCGGTCCTTAAAAAGACAAAGAGAGTGAGCGATTTGTTGCATCTTCCTCCAGAGTAACTTTCTCATCGTCATCATCATCATCATACACGTCATTAGCTTGATCAGATCCACTTCCAGGACTCCGCAGGCTGACTTGTGTCTGCGGCTGCGTTTTGTAGTATTGACTACTGTAATGTTACAGTTGTCTGTACTGCAACATTCCCAATGCAACACCACTGTGTTTATCTCGCTCCCAGCGGAAACGGCGCTGCTGCTGAGGACGCAGCACCCGGTCACACCGCGGAGCTGAAAGTACTGGCGGCCTCCGGCTCAGCACTGACCTTGTCGATGGTGAGCATGTAGAAGTCGGTGATGTTGTTTTCCTGGGCGTACTTGATCCTCGCCCTGCACTCCTCCTCGTCTATCAGCTCGCCGATGTACTCGTTCACAAACTCGCCCTGAATGAGAAACATCACATCAGACCAGAGACGTCTCGATACCAGAAATGTCACGAGCTGATAAGCAGGATTTCCAACGATCCAGTATTTTTCTTTTTAAACGGACACATATTGGCTAAAGCGCCTACAATAAACTGTTCACACCACACTTTTAAGGGATTTTAAGGGATTCGTAGGGGCTGTTTTGACACCGGTCAAAAGAAAAAGATCCTTTAACGTCAAAGTGAAATGTGTCACGTACGTCAGCGTCACATCGACTAGTCCCATTAAAAGCTGTCTTACAGCAGGAGAGCTGGTGTCCTCACCTTCTTGATGTCCCGCAGGCAGACCAGGCCCCAGCCCTTGCCCGGCGTCTTGATGATCTTGGTCTCTGGGTAGAGCCGTTTGGTGAAGTCCTGGTTACAGCAGCGCTCGCCGCTGGGACACGCCTGAGGGTGGCACTCGTACTGCAGCATGCGGTTCAGACACTCGGACTCGAACCCGCACGGCCTCTCGTCCGTCGGCTTGCAGTTACACTTGGGGATCTCAGAGATGTCTGCGGTGTAGACCTGAACCTTACCGAAGGGTTTATTGACCTGAACAAGAAATGGAGCCACTGTGAACATTAATTAAAGATAACGTTTTAAAAGTCATACGTTTGGTCTGCAGGGAATGAAAGTTAACTGCAGTTCATCATTTATTCATTCTTTCATAACTGAGAGAGACAAAAGCAAACAATGAGATTCCAGACCTTGATAAATTTGTATGGAGGTGGTTTTCGGCTGTTCTCTTGCGCCTCCTTGGCCTCTCGTTTAATTTTTATCTCCTTGAATCGAGCTTCAGCCTCCAACAGAGCTGAGGAGGGAAAACAGTGTCAGGGCTCATTACATTACATACGTTTTAATACAGATCTGTTTGGTTCAGTCTGCTGCATGTGATACTAAGATTCCTTCTGTTAAATCAAAATGAAGTGGACGTGAAGTGAACTTCTCTCTGTCCCAGCTTTAACTGTGAAGGTAAAAATCAAAGACTCATTTCTGTAATTATGTGTAACAGCTGTGCTTTGAGGCAGCTTTGGTCATGATTGTGTTCACCTGTGTTACACTGATGACAGAAAGTGCATAAAATGTGTTTCTGGGAGGTAAATCTTCACCATTTTTGAAGACTTTGCCGATGCCGGTCCTCTGGTGCTTGCTGCCCCTGTCTCCCTCCATGTAGGGAAACACTCGTCCCTGGTGAGTCCAGAAATAGTCCTTGGAGCCGAAGAAAAAGACCGGGAACTCTCCAATCTCATGCCGCAGGTGCTGGATGTTGGTGGGGATGTTTCTGGGGTGGTGGATCTCTGCAGGCCACCACCTGAGGAAACAAAAAGGCAGGAACAGGCCGGAGTTATTTATTTAGGGTCAATGCTCACTGTGGAACAACGAGAAGCAAACGTTTGGGTGGAATTAGAAAAGACGGGGGGGTGGAGGACAGTTTGTCTCACCTGTATGTTCCCAGTTTGACCCAGATGATGTCCCTGTATTTAGGCTTCTTCCCGGCCCGGCAGTCGTTGCAGAACCAGCTCCCATCAGGCATTGCAATGTTCAGACAGTCGGGGTGAAAAGCTGCTGGACAAGATTCACAGCAGAGCAGCTGCCCTCCTGCAACACATCAGACATTAAATTAAGCTGAAAGGCCTTTCAGACGAGCGTGGAACAATTTACACTAATTACAGCTGAGTCATGTGTGCAGCGTGATAAAAACAAGCACAGTAAAACGAGTCCAGATCGCAGCCCAAAAAACTGCCACGTACCCACCCGTCTATCGACCCCCCCACACACTGCTGCTGCCTGTTTGGGTTGTGAGGCTGAGTGGATGCAGGCGGACTGGTACACAGACTCAGAGGCGTTTCCACAGGACTTTACACTGAAGACAAAACTCTCACTAAGCTAATCGCTCTGGATACTGAGAAGTGAAAATTATTCAGCATCAAACTTTTGACTGACTTGTTTCTGGGTTTCAGTATCATCTGACACCTTCAGAAGAGAACTCCCACACGACATCACAGCTGCGTCTGCAAAACTGGCTGTGATTTCAAGTGAAAACTGATGCTCGGGAACTGCTGTAGTTCAGCATTTCCTGATTTGATTTGCGGCATTATGTATGATGAACAGCTACACACCCTCCCCCTGCAGCCCCAGTGCAGCTGGCCGTGCCAAAATGATTTCCTTATTACCCTTTATAGACATTAAGGAGATATTAATCAAATTCAGAGTACACGTTACTGTTCTACAAGAACACTTGGAAAAACTACAACCCTTTACTTCACATTATTCTTCCTCTGTAGAGCTATTACATCAAATTAAAGCTGGATCTCCTGCAGTGTTTGATGGCAGAGGTGGGCCACCTCTCCTGAAATAAAGAAAACTTCCACTTACATAAAAACAACAAACGGAACACTGAAATTCAGGGAAAAAGAAACTCTAACAAAGCATACTGTTTTAATTTGCAGCTGTTGTTTTTGCTGCCACGTACAAACTAAACTGATCAGGATCCAGGAGGTTTATCGCGTCTGCTGTCACCTGAAGCAGTTCAGCTTACATGTGCTTACATGATTCTTGCAATTTTGGGTTGTGTCCATATGGCTGAATGCACTTACTGTGAGCCGCTTTGGATAAATGCCTCAGCTGAAGTAAAGTAATGAACTAAATAAAATGTAAACAGGCACAGTCACAGAGGAAAACCACTCATGTTTACTGATGTCAAATGAGGTTTAGTATAAAACGTGCCGTTTCACAGCAGAAGTATGGCTTCACCCGCACAAAAGATCTTCAAATGATTGTGGTTACGCGGCTGGCTGGCAAAGTAAACACACAATGATCAAACATGGCTACTGGTAACTGCCCTCCTTGTTAGTAAGAGAAGCCAAGAGGCAAACCTTTGGAGCAGACGAAGCACCAGCTGACATTAACGTGGCTGTGGTGGCTGTAGGCCTTCTTGGCGTTGAAGTGGTTGGTGCAGATGATGGCGGTGTTGGTGATCATCTCACTGCCTGCAGCCACGCACAGATCACCGGCGTGGTACGCGACGGGGCAGCGCAGGCAACGCATCAGCCTACCTACAGTACGGAGAGCGACGGAGACACCGGATTAGACAGATACCGAAGAACAAGCGACCAAAATATAGAATCACAGAAACTGAAAAATATAACATTTCTGAGTTGAGTTCAAGGCTCTAAAACATTTTAACGCCTTTAACTGTGAGGCTCAAATTAATTTTATAAGGAAAATCCATCTCTCTCTTTTTTTCAATATTTAACAGATCTACCCTGAAGCTGGCCAAATGTCACTGTTCGTGGCTGACAACGATGAAGAATTTCCCTTACAGTGATCAAACTGGAGAGCTGACTCAAAAATGTTGTGCCCACACAGCCTTAAATCAGCCACAATAAAATTCCATCAGCTGCGGTGAAGTTCAGTGTGAATCAACTTAAGTCCAACTGCCTTCACATAATGACATAAATATGAAAATAAGTAATTCCTAATCTTTAGGAATGAGCGGATTTGACCGTTCGCTGACTAAAAGTGGACCAAAATCTCGAGGAATCTCCACGGTGACAGTGCAGCCTGTGCGGCGCTGCAGACCCTCACCCTTGGTGGACTTGTGCTTGGTGCGGCAGCCGTAGTGGCAGCCCAGGCAGGTGTGGAGCGGACAGCGGAAGCCCTTGTTGTCGAACACAGTGAGGGGGTTGAGGCGGATGCATGCATCGTGGTAAAACTTGCCGCAGTGTGGGACGTGGCAGCGCCGCACCGTGCCCTCCGACTTCTTACAGTTGAAACATGAGTGAATTCCTGAGAGGAGCAAAAGGGGGGGGGCAGAAATGTTAAAAAACAGCTACCACTTACTCTGTCCATACTGATAAGGTAAGGTTCAGATTCTGTGAAATGATTTAATGGACTTCATTATTTATAGATTGCTGACAAAGAAAAAGAAATCCATAACAAAACTAATGATTAACAGTGAATAAAAGGAGCTGCTGAGGCTGAGGCTGCGGTGACATCATGTCACAGTGGAGAAGTGAGCGTAGCGCAGCACGGCGTCACTTTAAACATCAGGCGACTGAACTCCTCACCCGTCCTGCACTCCTGACACTGCAGCTTCTCGTCAGGTTTGAATGACAGGCCGAGACAGTGGAGGTGAAACATCCCACAACACTGGCCTTCACAGGGCACCAAGTCCTCACCGGCCTGCTCACACGCCTGCAGGGAAAAACACACATCAAAACGTACGCAGAGACGCAGACGTTCCAGTCATCAGAGTAGAAATAAATAAAATCAGAATGAAAAGGAACCAGAGCTGGAGCTGTTGACTATAAACAGTTAAAACTGAGAATAGGCATACGAGTTTGCACAGTGATTACACAGGGATGGAGATGTGAGTGATTCCGCATGTGTGTTTACTGAAACCACTTGTGTGAAGGAGCCTTTTCACTAGAAAGGTCTCACACTGACGTAAAGGCGGACAGACGTACCTGGCAGACAAACTCTTTCTTCCGTTCGCCTTTCTTTGTCCCGTCCAAGCTGTCGCTCGGAGAATCGGGGCGTCCTTCACTCCCAGAGCCCTGCAGCGATCAACATGTGGTGAACTTTATTCTACAGCTGCACATTGACACCGTCAGCAACACCATTTACAATCACCTGAAGTAAAGTCCATTCACCTCCAACACACCTGAGTGATGAAGGAAACTAAGAGTCAAAACTGCCCGTGTGTAATAATTTAGCCACATCAAACTTCAAAGTAAAGATTAAATCTGTTTGAGGTTTGTGGCTCTTTCTCAGGTTTACTGGATCTCAGACTGATGAGAGTTATCCCCTCTGACCTCGGGATCAGGACATGGGGAGGACCGGCTCTTCTTTGCCTTGGAGGGGGTGCCCTGGTTCTCTCCATCCTGCTTTCTTTTCCTCCTACGCTTTGGTTTCTCTGCGTCTTGGTCATCTGTGAAAAGAAACAATGACAAGTAGGTACTGTGGAGCCATGACAAAACAGGCAGGATGTGGAGCTGAGAGCGAGGCGGCAGAGCACATCAGGAGGTTTCTTCAACACAGATTAACAGACGCTTTACCAGTAAGGACAGCTGGTGACTTTTTTAGCCGCTTCTTGGTTTCTTTTAGGTCTTTGTCAGTTTTCTTTCTTCTTCTCTGCTTTTTGTCTGGTCCCTCTGAGGTGGAGGCCTGAGAAAGTTTGCAGATGTGATAAAGAAAATGAAAGAAAAGGAAATGATTAAGGAGTTTTTTAGGGGAAGAAAAATGTGTCGTGTTAAAAAACCTTGCTTCTTGTAAGACGTTCACAGAGGGCGTGGTTTAAAGTCTGCACAGCAACGTGCCCTCCTGCCTCTGAACACTCACCTGTTTTTCAGCATCTTTGCTTGTTTTACGTCTCTTTCTAGGCTGCTGACCCTTCTCTGCTGCGGCGTCTGTTAGTGGCCTTTTAGAGGTCTTCTTCCACCCCCCCTTGACTAAAAACAAAAGAAAAATGTTAAGAAAGAAACACTCTAATTTGGTTCTGACTTCAGATTTGAATCTGCTGTCAATGGTTAGAACAGAAAAGGCTGAAAATGCAGCGTTCGAGAAGCCTGATGGTTCATTTAAAATCTTCCTCCCATCATGTTCTGAGCACCAAACTGGGCTGAACTACATACGAACGGCCAAAACAAATAATAATTTCTTATTCTTGTAAATTTTGGTTCACTTGAATGAACTTACTAATGCGTGTTTTAGAAAAATGAGCTGCCAGCTGACTCACCTGAGGAATCAGCCCTCTGCTCATCAGGAGACTTTTGCTTTCGCCTTCTCTTCACTTTGACATCTACGGCAACAAAAGGCTCTTTTTAAATTAATTAACAAAGCTAAATGTGTGTGAAAACACCATGTTGCAGATTAACTACAGGTGAGGATCAAATTTTGGTTTCGTTTTTTGGAAAGTTCCATCTCCAGTTCTTCTATCAAGTATGACTTTAAGCCTTTTCTATGCTTCATAAAGAGGAAAGAAATAACCTCCCAGCTGCCATTAAAATCTGATTTTCTGAGCGACTGTCTGTACAAATTGGATTTTGACGTTATGTGATAACATTAAAAAGCAACGTGCAAATATGAAACAGCATTTTAGCTAAATTCTCTGTGCTTCTAGGCTTCAATGCTATCAAGGATTAACGGCTTACTTGGTTTTATAAGTCTCACAAGAAAAACTCACCTTCTGTCTACATTCAGGAGGCGAGGTTCTTACATGTACTGGTTACATTAAGCGATAAACTCCACAATAAACCAACCACTTCACTGTTATTAGCCACACATGGTAAATTCAACCACAGAGTAATGGCTAATGCTGCCTGTGTTTCAACTTTCAACTGACCTGGAACTGAAACTGGAAGTGAGACTTGTTCTGAAATGTCTTCTGTCGAAGAAACCGGCTTTGATTTCCTTTTCTTCACGGGGTCAGAAGTGCTGTCGACTGCAGATTTTTTCCTCCTCCTCACGGTCTTCGCGGGAGACTGAACCTGCTTGGGTCTCCTCTTTCTCTTCTGAGGTATGATTGATTCAGCTTGTATGTCTGGTGCAGAAGTGGTGGGACCCTACGGAGGGAAAAAATAATTCAATGAAGCAAACACAAACTTTGAGGCTGCCACAATATTACCATTTTAGCCGAGCGGAGTTATATAAATGTCCATTCCAAACTGCTTTTAGTATTTTTAAAGCTTGATTTTGTTTGAGAATTTACACATTTTAGTTGAAATGAAAAGGTTGAAACATGCAGTTAGTTGTGGGTTAATATGTCAGATTGCTATGCTGAGCCCCTCTGTCTGAGACCTACTCTCTACAGTTCAAAGATGATCAGTGACAAGATCAACTACACATGTTAGTACCTGGGTTGCACTAGGCTGAAAAGCTTTTCCCCACTTTACATTTAGTCTGATTTGAGAAGTTACAACTTGCTCTCATACCATTCATACATTTGTCTGCTTTCAAAACCCTCGCAGCGTCTGCACGTAAAGAACTAAATCTGATGCAGGACACATGCCTTCCCCTGGCGATCAGTTTTAGTGAGTGTGCTCACCTGTGAGGCCGGCTGCGGATGACTCATTTCTTTGGAAGAAACTGTGTCGTTCAATAGGAAATCGTTTTGATGTGCTTTGTCCCTCTTCTGCCATTCTTCCGTTTTGAGTTTTGTTTTGGGCGCTTGTGTCTTTTTCCCTGCTGAAGTGCTGTCTTGGGAGCGAGGGGTGGCTGTGGGGCCGTTGGCAGGGTCCGCCAGCAGCGAGGGCAAATTTGGGCTAAGCCTAGACTCCGTTTCCTGGTCCATCTTGTTGCTCTGTTCTGGCCTCAACTTCTCCATGATGTGGGGGTTCAAATGAGGCCCGTCATCATCATACAGAAATGCGAAGTTGGTCATACGCTCATCCAGTGACATGCTGACGGCCTCCTTGGCTTGAATAACACCCATGTTCCACTGAGCCTTGAGTTTACGGGGCACAGAGGGAGCCGTCTGCATGACATGAGGAAAAAACACAACAGTTACACATCAAGTTACAAAAGACAACACAGCGGTCGCGTTTAATTACATTGTTACATTGTGGGCAATCCTTAAAACGAGATTACATATATGTTTAGCAGCTTGTCATCGTTCTGTAGTGGAACATTTGGCACATGGCAAAAATTCCCTGCACAAATGTAATATTCCTTTCTGGTTTGCCAGTGTCGAGAAAATGGGCTAAAATGATGACTGCTTGTATAAGGTTCAGGGGAAATAGCTGGAAAAAAATAAATATGTATATACTGTATATAATCAATGTGTTAAAGTTGCAGAATACATTCTATTATTTAAGTTTGAAACCAACTTTTTAAATTTGCCTGTTTATTCAGAGCATACCTTGTACAAAACATTTGAAGGAAGTGTAATATCTGAATGGGTTTCTGAGTCACGCCTTTTGTAACAACAACACACCACATCCTCTACAGGTCAATACGCAGCAGCATCACATTGGAGAAGAAGCTAATTTACCTTTTTGTGGATGACACGGGAGGCTGGCTGCTTGTTACCCTGGCTAAGCTCCTGGTATTGATCCTCCCCTGTGAAGGACACCATGTTCTTCTCAAAGATGTAACCTCTCTCTGGGGCATCTCCAAAATACTGCACATGGTAAAGGAGGCCCGACCTGCTGTTGGTTGCTAAAACAAACAAACAAACAAGATCCAAACATGTCCCATACCCTGGCATACACATAAGCAAAGCGAAATTGATGTAGGTGGTTGTGACTGTGTCTCACCTTTCTGTTTCTGTTTGAAGTGACCGTTGAATTCAGGGTCTGCGGTCACCATGCAAGGCCACCAGGGGTATCCTGACACCTTGGTCCAAACCACATCACCAACAGAAAAAGAGGTCGGCAGAGGGGACTCCTCCGTAGCCTCCTTCATTAACTCCGGAATGAGAACAGGCTGGAGAAGAGAAAGAACAATTAGCTGATCAATAGATAAAAACAGAAACTATTCAAGGTTCTCACACCTTTTCCAAAATCAACTACTTTCCCCACATACTATCAGACACATATGCATCAATAAAAGTCTTTTACACCTGTAAATATCGGCTAATGATTATACAAACACAACACACTGCAGCCACACATTTCGGCTTAAAGACTTGCATATTTTCCACCTTTTTAAGCCTTGTAGAAATCTTATTTACTTTATATTTAGCATTTAGCATTTTTGCGAACGTCATAGATCAATTAAACTTTATACATCTGTTGTTAACATTCACTGTAACTGCCCATAGGAGGCCAAGTGCTCGTTCACATTCATATGTATGGTCCTTTTGTCCTAATACCATCTGCCCGGATAACTTGCCACGAGCAAACACGAGTTTTATCTTTAAAAATATGCATCTTTTTACTTAAAAAATGTGAATAAAAGCAAAACCTCATCAGCTGCTGCATCAGCATTTGTGTGGTCAAGCGGCTCCACTGGGACGGGAGAGGAACTGAGGTTTGGTTGAGGTTTTGGTTTGTGAGGTCTCCCCCTCCTTTTCTTCGCGTCCTGTCTCTTCTCGGATGCAGATATAGTCTCTTCGGTGGTTGTTGCCAAACTGGTCCCATTGGCACAGTATGGCTCAAACAGCGGCTGCTTGACCACCTGGGGTATCGTCACCTTCAGTTCAGGTTCAGCATGAGGAGTGCAGTTGTGCTGATGGGTGCCATTCGTAGCAGGGACTTCAGCACCCTTAGGCATAGGTGGCTCCGGGACACAAAGCTTCGGCAGAGCGTCTTGGTCCCCATTCAGCACACGGGAGGTGAGGTCTTTGAGCCTCTCGTGGCTGTGGTTGTTATGACTGTGGCCAGCCATCTTCGGAAGGACACCGTCTTGTAGTGTGGCAGCCGGCTGGGCAGCAGCTTTGTCCATTAGTAGAGCAGGGTCGTTGCTCATGTCCCCCCCACCTTTCCGTACGCTGAGGGACTCTGGTGGCTGCTTCATGCTGATCGGGTTGGCTGGTTCAGGCATCGAAGGCAGGGAGCTACCTTTGCTGTCCATCCCATCTAACCCCCTCCAGGCTCACTGAGCTACAGGACAGAGAACACACAGAAACTTCTTGTTCCACAGGTTCCACCAGAAAACATTAACTATATCATGCAGTAGATATTTGATGCTCTTGCTTATGCAATCTGTAAAACAGCATTCATGGATATGAATCCTATGAGCTTAACGTTACACATTTTACAAAATGGCACTCACTTGCTCCAGCGGAGCATTAACACAGAGCTTGGAGGCGACAGAAAAAACTGCACCTGTCACGGAATGTCCTTGCCGCGTAGTTCTGGATGATTTATAACAAAGTCGAGCGTCTCGACAAACCAAGAGTCGGAAGCAACAACACCTCACTATAGTAAATGAATACTAATGCCTCAATGAATTCCAGACATATGCGTTAATCACAACTGTGATGTGGACGAGAGCAAGTCAAATCCATTCTCGATTACATCCATGCATACGAACAAAAAACCACTGGGCGGGCGGAAAAGCTCTTACCGCGACAATTTTAAGTTGGCTTTCTCCTGGAAAATGACTAACTTAGCTAGCGGCTAGCTGCAGTCTGTGGCACAGCGGTATGAAGAAGGCAGGAGGCAGGCTCCACCGCATGCAGCGAATGCCCAATGAGTGGGTGGCTAGCTGTGCCGCGTAACCACCGCATCACCGGCGAGAAAAGCCGCGGAAATGGAAGCAGCTGACAAGTCCGAGTAATGTTAATGGAGTGCGAATAGTTGATGGAATTAAATGCATCACACTTCAGTTGAAAGCTAACATTGTACATTGTGGTTTAAGGAAAAGGCAACCGTTAACGCTGGTTAGCTTTGTTGTAATGTAACGGCAAGGCGACTAGTTAACGTTAAAGTAACGTTAACGCAAGCGTTTTTAACAACCGCTCTGTCATTCTTAAGCTATCAAACCTCCTGTTAAAACGTCTGAGTGTCCGACATACAATACAAACTTTAGCCAGCAGTTACACTATCATGTCATGCACGAAACTGGGCATCGACTATAATCTGAAGCGGAAGCCACGATGTGGGAATGTCATGGATACCAGCCATGGACAAGCACTTTCCCATACCGTACAACCGCATCTCTGTCATTGCTACAGTCAGCCATTACGCCGCATTCCAGCAAATAGACAAAGCCGCCACCCAAACGCTAAATGCCATTAACGTACAAGCTAACCTACTAGGTTAAAGCTAAAATGCGTGAATTAACGTATGGTGGCACGACTAGACGATTGCCGTAGTGTGTGTAAACTGCTTTGCTTCTGTTTCGATGAAATACTCAATTTGTAGGCGCCATGACAGCTGCTTTCAAAAAGCTAACCGCGCTAGCTAAAGCTAACCAGCGTACCATTGAAACCAAGTCAATCTGCACACTCAACGTTAGCACAGTTAGCTAGCTCACTAGCTAGCAGGTCCTCCCTTGCTAAAATGGATGGTCGGCCCGAACAAGTGTACTTGCAAAAAACTGATGCCGGCAAATATCCTCAGGGTTGACAATAACATGAAAGACCGTTTCTTTGTAGTTACCTGTTCAATCTCCTCTCGGTGGTTAAAGGGAGATAATGCCCGCATTCATCCTGTAAAGCGAAGGATTTCATTCAAGTCGAATCAAAAGCTTGCGGGAAACTCAAACTCTCCGGCCAACCAGCGCGAAAAATACTCACTTCCGATTGGTCGGGAGCAGAGAGAGGCTCTAACCGGTCCTTTCAAAAAAAACCAACCGTAGGAAGTAGCTGACCCGGTGTCTCCCGAGTGTTTTGACATAACTTTATGACTTTTTTTCAGTTGTTACTGCTTACACTGACTATACAAATATTTATTTGTCTCTTACAACAATAATATACACGGTTTGGAGCTACTATGTCATCTAACGTATAACGTTTAAGTGCAAATTGTGTTAGAATCGGTCTCTCCTAAACATCGTTACCGTCGAAAAAGTGAAATATGAAAATTAAATAATTATGGGGACATGCCACCTGAGTTTCCCAACGTCAAATATGTCTCAACTTGCTAACACGATAAAAGCCTGGTGAGCCGATCTTCGAAGGGGAGGGGAGATGGTTCCGATGGGGATGCAGAATTTGACTCCACATACATGAAGCCATTACAGTCAACCTGCCTCAACCAAGTCAGTCCTACCAGTCTCATGTTTGGGAAATTCAGGCAAAAGTGCCCATTAAATCTAGAACATTGTTAAAACAACTAGTCGTGAGGGTCTATTTTTTAATGTACCGTATTCCTTCGAGTTGGCTGGCTATCATCTGATGTACATATGGTGGCCTTAGACATGGACCCTAATTAAGCCTGAGACCTTTTATTTTAGATCAAAGCTTGTAATTAGATTTTACTCTAAATATCAATGTTAGCTTTGATCCATAGTAATTTCAATGCATATAACCACAGGATGAGCAGAAACACAGTGCCCTTGTTCAAGCAGAAAAGCTGACCCAACTTTTAATTTCGATCAAATGTGTGTTGCTCTAGAAATGTAAGAAACAGGTTTAAAAGAACACGAAACTGAAAACAAATTGTAGGTTGTGTCTTATTCATGAAAGAGCACAGGCCCCAGAGCCTCCTTACGCCTCATCGACACTGTACAGTCGATTCTTTAACCTGCAGTACCAACAGAGGACGCTGGGGGGCGTGAAACTGAAGCAATACAACTATCTTCTGGCAAAAGTTTACCTTTCAAAATAAAAGCCACCATTGATGGAATATTGTGGCGATTAACGACAGATGATAAGTAATGAGCAGGTGAAAATGGGAAGATTAAATAGTAATTTACACAAGACAAACGAATATGCACACATTTGCTGCTATTCCCTCTATTATACTACTGCTGCTACTTTTGCTATGATCATCTCTTGCACTAAAAACCAAACCTCCACTTATTACAACTGTGGACTACCTTGCACATGCTGCTACTTTTGCAACGGACTTGCACCAGAACCACAACCTGAGAAGCTACCTCACAGTACAATACTTCTCATGCACAATGTGGAACACATACTGTACTTTTTGTACTGTACTTTGTCCTGTTTGTCTTGTTGTCCTGTCGTGCTTTTGCACTTACTGTTGTCTTGTCTATGCCGGGACAGTGCGAAACGCAATTTCAATTCCTTTGTATGTTAAGTACATGTGAAGAAATTGACAAATAAAAGTGACTTTGACTTTGACTTTGAATATTGTAGCTTCAGTTAATACATTGGTTTAATCCTTGACATGCAGTCATAAGAGCAGGTCTTGTGTTGCAGCCTGTTCCTCGCCGTGATGTCCTTTGTGGGTTTTGAGGGTTTTGTTATGATTGGCCCTTGAGGATAACAGTTTAAATTAGGGCTACAGATGGGCTGAGGTTCAACAAAGCAGGAGGGAATTCCCTGAGATTAGGTTAAAAAAGATGAAACCAAAACAGCAACAGCTGCAAATTAGACAATTAAATTAGTGTTTTCAAACTAGAAGCCACAATGAGAAAGAACAGCACATATGCAACAAACCTGCACTTATAGGTCATTGTCATTTATTTGTTGAAGTGGTTGGCATGGAGATCTATTTTTATTTTCCGTTTCTTTATCTATCCCCTATGCAAGCTTTCCAGCAATGCTGGTTCTTGCTCACACTCACATGGTCATGCATTCACACCTGACAGCTGCCCTGCGTCACCACAGTCCTCTTCATAGGCTACTGAGCAGCTCCACTGCCACTGCTGGGCTTTAGGGTCTTCCTCAGCTGTGACGATGAAGAAGGGTCTAACCAAGTCTTCTCAAACTTTGTCCCAGACATTTTTACACCCTGATCCAGCAGGTGCTGGGACAGTACACTGACCTGGATGGAAAGTGGATTAAATGGAGTATTTATGGTCATCTTTGGGATATGTAACCCAGATGGGAATTTAAAAACAGGACTGATCTGAAAAACCTGAAGCCCACAGGAAACGCTATCTGTTGCTTTAATTTGAGCTAATCATAGGATAACATGTTTGATCAACTTATCTGAGAGGTGCCTGACAAGATATAAATTCCAGAACAAAAGAGTAAACACAGTGAAGTTGCCTCCATACTTGCTGTATTCTAGTTTGAGTTTTGTGCAGTTTTTTATGCATTTTCTTACTGAGTTTAGTGTATTTTAAGGCCCACAGAAGGAAGGGCATTCAAACTAACTTTGGCTATAAATACTGTGGTATGTGGACTTGCACCATACACTTGTCCCTGAAAAAATAAACATTAAATGAATAAATGCAACCCTGATTCCAAGTTGAGACACTGTTTAAAACATAGATAAAACAGAATGTGACAATTTCCTAATCCTTTTTGACACATTCTCAAATGAAAACTGTACAAAGACAATATATTTCATGTTTGGCCTCATCAGCCATTGGTTTCTGTAACTATCTGCTTATTCTGAATTTGATACAGCAAAATGCTTCAAACAAATTGGGAAAGGAGCAACAGAAGACGAAAGATGTCAAATGCTCCAGAAGCCTATGCTTTAAGGCATCGACATAAATCCATACTGTACTTCTCTTCCACAATAATCAATTTCTAAATTTCTAATTAAAATTACTTTTTGAAGTTGAAAAAGTCACATGGCCAGGACACCTAAAATACCTACTTTGCTACTATAAACGCCAAGTCGGAAACACGGGCTTTTATTGTATACAGTCACCGGAAGTCTCTCCCGCTCACATATCACAAGCTGCTTAACAAACACGCAACACCAGATTGACGTCACTTGGGAGCCTGGCCCGGCTAGCTGTCATCCGCGCAGAAGGGAAGGGCATGACATGGAGCTAAATTTTCCGATATACAGTTGTATATGCGTCGTAGCTTGTTAGAAGCACACAAGTGTTTTAGTGTTTCTATGTACCACGATAGCGATAGCGGTCCTTTCGTTTCGACGTCCTGAACTAACAGCCGCTAGCTAACCGGCTAGCTAGCTTGTAACTTACTGTAACTGTAAAGGCAGCGAGTTCAAACAGAAAGCCTCCGCATGGCGTTAATCCTGTTTACGAGGTCTCGGGCACCTTTAATGAAAACGTCCAGGTCTTTAAAGAATGAATTCAGGAAAGGTAAGGTTTCCATGTTAGTTTGATACTGTCTCACTCAATTGTCTGTGTTTATTATGACAGTGTAAATAAAGATAAGATGAAGCTAACAGTTAGCATGTAGCAGTGTAAAGCCAGAGGCAGGTGGTCCTCGGTTGGCCCTGTTTGGGTTTTCAGTAGGATGGTGGATGACTCAACGTGACATGGTACCAGCAGATAAGTCAGCATCACAGTTAAAGACGTCTAGCATTCACTATTTCCAGCTACACATCAGTTATTACTTTGCTTCAAGGCTGTATTGCATGTCACGTTGAGGTTTAGTGTTACGACCTCGCGAGACTTGACAGCTCGAGGCACCGCACCTGTCTGATGAGAATTCAATGAGGAGCAAAATACGATTAAGGAATCAGGTTATCTGAGGACAACCTGGCCTCTGTTCTGGCTGTTGAGCGCCACCTTCTTCCACAGCAGCGTGAGAGGATGCTGGTTGTTACGGCAGAAAGGCTCCTTTCTCTTTATTCAGCAGGTGATATCCTCATTTAAGCGAGATGTGAGGAAGAAAAACAGAGAGATTTACCTACTGAAGCTACATTCTGCCTGTATACGGGGCTGATTTCGTCCAGTTAACTCATTCCTTGTGTTGCCACCATGCAGCACAGTCGTCACGGTCGTCTGTTTATTGTTGGTGTTTGGACAAGGTGGAGAAATGTTGATCCACAGGAAGTGTGATGCTGCTGCTGCAATGCACTGTGGGAATTTTGTGCTTTTCCAAACAAGGTTCTGCTACTAACATTTGACTTTCACTTTTGGTTAATGTACAGTATATGTCTCACCTTTTGAATTAACCAATGGATCATCAATGCTAGAAAATGTCACAGGTCGGTTTTTAGCTGTCTTATATTTATGTGTCAGGGTCTATGTGCAAAGAAAACATGAATTCATACAAAGACGAGTGATGCTTTGTACCAGATTTGGCTACTAGCTAGCTGTATTCACATTAAAATTGTGCTACTTTTGCAGTATTTTCCAGTCACCATTGACAGTTTCCCAGTTAAGATTCAGCATCAGTCTACAGCAATATTATAGTGTCAAATATCAAATAATGTTATAGAGGATTTTATATATAACCACATTGTTATAGCTCTATCTATATACTCCAAAGAATATATAAGCAATCAGAGCACCACCTTAACTGCCTTAAACTCTCAACTGTCAGTTGGATAAGCATTGCATGTTTTCTGTTGTATATCACAGACTGTCAGTGAGTGATGTTGAAGACATTAGAGGACTTCTACAGAAGAAAATATTTAGGTCTGTACTTTAGTTGGTACATTAAAGCCGTGCTTATAAATAGATGAAGGGATCATGAGGGGAATTTGTCTGTCTGCGCTGGTTGGACTGAGACTGTGCTCTTGGCTTTAGGCCCAGATTATCAGACAAATTGCTCTGCTTCCATGTGGAAAGGTCAGTGCCTCTTTTAACTCCACCTGAGACAAGCTGAGCTTAATTTCCCAGTTTGTTTTCATGTCTGTGCTGACCTGAGTGCTATCACATGCCTGTGGTGTAGCTGGTGGACACCACCTCATGTTCTGATTGAGATATTCTACATTAGAAGACCACACCTTGATTGTGAATATTGTACAATCAATCAGAAGCAATCGACCAAGCAGCTATGACTAGACAAGGATGATAAAGAAAACCTTGAGCTGCCATAGGGGCTTTAGGTCCTGCTGTGGCTGCTGAACATTGACCAGAATGCTGTCTTTGCTAAACGGATCTGTAGCTGTCGTCAAATAGAGGTTCTAAGGTCAGAGCTAGTAAAGATTATAGCGTTATCTGAAGCAGTGTTGATAACCCACAGGAGAAACAATAAAGTTCCTGTTGTGCTAACGGGTTCATGCATATGCATTTGTTTAAATGCACTATTGCTGCTTTGTGAGAGGATACCTGCAACAACATGTGGAGCAGTGGATTTATTTATTTAGAGCGTTTCCTCATTTTTTATCCTGCTGAGACTAGTCAGCTAAACTCACTTCACACACTGAGATCGCTGAAAATGTCTCATTATGACTGAGAGTGTTGTCCAGTGGATGTGACCCAGGGACATTAACATCATGTTTTATGGGTCTTGTCATCTGAGATGACTGACATTTGAGAGCCACTAAAGCCACATGCTCTGAAAGCCAGGCATTTCACAACAAATCACAGTCTGGACTTAAGCTTCCCAACGTTCTGTCCAATGAGCACGCTCCTTCTGAGGCCACGTCACTTTTGCTTCCAGAACTTTTTTTTGTGTAAGACAGCGTATCTGTATTGAAATAGCTGATGTTAAAACGTATGTGTTTTTATTCGACCTCGTTATTTCAAATAACTGGCTCCAGGCCTGTTTTCTATATGCTGCTCAGAGAATGAGGAAGTGAAATGAGATGGCGGTTTTAGCACTTAGCAGTCAGACAGCTGCAGGCTGCGGGTCACACAGGAGTTAGCTGCTGCAGGCAGGGCAGGCCGTGACCGAGCCATGACCCTCCAAGACCAGATCCAGAGGGGATCAAGTCCAAATCAAGGCCATAACCGTAGTAAAATACCCAAAGCCAAAATGGGTAATTAATACTAAAGATTACAAATGCAACCGTCACGCTTAAGACGTCGCTGTAGATTCAGACGTTTCAGTAGAAGTTCTGCATTGTAGTTGTGCAGAGTTTGACCTAATTTCGCCTCAAGTTCAGCAGGTTTTGTAGACGTGTTTCACAAAATCCAGGATGTTATTTTGTGCTAACCAATGCTAATCATTAACAAGGTGTTCTCGTATGCAAGAAGAAGCCCCTCAGCTCCACAGAGAGCTGTAATGACAACATTTCCAGCCACCAAACTCAATTTTTATTTAATCAACATTGATCTGGATGAGAAAAACATGGGAGGAACGATGCGTTTGATTTATCACCTCAGGCTCCTTTAGCCATAGATTATTCTAAGCTTCAGTAAACATGCTTGGTTTTATATTAATGTGTTTAGTCAAAATTGTATTTAAAAAAAGCTAAATTGACCTTTTGAATTAAATTTTCTGAATTGTTATTTGTCTTCTCTGTGCTTACAGCATTTATTGCTGTGTTTGAGCCATGTTGCTCCTCCTGAGGTCTCTCCTTCTTTTCTGTTAAAGGTTTTTTGGGAAGTTTTTCCTTATCTGAAGCGTCCAGGAATAGAGGGTGTCTTATGCTGAACAGATTTTAAAGGCCTTAGAGGCAAACTTGTGATTTTGGTCCAAATAAATGAAACTGACTTGACTTGAAAATCCTCTCAAGGTTCAGTATTAATGCCACCATGGCATTAGTACACGACATTATGTCATTTTAATGGGCGTCTATGAGGAAAAGCAGCACACGATAGAAACTTCATTCGAGGATCACAGCTGACCTGTGTAGTTTTTGCTTATATGATGAAGAGAAAACAGAATTTTTTTGCATTTCCAAAGTGTCTCCATTGTGATTTCTGATAAAATAAACACTAACAGTGAGCAAACTCACTAAATGCATTGTTAGTGTTGCCCGTGTGTGTGAATGTGAAACCAAAACTGTTGAAGCTCCCAGGGGATGACACAACACTGTGGCAGAGCGCGGCGGCTTGTTCAGCCCAGGTGAATGGAGGAGGTTTAGGTAATCTGCTGTATTTCCAGGGTTTTCTTTCTGTGCTCCAGTTGCCGACTGTTCGGCCACAAAGGTGACACTGTTCCAGTAAACTCTGCGTCCTCCTGGCTGCCGGCCACAGCCTGTCATGTTCAACCAGGCCCTGCTGGAGTCGCTCCAGCCGGCCATGTGAGAGCCGGGCCAGGGGCGGGGTTTGGCCGTGTGCTCTGAGACGATTGGTTGGAAGTATCTCACCACTCCGCCCCCGCTCTGCATGTACGTCACTCTGACGGTGGCCTCCGGGGTTTGGAAACCCCTCTGTGGGCCCCACTGAGGGTGTGAATGTCCTGGCCTCCAAGGCAGATGAATGTAAAGATATTAACAGGATGGTACACTTCATGTGCTTGGCAGGGATCCTTACAGATGATATACACTAGAAAATCAGTATCAAAGATCATCTGTGAAAAGAGGTCATAGACTAGAGGAAGTAATTCAAAATAAATTACCTCTCAGGTAGCTGATCTTGAAGCCTTGTGCCTGACATTTGCATGCTACCTTGTGATAAAGGTACAGCCTCAGTGAGAAGGAAAACTGTGAAAGGCCTGTCCAAGACTGCAGGGCAGTGTTATGTCTTGTCTTAGACTATGTCTTAGATGGAGCATTCTGAAAGACATCATGCTAAGCTATATCATGTGATTGCATAACCCGTTTAAGGCGCTGTGTGTTTTTGCTGGTATCGTAGCTGGGTCAGTAAATTCAGATATAATGTACCGCTGTGAGACAGCTGCAGATGTTTGATCGGCGCTTCATGAAATCCCTGAGTGCGCTCCATGTGTGTTTGTCCGTCTCTGTTGAATGTCTACGATCTGATCACACCTGCTCATGTTTTTTTTTTGTCTTCCTTTCAGGGAAACTACAAGATGGTGCTTGTTTCAGCTGCACCGCGCTCAGGCTCTCCAGTCAGAAGTAAGCCAATTAAATGTGCTGGGCGCACACAGTGTCTGCAGCTCCTGAAAACACCTGAAAATAACTCACTGAGTGGAACATGAAAACTTCATTTCTACAGCAGCATGCGGTTTTATAGATCATTTGTCTTTAAAGCATTGTGGTGTTTTGGATGTTCAAGCCTGATTGACGTTTTGGGAGCTCTGCATCCTGTCTTTAATGTAACTTCAAGGTCATTTTTAGGGATAAGAATGTCTCATTCTTGGTCTTTTGCCAATTTAAACTGGGATCTGACTTAAGCTTAGCCATTATGGCATGCTAACAAAACAGCTGGTACACCTTTATGTATCTGAGCATTAAGGTTTTGTCTCTAAAGCTCTGTGTTTTATTGGATGCAACCCCAATTCACACACCCACGTTTTCAGAAAGGCCTGCACTGGTTTTGTTTCCCATCCCAGTAAGAGTCTTAAAAGATTTCACTCCGTGGCACAGTCTGTTTTTGCATGCATTGCGTTCGCTGTCACTCGGTCTAAATTTTGTATCCTGAAGCTCTTCGTCCTGTTGTCTCCTCAGACTCGATGGGCTCCAACTCGGCAGCTTGTCCCAGGTCTCGTCATCCGGTCCTTTCCTCCCCTTGTCAGATGGCTACACGGGCCCCTGCCAGAGCCTGGACTCACAGCGGCCTTACTGTGCTTTTGTGTTAGGGGCCTCCTCCTCACTGTACCCTGCAATCACAGCGGGGGCCCAGTGGACGATAGCACGACCGCAGGACGTCCGCGGCGTCAGGTGGATACACACCTCGAGGAGGAGATGGGACGACTCCAAGGTGGAGAAGTCGCTACGCTCGTTAAAGGACAAGAAGAAGAAGCTGGAGGAAGGGGGGCCGGTGTACAGCCCCACGCTGGATGCAGAACCTGTGAGACGGACGATCCGACAGCGGGTCGTAGATGAAATCAAGCACTACTACCACGGCTTCAGGCTGCTGTGGATCGACACCACCATCGCCGGCCGAATGCTGTGGAGGGTGCTGAACGGACACGCCCTGTCCCGCCGCGAGAGGAGACAGGTGAGCTCTGCAGGGAGGGAAATATCGGGACCTGGAGTTTGCTTTGCTTTGCTTGTACTGCACTCAGACGACCACTGCTGGGCTGCACACACTAAAAGCTGTAGATAAACCTTGAATCCACCAGCCAGAGTTTCCAGAGGAGAAAGCTCAGAGTTCACGGAGCAGGCCGCCGGCACGACTTTAAAATCAGAGATGACTGAGCTCGGTTTACAGCGCAGACATCTTGTTCTGTAATGTTTAATCCACGGCTTCTCAAACCTAATGGGATCAATTAAAGAAACTGGCTGCACGCTGAGTGTTTACTCACCAGATTGTGCTGCTTGATTAAAGCTCTTTCGGAAGAAGCTTTATGCGTTGCCTCTGATTTAAAAAAATATCCTCGTTTAGCTTTAGCTTCACCCAGTTTCTGCAGTGGGCTTCTCATCAGTGTTTCAGCAGTTGCGGTTTCCCTTGCAGATGAAAAATGCAAAACAATCACAACTTTATTTACTTTTTTGCAGCAACTGATGATGATATAACTGCTGTGTGATGAAATGTCTTGTTAAAATGTAATAAAGTGTTAGTTGTCTAAAGTGAAATACCTCTTAAAGGAGTGTTTTCCTGGGTTATGGGTTTATTACACTACAAGGGTTAGAACTTGGGTGTAAGTGTGTATTGTAGCTGGCTTTTTAATTGCTTATTGTTTACTCATGTGTGGATGTGTGTACTTTAGTTTTTTGATTTATAGTCCAGAACATTTGACCTCTCTCACAGGCAGTGCTAAAAATGCTCAAAGTCCAGATTCATCTCGTGTTCTTTGATCTGGATCTTGTTCTGAATCCGCCTGCTGTCTGATGCTCAGAGAGGCTGTCAGGTCACACTTACTTCCTGTTACCGCGTCTCTCAGTAGCACAGGATGGTACAGACTTAGTGCCGATGACTGGCGAGTTGTGAATGCTCCTCTTTAAGCGTGAGCTGCTGCTGTGGTTGACTGGCCGCCTGCCGCCCTCGTCCGGGAAGCTTTCCATGTGCTTTGGCTGAGATAAAAGCTACAGATTCAAAACTCACCAACTGCTTTTGTTACTGAACTAAATGAAGTGAGGTAAAACAGAGACATTACCCTTTAAATGATGCTTGTTTGTCTGCCAGAGAGGCTGACAGAAACAGCTAACCACATATCTTCAATACTCGTATACAGCATCTGCCACTGGCAAGGATGCTTTCACTAAGGAAGCTCCGTGTGTGTGTTTATTTGAGTGAATTAAACTACAGCCACAAGATGTTTTTGAGATGAAGAGACCAAATCTTACAGTGGCAAATAATTATTCATCCATCTTCACGTCTTCTACAACATTTAAGCATACGTAATGTTGATGAAACACCTGCTCAGATGTAAGCTGATGTCGTTAAAGTTCAGCGCAGGGTCAGAGGAATGTACAGGTGTCCATATCCAGTGACGTCCGTGTGGAGGCACGCTTACAATGTAGTTTTACAAGTCAGGCGGACATGTGATGACAGTGGGACCTCATTGCACCCGAAGGGATGGTGCAACAGTACAGTGAGGACCTTTTCTGTGATTTCCCATTCACCTTCTCCTGTGACCTTTGAGAAGATCATGATAAAAATCCACTTTAGCACAAGATGAAAAAACATTTTTGGTAATAATTGATATTGCTATAGGAAAGTTAATGGGAGATTGACTCACAGCATTCCTGTTTATTATGTTTGGTCTGATTAAACATTTAAATCTGACAAATGCACTAATGAAACAAGTTTTAGTTTAGTAGACGCAGTAGTGCATCGGAGCATCAAGCTACGTGTGCTCATTATAGTCGAAGTCAATGTCTTACTGTATTTTTTAAAGTATCACTGTATATCACTGTTTGCAAAATGACATAAAATATCAAACATTTATTTCCGACAGTGTGACTGTAATGAATCACATCAGACAAAACTCTCCTAACATGAAAGACAATAGCTCATGTTGTTACCTGTAATCACTGATTTGGACAACAAGCCCGACAGTACGTACATTCAGCACTGACCACGCTCGGTGTGATTGTGCTGAAGTAACAGTGGAAATAAAGCCTTCCCGTGGTGCTGATAGCTGCTGGTCAGCGCTGATGATGGCCGCAGTCACCCTCCCCATTAACCACCACCCCATCTGCACCTTTTCAAATGCAGCTGACTCCCTCGGAGCGCATGTCCCGAGCCCATCGACGACCCATTCATCTAACCTGGACGGCTTTTGCCTCCTTAATCTCCTCCTTTCGTATTCGCTTACAATGCTCAGGCCTGCATTTTAAGGCTTCTTCTATTTTAATCTGTCGCCCCCTCCTCCCTCCTTTGATGTGGAACTCTGGGAGATGATATACATGTCAATGGGGCTGAGGACAAAGGCCCTTTCACTCAGGCTGGCCTAATTCCTTCACCCTACTTTTCCACTGGCATGCAGGTGGAAGGGACGTAGAAAGAAGGACTCGTGTTTTGGCCTTCACCCCTCGGGCCGCTTCTGTAGATGGCTGGTTGGGATTGTGTCCCGGGACGGTCAGTAAGCCACAGTTGGACAGCTGTACAATGAAGTAGACCAGTGTTGGCCTGGTGCTTCTATACTCTGAGGATTGTTCAGGTTGGTGCTGAACAAATGTGCTTCCTGTTGGCTCAAGTGGGCAGTTTCTCAGCCTTGTGAGGCAGAATGTTCACTTTGGTCCACAGCTCCAATGCAAATGACGCACCAGTGAATTAGGAGGTTTCTGCTGCGCTGGGGGTGTATAGGCCCAGGGACAGAAGTGCTGACTGTGGAAACTGTTATAAGAGGGATTGAGCAGGCTGATTGTACCAAGGGACAAAGGAAGATGATGTAAACATTTTCACATGGTTCCCTGGTGGCTTTTCGCCTCGCTGCTGCTCTCTGCTGGAGGAATGCACGAACGTCAGCCTCAGACTGCTGCTTCAAACACATGCACACACTTGGTTAATAGATGCATCAGTTTATCAATACCGTGGACATTTAACAAAACCTCTGCAGTTCTTCAAGACACACAAATATCCTCCTAAAAATCCCAAATGTTTCTCATTTTTGAGGAGTCAATTCTAATTCCACTTTTTCCTTTTTTTTCTCCCCAAGTTCCTCCGAACATGTGCCGACGTCTTCAGACTTCTTCCCTTCCTGGTGTTCATCATCGTCCCCTTCATGGAGTTCCTGCTTCCTGTGGCTCTGAAGCTCTTCCCCAACATGCTGCCGTCCACCTTCGAGACACAGTCGAAGAAGGTGATCAGAGCTGCCTGATGAAGACAAGATGAATAACGGGGACTTTTACGCCTCATTGACTTTGTGACCTGTTGTTTTTAGGAGGAGAGGTTGAAAACGGAGCTGAGGGTCAAACTGGAGATGGCCAAGTTCTTGCAGGACACCATCGAGGAGATCGCTCTGCGGAACAAGGCCGCTCAGGGCAATGTGACAGAGGAGTTCTCCACCTTCTTCCAGAAGGTTGGTGTCAGCGTTCTCTGAGCCAGGCGTCATGAAATGAGGGAAACCAGACCCAGTACTGCCCTCTGGTGGTGGAAACAGTGATGTGTCTCTACCTGCTGTATTGTGCTTTTGGTGAAAGTGAAAATAGTTGAAAGATTAGGTAACACATATAAAACAAGGGCTTTCACTTAAATATATTATTGTATTTATTTCTGCATGCAAATCATCTACAATGATTTACAAGTCATAACTTTGTCATCTTGGCAGATCCGGGACTCCGGGGAACGTCCCAGTAATGAGCAGATCTTGAAATTCTCCAAACTGTTTGAGGATGAGCTGACTCTGGACAACCTGACCCGACCTCAGCTGGTGGCCCTCTGCCGTCTCCTGGAGCTGCAGTCCATCGGGACCAACAACTTCCTCCGTTTCCAGCTCATCATGAAGCTGAGGGCCATCCGTGCAGACGACAAGGTGTGAACCTCGACCAGTTGATGTCCATAATCGTTATCAAAAGTGAACGCACAGCTCCGCTGTCAGCACTCTTGTAGTTAAATGCTCCTTGTAATTTAACTGTTAGCTGATCGTCAGTGTGAACTCTGTTCATCCAGCTGATAGCAGAGGAAGGGGTGGAGAGTCTGAACGTGAACGAGGTGCAGGCAGCCTGTCGCGTCAGAGGGATGAGGTCTCTCGGAGTCACAGAAGAACGACTGAGAGAGCAACTCGGCCAGGTACAACAGCCACCAGCGACACAGATGGAGGACAGGCATCCATTTTTCCCTAATTACAGAACTTAAATGTTGGAGTCTGACTGCCTATTGTCATTTTTTATTTTTCTATTCTCTGATTCATCTTCTATTCACACAGGTTATGTAGACTCAAACCATAAAGTTATGGACGTTTGAGGACATTTAAACGGTCTTACTGTTGTCCATGTTACATCACATATTTGTCATCACCTCTGTCGTCTTATATTGGGCTCTTGTAGTGGCTGGAGCTGCATCTGAACCAGCAGATCCCCACGTCCCTGCTGCTGCTGTCTCGAGCCATGTACCTCCCCGACACCCTCTCCCCCGCAGACCAGCTGAAGACAACCCTGCAGACGCTGCCCGAGATGGTGGTACGTTAAGAGGCCGGAGCTGGGACGTGTGACTTCACTGTAGTCCCGTTTGCTGTAGTGAGATGAGTAAATATTGCGGTACTCTGCTTTGTCCCACCCTCCTCTCTCCAGACAAAGGAGGCCCAGCTGATGGTGGCGGAGATGGAGCTCTCCAAAGTGGACAATAAGACCAAGCTGGAGACCATGCTGCAGGAGGAGGAGGCCATACGCCAGGACAACAAGGACAGGGAGATGGAGAGGTTGGCGGATGCTGCAGAGAAGGCTGCAAGGGTAACAACTCTGACCACTCGTTTGTATTTTTTAAGAAAACATTTGACTTGTTTAATACCTGTTTTCACTGATATCCGGCCCGGCACACCTGCTGGGCTCATGTGGTGTTTGTTTGTGAAAGTTAATGCTTGAGGAGCAGGTCTGTTATCTGACAGATTATGAGGCGGGTTCTTCCACTTCGTGACCTAATCTAGCCCCGTTGTTCTTTGTTGGCTTTGCCCCGTCACACCATCAACACTGTCCTCTGCAGGAGGAGGAGCTGGAGCTCAAAGCAGAGCCAGCTAAAGCTGACGTGGCCGCTCATTCGGAGACGCTGAGGGACACGGCACCTGTCATAGAGGGGATCAAGGTAATGTCTCTGAACACACACAGCGTGACATCAGGACGGTTTACGACGGACACAAAGTTTACAACACAGAGGATTTTACCGTCGAACATTCATGTGTGATATCACTTATGTATTTACTGATTGTTACCCAGACTGTCATTTACCTGTCGTTCACTTGTCGCCGCCTTTTCATTGGATCACTTCTGCATCTTCTGCACCACACAGTTTGGACAGTGGCAGACATTCCTGCGCTTCCAGGTTAGGTTTAATGACGCCTCCTCCCAAACGACCCTCATGTCCGTACCAGTTTGCCCTGTCTGCACAGTCTCTGGTCTTTCCCTGAGCAGACCCAGATGTGGGTTAAACAGTACTTGCACGTAGTTCTGGCATTCGTTTTAACTGTTTCAGGCCGTTTGATCTCAGGTCCAGTTGGAATGAGAGCATAATCCAAATGACAGGAAATAACCCCTGAATGCAAAGTTCAGTGGGTGTGATGAGGTGAATGGTATCAGCCTGCAGGAGGAAATGAAGTGAGGAATGTAAAGCAGACAAGTTAAATTAAAGCAGAGAGTGGAGACAAATCGCAGACAAGTTACACGGATTGGGATGAGATTATATAGATTTCTGGACTGGAATTGGGAGATGAATAGGCCTTTAAGCCTAAGACGTGAGCATCTATCTTTTAGAATAAAACAAATTGCAGTGTGGGCAAACCATGGCAGCCATGGTCTCCCTCATTATAGGCAATCCCACTTATCTCGTGCTCTTAAAGAAATGCTAAACATGACGTGCAGATTCTGTTTGGCCCACATCTCCGTGGACTTCTCCTTCTCCTTTCCTTGCCGGCCCTTCCAGGCAGAGTCACTGAGCAGCCTTTGTAGATCCACAGAGTTCTCTTCTTCATGTGGGAATGTATTTTTGGTTTACGGGGAGTCTCCCAGTGTCCTCCAGAGCTTCCCTCCTCCACCCGTTTTGTGTGCTTGGGTCGGTCTCTTATGTGGGTTTATATTAAATGCACATGTGGTGCTTGTTAAGTGAATGCACTTTTTGGCCTACGTCTCTCAGTAACTGAAGGGTTTGGTGACATACATCCACTTTGGAGGGAGAATGTGACCTGAGGCTGCTGCGTTTATCACTCAGCATCTGAAAAGCAGCGTTTAAAGCAGTCGGCATCAAACGACACGCTGCAGATGAGATAGTGAGAAACGTTTTAATCCACGTCGACGTTTAGGAGCAGATTTCTTCAGTCGTATGTTTGTGTTCCAGGGCGAGGAGATCACCAAAGAGGAGATCGACCTGCTGAGTGACGCGTGCTCGAAGCTGAAGGAGCAGAAGAGGCTGCTGACTCTGGAGAAGGAGGAGCTCGAGGAACTGAAGGACGACGTCCAGGAGTACAACGAGGTGCCCGTCTTAGATCGCAATCATAATGAGAGACAATAATAGAGTGTTTTTCCTGAGCCAGATGATGGCTTTGTGTGTAAGATAATGCATGTGTGTGCGTGCTTCGGCTGTTAATTCACGTGTGTTTTTCAGGACCTGGAGGAGATAAAGAAGGAGCTCTCTAAGACCGGCCAAGAAAAGGCTCTGGAGGAATCAAAGGCGAGCCAGCGTCTGTCCAAGAGGGTGAACCGTATGATCGGCCGCATCGACAAGATCATCCTGGAGCTGGAGAAGGACAAGGTCATCCTGGACGGACAGATAGACGGCGGCTCCAGCCCACCTGTCGGGTAAGAGGCCGACATGTTGCTGTGACCACTGTTGTCTGCTGTGGATGAGAATAGTAAATGAAGTTGCTACTGTGCATCCATTTTGTAATAAATGTTCAAAGTGTAGGGTTGAAATGTTCAGTGTTTTTAATGTCGTCAACATCTAAATTTTAAAAATACAATCTGCAAAATAACTATGATGTGTAACAAAGCATCACTATATTATAAAGAAGAGTGAGTAAAAAACACTTTAAAGTTGCTGCGCTGCTGTTTTTGTGATAGATCGACGTAGCGCCATGTTGAGCTGCTCCTTTAAGATCAAAGCTCGGCTGTCTCTCATGGCTTCGCACCGTCTCAAAACGTCGCCTCTGTGTCATTTAAGCGACTCTCATGTCATATAACAGCGTGTCGATCGCTTATTTCAGTTTGTTTTAAGCACTGATCAGTTTTTATGCTAGATTTGTTTTGTGACTGTCATCATCATCATCATCATCATCATCGCCGTCTTCATCATCATTGCTTTCATTGCAAAACTGATAGAAAACAAGGAACAAAAGGTTTCCCAGAAAAAAAAACAACCCTGGTTCCAAAAAGGCTGAGACTCTGTATAAAACATGCACAGAATGACTGACTGATGATTGGATGAAGGAGATGACTTCATGGACTTTCAGGCAGTGTCCCAGCTCTTTGGAGTCAGGGTTCGACTTTACAGTTGTCAAATCAAATCCTAATTTATTCCAAATTTTGCAGATTATTCTTTACTAAACATAGCGATGCCACGAGGTAAGCTGAACTGTGGTAAACCGCCCGCTGCTTGCTTGCTGAACGCTAACATCGCATCGTGGTCGCTCACACTGTGCAGTGAAGGATGGCCGGCTTCCATTGCTGCTCCCTCCACCAGCGTGCTGCCCACCGGCTGCTGTGGACTCATTCTCATGAACACTTTATGTTCCTGAATGAATGCAATCAGAGTGGAAATGAAGGTCTAACTCAGACTGCTCGATCTTCTTGGTCAGGGACGTGTGATCTTAACGAACATTAGGTTGTGTTCAAATGTCTAAATTGATTCTTTTTGCTGCTTTTTCTGAGGTGCCAATGTTTAAAGCTGCAGCTTCAAAACAAATCACTTTAAACCACCTGTTAATTCTAAGAAGCACTTTCAGCATAAATTAACTGAGTTTTACTAAAATGTAACCTTCCCTGAGTAAAAGTGGACGTGAAGAATCAGGTTGATTGGTGTGATCTGGGAACCTTGAATGCAGCATGTTGGCTTCAGACTTCACCACATTTCCATGACATCTCGTTACATACCGTTTCCTGTATGCAGTCTGTTCTACACCTTCAGGGAGAACCTCATCAGCATCGACGAGCTCATCGGCGTCATGCGGCAGATCCAGAACATTCCGGAGGACAAGCTGCAGAGGATCGCCGAGGCTCTCGACGACAACAAGGACGGCAAGATCGACATCGACGACGTCATCAAGGTGCGCTGAGAGGACGTTTTTTTAAATCACCACATGAAATTAAACTCTTTCTGAGCTTTGATTTAAAGAGGCTGACGAGGTTTGTAACCTCTCCGTTGACTCATATGGTCAATAATGATTGTTGGGCCTTTAATTGTGACTCACCAAACAGAAATATGTATTATCCTAACTAATCAAACACGTGAGCAGTGACATTTTAACGCATGTTAATGTGTTCTTCACCGGATCAGATCTGAAATCAGGCATTTCAGGGCTTTAATGAACTCTTTTCATCTTGCCTTATTTCAGGTGGTGGAGCTGATCGACAAGGAGGACGTGGACATCTCCACCTCTCAGGTGGCCGACATCATGGTGATGCTGCAGAAGGAGGAGAAGCTGATGGAGAAGGAGAAGGCCAAAGACAAGGCGGAAAAGGAGAAGGCAGCCACACTCAACAGCTAACTCATGTCCACAGAGACACAGCACACATGTACAAACTGACCACTGAGGGGTTTGTGTCTGGCAGCGGCTCACAGGTGGAGGCGCCAGGTCACAGCTGCCTTCTCAAAATGTCACTTCACCAGAAATTTAGCTCTTAAAAATAGGTTAAAAAAATGGGAAAAGAAAGGCGCATTGCCTTTAAAACGCACAGAATCACAAAGAAACTTAAATTGCCATCACGTTAACTCTCCTGGACTGATCATGTATTATATGTGGATATTTGGTTTTGTGTAGTTTTACTCAGTAACTTATTGACAGAGGGAACACAGTGACGCGGAGCCACGGCTGTTCTGCCGGCTCCAGAGCAGGCAAAGGACGAAACTGATCAAAAATCAAGTTTGGGAAATATTTATTGTTTCAGTTTGAGGTGAACCGTCTTGCCTTTCATTTCATTCATGTCATCATCTCAGAGAAATGAGAGATCATTTCTGGACCTGCACTGTAAAAATCATCGCCATCATTTCTTTCCCCGGTAGATTCTCTTCATCGCCATCATCATCATCATCCTCCCACATCGTCACGTTATTTTCCCTGAATCGTTCTTGGCTGGGGAAGCGTATCGCAGGCTATGGGAGGTTTAAATGGTGGCTGCAACCAAGTGTATAACCAAAAAATGAACATGAGATTATGTGTGCAGGCTGAAAGAGTTGAGTCTGTTTTAATTCTGAGAATAACAGAAAAATAGCTTTATGTTAATCATTCCCACTGAAACAGAAGTAAATGGAGGACTCACGCTGGACACGTGTCGGACGTTTGTCCAAAAAGGACTGAAGTTAGCAGCGTTCACACCAACATTAACACGTATTGTACTGTAACTGTCTCTTATTTTGTACTTGTCACGTCATTAATCCTCCGCCTGGTCGCAGCACAGCTCTTCATATCTATTCCTGTCGTGTTCAGTGGATCTCTGTGAAATGCCAAAGTTGCACTGTGGCACATTTAATAGCAGACTGATTATTCCCGAAATCAGCAGACGAACCAGTTCAGCTTCGCTTGGCGTGAATGTGAAGAGGTTTGTTTCGTGCACGTGAGCAGTTTGATGCCGGCGGTGATCTGGCGCTCCGTGGTTGAAATGCTAAGTGGCCTTCTCTTCACGCAGACGTTATGGATGGTGCACTGTTGAATGTTTAAGGCCGGCGGTAGAGCTCTGAGATTCTCCTCACTGAGGACTCGCTCCAGGACGTCTGGATGAACTCAGCCGTAGGTCGTTTGAGTCCTCGGTTTTGTTTTATTGCACTGCGGCGATGAGTGAATGTGGACGAAGTGACGATTTCACGTGATATTCAAGTCGGTGACTGAACGTTATATTCATATTTCTGCTTGTTGGCACATTATCAGCTGTGTTCACACTGCAAGCAGCAGTATTCTCACAACATATTCCAATTATGACTGCACCCAATGATCGTTTTCCACTATACTTCATTTGTTTTGTTTAATTGTTTAATATATAAAGCTTCAAGAAAGCTGAGCAAAGAGCCCAAGGTGGCGTTTCAGATCATTTGTTCTACATGACCAGCACCCATTATCTTCAGCTTTAATTTACGATTAGAGGAAATCAGTAAAATCTCACATTTTAGAAGCTGGAATCAGTTAATGTTCAGCTTGTTTGCCTTAATGAAGGACTTGTATAAGTGACAGATTTTCCAGCTGAACTGACCCTGGCTCTGGATTCACAGTCCAGGCTTTGGTTTTTAAGACGTGAACCTCTGTAGTCTGTCAATAAGAGGCTCAGGGGAGACTTTCATTTCGCTTTGTTTGCCAGATAAAACAGTCAGAGAAAGCAGAAACGTTGGTTGGTTGACTGCTGATGGATGAATCGTTCGTGGTCGTAGTCGTCCCACGGTAACAAAGATGTGTGAACGTAGAGATAACGGCGAGCGGACGACGCTGCGTTCAATCCCCTCCAGGAATCCGCCGTCAGACGTGTGGATGATGAAGAGGTCGTCCGTCTCCCGTCACCCGGCTGAGGGGGCGAGGGCTCTGCTTCGGCTGGGAGCAGCAGACTGATGGGTGCAGGGTAAACACTCGGCCCATACATGGGCCACAGCCAGCTCCACTGGAGGGTTTTGTTTAGGTTAGAGACGATCCGGCGGGACGTGGCATGCGCTCCGCTGCGTAAATCAGCCGGCGGTGTAAACACATCCGAGGAACGTTGTGACAGCCTCTCGGTTACACTTGGCAGGAGAGAGCAGTGTGCATTAGCAGCGCTGCCACTGTTTCCAGGCACGGAGGGGCCCGGGGGTCGGGGTCGGGGGGGGGGGGCGGCGGCGTACGACGGTGACAGATTCCAGGAAGGAATGAGGAGATCAATGCTGGAGCCTCCAGACAGCTCTGAACGAGCAGAGGTTAGAGTTAAAGGAATAGATGACTTCTTCTGTCACGCAGTGTGACGCGATCCGGCCAATCAGACCCGTGCACTCACTCATTTCTGCTAGATTCATTTACCCGCTGACTGTGGTGACTTTTCTACGCGAGGAGTAAAAACTTCCTTGCCGTATAAACCACTGTGAAGCTGAATGAAACACCCAAACACACTGAGCTCCGTCCAGTGGAGCTGAAACGATTCGCTGATCAGACGGAAGGACGTTCACTGGCAACTGAGTGATAATGTGATCATTTACGACTGTCATTTCAAGGATTTTCAGGCAAAAATGCCCAAAATGTTTTGCCTTCACCCTCAAAAACAAAAGAAGAAAATAATCAGAAGATTCAGAGATTTAATGAAAACATTAGACTCCCTCTGATCACCTGGAAGACCAGAAAAGCTGCAAAACCTCAAGACTATTTGGCATTTTTGTTTGTTGAAAGGCTGCAACAGTTGATCAATTAATTGACAAACTGTTTAAATTCTGATGTTTCTGACGTTTTCAAAGTGTTTGTTTTGCCAGAAAAAGTCCAAAATCTAAAGATATTCAGTATGAGGAGCTGCAGCCGGCGAGCGTTTGTCATTTTGTCTTTCCAGATTAGCGCTCACAGCTCAGCTCAGCTCGGGCTGCTGCTGCAGGCCTCTCCTGTCGTTTCATGCTCCACTATATTCATAGCGAAGAACATATTTCAGGCGTACAGGCAGCGATATGACATGACAGTCATATTTCCCTCATGCTCATGCTGATTTATGAAAACCTGTCAAACCTTCAGATGCATTCATGAAATCCTGGAAAAAATAATTTGATTCTCGGAGCGGAGAATGTGCAGAAACCCTGATGTGACAGGGTGAATGGCAGCTTATGAGTGCGCGTCCTCGTCTTTGGCTGTGGCGCGAGGAGCCGGAGCTCGCCGTCGGCAGCGGCGTCGCACTGCGCTGTCTTTAAGTCCACCTGAGGGGCGGGGAGAGGAGAGATTCAGCTCGCTGTCCGAGCTCTCCGGCTGCCCTCTGTGTAAATGCACTATTGGTCGTCCGTGCAGCAGGTGTGCGTCCACGTGTGGACTCAGGGCGCGAGTGTTCAGCCTGATGCCGTCTGACGTGTCGTGATCCGCGATACAAACCGTCCTAAAAGATTCCCGTTGAGTTTGAGGAGGCGAGCTGCCGATTTTATGTACTAGAAGAACAAATATTCAAAGCAATAAGTCATTTATGCACCGTGTAGCTTCCTGAGCTTTGTTTGATCTCCATTTTTGAGGTGGAACAAGTGAGATTAATTTGTTAAAATGATATTGTAATATATGTGATTTAGAAAGAGACGATGCTGTAATTAAAAGCAGCGTTTGGTGGCGGGGTGATATTCTGCTGATTTGGGAGTTGATGCACTTGTAGTTGATTATTGTACAGACTCTTTGAAGACAGATGTAACCTCTTTTTCCTTTAACTGTTTTGCACCAGCCCTTTTATCACTAGAAGAACGCTATTTTTTGTAGAATGTCGAAGAACATATGAGTTTTCTGTTGAGGTGGGAGTAAGGAGACTGACCGCAGGATCAGCAGCGTCTTTAAGCCTCTGCAGTCTGAGAACGGAACTTAAAATAAGTGCAGAAAACTAAATTTAACTGAATTTTAAATAGTGCAGCCACCATCATTTTACAGAGGAAACTGAGGGCGTGTTCAGACAGAAAGCTTTCGCCTCTTATTTCCCTTCAGTCTCTCAGATTCAGAGAAAGTTCCACTCAGCTGGAAACGCAAAGATCCTCCGAACCGAACGCTGTTCTGTCTGGACGCACAGCAAAGAGTCATTTTCCACTTGGAAATGATTAAAAGCATCGTGGCGTGCAGTCGCTCAGCTTACATGACGTTAAACCCCAAACAAAGTTTTCGAATGGGCCCGAGAGAGAAAAGAAAAGTGAATCCAGTGTTGATCTTTTGAGGTTTTAAGAGAAAAAAAGAAGCAGAGAGGAGTTTGGAAGAGGAGGCGACGCGCTGCAGTTTAATCTCTGTTGGTTTTGCAATTATATTTGGAATGAAAAGAATATTAGTCATCGAGTCAGTCTGAAATATAGACCACTGGAGGTTTTCTTTGAGGTAATCACCATGTTTATTTATTTATTTATTCAATCAAATTTTCCAAAGTTTGTTTTTTTTTATTAATGACTGGAACTGGATTTGATTTTAGTTGAACTTCTCGAGTGTGAAAAGCACCAGATCAAGTGTTCGTGTAAAGAAACGTCATTTCCAAACTGAACCAATGAAGTGTTGAATAAATGATGGACGATCCTGGATTCGTTTTCCTTTTTCTTCCTGTTTCCCATCACTCATCACGCGTCACTCATCCCGCTCCCACACGGCCGTTTTAGGTCGCGTGTGTCATCTCCAAATCCATCCACGCAGCCATTTTTTATTCTTTCTCATCCCAAACCGTCATTCCTGAGCCGTGACCAGCCTGGCCGCACTCGCTGCCACTCCCCACAGAGCTCCGTCCTCTGCCGCTGGAATGCAACCAGACTTATTTTCCCTGCGACAGTTTTAACCTCTGTGTGTAAGTGGTTATTTTAACAGACTGGAGCAGGATACACAAGCGCATAAAAGACGTGAAAGGTCTGGTTTTTAACTCTTTACGTGCTGGCGAAGACCTCGTAACTGGGAGCTTTAACGCCTGCCTGCACAGATCTGATCTTATTGTGGCTGAAAGGAAAAGATTCAGTGTTCTGCTGAAGGGTTTCCAGATGGTTTAGCTCATTAATGTTGATCAGTATTAGAAATACAACCTTTAAGGCTGCACTGAGACTTGATTGGCCGAGTAGAAGGCAGACTCCCCTTGACCTCTAATATCTCTGTTTGACCTCTGACCTCAGCACCGTTGTCATGTTTTGTGATGCCTTCAGGTGTTGTGTCTGCAGTGCTAATGAGAGCATTCATGACACAGCTGATGAACGTCAGAGCTCCTGAAAGTTTGGAAACAGATTTTCCTAAACAGTAGTTTGCATCTTGATCTCCAGGATGTTTGCAGTCGACCAGGAAAGACACATGATTGGCTTTGGTTTAAACCCAATTGTTACCGCAGACTGTTTTCCAGTAACACAACCATCTAAAACCCAGCGCAGACTGGCCGACGGCTGCCATGACTTTCCTGTCTTGGATGCTTTTTTGAAATCCGAAGCGAAAACCCCTCGAGCTGGAGAATCGACACGAGGGGTCGTTCAGTCCGAGACGAGTCCCGATCGAGCCAGACGTTTCTCAAACTGCAGGTCATCAGCATCCAGAGCGAGCCGCTGGCAGGGAAGCGAGGAGGCGGCGGACGCACTAACGTCTCGCAGGTTTTATTGAAAATCACCATCATTCGTCGCAGATCTTTTCCACAAGATAATCTTCATCTAAAGTTCAGTCACGTCAAGGATTTCGCCGTTTATTGCAACAATGTGCGTTTTAGTTTGGTGGTGTGTCTGCCACCGAGCTCATAGAGCCTCCTGACAGAGCCGGAGAGACAACATTTAACGAGCGCGTTAAAAAGAAACTGCTGGCACATGCTAATGCAGGAGGAGGCCGAGGAGGAGGAGGTGATCCGTTACACCTCCTGCAGACGAGTGACCTCAGAAACCGAAGCTGATGGCATTAAAACAGCACAACCTGTGGAAACACAGGTGTGCTGTTTTAAAAGTGATTCAGTGTGACACACTGGAGTCATGACGGGACCATGGGGATATCTGAGGTCCTGTGGATTCTGCATGTTCGTAAGATGTCAGAAATGATCAGTTCACTCACATAAAGTGACATTTAAGAGTAAAATCCAAACTTTTGTCTCAAAAAGATGCCAAAATTTACCCCACTCTCATTTTGAGGGCACAGATGTCTCCACATTTCTTAGTGCAGCCTTGAAAAAAGTCCAAACAACCTTGGAAATGGTTGCTCTCCCTGTGACATTTCTAGCAAATATGAAAAAAACAGGTCGACCTGAACTCGCCGAGCGCTGCAGACACCCTGTAACAGACACTTAAATGTTTTCCCACTTTGTTCCTGCTCCCTGTCTCGTCTCCCGTCGTCACGTCTCTGCAGAGAATCAAAGATATTTGCACCTCCGTCAGCTCAGTAGTCGGGTGTCAGGCGTCTGTCTGCGGGCTGCCTGTCAGGGCACTGAAGCTGTCTGTTACCGTCTCATGGCGGCGGCGGCTCAGGCCTGCAGCCTCTGAACGGAGGCGCACACTGATCTCAGGAAGTGTGAGCTGTCTGCTTCAGGGAGTTTCTGTTTACGATGTTCTGATGAGGAGGTGTTGATTGCAGTGAGGAGAAGACGTCTCGGAGGATTTGAGCGGCTCCAGAAACGCAGAGCTGACGGTGACGCTTTAGACCAAGTCCTGCATCCCTTTCGTTTTGGAGACTCAGCATCAGTGCGTGACGCTCGAGGTCGGACGCCTTCAGCGTGTCTGATTGACAGCCACATTTCATCTCTCACAGCTTCGATGATTACCCTGAAACTCAACTGATCTGGTGCTGCAACAAAAGGTTTTTGAAGCTCAATCTGTGATTTCAGACATGAACTACACAGTAAAACTACCAGTTACAGAGCAGCACAGGACTGCAGGAGGCTCGTGGCTTCAGAAAAGCCCAGTGTTTGCACAGGATACGCTCTGTAAATAGGAAGCATACACATATTATTGTACATAAGATCCCAAATGTGAAGTTATTGAGAAACGTGTTGTTTTCACAGACAGAGATTTCCTCATCTAAATGTGACCGACGGGTTTAGATTTTATCTGGTTTGGAAAATGTGCCCAAAAGTTGAAAATCAGGGCTGCAGCAAGACACTGAGGTCATGAGTCTGTCCCAGAATTTCCTTACGCGACGACTTTTTCAATATTAAATCAAGACCACAATCTTTCCTCGACCTTAACTGAGCTCCGCCAGCGCCTGAACGCAACCACAATAGGCTGAATAATGCTTTAGTTGCTATGTGCACATCTTGTCGGGAAAACAAATGAAACGCTGTCAGTGAACTTGTGCATGTTCAGAGTCAACGTTTTGCATCTTGGCTTCTCACTGTTTCCTCTTTATGCAATGAGAAGTCCAGATCCAGATGGCACAGTTAGAAATGCAGCTTCTATGGACAGAGACGGTTTAAAATAGTCCTTTAAATAACTTTAAAATTACAGAAGGTGAATCCAGAACACATGACCTCAGTGTCAGCGTTTACATGCACTCTGTTCTGGTTTGGCTCTTATCCTGGATCGTGTTTAGGATGGGATGTTTGTTGGGACGACACCCGAGCCTGATTTTATCAAACGCTAAAGTGAATTTTTTTTACTTAAATCTAAGATAAAGGTTAAAATCCTTCAGTTTTGGAGTTTTTCCTGACTCTAAAAAGCCTCTTTAATCTAGCAGAGAACCTGAAAGCTCACAGACGCTTTAAAGATTTCACACAAATTAAATGAGTTTCCTAAAAAATCCAAAGGATAATAAGCTTTTTGACCCTAAAGTTGCCTTTTTGGAGCATTTTTAAGTTGAATCCTTAGACGTTTGATGAATACAGGCCTGGTTAAGACGGTCCGATGTGCGTGTAAACGCGCTCAGCGGTGACCACAGCCTTCGTGAGAACGACCAAACTTAAGTCACTCTGAGTGAACAAACAAACAAGCGTGATTTTCAGTCCAGCTGAGGGGTTGAAGAGTTTTTCTGTGGGACACCTGCAGACAGCAGAGGGTCCTGTCGGCTGTGTAAAGTGTACGTAAGCCTTCTTTTAAGCAGGTTTCATGTAAATCTCTGTGCAGCAGAAAGTAAAAGCGCTGACTGCATGCTGAAGAAGAAATGATCGTTTGTTAGGTTGCATGCCAGCTTACACATCCAGATGTTCTGTCAGAGTCACTGTAATAACTCAGCCTGTAATGTTTTGTAAATGTCACCTTTCGGGGTTTTTTCCTGCTCTGTTGGATCATCTGCTGCTGCTGCAGAGCAGCGACACCCACAGACTGCCGTCCTGCTTCGGTCAGTGTTTCAGCTCCTCTGAGCTGGGAACTTTTCTCATATTTGTGGACCGACTGGACGAACCTGCTTCTTCACGTACTGTTAAAACTCAAGAAGAAGAGGAAGACGTGTTTGGACACGGCTGACGTCTTCTCAGCTGAGGCGTCGTCTCATCACAGGTGCTTCTGTACTGTGACTTTGTCTCATTTCCTGTGGAGGTCCAGCGTTTCCTGTCTGTAACGTCGTTCCACATCTGGCTCCATCGTCCCCGTTTTGGTGGCCTGTTCTGGTTACTGTGCTTAAAACAACTTGTTCTTTGGATCTTTTGTTGTCGTAAACACATTAATTGTTAACATCTTGTTTGGGTCCCAAAAGGAGTTGGTGGTTTTCAGAGAGCTTTTATGTTAATTTCTCATTTCCTCCAGAGCTGCCATGATGTTTTTTTGTGTGTTCTGAGGGTGAAATTTGTTTTTAGACGTCAGGATTTCATAACAAAAAAAAAGGGACTATTTTACCAAGAAATGATTGATGAACATTATGTTTGTCAGGCCTGAAGAGAAACTTTGATGTTATACTGCTCTTTAGACTGAGCCAGTCCAAAAAAATGGCCGTTAAAATGCAAAATTATGATTTCTTGAAGTAAGTAGGACACTAAACTCTCTTGGAAAAAAAAAACTTTTGAACAAACAATTATCATTAAAACAACACAATCAAATGGAAAACAATAATTAATTTCAACAGAATAAGATGACGTTAAAAAAAAAAAAAGACCAGGAAACATCACAATCAGCCAATAGAAAAGAAGCAGGAAGGAAGTTTATCCATAAAGCTCTTAATTCAAGTGGTATGATTCTCTGACCTTTGACCCTCAGTGAGAGCCACTGACTGACTGACTGTTGCTCTCGTGTGGGTGACCTTTGGCGTGAAGTCTCGCAGCGTGCACGGCCAATCAAACAGCCTTAAAACCGGAAACAGCATCACTCTGCTGCCTTCAGTGCCTCCTCTGCTCTGTGTTCAAGGAAAATTCACCTTCACCGTTTCCGTGCCCGTCGCTCAGTCTTAGCAGGTTGTACGTTCTTCTTTTAAAGCTGCATGAATTGTTTTTGGCCACATGGGGGCAGCGGAACAAGCCGTGAACACAACACTGAAATACGGTCATATTTTAAAGCTGTTTTATGAAGAAAAGAGTTGCTCATCTACACACTGAGCACACACAGAGGAACATTAGCATCCGTTTGGAGTCGTGTTTCCGGCCTCTCGATGAACATTTATTCCTTTTAGCTCCGGTTTTGGTCTCCACCAGCTCCCGGCTTTTTTAGCAGCTCGATGCTCCACCGTGTTTATACTTTTCCTGAGTTTATTAGGTCTTACTTGCTGAAAACGGCTTCCTGCTGGTGCTTGAACCGATGTTAACGAGAGCAGGTTTTGCGCACCGTCAAACAGAAACAATGATCCAAAATAGACTAAATATCTCTGCAGAGCTGAGGGAGACTTTACCTCCAGATGAACTGAATCTAAAGAGGCTGCACGCTGCAAGAATCTGCCCACAATTACTTTAAATTACACCCCACAAACACAAACCTGGCTGAGCCACACTGGTGCTAATTGACAACGTAACACCACCTGTTATTTAAGTGTCCCCTCTGTGATGCCTGCAAGTAGAGCAGAATATGTTAATTTAACAAATCCCCCTTAATTACATCTTAAGGGCTTTGCAGGAATGCAATAATGACACAGATTAATAATGTAAAAGCTCATAAAGGTGTGAAGAATGTGCATCTCATCATTATTATTTTCAGACCTTCATTTGTGGTGTAATAAGTTCCTCTAACGACACGATGCTGCAGCATCTGAACGGTTTCATTTGAAGCTTTTGTCACATTTGGAAGTTGCCGCGTTGTCCTGCAGGACTCACGCTGCTTCAGGCCTCACCAGTTCAAAGCCACGTTAAAGATTTACGGTCACTGCTGCTCTTCCATCAGTCACGACAGCTGAATGTTCCGTCACATCACAGGCCTCGCGCACCACTTCAGAAAGGAAAAGAGCGTAAATGTGGAAATTACACCCGACCTGAAAGACGTCGTGGTCGTAGTGGAGGCAGAAAAGTGCGTGTAAATCTTCACAAAGACGTCGAGGTTTGTCAAACGAGGACTGACCGACAGTGAACCGCGCTGCTGTCTGCTGCAGTAGAAACCACACAGCGCTGTCTGCCCGCTCTGTTTACTCCATGTAGACCTGCTCTGCTCCTAAACGGAGGAGAACCGAACACGTCTGAGACATCTGGATTGTTCAGAAGCTGCTGTGATCACGCTGTTATTCATATCGCTTGAAACAAACTGCAATAAATCTCTCAACGCAGCTTCCCCATGTGCTTCTGTCTGTTGATGTGTTCTTGAGGAGAACCTGTTTTGAATAGAGCTCTGCTGAGGCTCCTGCTCCTCTTTATTAAATATTCTCCTCCCTGTAATCCCTGCTAATTACATTCTCATGTTTAATGCATTCATTAAGTCCTTTAATAACGCTGTTATGTATTAAATCCTTATTGAAAGCAGTATTAATCAAGAAATTCTCCGTCTGTTGAAAACATGCAGCGGGTTACTTTAACTTTGATAGAATTGACTTATTGTGGATTTCAGTGGAGAGAGAGGTTTTCCCACCATAAAAACAATGGAAAGAAAGATATAAAGAAAGGCAGTATGGAAGCAATTAGTAGTTTAAAACTTTTACTTTTCTTCTTCTTCACTGCTTTTACTTTTTGCATGTTTTCTCCATGTCTGCATGTGTTTCCTGCAGCGTCATCCCACACCCATATATATATATATATATAATATATATGATGAAATTAAAGCCACTTCAGAGTCAGAATATCAGATTTCAGCCTTTGAAAACATAAACTAACTCATAACCTGGGCGGCTCCACAGGACCAGAGTGCCTTGCTCAGGAGCTCCTTCCTCTTGCTGTTGCAGACGCAGAGTTCACCTCATTCAGTTTGGTGGTGTTTGCAGTCTGGCCACTAGATGGCAGTGCGTGACAGCGGGTTTGGATGGACGGACGCTCTCAAACTGTGACTTCTTGTTCTGGTGAGTGATGAATGAGCAGACCACGGTCAGCCACACAGCTACTGACAGAGAGAGAGAGAGAGAGAGAGCATTTCAGGAGGGCGTTTGTCCTCACCGCCGTGGAGCTGCAGGTCAGGTGGGAGGCAGGTAAGCCGGTCGACTAATTGGCTTTCAGACACTTGCCTGTGATTGTGTAATCTTTCTGCTCTCATTGTGTTTCCTTGAAGAGAAACTCCACCTACCTGGCATCTGAACAAGGAAAACAAACCATAAAAAGGGTTTTCAAAAGGCTTCGTGAAACTGAGCAGAATTCAACTGGATCTCCTTAATGAGCAGTTAACTTTATGGGTAAACTGGCAAAAAGCACATTGTTTTGCTGGTTTTAAGCTGTCACAGTGATTCAGGATACACTGAGTGAGGTGTGGTACCAGGCAGAGTGGGGTTAGTGCAGCGAGGGAAACATCGTTCCAAACTCTTACTGAGAAACTGTCCCAGGTGTGAGGAGTAAAGGAACTGACTGTGCAGAGATACTGCTTCAGTGATGAAAATCCCCCAAAACGGACACTGTAATGAAAAAATGGCCATAAAAGATTTGTTGCCCAGCATGCTTTTAGATCACCTGAGGGATTTACTTCCCTCTGAAATCCATCAGATGGTTGTTTTTTGATGGATTTCCTGAGACATTAACGTTTTGGAGGTGATTTTTAAGCTGACAGCGATACTTTTTGTGCTTTAACTAAATCTAAAATCTGAAGCTGTGAAGACGAAAACATTGATTCTGTTTTTTCTGAATTAACCGCACATGAATGACAAAAATCCCATAGACACACATGCATCCCTGTCCATCACAGTTTGTATTTTGTAGGATTTGCAGATGTAGAGTTGGATCCAGATGCTGATTAATCTTATTACATCGTGGCCAAAAGTATGTGGACAGGGCACCCTTGTCCTTGGGCTGTTTTTCAAGGTTTGTTCCAGCTAAAGGTATTATTACAGCAAACAATGACACAGTATTGTAGGTACTAGTGTTCTTCCAGCACTGCCCACAAAGCAGCATCATGAGGAAATGGTTTTTCCAGTGGTGTGGAGGAACTTGACTGACCTGCACAGAGTCCTGACCTCAACCCCATCCAACACCTTTGGAACGAACCTAAATGCCGACTTCGAGCCAGACCTTATCTCCTAACAGCCTCACTGATGCTCTTGTCACCGGTGGAAAGCCTGAAACCAGAACAGCGGAGGCTGTGGTAGCTGTAGATGCTCATAGTTTTAGGTGACATGTTGGGTGTCTACATACTTTTGGCCACATAGTGTATCATTAAAAGAACAAATGACTGTTCAGCCTTGATGGAAATGACTCAGATAAATAGACAAAGCAGTCAAGTAAAGTACCAGTACTGCAACATTATCCCAAAGTGCAGTACTTGAGTAAAGGTACATGCTGATTTTACAGCTCTGGTGTTTGTGTACTGCTCACTGAGTTTTTATGTGTGAGTTAGTGGGTGAGCTGCACTGAGGCCTCTCTGTAGGAGAGAGAGCGACTCCAGGCCTGTCTCTCTTCCAGACCAAACACACATCCATCTCCGTCTCCCGGGCTGACGGTGACCTCTGCTATCTGGCGTCGAGCTAACCTTCACTCTGGCGTCCGTAAACAGCCTGGCTCGTCACCGGAGGCCACCCAGCCTCTGTGGTGGTGTTTCTTTCTGGGCTCGAACTGCACGGACAGAGGAGATATTGAGTGGGAACTGCTCGAACCACTGAAGCTACAGTGGCCACCAAAGAGACTGCTGAGCATCACAAAGCCTGCAGTATTTGAACAACTACTCCCTGAAAATCACTCCTTCATCGGGTTTGACTGGAGCTCTGTGTGTACGGTCAGGAGGCGGCGTCAGATGTCTGCAGTGATTTGATCATGATTGTTCAAACGCGTCTTAAAATATGAGCGAATATGTGATTGACCGCGCCTGCTCGCATTAATCAATACGGCACCTCAGATTTAGGTTAACACTTGCGCTCTGAACATGTACAGTGAAACTGGGCTTGGAGGTACATCTTGTTGGTATTTGTGGCGCCCCCTAAAGGGCGGGCTGAACATATTTACCCAGATTTTTCATGATTGGACAAATCTTTAATGACTTATGGCCATTTTCCTGCTAAGCCCCTGGTGATGGCGGCCATGTTTGTCATGTGCTAATTAATTTTCCTTAAACTGGCAGCAACTGTTCCTTAATAACAATAACAGCCGAGCTTGTTAGCAAACAGCTTATTTACACGTCCAGCAGCAACATTATCATTCTCCATTTATTCTCTTTCAGCTCTGTTTTTGGTCTCCATCAGCTCCCGAGGAAAATATCTGCCTCTTTAGCTGCATACAGGGGCTGTACAGGAGGTTTTCTCTTGGCTTTTTCCCTGAAAACAGCTGCTGCTGAAAGCTAAAAACGGGACTCTGACAGCGTGAGAGTGAACCAAATCAGTAAAGCTGTGACCAGAGAGAGAAACAATGAGCTGAAACTCACTATAGGAGCTGCAGATTCATCATAGTTCATCACCTCAAACGACTGCTTTCACATCATTTTCACAGCAACTTTAATGACTAAATATTCATAAATGTAATACCCTCTTAATATATATGCATGTTATTAGATGCACTCTGTATGTACGGTTTAATTTCAATTAAATGACTATATAAAAAGGTCCAGATGAGCTGTGAGGGGTTCCTAACCTTCATCACTGCTCACATAAAGAATAATTAGATATGAAGTTTAATAGAAATCAGAGTGTCTTGATAATAAACGTGCTTTCAAGATTGTTTTATTTGACAGGTTGTGGAGTGAAATGCAGCGTCTAATCTAAGATAGATGTCAGATGACTATATGCAGCTCTCTATTCTCTGCATGCTCATATCACTGCTGCCTCGTTCTGCTTTAATCCAGCTCATCAAAACCCACCAAAACGAGACGTCCTGTCCATCATGAGTCACGGCAATATGTTTACGGCGAGTCTGCCTCGACTCTCCTGCATGCAAATCCCCTTAATGAAAAACCCTGAACCTATGGAGTAATAATGAGTCACCAAAGCCAGTTTTCAATTTAAATGCAGATGATGTTTTCAGGTGACTGGAGGCCGAGCGCTTGGCCGGCTGTTCAGGTTCACAGTTTACTGCTGGGAGATGGAGGTGGGAGGGCTGCAGCGCTGTGCGGCAGGTGGTCCGGCCTGATGCAGGTTGCAAGAACTGGCATGTCTGGAAGGGAAGTGGGTGAGCAGCGTGGACGAAATGATAGTTTTTAAACAGGGTTTCCTGGCTGCTGCACAGCTGGCTGTTCCTCAGAGACTCATTAAGACTCCAGTGGGTCCTGGTGTCTGGTGGCAACACCGAGTTCAACTGACAAACTCCGGAGAAACAAAGCAAACCCCCGACTGCTCCACGGGCTCGAGAGCTGCTCTGTGTGTGAGTGAGTTATGACGGTAATATGTGTGTTGAGCACTGAGGGAGTGAAAGGTGTGTGTGGTTCTTCTGTGTGCTCTCATTCATCTCATCTATTATGTTAGTTTGCGTGTGAATGAGGAAAAAGTGACTCTTCAGCACAGTGGTGCTTTGAGCTAAATGCTAACGTCAGCATGCTAATAGCTCATAATTACGATGCTAACACGCTGATGTTTAGCAGGTACAAAAATTACCATGTTCAGCATCTTAGTTTAGTGTGTTATCATGCTAACGTTTGCTAATTATTAGCACTAAACACTCAGAGCAGCTGAGGCTGATTGGATGAATTAATCTGATGATTGATGATACTTTCATTTTTCCTCCTGCACAAAGTCATTACAATTATTCCTGAGGGAAACATGGATATCTACAGTAAATTTAATGCCATCTAGATGTTGACATCCTTCATGTGCTTTGATGCCGTTATATCTGCCTTCGCTTGCAGATGATCCTTTTCACTAAATCTTTACATCATTTACGTCATACTGATGTTAATTACTGTGTGTGGGTTGTCTCTGCTGCTCTTGAGCAGCTGTGCAGAATTTCATCCAATAGCTGTTGAGATATTTCAGTCTGGACCAATGAGGTGGAGGAACTGACGGCATCTCTGGAGCCGCTCACATGGATGAAAAGTGAGGATATTATGTTGTACAAGGCTTTAGGGTAAAGGTTAGGATAAGAGAACAGAAATGCATTACTGAAATAAAGACCTCATAAGTGTAGAAGTACAAATGTGTGTGTGTGTGTGTGTGTGTGTGTGTGACAGAGCAGATAAAGCTTTAATGTTCCCATTAAATCACCATCCTCCCTTTAATTGGCAGCTCTCTCACTGAGGGCTTTTTAAGGACCATCATCAGCATTTTATCACCATTATGGCTAATTCACAGCGCCGCGCAGAACGAGGCGTTTTCTGGCCCTGCGCTGTTATACGTCCTGAATAAATAGGAAAGAGAACGTCTGGGCTCAGAAATAACCTCTCAGTCAGCCGGCAGCAGCCGATGCAGGTGAAGTGAGAGAATTTGTATCCTGCTCTGAAGCTAACGTGATGTTTAATAAGCACATTCTTCCACTCTGGACAAAAAAAATCAGCTTATTTCTTCCTGAACACACTTTGATGCACCCATAGTTTATTTGTCATGATCCATAAGTTTGTAATGATGTCCTCAAAAGCAGCATGTGACTTATATTTCAGCAGGTTTTGCTCATTTTGGCAGATCCTTGAATGTACGAATAAGAGAAAATAAATGAAGACAGTGTTTTAGCAGATTTGCATGAGCCTGTGATGATAATGTAAGTTACAAACGAAGGAAGTTAAATGTTTACTGTACGTTTCTCAGGAGGGTTTGAAGTCACAGACAGTTGATTTTCACAGCTCACTGAGATGAAATGAAGGACGGCTGAGCGTTGAGAGAGCATTTGAAGCGTTCCCCGTTTTGAAGTTTCAACCGAAGACAAATTTGCTTCTGAGTGTTTGTTTTTTCCTGGAGACTCGAGTCCATCTAGTTGAGTCTTAGCGCAGCCAGATGTGAAGAAAATCAAATCTTGCAGCAGACAAGTCAAAGCTGAGTTTCTAAAACACATTTTGTGATATAAATCAGCCTTAAGTTCAGTTCTCAAGCCTCCATCTCTGCCAGCAGCAGCCTGCAGGTTCAACCCTGATTCAGAAAAGTCTGGACCATCAGCAGCTTTCAAAGTGTTCCTGAGTCCAGGTACTAATCTCCTTTATCCAATCAGTGAAGCTGATGAGGTCAGACATGAAATATATTGTCTCTGTGCTGTTTTTAACTGTATATCTAAAAAAGGGTGAACAATGTTCTGTCCCGACTTGGGGTTGTAGGAAATAAATGCAAAGTCTTGGCAGGTCATGAAAAACCAGCGTGGTGCTTCAGAGGCCTGTTACGCAGGGACTGGCATTGTTTGCGATTCGGTTTCACTGTCATAAATACAAACTGTGCCTTGTACCCGCTCAACTGGAGTTACAGAGTGCAGGAGGAGGCGTTCTGGGTACAGACCAGAATGAAAGAGGCACCATCCTCCCTATTACAAGTCAGTGTACCATCAAAACGACTCTGAAGCTGTTATTTTAAGGTAAAATAGTTGCATAATGTTGCTTTAAAGTGGCATGGCCAGACTCGGGCTCTGGTTTCTCTCCTCTTTGGAGCGTCTCACCACATTTGCCCTAAAGACCAAAGCTGGGCCCCCTCCAACAGTGTGATCGGATGCTCTGTGTTTCCTCTGCGCTAATTCAGAGCTAGCTTAGCGCCGCACAGGACGCACCGGCGTTCATGTGGGACAGCGCTCTTTAGGTAATCAGCAGGGCTGTGATGGACTCAGGTTGCTTTCTCAAAGTTTGACTCTCTTTTACACCACACACACACACACACACACACACTTCCTCCCCCCCTCCGTCCCTCCCCTTTAAACCACAGTACAGATGTGGCGGGAGCTCTGCTGTGGGAGGGAGAGGGGGGAATAAAAGCAGCTAAATAAGATGGCTTGAAAGAGGAAGAGCGCACCGACGCGCTGCCAAGAGGATATTTCCATCTTTCTTAAAAGCGTCTCTGTTAAATGGAAAACAAATGTGCGATTGATGTGTTCGACTTTTGGCCATGACGACAGGAGAAAGAGAAGCGAGGCCGTCCCCATCTCTAAACGCTCGCTTTGAAATTAGAGACCGGCGAGAGGAAAGCAAGAGTGAAAAGTTATATGAAGCAACAGTGGGAAGCAGAAGAATGTGAGGTTGCTTTGATGGTGAAATAGGCAGATTTTCTCTAAAGCTTGGGATCAAAAATGTATTAGACATAAATAAAGGTGTGAAAGTGAGACAAAGGAGGTTTAATTAGTGTACTCAACCTTGACGAAGAGGCACCTGAAGTACTTTGAATACATAAACTGACCTTGGCTGCTTGTAACAGACTTACAGAGACATCAGGGCCTAAAATCCGGTGAAACAGAGACGCTGGCGTCTGAATCCACCAATTAAGCCTCCAGAAATAACCTGAGAACTGAAGCTCCTGATGCTAAACAAATCATTAACTTCCTGTCACAGCCAAAGGCATCTCCGCTGTCACTCAAAGCTGACTTTTTTCCGCCATGAAACCTCCCTCTGGATTTGGAATTAAGCCTTTATTTTCATTAGTTGCATGGTTATGGCTGAAAAATGATAATCATCCATTCTTGGTGGAAATTCCCGATCAGCAGCAGAAACTCTTCTTTGACCCAAAGTCTGTCCATCCGATGTCACGGTGAAGCGTGCGAGACGCTCTGCTGGCAGGCAGACAAACACACTAATAAGGGTGAAAAATGAAACCTTTTTGGCAGAAGTTGCCATAAATCACATCCCTTCTCCAAAAGGATAAAGGGATTATCTTTGCACAATGGCTCCTTTCAGTATTGTCAAAGACACATCATTGAGTCCAACGGCTGAGTTTGACCCATCAGTCATTTTTTAGGATTAGATCTCACTTTATTTTCTAATAAATAGCATCTGATTTCAAAATAAAACCCAACAGAATAAACGGAAAACAGCATCTCGGTGCCAAAACTGAAGGAAATGAAGGAGGCACATGCTTGATTTAGCTCCGTCTTCATCAGCATCTCCTTGTTTTTTCCTCTCTAGCTGTGCATTAAATTATTTTCTGCAACCATGCACATTAAGCCATCCCCGAAAGGTTTCCTGATCATAATGATGCCTGTAACTGATGCGAAGGCTGATTCTTTTTGTGTCCCTTATGACAGTAACTCTCCCGCTCTACGGAGCCTTTACTTTCACTGCTTTAAAGGCTAAACATCTTATTATCCTGAAGTGGAAACATGCCTCATCTCCAAAATGTCAACCCCAAAAACAAATGCTGTTTGTCGGTGCCTTCTAACAGGAACCATGAGGGTTTTCTGATGAGGCGGGACAACGTTGTTTATTAGTGTCTCCAAAATGCAGTTTTTGTTTATGACCAAGAGACGAAGTTAGCAATAACAATAAAGTCAGAGTTTATAGAGACAAAGAAAACAAAGAAAGACAGAGGCTGAAAATGAGAAACCTCACAGTAAGTGATGGTTTTCTAAATTAGCACCTTTCTGGTGAAGGTTTGGTTAAACTTAATCAGGTTTCTGGTTCATTCCTCACGTTGAAAATGGCAGTTTTAACTGGAAATGGTTTTCAAACCAATCAGCACCTGAAGATCTGCTGATCCACCTTAGAGACAAGAGAAGAAGACGATGGTGGTGCGCGACAGCCGAGGGGACGCCGGTGAGACCTGAATCAAAGACCTGAATCCTGTCTGTGAACGCCAGAGACCATTTTCAGACACCATCTGTGATCGTGTGACCAAAATGTCATATTCAGGTCAAGTCACAACAAACTAAATTGTGTCATGCTTGAGTCAGCGGAGGAGGAAGTACTCCAATCCTTTTCTTATGTCTTCGCAGCAATACCACAGTGTACAAATACTCTGTTAGAAGTAAAAGTCCTGCATTCAAAACGTTACTTTTGCTGGAACGGTCCATTCATATGCAGATGTGAATTTCCTCCCAGAGATTGATGAAGTCTCATCCTATAAAAAAAGTCAAAATCTAACAATTGTACTTAATATAATGTACTAGCAAATGTACGTAGTTACTCTCCACCACTGCTCAAAGTCACATGCTTTAGGATGGGTGGAGGTGTGACGGATGCACGCTGTCTTTCATGCACATGTGCTGGAAATTCAGCATCATTTTGGAATAAATCTAAAGTGTCACCAGATAAATCCTCATGAATGTTGGTTCTTAGTTACTCTGACAGGCCTGTGTGTAAATGTGTGTATGCATCAAACTCCACCCGCCCCAACTGTTGCAGCACACCTTTTCCAGAAGCTGCTCAGCGCCTCCCTCTGCAGGCAGGTGACCAAAGGACACACAGACGCTTTTTAAAAATTTCACGGCGTTTTGGACGGCTGAGGGCCTGGCAGCGCGTCGGCTGGACGACCCACCGCCACCTTGGCATTGAAACAGACGAGACCTTCTGAGTGCTGAATTTAAGGGGGGGCGGGTGGGACAGAGGTGGAGGCCCCCTCCCCTTACCCCCTCTCCCACACATACACACAGTCTGGCAAGGTGAGCAGACAAGATGGTGGGAGGAGGAGAGAGGTGGAGCTCCTCCGTCCTCACCCCTCCTGAGTCGGCCACCTTAACAGCAAGGCGGAAGGGAGGAAGGGTGTCAGGATTTGGGGGGGGGGGGTTCTCCTTAACCCTCCACCCACCCCTCCTCACCCTCCCAGCAGCCTCCAATTTAAGACTCTGGCAGGACGTCAGAGAGGAAGGAGAGGGGGAGGAGAAAAGGGAATATGGGAAGGAGATTGGAGGAGGTGGAGGGTGGGAATCACCTTGTTTAGAAGGAGACCCCCCCCCCCATCCCATCCCTTCACCCCCCCTCCACCAACATACCCACATTCTGGCAGGGGGGAAGACAGGTGGAGCTCCCTCCTTCTCCCTGTGCAACTGCATTTATACGGCCAAGTCCAGTGTCTTTGAAGGGTGTCTACACACACACACACACACACACACACACACACGCACACACACACGCACAAGGCGGTGGACGTCTGCCAGGTTGCTGCTGCTGCTGTTGATGAGAGGGAGAGGAGCCTTTACAGTGACTGATGCAGTCCTGAGCCAGCTCTCATCCTCACCCTCCAACACCAACAGCAGCTTTGTTTACTGCCTGAGGCGAACAAAAGAATCCACTTTTCAGTTTAATATTAGGATGTGAAGATTAGATAAAACGGAAAAAAAAATTAATTGAAACTGTGCACAGGTGACCGGGAAAAACAACAACAAGAGGCTCACTGTATGAATGTCTTTGGTTTTCATGTTTCTGCTGTTTGCATCCGTATGTGTGTGTTTTTCATCTATAGTTTTATTTGCAAGAAATCTGCTGTATAAGTAAAGTTTTATTGTTAGTATCTTGAAGTTATGGGGCAAAAACAATTGCAAAAAAATAACACACAAAAGCATAAGATTATAACAATTTCAACAACAACAACAACAAAAATCATAAATGTTATAAACACCAAAAATATGAAGTTGAATTTTTTGAAATTTGTTATTCTAGTTTTAGGGTAAAGTGCACATTTTAAGATTTCTAAGAGCAGCTGAGGCTGATGGGAATGTCATCAGTGTTGTAGGTATTTGGTTGTAGCTTCAAGCTACTGATAGCTGGTTAGCTAGCTAGGGAGCACGAAGCACCGGGGGACGGTTGGTATTAATGCAGTAGGCAACAGAAGCGGGCTCAGCAGAGTCCCAGTGAACACGGTCGTATCAGGGCTGAACGCAACGCTGAGACAGATGCAGCTACAAAGTACAAGACAGTCCAGACAGGACAGACCACAGCTAGCTGGTTAGCATGCTAGCGTCAGCAGATATCTGCATTAAAATACATAGACGTGTTTCACATAACGTAATATTTTTTTACATGATAAGCTAAAATTCTTGCCTCACACGTTGCACCTGTCATGTAAAAACAGTACCATACACTGGTACAATATGACAAAGTGTTGCAGTTATTTTATGTTGCTTGTCTGTTGTGTAGCACTTGTGATTGAGATGCATGTCGGCGTCTGTCAGGCAGTGTTTTACTGTGTCCAGAGTTTCTCATTTCTTTCCCTCCCTGTTTTCAGTCCTTTTTGTTTTTTTCTTGATGTTTTGTGTGGTTTTGCATGGGCGACCCCCGTCAGTCAGTTGATTGGCAATTTTAAGGCCCCTGCAGGCAAAAGTCCTGAGTATAAGCAACAAATGAGCCAATTTATACCTCTCCTCAGGCTATAATGGAGTCAGACGAACAATATATGTGCGGGGAACCTCATTCGTCTATAATATCAGATCCAGGTTGGAGCGTCTGAACTTCATCAGAAAGCCTCTGTGGTGTTGTGTTGTCTGATCTGGAATGATCCAGTGATGGATGCACTTTGCATTGTTTTTAAATTCATCAGAAAGTTGTGTGTTAGTCCTCTGATGTGACATGTTAATGAGTTTTTTTTTTCTATTTTCTGTTTGACAACACCAAAAATAAAGTTGCATTAAAGTCTGTTCAGACCATAGACTGTGTAAAACATGGGCGTGGTCTCCATGACGTCACCCACAGCTTCCTGAAGGTGGCTCAGACCGTCCACAACTCAGCAGCGCCTGACTCCACCCATGTCCCAGCTGATCCAAATGTGAGCAGAAAGGTGGAGCACGGGTGGAGCTGAGGTGGCCGAATGAAGCCTGGTTGCTGCAACCTAGCAGCTAGCTGTCACTCAAAGTGGTCGTGTGCATAATTATGCAAAACTAATGAGTTAAAAAAAAGCTCCATTAGCATATTGTGGTGTAGATCTGGTTAAGTGTAGGCAAATAAACGCTCCAGGTATCAGAGGGGATGTGAGTTTGCATGTCCGACTCCTTTAATGACAGCTGAGCAAGAGGTGGTTTTAACAGCTCCATTATAATATGAGCTGTTTCAGGCAGATGAATCCCATTTTCTGTTGAGGACGGTCTATTAAAACAAAATCTTCAGTGGGAGAAAGATCACACCTTCTCTCCCTCGACCTGGCCTTCCCTGCATTTGCAAATAAGTCATGCAGGTCGGTTTGCGGCTGCCACGAGGACGAGGTTTGGTGCAGCGTTCTCAGATCAATTGATTTTCACGCGTTTAGCAACCTGATGCCAGTGTGGAGGTGTAACTGCAGCGATGGGGCTGTGGGAGCTCTGCGTCCTCTCGCTGTGATGGCGAATAGATCTCATTCAGATGGGGATGGATGAGGCCGTGTGCAGAGTCGCTGCAGCGAGGCCGCATCGCCATTTGTTTTCATTACGCGGCCAAAACAGCCTCACCGGATGGAGAGACGGAGGAGGACTACAGTATGGATTTTGTGGAGTGCGTCATCGTGTGAAGAGTGCAGCAGGAGACAAAAAAAAAAAAAAAACTTTTGATAAAAGCTGAGCTGCTCTTGGCCTTCGGCGCCCACGTGCACTCAGACTCCTGACCGGTTGATTCATGTGCACGTGACATACAAAAGATCAGCGGCGTGCAGGTCAAAGCGAGACTTCAGCAGGAGAACGAATGGCAGGATTCTGCACACCTCACACGTCGACAGCCGAGAGTCCATTTTAAGCAGCTCTCTGTGATTTCCCCGCCATCAAACCGTCTCAGGAGCATCCCGAGGGCCGAAGTTAGCGGCAGCCCATTCTCCTCACAGTAATGTGTTTTGTTGTCTGCAGACAGGTTGGTGATAGAGTTATACTCTCCGGGGATGAATCTTTTCTTATCCAGAGGCAGACAGACACTTAAATACAAGTGAAAAACATGGACCGCAAATGACAATTGTTTTTATTTTGGAGCGCGACAGCACAAGACGTTGAGACGATGCTCCCTGAGGTGCTTCAGTGTCGGTTCTGTCCAAGAACTTTGAGATGGATTACATTCAAATGCCTGTTTTTCCCTCTTTCATGCGAGTAAACGTGACACTGTGTAAATTGGAAAGGCAGTTAGATGGTATGTGTTGCAGCTTTTGGCACATTCAGAAAAAAAGGTGTGGGTGTTCTGTTAAAAATACTGTGAGAAGATTAAGTATAAGCCAGGAAGTCCGTTTGGGGCAATGCATCTGCGAGTTTAAGGTGAATGAGATGCGCTGCACAATGTTTCATAAAGCAATTTGTAGCTTCTAAAGTGCTTGAAATGCATATGAAGGCAGAAAAACAGTCTTAAATGATCGTTTTCTAAAGTGCCACCTCGTCAGCTAAATCAAAGGAGCTTGAATGCTAATTCTTGACCTTGGAAATGGGAGTTTACGTCGTGTTTCCAGATCCTCAAACCATTCAACACCCAAACGTCTCTGCTGGTGCACCTTAAAGAGAAGAGGACTGACAGCTGTGGGGAACAATGAATTTTTAAACTCTGATCAAGGCATCTAAACCTCAGCTGCAGCAGCAAAGCCGCTCTGTGATCACCTCCCAGCACACATCGATTTGGTCTTCGGGTGAAAAGGCGTCAAAAAAGTGATGTTTTTAAGACGTTTCGGTTAAAAAAATGATCATTGTTTCAACACTATTTCAGTAATCAGAGCAGATGAGTGTAAATCAAATGCCTAAAACGTCTCTCGGTTTTATTCCAGGAGCTTTCAACCTGCACATCGACAGATCAGTGCTTACAGAGCAGCACAGGCTGGACTACCTGCAGGCTGTGTGACATGAATGCAAAGCAGCGGTTTGTTCTGGAAACTTCTTCCTGACGAGTGAAGGTTAAAAACATCTGGGCTCAGACTGGCAGGCGCTAACAAACTAACCTGACTGGAATGGAGCAAACCTGCTGAGTGGAGCAAAACGACGAGGGAATCCAAGAAGGTGCAGAGGTCGTCGTTTGGAAAGTGATGTTTCTTCTTCTTCCTCAACAAACGAGGACACAGTCTGATTTCACAGCCTTGCTCGTGTCGAAATGTTGTGGAAGCTTTTGCTGTTTTCTGATTTTTGTCCAAATTAAATCAGGAACGTAGTTCAATAAAAAACAAAAGAAAAAAGTAGAGAAGGGAAAATGAAATAAAAAGGAGGATGGATGCGTTCTGACTTGACATAGCAATTATTCATTATCTCCGTTTTTCTTCTTCTACCGACATGTCGTCTGGTCCAGAGTCTCTCTCTTCATAAATAATGTATTGAAGGTTTCCCCGTAAATGAAACCCAAAATTGCAACACGAGGAGTGACACCAAAGGAATACAGATGTTCATATTTGTTGAATATCAATGCAGTTAGAGCAGGGAAACGTATGAATGCACGCTGGCTCTATGAAGACGTACCTGTAATACAAATGAGCAGACTTGACAATTAGACTTATGATAGTAACTTTATTTGTATTGCACTTTTCTTGACAGTCACAAAGGGCTTTACAGAGGAGAGAAAAGGCAAACTTAAAGAAAGTCTCTGATAAAGATGCATATTTCAAGCATTCATTAGGCTAATGTGTCAAAATCAGCTGTTGAAACAATCAGTGGTGGAATGTGACTAAGTACATTTACTCAAGTACTGCACTTAAATACAAATTTGACATTAAAGTTTCACTTTACAGTTCAGGTGAAAATGTATTCTTTAATTCACTGCAATTACTTGACAGCTTTAATCATAATTAAGACACATTTACACGCAAAAACATATGAAAAGCTCATCAAATATAACGTCAATTAACCAATTAGTCGAAACAAAATACTTCACGCTGAGCTTCACCTCCTAAAACGTCCTTCACCAACTAAAACAGTAAAATCCTGCTTTGACACAGTAATCAAATGAGGTCAGACAGAAGTGCTTAACTTTGAATGCTTTAAAAAGAAAATTATTTATGTATTTAAAGTTCAAATACATTTTTGCATTTACATACTTTTACTTATGTAACATCTTAAATGCAGGTGTTTTTACAGCGTGTTCTAAGTACTTTTATCAAATAAATACTCTGCATACTTCCTCCGCCGCTGTGAGCATTTAAACCCTCTAACAGCACAGCGACAGTAGATTTATTCTCTTGGTGCACTTGACTGAAAATACTCACAAGGGCGCATGTGAGTCTCAAAAGATTTCAGCTGAAATAAGAATTAAAGCCAGAGGCTTAACTTATTTGCCATGACATTATGCAGAAGTTCCGGGATAGATATGATTGATTGACTCGGGCTTATCCTTTCAAGTGCGTGGGCACTTATGAATCTCAAATATTGGCTGATTTCACGGATAACCCCGACACTCCGGCTTCACGTCACGCTCGGCTTTATCTCCCTCTGTGGATTTGTGCTACTACAGGTCAAAAACCTCAAGGAGCAGTTGATGAAATTTCATGAAAGAGCAACAAGGAGTTAGTCACACTGCCATACTGGGACACGTGGGAAAGTTGACGTGCCCCCCCCCCCCCACCGGAGCGCTCCTCCTCCGGTTGGCTCACACTGTCTCAGTGTGAGAGAGAGACCCCCCAGATGTCTCATTAGGTATATCATTAGGGAGACAGCTGGAAGGGGGTGCAGACAGCTGACACGGGGCTGCAGGGGCAGGATTAGCTGTGACTTCTTGCAGGGGGGGGGGGGGGGGGGCTCGGGTTGTGGGACATGTTCAGATCTCATGTCCAGTGTTTCAGGCTCTGTGTGATATCCCACAGAGACGTGGAGGTGGAGGTGCTTCGAGCTTTTACTTAAAAATGACTCTATGATTAACGCTCTGCAAGCTAGAAGAAGATTTCTGGAGGAATATCAAGTGTCAGGGTATCAAATATCAGCGCTCTGCCAGCTAGAAGGAGCCTCGAACACACATCAAAACATCTCAGACCTCCTGCAGCTTAACCCACTTCTCAGCCTTTGATCCAGACAGTTTCTGCACAGCTCACTGTATCCATCCTGTGTTATTGTCCTCCTCAAACTCTTCTCTTAGCTGTCACTGTGCAAACTTTTCATATCATTATGAAAGAGAATGAACACCTGTGGATGCCTGAAACTGTGGCTAATGCACATTTCCTAAAATGGTTAGCTGTGATGCTAAATGAGCTAAAACATACAGACTTACAGAATAATTATGTGTGAAAGTTCTCAAAAAAAAAAAAAAAAATCCCAAAAAACATGGACGTGAACAATTCTGGATTTGAAATACTTAATAAATAAAGCTTTACCTTCATCACGTTTGTCAGAGCTCGAGGATGCACACACTGAGCTTTGGTGAGAAACACTGAAAATAAACTGAATTTGTTCACAAGAGAGCTTGAATATTTGTACTTTACTGGACAGATTAAACCGAGCTGATGGCTCCTCAGGAAGCACAAAATGGTCCCTTGCATTAAGAATCCTCATAGGAGTATATTCAGAAAGATCTGAGTGTGTGTGTGTGTGTGTGTGTGTGTGTGTGTGTGTGTAAGCCTTCCATTCATTGGAGACAGGATAAACAACATGGCGAACACGCCGTGTAGGAAAGTCACGATGGACAAATTAGGCGTTGGAAGTGGCGCGTGGTGAATGAACAGGCAGGGTAAACATCAGCAGCGGCCTCTCGCTCTCAGAGGTCTCAACGCTTCAGCCATTAACGCGCTCTGCATCCACTCGTGGATCACTCATGGCTAAATTATAGGTTTGCCTTTGCTTATACAGTTTATGGAGAAATTTATGACGTAGCCAGCCTCAGTAAGGCCCTTTTACTGATGATTCCTGTGCAGCATAATATGCTTTTCACATTAGAACATGAAAAGTTGCTCCATTGCATCTCTGGCTGCAAACCACAGGGATAAAGGCCTCACTGTGTACACGTTAAATTGAGCGATATATGCAATCTGGTCCCTGACTGCTGAGTCTGAGATCCAGATTGTCTGTGTGGCAGGTTTGAAAGTGTAAATACGTCAGTTATCCTCTTCATCAATCTCACCAAGACTGTGCACTTCATGAATTAACACAAATGAAACAGAAAAGTACAGCACAAGTACTTCAAAATCGTATTCAAGGACAGCTGAGAAAATGTCACTCTCACATAAAAGCCTGGACCCCGTGCAGCCTCAGGGGGCCCCTTCACTTTTTAATGCACCCTCTGAATGTAACTGAAACAACACGTAAACACATGCAGCTGCAGCCGTTATTACGTTCATCATTAACGAAGTGTTATATCACATTCAAGACGGTCTGCACAATCTGCAGTGTCAGCACAGTTCAGCCTCTTTTCTCCAATTACTGTACGAACTTACTGTGTTACTGTGCTTTCACCATGAGCTTTGAGACCAAGACTGTACACTTAAGAACGGAGGAACACGCATGAAATGGAGAAGTGCAGGACATGTGTCTCGACTTTGGACATATCCTATACCTCCTGAAAACTGCGAAAAAATGACAATTTAAATTCCAGATTTTGAGGAACTTGTCTATAACCCCCCCCCCCAAAAGCAAGAAAAGGTTAAAAGTGACTGAAATTATATTCAAGCACAGTTCAGTTAATGAGTCAAGAGGCAAAAAAAATGGGCTGTTGCGTTCAGGGTCCCAGAGGAAACAAAGAAAAAAGGAATTTTCACAGCGATTTAACAGTCGATGAACAAGAGAACAAATCCCGACTTTAATTTTAGGACTCGACCCTTCCGGGGGAGGGGGGCGTCTTGACGTAGCTGTACAGTTATGTCGTGAAGAAACCCCCCCAGCGCAAACGTATGTGATGAACATGGGAGTGTGATAATTGTAAGAACAGCTCAGGGGCAGTGGGGGCTGGGGGTTTACATTCTTGCGGTATTGCATTTTGCTGCACTTATGCTCCCTCAACAATGTCGTGCCTCATCGGGGCCGCAATCCTCAGCGACCACAGGGCCGAGCGGGGCGACAGCTGCCAAGCCAGAAAAACAACGGACGCCATTTTACTCCATGCGAAGCCCTGAGAAATTCCTGGAATGGCCGTGATTGTAATGTGCTCCTATAAGGTTACATAATGAGGACGCTTCATAAACATAATCTCCGCTTCCTCTTTGCTTCCTCCTCCCTCGATGTCACCTTCTCATCTTCTGCCCGCGGTCATGCTCACGTTCTCGCAGCGCTGCAGCGCCGTTTTTCCCACCCCCACACGTCTTTTACATATTTCACACTGAGGATCTGGACCCACAGAACTGTGCTTACACAGCTGCTGTTTGATTGCAGTTGTGATTTTTCTTATGCACGTTTTTTTTTTTTATTCCAGGACCCCTGACAACAGCTGAGCCACCGAACAGTAAACATCTCCAATCTTAACATGTTCCAGGGATGAATGATGATTTCTGGATATTTTTCGGACCATTGATGGTTCATTTGTGCCCCCACAGAGACCCTGAAAACCCATTTTCTAATAATCAGCTTCTAAATTTAACTGATGGGTCTCATACTCAAGTATTACTCAAGTGGTCCTGGAGTACCACCTGAGTAATACTTCAGTGTGTAAATAGTTAAATTGGCAAAACTTTAATTGTACTGAAATAAACCAGTAAAAATCAGGATTCATTAAATATACTGAAAATGAAGTGAATATAAAGTACAATTTAATTAAGCGTGCTAATAGTGTATTACAAAGGACCTGAACATAAGTATACCTTTTTATAAGTACACTTTATTACCACTTTATGTACTGCAGAATTAGGCTATGCCGATGACGATGTCGTGAAGTAGCGTGGCTTCATGGGAGATGTTGCCTTCATTGGTAAACAACTGTCACTGAAGATGAAGATGAGTAATCGCGCTCCATCGGGTCTGAGCAACACAAACAACAGTAAACAACAGAGTGGCTACCTGGGCAGCTCGTTGGCTCACTCTGACATCGTCTGGTGTTTTCCCAGAACTTACAGAAACTAGAGGAGGTAAAGGGGATGTGACGCCATTGACAGGCGACCAATCGAAACGCATTTTATACATTTTAATGCAGAAATGTTACATGTAATATCGTTGACTTTGAAGAAGGAGCAGCGAGTGACGTGTCTGTGCCGCCATTATCAGTCGCCGCAGGGCGCAGTGCAGTCAGTGAGCCTCCCATTTGTTCCAGTTGCCACTTGTGGTATTGGGAAAAAAAAAAAAAAAAAAAAAATCCCCTGTGGCAAGAGAGACGCAGAACTGCTGACAGGACGCCTCCCACTGCAGCAAAGGTCACTTATCACGCTTTGTGTTACGCCACGAAGGTTTGATATTTCTAAAGGTTTCCCACCGTGTAGAACAGCAGAGGAAGGAGAAGCGACCCTCGCGGAGTGGAAACCGTGATGTTAGAGAGTGTTTTTGGGTCAAACGCTGAGCGAGCGGCACTCACTCAAACCAATGGCCGCCATCTTCTCTTATAAAACGTCCACGGGGCAGCAGCTGCAGGGAGCAATTCATGCTTCTCCACACTGATCAAAGAATTTTCAGACTTAAGATAACATAAGGCTTTATTGATCCCACAACTCGAAATGAAGTCGTGACGGCCAGCAATATTCCAAGAAGCAAAAAGGGCAGATTGGAAAGGTTTTCTTATTCGACTGAAACACTTTGATGGCGTGGTCACTGTTCAGGTCGTCTGAACGCTCGCAAAGGGATAAATCCTTCAACCTCCACCTTTACGTCAGATTTCATCATTTTGGCCCCACATGTGAAGGCTGTTTGTTCCATCCGGGCTCTAACAAACACGGAGGTCATTTGCGGGGCTTCAGAACCTGAAGTCTTTTCATGGTCACATTCTGCATTAAACACAGGAGTCACAGCGTTCGTGCTGTACATCAGATCTTTGCTCTCTAAACGTCAGGCTGACTTTAACTAAAACATCCTGTTGAGTGTAACACTCTCCCTTCTCATCCGGCTTGGTGTATTGTACGGAAAGCCACTCGACCAACAGTGCTGACAGCATGAAATAACAATCTTGCAACAGAAGAGACCAACAGTGCACTTTTTCCACAACAGCGGGAACGCCAGTTTACGGCTGAGCGCCATAAACAAGCGGGATGGGCTGGGATACAGAGGTTTGTTTACGGTGCACTCGTCCTCCTCTTGCGCCGCCTCCTCTCCCTCCTCTTTGTTTCTTGGAGGACTTGGAGTGGGTGTTGTATGAAAAGGCCTATTTAAAAAGGACCTGAGGGACCCCTGGCGCTCCCCAACAGCTGTCCAGCTGTGCCCCTTGTCGCCCACCACCTCCACCACCTCCACCACCACCACCACCACCAAAGCCTTGACATCACAGCGTACAACAGCGCCAGCAGCTACTGTACAGCTGTAATGAAAGGAGCCTTTTTCTGGGCTCTCAGGGTGATGCGAGGGTCAGTTTTGAGCGAGGTTACCGGCTCGGTCTCGTAAAAACACGCTTTGACACTTTCTGTCTGCTGCTCGAGTAAAAAACGACCCGACTCCCTTTGAGTGTGACGCAATGTGTGATGAATGTTAATCAAAAAAAAAAAAAAAGCTGCATCTCCAAAGCAGAAAGATTAACACAGATTTAAAACCACCCTGCCTTTCTCTCCCTGCATGCATTGTGTCGCTCCTCCTGCCTCTCCCTCAGCATCCACCCCCTCCTCCTCCCCCTCAGGCAGGAGCGGCAGATGAAAGGGAGAGCGAGCGAGCATGAAAGGAGCGTCTTGGCAGTCAAGTTGACCTCCAGGCTTTTCTCCTCTCCTGCGTTTTTTAATCCGTACCCTCCTACCTATTCACCTGTAAAGCCCTCCACCTCTCCTTCCTAATGCCCTTCTGCTCCTGCAACAACCCCCAAAAACCTCTCCTGCACGTCTGTGGGAGGACTGAGAAGTTCGAATTGGGTGATTAAGACATCCCATTATGTTTTTTGCACCACAGGGAGAGCCTTATAATCTGCCCACGGTGGCTAATGTGCAGGTTTTAGTTTTAAAGCACAATTTTGTTAATCGCAGAGGGGACGTTTAAGTGTTGCGGCCAATCTTATTTTAGCACTTATTCTCTGGCCGATAAGGAAAGAGGATGACGGTATGAGGGAGATGGGGATTAGCCTTCATAAGAGGTTGAGTGAAACTTGCTGATCTGAGGCAGTCGCCTGTGGACACGCCTCAAAATGCAGCGTAGGCATGCAGGTGTGAACGCTATTAAAGGTGAATGATGCAAAACGGAGTGATGGATATGAGACGGAGTCAGCCAGTGTCTAACAGTGAGATCTGTCACTGTGTCACCGTTCATACAGAGAGTGGAGAGACGCCGCCAACGTCACAAGGGCCTGTTAGCTAAGTGAGCTCTGACCAACTCGCCTGTGAGGACATATTTATGTTAAGTTTTTGAGGACAGTCTTTTTCAAGAGTCTTAATGAAAACACAATTTACACAACAATAGAAGGCACAGCACAGAAACAGCAAGGCGCCATATAAATAAAAGATATTCATACATAAACAAAACTAAAATGAGCCATTTAGTTTCATATTCAGTCTTCAAAAAATAATGAGGATGTTCAGAATAACGCAGACTGCGGCACAACCTGGAGTTTGATGTGAGCAAATCCATTGATTTCTATCGAAAACCCAAACTGGTGCAAAGCAAGAACATGACTTTTGTATGAGTGCGCTCACACTCATCACATGACGTCTTCATTAAGTTTCATCTGGACGATTTTGTCTCAGCAGTTGGTCTTAGTGTGTGTGTGTGTTTCATTGGTTTGCGTGTGTTGTGTTTTAGTCTCACTTTCTCTGCCTTTTAAGGCTTTTATTTGCACTTTGAAACCTGAAAGCTGCACTAATCAGTAACAGCAATGAGTCAAATGCAGATCCAGAGGCTGCTGTTTTTAGGGAAAAGGCTCTAAAAACTTCTCGGGACCAAACAGCAAAGTTAGCACCAAGCTGGTGAACAGAGAAGAGCATTTAGCAGCTCAGGAAGCAAGAAAAAGAGTGAATATCAACCTTACTGAATATTCTCCACATGGACAAAATGAATGCTAATGCTGCTCACTGTCTAAAACAAGAAGAAGTGACATCAGTGTTTGCTCTGCTGCCCCCATGTGGTCAGAAAAAGGCAGACGTAACGATGGAAAAGCTTATTTATCATCATAATCACTGACACAAAGACGTCGCTGAGAGCAGAAGACGCTTTCACAGCTGGTGAGCACCAAAGGAAGTTTAAGGGGGAAAAAGCAAACAACTGGATGAACTCAACATCCCTACGAAGCACCTGTCAGGCCCGCCGGTTGCTAGGCAACAGTTCCCCTCGCCTCTCTCCTCCACTTGGCTTTATTCTGAAAGCCTGTTTTTTTTTTTTTTTTTTTCCTCTCGCACACACCCTGAAAAACTAACCTGGTGTTCTTCTTGGCAGAGGGGTTTTTATTGCCTCGGGGACGGGTGTCGTTTTACCACACCGAGCCGGGGAGCTGTGTTAGCCGCTGCGGTGTGGACAGGTTTAGCGCTGGGGCTAACTAGGTTTGAGACCAGAGCGTCTCTGTCTCCCCTCTGCTTCCTTTCACAGAGATGAACAGCAAGGCGCTAACAGCCGTAAGAAATCAGGCATGGAATTATTCAAAAAGCAATTCAGTCCAAACAGTGGGGAAGATATGGAGCGGGCTTTCACTGAAGCAGGCAAAGAGTGAAAAACACCCGCAGCCCCCTCTTCATTTCACCCTGTGAGCAATTAAATGTTGGAGCAACAAGCTTGAACACTCAGGCTGTGACTTTCCAGCACATAATTCACTCCATTAACAGGCTATCATAATTATATACAGAGAGCAAACAGAATATATAGCAGGTCTCCACCAAACTTCAGTCATATTTTCATGGTTTTTAATCTAAACTTTGAGCCGCGGTTTAGCTCGACGTGACACCATTAAAAAAGAAAAACTAAGCTAATGCTGCAGAATCATTACACACAAGCTCATCAGCCACTTTGTGTTTCATTATTACTTCTCAGTTTTGCTTTATTTGTCTCCTGTGTGATGATCGCTGTGGTTTCCTGTGCCGCTTGTCCTGGACATTACACGTCCATTAAAACAACAAGCGATCCTTTAACGTCATTATTCTCAGATCTTGTGCGTGAACTTTTTGTCTTTGTATCTTGTTGTTTCTTCAAACATGTTAACCACTATGTCTTGTGATAAAGAAGAACACAGCAGCCAGATGTAACATAGCTGCTCAGATATAAAGTGGTTTAACGACAGGCTGGCAGTCAGATAACAGTCAGAGTAACTAAAGATGATTCATGCAATCTGACAAGGTTTAGTGGAAAGAGCTGCCTTTATGCACGCAGCCTGATGAGCCAATGAGGAGCAGCTGAGCAGGCAGTCGGTCAAAGGGGTGATCAGCTGATGAGAGGCAGGTGTGCAGGAGCAGGAAACCTGCCAGAGCCTCCTACATTCACTATCTACTTTGCACATTGTATGAAATTGTAAAAATCTCCTAGCATAATGCTTCTGGGCATTTTGTTCAGCAGATGAACTTGAAAAATATTTGTTGATTATTGTTTGGGGTCCATTACAGACAGTCTAACGTAGATCAGTAAAACCTAAAGAATATCCTTGATACTAAAGACTTTAGTGATGTATAAATCAGCTGCAAGGAAAACATATTGTCCAAAGAAAAGCTATAAATTCTGTAAAGAGGAAGTGACTTTAACAACACAAACGAAAGTGTTTTAAAGGGGCCAAATGGTTTGGATATATCAGAAAAACTCATCTTCTTTTACTCCTCATTCTGTTTGGGTCATATATTAGCATACTAACATTACTGCTAACAGTTAGCTAAAACACTTCACTAACAGTTAGCCAATGAAACAGTTCCCTCTGAGATAGAAAATATTTGATGACTGATCTAAACACAGTAAACACTGTACCTAGTCGTGAACACTTAAAATTGGCCAATTTTGAAAATATGATATTTGCAACTGCTGTTGGTGAAAGTTACTGGATATATAGCACAGATGCTAACAGTCAAGATAGCAACATTTGCTATTGTAGCTTGCTAACCAATACAGACATCTTTAGGAGACACGGTGGACAGAAACAGCACAGATGGAGCAGATGAAGCAATGTTGGTGCTCAAGTTTGGACGGGGAGTTTTATTTTGAAAATTTACTGTGTTCTCTACACCGTTCCCACGTTTGACTTCCTGTCTGGCTCGATCTGCTCTGTGCAGACTGACGCGCTGCCATCAAAAATAGACTCGGTGTGTGTTCTCCATGGAGCAGAACGGAGAGACGCTTCTGAAACTGAAATGGAATGGGCCCGGTGGAATCGCACTCATGTTGGACGTGGACTACAAGCTTCCAGCCATTGTTACAGATGCTTTCAGGTCATCATCACGCACATCTTGCACCTCGTATCTTTTAGGTGTTTGGTGCTAACGGCTACAGATCTGACTCAAATGGCGGTTTTCCGTTGCTGGACGTGACCTCTGCTGGTTTCGTGCCAAACCTCGTGTCCCCAGAAATGTTTTTGTCTGGCCTGACTTACAGACTGATGCAGTCTATAGTCTGGTAACATCGTGTCAGCTGCCAGGTTTTGTAATCCTCACCACATGATTTGAAACAAGTTTTAGTGTTTGCATAGCCATGGATAGAAAAACAATCCAGAAATTTGAAATATGTTATTTTCTACCCAGACATAAATTCAAATAAAAAAAAACCAACCGCCAAGGGAAACATATTTTCAAGAAGAAACAAATTAGAGTGATGCAACGCAGAAAAACAGCGACTCGACATTTGGTGTCTCTCTCTTAAAACAGCCGTCGATTAAAGAAAGAAAACAGGAAAACAAACTCTTGTTTATTTGGGCGTTTTGCACATTATTACCCAGAGATTTTCCCCATCAGATAAGCGAGCAAGTAAAAGCTCCAGATGCCGACATAATGGGGCCCCGGTCGTCTCTGGTCAGATGAAAGGGTGAGCAGGTGGTGGATGTTTGTTGATACAGGAGCGAAGGACGTCAGGAGGAATGTTCCAGATCTGATAATTGCTCCCAGTCGGAAGAAGAAAGAGGGGGAAGGAAAAGAAGCAGAAAAGCATGAAGAAGAAGTGAAGGAGGTGATGAGAGGAGAGGAGGAGAAGAAGCCTTTGGGTCCTCAGTGGGGGTCAGGACAGAGTAATCCACCTGACAGAGACAGGTGAGTGTTCTAGCAATGAATTCCACAAACGCTCGACCTCTTTTCATCTCACTGCTTCCTTTTCTTCCTCTCATCTCCTTTCTCTCTGTCTGCTTTCATCTCCTACATGTCCACCTCTCTTTTCTCTCCACTCATGTCATCTTCACCCCTTTCTTCCTCTTTTTCTCTTTTGTGGCCGAGTGGAGCGATTCTCCGAAAGGGAAGAGGGTCCACCACTTCGGTCCAGAGTGAAATCCCTCAACAACTCTTGGATGTCCATGAAATGTTTATACAGGATGAATCGTGATGTCTTTGGATGCAGCTTACTGCATCAGCATGTTAGCCTGCTGATGTTAGCATTTAGCTCAAAACACTGTGTGCTTTCACAGAGCTGCTAGCATGGCTGCAGACTCCTGCGTCTTCCTCCTGTCTTCCATTCTTTCACTCCATTTTCTCCTCTTTCCGATCTTTTTCTTTCTCTCCCTTTGCCTCCATACATCACCTCTTTTCAGATCCGAGCCATTTGCTCATTCTGTCTTCTCCTCTTTGATTGTCACCTCCTCTCTTCTCCTTGTCCTCCTCATCCTTTTTGACTTCGATCTGAACTCCTCGTCTCCTTGTCCTCCTCTCCTCCATCTTTCCTCCCTTTGTCTGTTTTGACATCCCTCTGCCCCCGTCCACTTTATTTCCGTCCTCCCTCTGCTCTTCCTCTCCTTTTCTCGCATCCTCTTCTTCTTCTCTACTTATTTCTCTGCGCACTGCTGCCTCCAGGAAGTGCTTCATCAATGGCAGCTATTGAGCGCGCCCGGTCCCGGCCCAGTTGGGCCTCTCTGGCCCGTCACCAGTTGTCTTGGAGAGGGACAGCGGCAGCCAGAGCTGGCGGTCCTCCCACCGCGCTCCTTTGACCCGGCCCAGCCCGAAGCTGCCGGGCTGCCCTCGTCCAGCCCAAACAAGCCGGTCCAGAGCCAGCGGTGGTTCTGCTGGACGAGGACGCCTATGTGTGTGTGTGCGGGCTGCTCAGCTTTCTGGCTGCGCTCAGTGTCACAGCACAATAAACGCTCTGGCTGGGACGGACCGTCCGACAGTCACAGGCTGACGAGTGGAAGCAACAAGATTTCTGTGATTTCTGTGTTCGGCTTCTTTTTGACATGAGAGGAAAAAAACTCAGATTTTTCTTTGCTAGACACAAAATCTTGTGTTGATACACGCAGAGAGATGCTGAGACGCCTCCTCGACTGACTGAATGCATAAAGAAAAAACAGAACAATCAACTACACACGGTATAGAAAAGCGCATCAAATATAAAACACCATGTGGTGCATAAGAAGGAGCTGCGTGCCATTCAGCCAACACTGAGGCGGACGCGCTGAAAATAAATCTGAAAGTCTGCACTTTAATCTCTTTGTTTAAAACCTGTGTGTCGAGTAAAAAAGAAAACAAAGCATTTCTCTGTCCTACTACTTTCTGACTACACTGTAGTATAATTACACACTGAATGTACTTTCTGGCTTCAGCCGTCAGCGACCCTGAATAGGATGAACAGATGGATGGATGCATAGATCCACTATGTAATTATACTAATCAGTTGCAGCCAGTTTCTGAGAGAGAGAGAAAGGTATGAAATATGAGATTTCTGTGATTTTATTTTTCTCTCCTTTAAAATGCCAAACAGTAACACGGCCTATCTGTATATGTGCACGCAATGCTGGAGTTACACCATATAGAAACTATGCTCGGAGCCACATTGTGGCCTCTTGTTCAAAGAGGAGAGAGGGAGATTTCTGCGATTTTGTTTGGCTCTTTTTTGGCACGATGTAGGAAAACACACTTCAACTGTGTGGGTGCATGTGATACTATAATTACGCAATATACATACTACAGTGTGTAATTATACTGTAAACCGCAGCCTGTGGTTTCTTTCAACAAGGGAGGCTGCTGCGGAGAAAAAATGGGCAAAGTATGAGACTTCTGTGCCTTTCCTTTCCTCTTCGTTACTGAGCAGCTGTGACGGGAGGAGAGAACTTTACTACTACTGTGAACAAGTTGGTTAAAGCTGATTTAATATTGCTCCCTCGTGACATTAAACCTTAAATGAGTCTGTTTAGAGGGGTCAGAGGTTCAGCCACTGTGACTCGCTGAAGGACGCTCAGACCTGACATGGCACAAGTTTTTAGCCTGTGATCAGCTGCAGTCTTAAAATAAAACACAGAAGTGCTGGAACTGATCTGCCTCTGTTCAGCTCTGAGCTCATACATGTCTACCCGCTCTGTGCGTGCATGCATTACTGCACTGTATACAGCACATATGTGGGTCAGGCAATAAACCGCAGTCACAGCCTTTGTTGTTCAAGCACAAAGAAAACAGAACGATTTCTGTGCTTTTATTTTGCAGTGCTTGAATTACGTTACATGCAGAAAACCACACTGTGAATGTATGCAGAGCTCATAATAAGTATGTATAGGCGTATACTGTACGCGCTGTATAATTACACACACCGCAGTTCTGCAGCCGTTGTTGTTTACAGAAAAGAAGTAGGACGTGCTTTTATTTGACTCTGCTGGTGCTCATGTTGTAGGAAATGCAGTACAAATATTTAAGTACACAGTATTTGCACAGTACGCAGGCCAGGCAGTGAACCACAGTTGTGTTGTTTAAAAGAAAGAAATAAAAGCTTTTTTTTGTGCTTTGGTAAAACAAGAATGACAGGAAATGTGTCAAACAGTCCCGATGTGCAGACTATAAATGCACATATGAGATCATGTAGCAGTATGTTTACCCCCTGTGTTTACACCAGCTGCAGCCTCGGACATTGAATGGAGACCTAAACAAAAGGAAATCGATTCTGTGGTTTTGTTTGCTTTGAGAGAGCACGAATGAGGCCACTCTGGAATAAATGCACAGCGATCACTGCAGAACACGAGGATGTAACGTCAGGATGTGACACCTGCAGCCTCTGACCGATGTTTCAGTATGAAAAGAACAACGACGCAGGAAAAAAAGTGCCCGAAACTTCCCTGAAAACTCTGTAATCACTCTGTAAACAACACTGCAGGTCTCTGAATGAATAAAGCTAAAACACCTTGGAGACACCTGCAGCCTCTGAGGTGACGGCTGTAAAAAATGATGCAAAGTATGTGAAACCGTCCGTAAATAAACTGATGAAAAAACACACCATGAAGCTAAATCGCAGCCTCTGCAACTCTGAGAAGTGCAGATTATGGGATTTTATAAATAGGCCAAAAGTATGTGGACACTCCTACATAACTGTGTACATTTGGCCTGATTGGTCCAATTAGGGCTAAACAATTAATATTATCACAAAGCGTACAATCCAAATTGCAGCGGCTGCAGTTTTTTTGATAAATGTGTCATGATATACAATCATACATGACGCACTGTGGTGCTACAGAGACGAGCCGGCCTGCAAATCACGTTCTCCAGATGCAAAGGAACACGGTTATTTGGTACAGACCTTATCAGGCCCAGCCTGCCAGACTAAAATCCCTGCATCCCAAAATCTGATGGAAATCCAGACGAGTGAGAGCTGCAGATCGCTGGTTTAGTGAGATTTTCAACAATCACACTGATGTTTTCATGTTCACGTTTCCATATGCAGTGTCCACATACTTTTGGCCATGTAGCGGATGAAATATACTCCAGCATATACGACTGCCTCATGCACCGTGTGAGGAACTGTGACTGTGACAGGACAAAGCTTAAAAGGACATGTTTGGATATTATATGATCGTAAATCTGCAAATATACACGTACATGTATATAAAAGCAGGAGTTCCACTGATATTCAAGGAGTATAACAGCAGACAGAGTTATTTAATGGAGCTGTCAGCAGCCTAAACGTTCACATGCTGTTTGTCATCAGAGTATATGTTCTGTGTCCTGCAGGAGAATCCATATTTTAGCTGTTGTCACGTTTATTTGGGTAGTTATGACTCAGAACTGCAGCCATAGTTTAAACAAACTTTCAGTACACGTGAGTAATACTATAAAAGAACTGTGCATTTCCAGAAATTCATCTTATAACATAAACTGCCTTATTTATCATCCGTCCAGTTGGATTTTATGAAAAGTAATGAAAACGTCACCTGTACATGTCTGCATAAACCATTTTACTGCCGTTCTTTTCGTGTGTATTTTATAATTTTAAAGCTTGTTTTTATTGCAGTTTTCATCTCTCCACCTGCTGAACTAAAAAAAAAAAAAACATTGTATTATATGTTAAATCATTCTTATGCTATAAAAGCACTCTGCCATGGTACATTTTAACATCATTTTAATTGAACTCCCTTAACGGCGCTGGCGGTGTTTCCAGCGCTATAACTCCGTATTGATTTCAGAGAACAATGGAGACCTGAAGCGGCTTTGTAGTCCGGCTCCTGACAAAGGGCCCCGCGCCGTTTGGAGACAGATAGAAATGCAGCGTGGCGCACAGAGCCGATGGACTCACCTGTCACTGCACACTGAGGAGCGTTTAATCTCCCTCGCAGCTCATCCATCACGCCCTGACAGCACAGGAGACAGCAGCGATGTTCACGTGCACAGTGTTCACTTCTTAACCTCGTTACTCCAACGCTCGATTTTTAGTCTCTGGGACAAGTAGAGGACATTTTCGGTGCGTGGGGCTTGAAAACCATTCATGTCTAAAGCAGATAGATGGCTGCTTTAAATGGACAAACCATGTAAATGCTGAGAAACACTTTCTCAGGTGTGTTTCATCTACATGCACAGGGGCGGCCTGGTTTTGATCAATGCTTATAAATGTCATAACTCTGAATAACCTTGCTAAGCTCATAATTTAATTATGGGTCGTGGGTAGATTTGGATGTCAATAACACAGCACGGCGAGCGGGCGGTACTGACAATCACTGCTGCCATGGGAATCCTCATTTATTTTCCCTGTAGGCTATTAGGAGAAGCCTCGGTCACCGAGGGAGCTGGGAGCCTTTCATGAATTTTATGGAGCAGCCTCGGAGCAGACAGGAATATTCTATTAACTTTTTTTGACAGGAGGGAAACTCAATCCCACAGCATCAAAGGTTCACGTAAAGGTCTGGAAGCTTAACCTGAATAATACTTTAAGTATGACCAGTAGCACCGTGGCTCCACTGTAGCACGGTGTGTTTTTCTGCTGCACAGGCCTACACTTATACTGTACTACTGTACTGTGCTGTACCACTGCTGGTAATAGTACATAGATTTCTCTTGTGTTTTGTGTAGTTCAGGTGTTGATAAAGTACGTGTCATGTATTTTGGTCCTGGCCACTTTCAAAAGGCTGTTTTTTTCTTTCATTCTTAGAGGTATTCGTTATACGCCTGCTACCTTAAGATGACATCATTGTTTATGCTGTACTATTTCAAATGGCTGCGTTACTTAACCTAAATTTATTGCAAAAGTCATCCAGTTGGAGGATATTAGCCAACACCTCACAGAGCATTCTGCACCCTAAAGTGAAAAACAAGTACCCGACTTTGGTAACCAAAAAAGTAAATTGACAAGCAACAAGCTAGAAGGAAACACTCGGCTTTGATATAGAGAGACGAACTGAAAGCAGAATACCGGGTTTTATTCCACTGGCATTTGTAGTAACACTAATAACTGAAAATCCAATCGTTTTTTAGGCTACAGGAGGTGAGATGCTAATGCTAGCTAGTGCTAACTGTGAGCATGACGTCCTCACAGAAGATGATAAAGATACGACTGTCATGTGTCAGGATCTTTTATCAGGTCACTTATGCTATATCAGAATAGTGTCTGTCAGTTAAGAAAGATGAAATAAAACTGTTTTAAATGTCCGAACAACCGCAGCTAGCTACGGAGGCTACTCTGGAGTGTAGTGTTGTGGTTTATCAGACGTGATGTGTAGTATACGCTTTCAAATGTAGGCGTCAGGCGAAGCAGTGACCTGATCCCTCCAGGCTCCAGCTTCACGTCTGACAGACCAGCGAGTAAAGATGCAAAGGGCTGAGTTGCAAACTTGCAAAAGCTGGACAAGTTGGCCGCGCTGCTGAAAAATACATGAGCTGTGCTGGTATTTTGCAGCATAAATAAGTGTGTTTCATCATGCTTACAGGATACTGGCTGATGGCGGCATTGTGGTAACTACAGGGGGTGATGTTTTCATCCCGCTTCTGATTTGGCTGAACGGATGCCATCGGTCGAATAATCAGGTTTAATTTGGTCGGGATGCATAAGGCTCGCTATGAAGCTCCTCTCACCAGGAACAGAAATTAAAAAACATGGGAGTTAAGCATAATGGGAATGGAAATACGGGAAGTCAAAACTTATGAGATAGGAAGTCAAAGTTGTGAGATAATCATTTCTGAACTGCTATGTCATAATTTTGACTTAATAAATCAACACTGTTAAGTCAAATTTGTTGCTCTGGAGTCAAAATAATGAACTAATAAGTCAAAATTATCAGATGGTAAATCAAAATTGTGAGAAAGTCCAAATGTGACTCATTAATGTGTAAATAACTTTGACCTTGACTCATAATTTTGACTCACCATCAGTTTTTTTCCTCACAGATCAGAGCTTAAAGATAATTTTCTTCCCGTGATCAATGGAGATCAATCTGAGTCTGATCACATATGATCATGTTGAACCTGGTCATGCCAGTCGGATCAGTCTAAATGCTGAAAACCCTGACGCCTGTTTTTCCAGTTCTCACCTGTCAAAAGTCCCACATGACGATAAAACGCCAAGGTCCTGCGATTTTAACCCGATGACGTCATCGTGCGTCAGCCTCCGTCCATCGCCGTCTGCAGCGGCCGTGAACTTCCTGTTCACACCTTCTGTCCACGGCGCTGTGTACACGGACTGCATGAGCCCCGTCTTGACGGTAGCAGCTAAGTTTCACAGGCCCACTTTAAATTCCACATATAGCATTATGTTACCTCAGCGTCATCAGTCATGTTCATTTCTGGCTGACAAAAAAAGGAGGAGGAAGTGTGTGTGTGTGTGTGTGTGTGTGTGTGTGTGTGTGTGTGTGAGATCTGAACACTCTGCAAGGTCGAACTAAAATGTGAAAAGTGAGGCTGAGAGAAAGAGATGTATTGTTGGAGGTGTGTGTTGTTAAGTTTGTCATTGATGCTACTTTCGAGGTCAGGCGTCTGGTGAAAGGGAGATTTGTACTCTCAGCGGGGCAACCTGCAACTGGCTTAAAGTTACAAAAATAAAAAAGACGGGTGAGAGAGCCAGAGACTGAGTGAGAGAGAGAGAGAGAGAGAGCTGCCGGTCTTTGTTGTTTACATTGAACGTGAGATGGGAGACAGTTTTTACATGTGGAACCATTTTCCGCAGCCTTAATGACGCCTAATTTCATGGCAAATAAGCTAAACAATGATGCCTTTGAGTCTCGCTCCATTTGCGAAGCATTGCTACGAGACAAAATCGCATTCTTTTCCAGTCAAAGTGCAGCTTAAATGTTCCTTTCTTATCTGCCAATCGACCTGCGAGTGCACTCGGGTTTGTTGCTGGGTTTTTGTTTTCAGGTCTGTTTGGGGTCCGGTGCCTCGTGCTGGGACGCTGTCACTGGTCAGTGCAGTGTTTGCAGGCTGAGCAGGTACGTTTAGGTATGAAACTCCTTATTTTTTACCATCAACTGAAGAGAAATGACAAATCTTTTAGAATTTATAGACGTGTATAGCCACAGTGGGTATGTTGTATTTCAGGAAGAAGGACTGATTGATTCAACAAGGTGCCCAGGAGCTAAAATTAGCCCTCAATAATCACCTGTTTGTAGTAATTACAACTGCAAACCTGACACAGTGCCACCTACAGGACAGGAGGATGGATGTTGAGGGTGTTAAAAGGGGTCCTGCACTATAACCTGTACTTTCAGTTGATTTTGTGCTTTACTGGTGAACTTTTCCAAGCAAATTTGCAATTAATCAAATAACCACAAGCTAACTGACGCCATACCCGGTGACCTTGAGACGTCAAAAACAGGGAGGCTTTTGAAACCAAAGTGAGGTTCTGGGCTTTCTGGTTCTCCTTCAGAAACATTTGAGATTCAGAGACTTTGTTTCCTGCAGTCTTTTAAAGAATGAATATAACAAATTCAGCACACTGCAACAGCATTTAGCCTCAGTCCAATTTCAGATCTGACTGCAAAAACACAGAAAATGAACATTTTACACGTTTTCTGAGGGGATGTTGGTTAGGCTGCTCCATTTAAGTTGTCTGCTCGACTGACTTGGGATGTTCTGTCTGACCGCTAACCAAGCCATCTTATGCTCAACATGTGCAGGCCTATGATACTCGCTGGCCCTGCTGCAACGTCGTCGTCTTCTTATGTTCGTTCAGCCTTCCAGTGGCGATTCGTGTCAGTGCAAACCCTGCCCTCGATGGAAAACAAAAGTCAAGATTAACAGATTAATGTAAAAACTTAACGTAAGAAACAAGAATTCTTCTTCCCAGGGCGTCTGAACTTTGCTTGTGTTTCTTTCTTTAACCACGTGTTGTACGATGGCAACGTGCAGCCAGTGAAGGAGTTCTAATGAAAAGACAACATGTTGGCTTTTCCCACCCACAGCTTTCAGATTCCTTCCTGTGTACTCGCTGTAGATCTGTGCACAGCTCCAACCTCAGCGTCAGCGAGCAGCGGCAGCTGCTGCGAGGATAAACTGAAGCTCCACATGTTTACATCTCCGTTGATGTAATACTGACCTGCGCATTTTGTTATGACAGGGGATGGAAACCTCTGGGAGTCCTATTTCTTGTTGCAAACAAGCATTAGCTAAACATTTTATGCCTCCATTAGCAACCGGGATGCATCTATGCGAGACTGGTTTGTGTTTGTGCAGAAAGGAGGCAGATTCATGTGACCACTGGGAAAAACAAAAAGAAAATATTATAAGATTTTATCTATAGTTCTGCAACAGCCTATACTGTGTTTTTTTATTAATATTAATGTATGTATATAACCGTGCAGCAGATGGTATGTTTTCTGCCGCCTCCAGCCTCTGTGTTTTATCTCTGATAGCAAATCTTGCATATCTTAAACAACCATTTTAAATAGTCAGTAGAGCCGTTCCACCCACTCCATCGTTCATGACTGTCCTACAGTCAGATGAATATTCATTTCATCTGATGTTGGGTGATGTGCTGCAGTGCCGTTGGTTTTAACCAAAGCATGCGGCCTCAGTCTACTGTTCTTTAAAATCAGTCATCTACATAGCAAACGTGTCATTTAATGCATATGGAATTTTGTCTGAAAATAGTAAATGTTGAAGCCATACTATAGATGGAAATGTCATGCGCTCGTGAGACACGCTGCACACCAGGGAGCTACGATTTGTTTGCATGACCTTTCTCTGTAAATCACTATGAAAACGTCCAGAGGGAATCGTAAACACACCCTGCCCTCCTCTCCCTCCGACCGTCCCCCCTAAATGCTATTGAACAGGGCGACGCAGCGCCATGACCTACGCCGACATTTTTCCCTCATGATCGCACATCACGGGTGAACGTGTCAAAACAGCTCCGAGACGACTCTCAACAACCAGGGCCTTCCCGTCACCCTCTAATCCAACAATTAGAGACAAGGCCAGAGAGATGGAACAGATGTTCCATAAATGGGAATGGCAGAGGGAGTCCTGGCTGCTGATGGTATTCCTAATCTCCCCAAGGATGACGAGCAGGGAGAGGAAGGCAGCAGCCACCCTGCAGCAGCAGACACACCGAGGTCAAACAGTGCTCTTCTAATCATTCATGGGGCTTGTTTTAGGCACCAGCGGTTGCCAGGAGGGTGGAGTTGGCTCCTTGAAGGGTCACACTGCTTCACATTAACTGATCCGATATCACTTTACCTCCCCACACACCTTGGGGGAAGCTTCCATCAATATCTAATATAATCTAATCTAAAGACTAATCTGACAAGCACGACCACGTATGCTGTGATTGGTCAGAACAGAGGTGAGACGACAAGGATTTCAACGTCTCTCCAGATGTTTTTTTTTTTTAACGATTCTAAAAAACTGCTTTCGTCACTTTTCCTTTAGATGAACTATCCTTCGAGGACAGACTTCAGACACCATGTCTGGTTCTCCTCATTTGAATGATACTCACATCTCGCCGTTCTCTTTAAATGCTGGTTATTCCCTTTGCCTTTGAAACAGTCATACACGCAGAGATTGTTTTGAGCACATCCCAGCTGTTAGAGGATGTGTCATGGCTGGTGCTGCAGGGCAACTGGTGGACGACCCAACAAGAGACTAATGCAGTTCAAAACAGAGGTACAAAAGCTTACGGGATGGCGAAGCAGGCCGGGGTCAAAGTCCGGGCAGGTTTAGGAGATCCAAAGTCCAAAACGTTCAGGCGGGGGTTTCAAACCATCAGGTAACAAGTCTGAACCAGGATGCAGGTTACTGACAACGGAACAGAGAGGCTTCAACAATCCGGCGGGCTAATGAGTGAGAGTGGGCCAATCAAGTGCTTGATTGGGCAAAGTTTAAACAGGTGAGAGAGTGGGTGGGGACATCAGGTAACTGCAGGGCAGGAAGGACGGGCTGGATGTGAGAGAGGAAAAGAAGACGAGGGCATGCGGTGGACGGGTAGATCACAGCAAGCTGAACGATGAAGCCACTGCTGAAGAGCCAAAGACTGCAGTTCCATGAACGGCCACTTGAGGCTGGCAGTAGACCCCCGTATTAAAAAGCCAAATTTACAGCAGAAATAAACATGTTTACAAAAAACAGCTTTGGTCTATTGTGCTAATTTCCCGTTAATGACAAGTGTACGAGTTGAATTTTATATAACTTAAACCATATTGATGCTTAAAGTTCTGCTGGGTTTAGCCTGCTTCAGCTCCACCCAAAATTTCTCATTTTCACATTTTGATTCTTTATTTAAAAGCTTATTGCAGCCCACAATCGCTCTAATACATCACTGTAGGAGCTGTGGGTGTCATTGCTTTAAGAAGATGGAACAGTTTTAGCACACAGAATAGAGCACGTCCACATTTATCAATACAAATCAGTAACTGTCATACCGGCTGCTGAATGCTCGTCCACCTGTCTTCACAGTATTGTTGGATCCAGGTTGAACACAGTAAGGAGCTTGTCTGCACAGTCCTGCTGCAGATGGTGTGAAACAGAGTTTTACAGTCGGGGTTAAATCCAAACGCTTCGTGTTTTGAAGTCGTGTCCAGCAGTTTGACAGTGTGCTGCTTTTGGCTGCAGAGTCAAACAGTTTTATGTCTCACTTCTGGTGTCCAGAAACACAAACGCTGTGAAATCAGTTACAGTGACAAACTGCTGCGAACACAAATCAGGACAGGAGGAGTGTCTCCAAACGTGTTTGTGAATTTACGCCCTTGTTATTCTGCGAAACGCTTAACTTAAACCCACCTTTTCAAACCACTTCAAAAATGTGTCAGACAGATTTAAAGCATAGTTTTACCCCCCAAAAGCCTTCAACTAAACATAATATGCTCGAGAAAACCCAAAACATTCACCTGGGTTATGTACTCCCACATACATCACTCCAGAATTTATAGTAAAGAAAGTACAAAAAACACAAAATTAAGAGAAAACTGGGATAAAAACACAGCTGGTGATTAATTTCCTCAGTCATTCAAAGCCATAAATATACTAAATATTACGCTTTTCAATCAGATTTTAATTAGATTTTCCCTCATTTTGTATGCGCAAAATAAACACCAATAAATTCCCAGATTAGTTTTGTATTAACTAAAATCTTTTTGATCTTGCAAATGTAAAGCAGCTCATGTAGCATCAGCTAACACTGTTTCTGCTGTCCTGGTGATGCCTGGAGCCTGAAGGCATCATCTTATTCCCACTGATGGAAGACACTGAATGAAGGTCATAAAGCTGTTTTTAAAGTTTCCTGTCTTTCTGCAGTATAGTGTCTCCAGTTGAGCTGAAGTCTCATTGTGTCCCTGCAGCTGTCAATCAAACAGAATGGGCGGGACTCTAAAGACTTTTCTCCATAAATGGATTTCCTGTTGGTGCATTGAGGTTTCTTAGGTGGCGCTCCTTGTTTTTTCTTTGTTTTTCTTTTCTTATTGTCCTCAGCAGTGACAGTATGTCCAGCTGTCCTGTCAGACTTCACTTTGACTTCATTTATTTGCAGCCCATCACCCTGAGTGAGACCCTGTCCTTTAACCGGTCTTTCTGCTTTGTTTATGAGTCAAACACCGATTGTTGCAGCTCTGACCGCCACCCGAGAAGAACCCCGCTGTCAGACGGGCATCCACAACCTGAGCAGCACACAAACCTATGTTGGTCCCTAAACTATCATCAGGTCTATTCCTGCTCCTCGGTGGGACTGGAGTTCTCCAAGGAGCGCTGAAAACCGGATTGTTTTACACACACCTGTTCCTGAACGTCACTCGGCTACACGCCTGTCTCAGAGGGAGCGCAGTTAATCGCTGATTTGGCACACTTACAGTGACAACATACCAAGGTCCAGTTTCAGGAACTTAGCACACACACACACACGCACGCATACACACACACACACACACACGCATACACACACACACACACACACGCACACACACACGCACACACACAGTCACATTTCCATCATTTCTGGGGACATTACATAGATTTCCATTCATTTCTTGGAGGCTTAACCATAACCACTGCTAACCTTAACCTAAACCTAAACTTAATCCAAGTCTTCACCCTGAAATTTAATCATTTACATTATGAGGACCTGCATTTTGTCCTCACAAGTCAGGCAATCCTCACAATGTGACTGTGTAAACAGACTTATGTCCCCATGACGTGAGTAATACATGGCTACACACACACACACACACACACACACACACACACACACACACACACACACACACACACACACACTCTCATGCATATACACACTGTCACACACAAATATGCACACTACGGCTTGAAACCTCTGCCCGACACAGATGTACACACATTAAAACACACTTTTATTGACACACACACACACACACACACACACACACACTATTACGACCACATTAGTACAATGGCCGTGTAAGTGCAGACGCTGGACCCTCGTGATGAGACGAACAGCTCAGCGGCCATCTTTGATTTCTCCTCCGATTGTTGACTCACCAAAATAAACGTGTGCAGAACGCATCAGGCTGCACTTTCAAAGCTGAAACTTGCAATTATTTTCACTCGTGTGCGAGAAAAGGGTGACAGTTTGTGTATACTGGAGCGCTCGAAGCTTTGTGGCTTTGACTGAATGGGAAACAATTAAAGTGCTTCTTGGCAGCGCATGAAGCCAGACGGCGATAAAAATGGCTGAGCCTCTCAGCGCGGGCGAGGCCCCCGAGCTCGGCTCGTCTGGAGTCATGACAATCCTCCAGAAAACTTTGCTCCTGGACTGCAGGAGTTGCTTCTTGCCTCATCAGGTCGGGAGCACAGTGTGCTTACAGTGCGCGCACACACACACACACACACACACACACACACACACACACACACACACACACACACACACACACACACACACATTGTACAGCTGCAAAAGCAACTTTCTCATCATTGGAAAGTCAATAAAAGTCCTGTTCTCCTTTTTTAGATTCTGAAATCTTTGCTGAGTTTCAGCTGTCAGAGCACTGACACACGCAAACATCACATTAAAACAGCGTTAACCTGCGTACCACCGGCGTCCATCCCCACATCATCTGCTAGCATCGGTTTCTTCTCTTATTGTTTTGTTATATAATCTCTTTTCTGCAGACTGATGCTCTGAACAGATCTGCTGGCGTCAGACACACACACTAAAGAATTTGAGGAACAAATTAAGGCCAATTGTACAATAAATGAGAATTTAATTGTTTTGTTCTTGCATTTGTCTGACAGCTGCCTCAGACACAAAAGGCTTTTCTGAGAGGATAATAAATGAAAATAACCCTCCGGCTCGGCGCTCACATGCTCACACATGAGTCACAACTACAACTGCTCCGATTAGTGAAACACGTCAAAATTAACAGCAGAGGAAAATGTGAGACGGAGCGTGAGCGGATCTTTTCCCGTGAGGGCCGAGGCCACTCCGCTGGTCTGGAACCACAGAGTCCACTGGAGTGCAGTGGAGTCATGTTACGCAGTGATGGCTGCAGAGCACATTAACCACAGAACAGCTGATTTCCGCTAACGAGCTAATGACGAGCTGATCGTGTTTACCGCTGGTCGATCGCCATTGGCTGTGCGTGTGAGGCTGTGCGAGCTGCTCTGACGGTCTTATCTTTACTAAACCAGTGTTTTTACAAATGTTTTGCAGGACTTGATCATAGAAAACAGATTTTTACTGCAGTGGTCTGTTCATGAGCTGATATTGTTGCAGACAGAGCAGGTGGAAGTCTTTTGCTGGGCAACAGACTCTTTAAACCATTTGAGAGTAAAACATCAAAGTAGTAGTAGTACAAGTCTTAATTCAGTTTGTTTCTCATTATTTTACATTTGAAAATCTTACATTGTCGACGTCGGTGAGAGAAAAAAGAATGTTTTGCTCTTTGGAAAAATCGTCCGTGTATCGTCACCTGTTGTAAATTAACCAGCAGGAAAATACTTAAACAGTCGTACCCATCAGTAGTACCCCTACCACACCTCCTCGGCCCCAGCTCCTCCTCCTCCCCCTCTGATAGGTTGGGTTAGAGGTGGTTTAAAGGTCGCACAGCAGCCGAAAGAGGGCGAGTGGGTTTGATGACCGGCAGCCAATGAGAGAGGGGAGTGTGGAGCTGGAAAGGGGGGAAAGGAGAAGGAGAAAAAGTGGGAATGGAGGAGGAGGAGGAGGAGGAGGAGGAGGAGGAGGGAGGAATGGAAAGCGTCCACCAGCGCAAACACCTCTGAAACAGAAACATCCATTTAGCAGCGAAAACAAGCCCCCCTCACAAGACCTCCGTGAATGGGCCACTTCAGCCGGCCGAGGAAGTTCCAACGAGGGGCAGGATGTTCCCCTCAGGACGCACTTGAGACGGGCTGAGGGCCAAAAGCCTGAATACATAGACCCCTCTCTCTCCCTCTGTCACTGTCCAGCTTTGCCCTCCCACCCAGGCCGAGTGGCTTCAGTACCCCCTCCCCAAAACCCCCCCCGCCGTCCTCCCCTGCCCGCCTGCTCCTTCCCCTCCTACCAGCCGTTTGCTGAGCTGCAGCCAGCGAGGCGGCGAGGGAGGGCGTGGAACTGTACTCAGCAAACAAAGACAGAGGGGCAAAGACTTTCTGTGATTAAAGAGCAGTTAAGATGCTATGAGAGGCTAATTTGTTCACTGTGTGACAGAATCAACAGGAACTGGGGGCAGAAATCTGCGCCGCCTGCATTTCCTGCTGCAATTTCAAGGAGAATACCGCTTTGATTTGGATTAATAGCTCGTTCACTGACGTCTGCATGCAGCGAGCGCTTCCCTCACTGCCTCCTCTATGTCTTCACGTAGTCAGATTTTTGTTTTTACACTGTTGAAATTAGCTGCAATAAAACATCACTGAATGTGTTCACATGCACGCAAAGGAAATCAGATCACAGTTAGAGATCTGATAAAGTGTTTACATTCACTGCAGTGGTCTTAAAGCACAGTTTGCATGCAGGTGGCTGCTTCTTCGCATGCATACATTCAAACACTTTAACATACAGTAGATGATGACACGACTGCGACTCATCTCTGGACAGAGTAGTTTAACATTTGGGGAAATACATTAATTCACTTTCTGGTTAAATATTAAGAAAAACTTTTATTTAACCTAGTTTGCATGAAGAAAAAGCAAAAAAAGCTTCAAAAATGCCTCCATTAGTCTCAGATGGAATGGGGACATTAGGCCCCTCAGTGGAATTTAGGGGTCTTATATGAACACTGACATGATGTGAATCACCACGTTTAAGTCATGTGATGACACCTCAGTCCACTCTGAGCTGAACACAGTGGAACGCAGCCTGTAAATGGACCTGAGCTGAGAGCGCTCTCGGCATCGTTGGCCTGTGGGTTCGTCTCTCTGTGGGACGGACGGTCCCCAGAGGACGAATCCCCCCGAGCTGCCACGTCTTGTCATGTTGTCATAACTCAGGTCAAGCTGTAATTTGTCCGGTGCTTCAGTTTAGTCCACGTTCAAAGCCTGTTTGTGTTCAGTGGAAGCGACAGTTTGTGCAGAAGGAAAACAAGCCCTCAAATCTGTGACTGAACTAACAAAGAGCTCAGACAAAACAAACCGAGACACTCTGCAAACAAATTCACTGACGTGCGGATTGTGAGGGGCTCTGCTTCCATTTCATTAACATAAACATCTGAACTCTGACGGGATCACCGTGAATCACCCGATCTGTTCGGGCTCTTGTTTGACTCGTTTGTGCCACAGGACCTGTTTGTTTTTCAGCCACAGACACACCAGCGACAGCGAACGCTATTATAACATGTTTATTGAAAACCTTTTTTGACAGCATAGTTTGTCAGGCACAGAGAGAAAGACGGAGAGAGAGAGAGAGAGAGAGAGAGAGAGAGAGAGAGAGAGAGAGAGAGAGTTGTGAAATAGTTGTTTCTTCCCAGTGGGAGATGTTTGCCCAGAGGGGATGTTGTGGTGGAATGTTACAGCGGATTCATCATGATCAAAACAGGTACAATGCAACAAACAAGCTATGAATTCAAAATAAAAAAAAAAAAATCACATAATGCCAAATGGTTAGTTCCACCTTTCTATGTTAGAAACATGAATACAGAGGGAGGAAAAATAAATTATGTGGGACTGAAAAAACAAAGGACAAACATGATTTTGTCTCACTGCTGCTGTGAAAAACCTGACGTGGAATGCAAAATGAAACGTGACGCGAGAAAATAAACTGCACGTGAAAATCGTTTCCTCTCTACGATTCTTACAAAATAGCTCACACGGCTACACGTAAAACTCTACTCATGTACATCAGCAACGTCAAAGCATATTTCAAACTATAAATTAATCTGGACTAACGCCGTCAGGTTAGGACTGCACGATGAAATGAAAGCGGGGTGAGAGACGGAGGAGAGCTGCGTGAAGGCTAACCGATCCGACCTGGAAAAGCAAGTCAGATGAACAGAAACATGTGGAGTTTGAAGCCTCTGGAAGGAGAGGCGTGCACCGCAGGAGGCCGAGCAACCGCCCTCTCCTCCCAGCTTCATCTTCAATCCTGATTTTCTTTGTGTTGAACGGAAAAGACAATAAATAAGTCAGTCAGAGCGGAGGCGACAGGCGGTCGAAGGCCGGTGTGTGACTGTACATACAGTAAGAGCCCCTCCCTGCTGAGGCCGGGCTGTTTATTCATCCGACAGCAAAGGAAACACGTTCGCTCTCGAGAAGATGTGTTGTTTTTAACATCTGTCTGTGGAGCAGCACACATCTGTTTCAGCTTTTCAACACTGATGTTTGATGTTGAGGATGTGCTGCTGGTGCAAAAACCGTTAAGTTTAAGATGAGTATTCAGTGTTCGTCCTGTCACGATGAAAAAGCATCTGAAACTGACGCTGAATCTCCCCAGAGACTTCTAATTTAATTTTTTTTTTTATTCTGGTTGAGCCGCATCATAATTCAACATTAACATTATTACAACTATCACATTTTCTTTAATAAACCTCCTGCATCCTGTGCTGCTGTCCAACGAAATGCATTTATCTCCAATTTCACTGAGCGGGATTCAGCGCTAATGTTAGCAAGCTAGGCTAATTAGCTTCCACTTGTTTCATGGTGCAAAGGGGCAGATCACTCGCTGTGTATGACCAGTGCTACACGGGCTAGCTCACCACAGCAACTGTCTCTTAGCACCGCTGGCTCAAATGTCAAGTCCACAGTTGCCACAGGAAACGCTCTTGAAGCCAGAAGCATTTTATTATTATTTCTTTACATTTTGGCACAATTAAAAGTAAGCCGGATTAGCTGTTAACAGTTCCTGTCTGCAGCGTGACCACGGATGTACAGAAGACTGTCACAGTGTTACTTTGATGCTCGAGAAAACTTCAAAATGTGCTGATTCTCAGGCAAGTTCTGCAGCTATAAGGATCAGGTTTTCCTACCAGCATTTAAGGATGTTTGGATGTTTGTCTGTTATGTCTGCGAGTTCAGATTTGACTCTCTCTTCTCACCAAGACACACGTTAAAAACAACACATTCTTCTTAAAAGTGATCTAACACAGAGACAGAGGCTCTGCGTTAGTCAGCATCAGAGGAAAAAGCTCGACGAGGACACAGAAAAAGGTCAGGGAGGGCGTCCAAATAAAATAGAGGATAAATTAAGCCAGGAGCAAAGCCTGATGGGGCATCAGTATCTAGTAAATGACTACTCTACATCATCATCTTCTGGCTCTTTAATGAAAAACAACACTGAAAAGCAGGTAGCTATGAATAAAAATACTCTCACCATAGGGAAAGCTTTTACCCAGCATGGAAGAATAAATAAAACAAAACACCATCCGTTTCATTAGATCCATCCAACCTTTACACAAGTGCCTTTTTGTCCGTCTTGTTCACTTGAAAAAAAAAAAAAAAAAAAAAATCTGGCTAATATGTACATAGCCTGCTTCTACTGAGAACTGCTTTTTATTTTTCTGCTTTCTTTTTTTTTTTGCAATTATACATTCAAAACATGATCAAAATCAACCATTTCCTTTTTGTTCGCTAAATTATTCCAGGCACTTTAGAGATTTGGGCCAAAACTGCAAAACTGTACTGAAAACAGACAGAAGAAGAAGTGAGCGTAACCTTTCACTTTACAGAGACCTTGTTTCCGTGCATAAACCAAAGGAAAAGGACATCATTTGGTGCTCAAAAACACAAAAATCTCCCAGTGTAGCAACAGAATTAAATACTAATTTTCACACTTTTAAGTACTTTAAATATTGGGGAGATTTGTTGAAGTACTGACTCAGTCGTGTCGGGTGCGTAGATTGAGTTGACACGCCGGAAAAAGGCCGTTGCACAGCGAAGCGTCACCACCGTTTCCATTTAGCAGCGAGCGAATCGTGTTTCTGAACCCTTCGATGCCACTCGAACGTCGCTTTCCCTTTTGTGACTTTGCTAAAAACAGACTCTGTAAACATTTCAACCCTTTGCGCTTTTTTGGGGTCAGCTGGAGAGATGACTGCACAAAAGGAAGGGGAGACATCCATTTGGCGATCCCATGATCCTTCCCTGCACGCGTGACCTCCGCTCGCCTACATTCGACAGTGCAGTATTTGGTTCAGAGATCTGAGAACTCGGTGAAATAGACTTTTAAGACTAATTTGGCACTTTTTTTTTGAAGCAAACTAAGCTTGAAGAAGGATCCACCACAGACTTCAGAGTCTACTTTAACAAACTGATATATATATTTATATATATATATATACTGTATATATACTTTTTCTTTTTTGCCGTGTGATCTGCTAGTCGCACAGCAAGCCTTCATTTCAGTATTAATACTATGGAGCAGCGATAAAATCTCAAGCCTCTGGGCAGGATTTTTAGTAACACTCAAGCACAAAAGGACAGAACAGCTTTGTGTTTTTGCTTTCAAGCCGATGGTTTCACAAACGAGTGTGCACACAGGTGCTGAACGTCTTGCTCAAGGGCACTTTGACTCCGCATGCAGCTTGTTAGCGTCATCCTCGTGACCTTTCCTTTACAGAGACCTTTAAAAAAAATCCATCTAGACATGATTTAACACTGTTAATAACACCTGATAACGTTGATATGCTTTGAATTTCTGGGGTAATTTGGTGTATTTCATTTATTTCTGTACATTAAGAGTCTGAATCGAGGACTGAGACCTTCTTTCTGGAGCAGACCCACTGACACTGAACTATCATACGGGAGGAAATCCAGTGTTAAAGGGGAACAGGGGACAATTTCTGCACCGCACTGTTACTGGACTCAAAATCCCAAAATGCATTGCAGCTAAGCTAGCTAGGCTTTGGGAAAGCAAAGCAACATTCACTTGTCTTTAAAAATCTATTGCTAACACTAGTTCTTGAGCATGTTTTCAAATTTTTGTGGATGCAACAAAGTTCAAACGTGTTCCTTGAAATCTGCAAAGCATTCTGGGAAATGCAGTTCATCACTGAAATCTGGCTTTGCCCTTGTTCATTCACTGACTCTTCTAATATCTAATGATTTTCCTCTGGCTAATTAATCATATAGCATCTTTGCTAACGGGAGCATTACCTTTAATGTGCAAGTCAGGTGTAAAGCGCATTGCATTGTGGGATTTGGGGTACAGTAGCGCACATGCTATGCTCATCTTTTGTTCCACTGTTAGGATTTTGGATGCACTTTGTTATTTATTTTCCTTGAAGAGGCTGCTGAGGGTCTCTGAAGGCTTTTATGATTCACAGCTAGTTGTTGTAGTTGTTGTTGTTGTTGTTGTTCAACACGTCTTTAAGTACTTCAGTTATACTAAAAGGCCTCTCTGGTACATTTCTCGAAGCGCTGCTACTTCTTGCCCAGCAAGAGTTAATCGTTGCTTTGATATTGCAAACGTCAACTTTTCAGACCAGAGCTTGAACTCGGTGGAAAACGTCCGGCGTCCTTCTGCAGGAGCCTTCGCCTCACGAGTCCTCCTCTGGCGGTCGAATCGTACTCGCTCTCAAAAATCATCTTCGCGTCTGTCATACATTCTTATCTTTTAAAACTGTAAACAAAAAAAAAAACAAAAAAAAAAGATGGATCAAAAACCAGAGGAGTCTGCCAGTTGTGAAAAATAACGTCGCAGTTCTGTTGTAAAATAAGTTACAAAAAAAAAAATCGAAATAAAAATCTTTGCGTACAGTACTAAAATCCTAAACTAGACCTTTCGTACTTAAGAACCACATGTTAAGTCTATAAATATCTTTACAAATATACACGTTAATTATTCAAATAAACCTTTTCTGTATCACTTTAAATGATTAAATGATTTACACTTTCATGACAGTGTCTTCTAGATTGCAATGCTTCCATCCTAAAACAATACTTTAAAAAACGTCATTTTTTGTTGTTTAGGTACATGGCTGTGGACAGCAATATGATACATATTTGCATTTATATATTTACAATAAATCATTTTCTAGATACATAAAAAACCTCAGAAGCTTACTGTATTAATTACTGAACGGCCCTGAAACTTTGCCTCACGTCCGATGAGGAATTTGTTCCATGATTATCACAAAACTGTTTTTTCGGGATGCTTAAACGTGACGATGGCGTACGAACTCATGAGAAAACACATTTAGATGCTCATGTAATCCTCTCTGTTGGTGAACGTCTTCTGGAGGAGCTGAGACGAGTCACTGAGTGTCTTCGGAAGAACGAGTCCCATCATCGAGTTGATTCTGGCTTTGCTGGTATCTTGTCAACGGATTTTCTTTCAGATCGCCACCGAAGGGCTCCGTGCAGACGAGAGGATAGAAATCTGAGATCCTCGCCCACTGGATGGCCAACCAGTCCCCGACCAATGCCGTTCATTCCCTCCTCTTATATCCTCTTTGTCTTTTTTTCAGTCTCAGGAGGTTTTTATCCCAGTAGGCACGGAATGGTTTCGCCCCACAGATTGTCCGTAATAAAAGACTGGCCCGAGTACAAAAATATAATTTCATTTCTGAAAAGAAGAACACAAACATGGTTCAACGGCAAAAAAATAATCCTTCAATGTTTCAGGAGTCTCTTGGGGAGGAGGAAGAAAAGTCAACGAGGGTTTCGACCGAGAGTTTAAGACGAATCGAAGAGCTGAAGCACTGTGGAAGTATTGCATGCAGAGTTTTCCATATCTGGAGGAGCGCTGGGAGGCGTTTGTTAGTCGCACGCCGCGAGAGGAGGTTAGAGTCCGACCCCCTCCCGGCCCCAGCTCAGCTTTTATGTCCTAATCACGCCGTTACTGGGGAGCTGTTTGGGAAGACAGGGCTCGTCAGGCAGCGGGTCGTGGGCGAAAACCGAGTCGTCTCCTGAGGAGCAGGTGCTGTTGGAGTCCTGACAGGTGGGCGAGTACTGCTCGAAGGGCACCGCCAGGTCCAGG